>NC_138748.1:14518542-15136042 GCF_965113315.1 Podarcis vaucheri
TTTTTCAAAAAAATATTTTCTGCCGGTTAAGTTTTTGAGGGCTGATTTCTTGTCCTGTGATAAAAAGCCTTCTGTTTCGAGTGCCAAAGCTTTCAGGGGAGCATTTGCAACCGGTTGGCACCATTTTTGAGTGAATTGCCAAAACTCAGATTGTTTCTGAAATATTTTCTGCCGGTTAAGTTTTTGAGGGCTGATTTCTTGTCCTGTGATAAAAAGCCTTCTGTTTCGAGTTTCAAACCTTTCAGGAGAGCATTTTCAAGCTTTTGGCAACATTTTTGAGTGAATTGCCAAAAGTCAGATTTTTGCTGAAATTGTGACCCCGGGGGTTAGGGATTTTTTCAAAAATATATTTTCTGCCGGTTAAGTTTTTGAGGGCTGATTTCTTGTCCTGTGATAAAAAGCCTTCTGTTTCGAGTGCCAAAACTTTCAGGGGAGCATTTTGAAGTTTTTGGTACCATTTTTGAGTGAATTGCCATAAGTAAGATTTTTGCTGAAATTGTGACCCCGGGGGTTAGGGATTTTTTCAAAAAAATATTTTCTGCCGGATAAGTTTTTGAGGGCTGATTTCTTGTCCTGTGATAGAAAGCCTTCTGTTTCGAGTGCCAAAGCTTTCAGGGGAGCATTTGCAACCGGTTGGCACCATTTTTGAGTGAATTGCCAAAACTCAGATTGTTTCTGAAATATTTTCTGCCGGTTAAGTTTTTGAGGGCTGATTTCTTGTCCTGTGATAAAAAGCCTTCTGTTTCGAGTGCCAAAGCTTTCAGGGGAGCATATGCAACCGGTTGGCACCATTTTTGAGTGAATTGCCAAAAGTCAGATTTTTGCTGAAATTGTGACCCCGGGGGTGAGGGATTTCTTCAAAAAAAAATTTTCTGCCGGTTAACTTTTTGAGGGCTGATTTCTTGTCCTGTGATAAAAAGCCTTCTGTTTCGAGTGCCAAAGCTTTCAGGGGAGCATTTGCAACCGGTTGGCACGATTTTTGAGTGAATTGCCAAAAGTCAGATTTCTGATGAAATTGTGACCCCGGGGCTTAGGGATTTTTTCAAAAAAATATTTTCTCCCGGTTAACTTTTTGAGGGCTGAATTCTTGTCCTGTGATAAAAAGCCTTCTGTTTTCATCGCCAAAGCTTTCAGGGGAGCATTTGCAACCGGTTGGAACCATTTTTGATTGAATTGCCAAAAGTCAGGTTTTTGCTGAAATTGTGACCCCGGGGCTTAGGGTTTTTTTAAAAAAAATATTTTCTGCCGGTTAAGTTTTTGAAGGCCGATTTCTTGTCCTGTGATAAAAAGCATTCTGTTTCGAGTGCCAAAGCTTTCAGGGGAGCATTTGCAACCGGTTGGCACCATTTTTGAGTGAATTGCCAAAAGTCAGATTTTTGATGAAATTGTGACCCCGGGGCTTAGGGATTTTTTCAAAAAAATATTTTCTGCCGGTTAAGTTTTTGAGGGCTGATTTCTTGTCCTGTGATAAAAAGCCTTCTGATTCGAGTGCCAAACCTTTCAGGGGAGCATTTTCAAGCTTTTGGCACCATTTTTGAGTGAATTGCCAAAACTCAGATTGTTTCTGAAATATTTTCTGCCGGTTAAGTTTTTGAGGGCTGATTTCTTGTCCTGTGATAAAAAGCCTTCTGTTTCGAGTGCCAAAACTTTCAGGGGAGCATTTTCAAGTTTTTGGCACCATTTTTGAGTGAATTGCCAAAAGTAAGATTTTTGCTGAAATTGTGACCCCGGGGGTTAGGGATTTTTTCAAAAAAATATTTTCTGCCGGTTAAGTTGTTGAGGGCTGATTTCTTTTCCTGTGATAGAAAGCCTTCTGTTTCGAGTGCCAAAGCTTTCAGGGGAGCATTTGCAACCGGTTGGCACCATTTTTGAGTGAATTGCCAAAACTCAGATTGTTTCTGAAATATTTTCTGCCGGTTAAGTTTTTGAGGGCTGATTTCTTGTCCTGTGATAAAAAGCCTTCTGTTTCGAGTTTCAAACCTTTCAGGAGAGCAGTTTCATGCTTTTGGCACCATTTTTGAGTGAATTGCCAAAAGTCAGATTTTTGCTGAAATTGTGACCCCGGGGGTGAGGGATTTCTTCAAAAAAAAAATTTCTGCCGGTTAACTTTTTGAGGGCTGATTTCTTGTCCTGTGATAAAAAGCCTTCTGTTTCGAGTGCCAAAGCTTTCAGGGGAGCATTTGCAACCGGTTGGCACCATTTTTGAGTGAATTGCCAAAAGTCAGATTTTTGATGAAATTGTGACCCCGGGGCTTAGGGATTTTTTCAAAAAAATATTTTCTGCCGGTTAAGTTTTTGAGGGCTGATTTCTTGTCCTGTGATAAAATGCCTTCTGTTTCGAGTGCCAAACCTTTCAGGAGAGCATTTTCAAGCTTTTGGCACCATTTTTGAGTGAATTGCCAAAAGTCAGATTTTTGCTGAAATTGTGACCCCGGGGCTTAGGGATTTTTTCAAAAAAATATTTTCTGCCGGTTAAGTTTTTGAGGGCTTATTTCTTGTCCTGTGATAAAAAGCCTTCTGTTTCGAGTGCCAAAGCTTTCAGGGAAGCATTTGCAACCGGTTGGCACCATTTTTGAGTGAATTGCCAAAAGTCAGATTTTTGATGAAATTGTGACCCCGGGGCTTAGGGATTTTTTCAAAAAAATATTTTCTGCAGGTTAGGTTTTGAGGGCTGATTTCTTGTCCTGTGATAAAAATCCTTCTGTTTCGAGTGCCAAACCTTTCAGGGGAGCATTTGCAACCGGTTGGCACCATTTTTGAGTGAATTGCCAAAAGTCAGATTTTTGCTGAAATTGTGACCCCGGGGCTTAGGGATTTTTTCAAAAAAATATTTTCTGCCGGTTAAGTTTTTGAGGGCTTATTTCTTGTCCTGTGATAAAAAGCCTTCTGTTTCGAGTGCCAAAGCTTTCAGGGAAGCATTTGCAACCGGTTGGCACCATTTTTGAGTGAATTGCCAAAAGTCAGATTTTTGATGAAATTGTGACCCCGGGGCTTAGGGATTTTTTCAAAAAAATATTTTCTGCAGGTTAGGTTTTGAGGGCTGATTTCTTGTCCTGTGATAAAAATCCTTCTGTTTCGAGTGCCAAACCTTTCAGGGGAGCATTTGCAACCGGTTGGCACCATTTTTGAGTGAATTGCCAAAAGTCAGATTTTTGCTGAAATTGTGACCCCGGGGCTTAGGGATTTTTTCAAAAAAATATTTTCTGCCGGTTAAGTTCTTGAGGGCTGATTTCTTTCCTGTGGTAAAAAACTTTCTGTTTCGAGTTCCAAAGCTTTCAGGGGAGCATTTTCAAGCTTTTGGCACCATTTTTGAGTTAATTGCCAAAAGTCAGATTGTTTCTGAAATATTTTCTGCCGGTTAAGTTTTTGAGGGCTGATTTCTTGTCCTGTGATAAAAAGCCTTCTGTTTCGAGTGCCAAAGCTTTCAGGGGAGCATTAGCAACCGGTTGGCACCATTTTTGAGTGAATTGCCAAAAGTCAGATTTTTGATGAAATTGTGACCCCGGGGCTTAGGGATTTTTTTCAAAAAAAAAATTTCTGCCGATTAAGTTTTTGAGGGCTGATTTCTTGTCCTGTGATAAAAAGCCTTCTGTTTCGAGTTTCAAACCTTTCAGGAGAGCATTTTCAAGCTTTTGGCACCATTTTTGAGTGAATTGCCAAAAGTCAGATTTTTGCTGAAATTGTGACTCCGGGGCTTAGGGATTTTTTCAAAAAAATATTTTCTGCCGGATAAGTTTTTGAGGGCTGATTTCTTGTCCTGTGATAAAAAGCCTTCTGTTTCAAGTGCCAAACCTTTCAGGAGAGCAGTTTCATGCTTTTGGCACCATTTTTGAGTGAAATGCCAAAAGTCAGATTTTTGCTGAAATTGTGACCCCGGGGGTGAGGGATTTTTTCAAAAAAATATTTTCTGCCGGTTAAGTTTTTGAGGGCTGATTTCTTGTCCTGTGATAAAAAGCCTTCTGTTTCGAGTGCCAAAGCTTTCAGGGGAGCATTTGCAACCGGTTGGCACCATTTTTGAGTGAATTGCCAAAAGTCAGATTTTTGATGAAATTGTGACCCTGGGGCTTAGGGATTTTTTCAAAAAAATATTTTCTGCCGGTTAAGTTTTTGAGGGCTGATTTCTTGTCCTGTGATAAAAAGCCTTCTGATTCGAGTGCCAAACCTTTCAGGGGAGCATTTTCAAGCTTTTGGCACCATTTTTGAGTGAATTGCCAAAAGTCAGATTGTTTCTGAAATATTTTCTGCCGGTTAAGTTTTTGAGGGCTGATTTCTTGTCCTGTGATAAAAAGCCTTCTGTTTCGAGTGCCAAAGCTTTCAGGGGAGCATTTGCAACCGGTTGGCACCATTTTTGAGTGAATTGCCAAAAGTCAGATTTTTGATGAAATTGTGACCCCGGGGCTTAGGGATTTTTTCAAAAAAATATTTTCTGCCGGTTAAGTTTTTGAGGGCTGATTTCTTGTCCTGTGATAAAAAGCCTTCTGATTCGAGTGCCAAACCTTTCAGGGGAGCATTTTCAAGCTTTTGGCACCATTTTTGAGTGAATTGCCAAAACTCAGATTGTTTCTGAAATATTTTCTGCCGGTTAAGTTTTTGAGGGCTGATCTCTTGTCCTGTGATAAAAAGCCTTCTGTTTCGAGTTTCAAACCTTTCAGGAGAGCATTTTCAAGCTTTTGGCACCATTTTTGAGTGAATTGCCAAAAGTCAGATTTTTGCTGAAATTGTGACCCCGGGGGTTAAGGATTTTTTCAAAAAAATATTTTCTGCCGGTTAAGTTAATGAGGGCTGATTTCTTGTCCTGTGATAAAAAGCCTTCTGTTTCGAGTGCCAAAACTTTCAGGGGAGCATTTTCAAGTTTTTGGCACCATTTTTGAGTGAATTGCCAAAAGTAAGATTTTTGCTGAAATTGTGACCCCGGGGGTTAGGGATTTTTTCAAAAAAATATTTTCTGCCGGTTAAGTTGTTGAGGGCTGATTTCTTGTCCTGTGATAGAAAGCCTTCTGTTTCGAGTGCCAAAGCTTTCAGGGGAGCATTTGCAACCGGTTGGCACCATTTTTGAGTGAATTGCCAAAAGTCAGATTTTTGATGAAATTGTGACCCCGGGGCTTAGGGATTTTTTCAAAAAAATATTTTCTGCCGGTTAAGTTTTTGAGGGCTGATTTCTTGTCCTGTGATAAAATGCCTTCTGTTTCGAGTGCCAAACCTTTCAGGAGAGCATTTTCAAGCTTTTGGCACCATTTTTGAGTGAATTGCCAAAAGTCAGATTTTTGCTGAAATTGTGACCCCGGGGCTTAGAGATTTTTTCAAAAAAATATTTTCTGCCGGTTAAGTTTTTGAGGGCTGATTTCTTGTCCTGTGATAAAAAGCCTTCTGTTTCGAGTGCCAAAGCTTTCAGGGGAGCATTTGCAACCGGTTGGCACCATTTTTGAGTGAATTGCCAAAACTCAGATTGTTTCTGAAATATTTTCTGCCGGTTAAGTTTTTGAGGGCTGATTTCTTGTCCTGTGATAAAAAGCCTTCTGTTTCGAGTTTCAAACCTTTCAGGAGAGCATTTTCAAGCTTTTGGCACCATTTTTGAGTGAATTGCCAAAAGTCAGATTTTTGCTAAAATTGTGACTCCGAGGCTTAGGGATTTTTTCAAAAAAATATTTTCTGCCGGATAAGTTTTTGAGGGCTGATTTCTTGTCCTGTGATAGAAAGCCTTCTGTTTCGAGTGCCAAAGCTTTCAGGGGAGCATTTGCAACCGGTTGGCACCATTTTTGAGTGAATTGCCAAAACTCAGATTGTTTCTGAAATATTTTCTGCCGGTTAAGTTTTTGAGGGCTGATTTCTTGTCCTGTGATAAAAAGCCTTCTGTTTCGAGTGCCAAAGCTTTCAGGGGAGCATATGCAACCGGTTGGCACCATTTTTGAGTGAATTGCCAAAAGTCAGATTTTTGCTGAAATTGTGACCCCGGGGGTGAGGGATTTCTTCAAAAAAAAATTTTCTGCCGGTTAACTTTTTGAGGGCTGATTTCTTGTCCTGTGATAAAAAGCCTTCTGTTTCGAGTGCCAAAGCTTTCAGGGGAGCATTTGCAACCGGTTGGCACGATTTTTGAGTGAATTGCCAAAAGTCAGATTTCTGATGAAATTGTGACCCCGGGGCTTAGGGATTTTTTCAAAAAAATATTTTCTCCCGGTTAACTTTTTGAGGGCTGAATTCTTGTCCTGTGATAAAAAGCCTTCTGTTTTCATCGCCAAAGCTTTCAGGGGAGCATTTGCAACCGGTTGGAACCATTTTTGATTGAATTGCCAAAAGTCAGGTTTTTGCTGAAATTGTGACCCCGGGGCTTAGGGTTTTTTAAAAAAAAATATTTTCTGCCGGTTAAGTTTTTGAGGGCTGATTTCTTGTCCTGTGATAAAAAGCATTCTGTTTCGAGTGCCAAAGCTTTCAGGGGAGCATTTGCAACCGGTTGGCACCATTTTTGAGTGAATTGCCAAAAGTCAGATTTTTGATGAAATTGTGACCCCGGGGCTTAGGGATTTTTTCAAAAAAATATTTTCTGCCGGTTAAGTTTTTGAGGGCTGATTTCTTGTCCTGTGATAAAAAGCCTTCTGATTCGAGTGCCAAACCTTTCAGGGGAGCATTTTCAAGCTTTTGGCACCATTTTTGAGTGAATTGCCAAAACTCAGATTGTTTCTGAAATATTTTCTGCCGGTTAAGTTTTTGAGGGCTGATTTCTTGTCCTGTGATAAAAAGCCTTCTGTTTCGAGTGCCAAAGCTTTCAGGGGAGCATTTGCAACCGGTTGGCACCATTTTTGAGTGAATTGCCAAAAGTCAGATTTTTGATGAAATTGTGACCCCGGGGCTTAGGGATTTTTTCAAAAAAATATTTTCTGCCGGTTAAGTTTTTGAGGGCTGATTTCTTGTCCTGTGATAAAATGCCTTCTGTTTCGAGTGCCAAACCTTTCAGGAGAGCATTTTCAAGCTTTTGGCACCATTTTTGAGTGAATTGCCAAAAGTCAGATTTTTGCTGAAATTGTGACCCCGGGGCTTAGGGATTTTTTCAAAAAAATATTTTCTGCCGGTTAAGTTCTTGAGGGCTGATTTCTTGTCCTGTGGTAAAAAGCCTTCTGTTTCGAGTTCCAAAGCTTTCAGGGGAGCATTTTCAAGCTTTTGGCACCATTTTTGAGTTAATTGCCAAAAGTCAGATTGTTTCTGAAATATTTTCTGCCGGTTAAGTTTTTGAGGGCTGATTTCTTGTCCTGTGATAAAAAGCCTTCTGTTTCGAGTGCCAAAGCTTTCAGGGGAGCATTTGCAACCGGTTGGCACCATTTTTGAGTGAATTGCCAAAAGTCAGATTTTTGATGAAATTGTGACCCCGGGGCTTAGGGATTTTTTTCAAAAAAAAAATTTCTGCCGATTAAGTTTTTGAGGGCTGATTTCTTGTCCTGTGATAAAAAGCCTTCTGTTTCGAGTGCGAAAACTTTCAGGGGAGCATTTTCAAGTTTTTGGCACCATTTTTGAGTGAATTGCCAAAAGTAAGATTTTTGCTGAAATTGTGACCCCGGGGGTTAGGGATTTTTTCAAAAAAATATTTTCTGCCGGTTAAGTTGTTGAGGGCTGATTTCTTGTCCTGTGATAGAAAGCCTTCTGTTTCGAGTGCCAAAGCTTTCAGGGGAGCATTTGCAACCGGTTGGCACCATTTTTGAGTGAATTGCCAAAACTCAGATTGTTTCTGAAATATTTTCTGCCGGTTAAGTTTTTGAGGGCTGATTTCTTGTCCTGTGATAAAAAGCCTTCTGTTTCGAGTTTCAAACCTTTCAGGAGAGCATTTTCAAGCTTTTGGCACCATTTTTGAGTGAATTGCCAAAAGTCAGATTTTTGCTGAAATTGTGACTCCGAGGCTTAGGGATTTTTTCAAAAAAATATTTTCTGCCGGTTAAGTTTTTGAGGGCTGATTTCTTGTCCTGTGATAAAAAGCCTTCTGTTTCGAGTGCCAAAGCTTTCAGGGGAGCATTTGCAACCGGTTGGCACCATTTTTGAGTGAATTGCCAAAACTCAGATTGTT
Source organism: Podarcis vaucheri (assembly GCF_965113315.1). Taxonomy (NCBI): domain Eukaryota; kingdom Metazoa; phylum Chordata; class Lepidosauria; order Squamata; family Lacertidae; genus Podarcis; species Podarcis vaucheri. The sequence continues at coordinate 14,526,590 of NC_138748.1, forward strand.
TCTGAAATATTTTCTGCCGGTTAAGTTTTTGAGGGCTGATTTCTTGTCCTGTGATAAAAAGCCTTCTGTTTCAAGTGCCAAACCTTTCAGGAGAGCAGTTTCATGCTTTTGGCACCATTTTTGAGTGAATTGCCAAAAGTCAGATTTTTGCTGAAATTGTGACCCCGGGGGTGAGGGATTTCTTCAAAAAAAAATTTTCTGCCGGTTAACTTTTTGAGGGCTGATTTCTTGTCCTGTGATAAAAAGCCTTCTGTTTCGAGTACCAAAGCTTTCAGGGGAGCATTTGCAACCGGTTGGCACGATTTTTGAGTGAATTGCCAAAAGTCAGATTTTTGATGAAATTGTGACCCCGGGGATTAGGGATTTTTTCAAAAAAATATTTTCTGCCGGTTAAGTTTTTGAGGGCTGATTTCTTGTCCTGTGATAAAAAGCCTTCTGTTTCGAGTGCCAAAGCTTTCAGGGGAGCATTTGCAACCGGTTGGCACGATTTTTGAGTGAATTGCCAAAAGTCAGATTTTTGATGAAATTGTGACCCCGGGGGTGAGGGATTTTTTCAAAAAAATATTTTCTGCCGGTTAAGTTTTTGAGGGCTGATTTCTTGTCCTGTGATAAAAAGCCTTCTGTTTCGAGTGCCAAAGCTTTCAGGGGAGCATTTGCAACCGGTTGACACCATTTTTGAGTGAATTGCCAAAAGTCAGATTTTTGATGAAATTGTGGCCCCGGGGCTTAGGGATTTTTTCAAAAAAATATTTTCTGCCGGTTAAGTTAATGAGGGCTGATTTCTTGTCCTGTGATAAAATGCCTTCTGTTTCGAGTGCCAAACCTTTCAGGAGAGCATTTTCAAGCTTTTGGCACCATTTTTGAGTGAATTGCCAAAAGTCAGATTGTTTCTGAAATATTTTCTGCCGGTTAAGTTTTTGAGGGCTGATTTCTTGTCCTGTGATAAAAAGCCTTCTGTTTCGAGTGCCAAAGCTTTCAGGGGAGCATTTGCAACCGGTTGGCACCATTTTTGAGTGAATTGCCAAAAGTCAGATTTTTGATGAAATTGTGACCCCGGGGCTTAGGGATTTTTTCAAAAAAATATTTTCTGCCGGTTAAGTTTTTGAGGGCTGATTTCTTGTCCTGTGATAAAAAGCCTTCTGTTTCGAGTGCCAAAGCTTTCAGGGGAGCATTTGCAACCGGTTGACACCATTTTTGAGTGAATTGCCAAAAGTCAGATTTTTGATGAAATTGTGGCCCCGGGGCTTAGGGATTTTTTCAAAAAAATATTTTCTGCCGGTTAAGTTAATGAGGGCTGATTTCTTGTCCTGTGATAAAATGCCTTCTGTTTCGAGTGCCAAACCTTTCAGGAGAGCATTTTCAAGCTTTTGGCACCATTTTTGAGTGAATTGCCAAAAGTCAGATTGTTTCTGAAATATTTTCTGCCGGTTAAGTTTTTGAGGGCTGATTTCTTGTCCTGTGATAAAAAGCCTTCTGTTTCGAGTGCCAAAGCTTTCAGGGGAGCATTTGCAACCGGTTGACACCATTTTTGAGTGAATTGCCAAAAGTCAGATTTTTGATGAAATTGTGACCCCGGGGCTTAGGGATTTTTTCAAAAAAATATTTTCTGCCGGTTAAGTTTTTGAGGGCTGATTTCTTGTCCTGTGATAAAAAGCCTTCTGTTTCGAGTGCCAAAGCTTTCAGGGGAGCATTTGCAACCGGTTGACACCATTTTTGAGTGAATTGCCAAAAGTCAGATTTTTGATGAAATTGTGGCCCTGGGGCTTAGGGATTTTTTCAAAAAAATATTTTCTGCCGGTTAAGTTAATGAGGGCTGATTTCTTGTCCTGTGATAAAATGCCTTCTGTTTCGAGTGCCAAACCTTTCAGGAGAGCATTTTCAAGCTTTTGGCACCATTTTTGAGTGAATTGCCAAAAGTCAGATTTTTGCTGAAATTGTGACCCCGGGGCTTAGGGATTTTTTCAAAAAAATATTTTCTGCCGGTTAAGTTTTTGAGGGCTGATTTCTTGTCCTGTGATAAAAAGCCTTCTGTTTCGAGTTCCAAAGCTTTCAGGGGAGCATTTTCAAGCTTTTGGCACCATTTTTGAGTTAATTGCCAAAAGTCAGATTGTTTCTGAAATATTTTCTGCCGGTTAAGTTTTTGAGGGCTGATTTCTTGTCCTGTGATAAAAAGCCTTCTGTTTCGAGTGCCAAAGCTTTCAGGGGAGCATTTGCAACCGGTTGGCACCATTTTTGAGTGAATTGCCAAAACTCAGATTGTTTCTGAAATATTTTCTGCCGGTTAACTTTTTGAGGGCTGATTTCTTGTCCTGTGATAAAAAGCCTTCTGTTTCGAGTACCAAAGCTTTCAGGGGAGCATTTGCAACCGGTTGGCACGATTTTTGAGTGAATTGCCAAAAGTCAGATTTTTGATGAAATTGTGACCCCGGGGGTGAGGGATTTTTTCAAAGAAATATTTTCTGCCGGTTAAGTTTTTGAGGGCTGATTTCTTGTCCTGTGATAAAAAGCCTTCTGTTTCGAGTGCCAAAGCTTTCAGGGGAGCATTTTCAAGCTTTTGGCACCATTTTTGAGTTAATTGCCAAAAGTCAGATTGTTTCTGAAATATTTTCTGCCGGTTAAGTTTTTGAGGGCTGATTTCTTGTCCTGTGATAAAAAGCCTTCTGTTTCGAGTGCCAAAGCTTTCAGGGGAGCATTTGCAACCGGTTGGCACCATTTTTGAGTGAATTGCCAAAAGTCAGATTTTTGATGAAATTGTGACCCCGGGGCTTAGGGATTTTTTCAAAAAAATATTTTCTGCCGGTTAAGTTTTTGAGGGCTGATTTCTTGTCCTGTGATAAAAAGCCTTCTGTTTCGAGTGCCAAAGCTTTCAGGGGAGCATTTGCAACCGGTTGACACCATTTTTGAGTGAATTGCCAAAAGTCAGATTTTTGATGAAATTGTGGCCCCGGGGCTTAGGGATTTTTTCAAAAAAATATTTTCTGCCGGTTAAGTTAATGAGGGCTGATTTCTTGTCCTGTGATAAAATGCCTTCTGTTTCGAGTGCCAAACCTTTCAGGAGAGCATTTTCAAGCTTTTGGCACCATTTTTGAGTGAATTGCCAAAAGTCAGATTTTTGCTGAAATTGTGACCCCGGGGCTTAGGGATTTTTTCAAAAAAATATTTTCTGCCGGTTAAGTTTTTGAGGGCTGATTTCTTGTCCTGTGATAAAAAGCCTTCTGTTTCGAGTTCCAAAGCTTTCAGGGGAGCATTTTCAAGCTTTTGGCACCATTTTTGAGTTAATTGCCAAAAGTCAGATTGTTTCTGAAATATTTTCTGCCGGTTAAGTTTTTGAGGGCTGATTTCTTGTCCTGTGATAAAAAGCCTTATGTTTCGAGTGCCAAAGCTTTCAGGGGAGCATTTGCAACCGGTTGGCACCATTTTTGAGTGAATTGCCAAAAGTCAGATTTTTGATGAAATTGTGACCCCGGGGCTTAGGGATTTTTTCAAAAAAAAAATTTCTGCCGATTAAGTTTTTGAGGGGTGATTTCTTGTCCTGTGATAAAAAGCCTTCTGTTTCGAGTGCCAAAACTTTCAGGGAGCATTTTCAAGTTTTTGGCACCATTTTTGAGTGAATTGCCAAAAGTAAGATTTTTGCTGAAATTGTGACCCCGGGGGTTAGGGATTTTTTCAAAAAAATATTTTCTGCCGGTTAAGTTGTTGAGGGCTGATTTCTTGTCCTGTGATAGAAAGCCTTCTGTTTCGAGTGCCAAAGCTTTCAGGGGAGCATTTGCAACCGGTTGGCACCATTTTTGAGTGAATTGCCAAAACTCAGATTGTTTCTGAAATATTTTCTGCCGGTTAAGTTTTTGAGGGCTGATTTCTTGTCCTGTGATAAAAAGCCTTCTGTTTCAAGTGCCAAACCTTTCAGGAGAGCAGTTTCATGCTTTTGGCACCATTTTTGAGTGAATTGCCAAAAGTCAGATTTTTGCTGAAATTGTGACCCCGGGGGTGAGGGATTTCTTCAAAAAAAAATTTTCTGCCGGTTAACTTTTTGAGGGCTGATTTCTTGTCCTGTGATAAAAAGCCTTCTGTTTCGAGTGCCAAAGCTTTCAGGGGAGCATTTGCAACCGGTTGGCACGATTTTTGAGTGAATTGCCAAAAGTCAGATTTTTGATGAAATTGTGACCCCGGGGGTGAGGGATTTTTTCAAAAAAATATTTTCTGCCGGTTAAGTTTTTGAGGGCTGATTTCTTGTCCTGTGATAAAAAGCCTTCTGTTTCGAGTGCCAAAGCTTTCAGGGGAGCATTTGCAACCGGTTGGCACGATTTTTGAGTGAATTGCCAAAAGTCAGATTTTTGATGAAATTGTGACCCCGGGGGTGAGGGATTTTTTCAAAAAAATATTTTCTGCCGGTTAAGTTTTTGAGGGCTGATTTCTTGTCCTGTGATAAAAAGCCTTCTGTTTCGAGTGCCAAAGCTTTCAGGGGAGCATTTGCAACCGGTTGACACCATTTTTGAGTGAATTGCCAAAAGTCAGATTTTTGATGAAATTGTGGCCCCGGGGCTTAGGGATTTTTTCAAAAAAATATTTTCTGCCGGTTAAGTTAATGAGGGCTGATTTCTTGTCCTGTGATAAAATGCCTTCTGTTTCGAGTGCCAAACCTTTCAGGAGAGCATTTTCAAGCTTTTGGCACCATTTTTGAGTGAATTGCCAAAAGTCAGATTTTTGCTGAAATTGTGACCCCGGGGCTTAGGGATTTTTTCAAAAAAATATTTTCTGCCGGTTAAGTTTTTGAGGGCTGATTTCTTGTCCTGTGATAAAAAGCCTTCTGTTTCGAGTTCCAAAGCTTTCAGGGGAGCATTTTCAAGCTTTTGGCACCATTTTTGAGTGAATTGCCAAAAGTCAGATTTTTGCTGAAATTGTGACCCCGGGGTTTAGGGATTTTTTCAAAAAAAAATTTCTGCCGGTTAAGTTTTTGAAGGCTGATTTCTTGTCCTGTGATAAAAAGCCTTCTGTTTCGAGTGCAAAACCTTTCAGGAGAGCATTTTCAAGCTTTTGGCACCATTTTTGAGTGAATTGCCAAAAGTCAGATTTTTGCTGAAATTGTGACCCCGGGGTTTAGGGATTTTTTCAAAAAAATATTTTCTGCCGGTTAAGTTTTTGAGGGCTGATTTCATGTCCTATGATAAAAAGCCTTCTGTTTCGAGTGCCAAACCTTTCAGGAGAGCATTTTCAAGCTTTTGGCACCATTTTTGAGTGAATTGCCAAAAGTCAGATTTTTGCTGAAATTGTGACCCCGGGGGTTAGGGATTTTTTCAAAAAATATTTTCTGCCGGTTAAGTTTTTGAGGGCTGATTTCTTGTCCTGTGATAAAAAGCCTTCTGTTTCGAGTGCCAAAGCTTTCAGGAGAGCATTTTCAAGCTTTTGGCACCATTTTTGAGTGAATTGCCAAAAGTCAGATTTTTGCTGAAATTGTGACCCCGGGGCTTAGGGATTTTTTCAAAAAAATATTTTCTGCCGGTTAAGTTTTTGAGGACTGATTTCTTGTCCTGTGATAAAAAGCCTTCTGTTTCGAGTGCCAAAGCTTTCAGGAGAGCATTTTCAAGCTTTTGGCACCATTTTTGAGTGAATTGCCAAAAGTCAGATTTTTGATGAAATTGTGACCCCGGGGCTTAGGGATTTTTTTTTTAAAAAAAATTCTGCCGGTTAAGTTTTTGAGGGCTGATTTCTTGTCCTGTGATAAAAAGCCTTCTGTTTCGAGTGCCAAACCTTTAAGGGGAGCATTTGCAACCGGTTGGCACGATTTTTGAGTGAATTGCCAAAAGTCAGATTGTTTCTGAAATATTTTCTGCCGGTTAAGTTTTTGAGGGCTGATTTCTTGTCCGGTGATAAAAAGCCTTCTGTTTCGAGTGCCAAACCTTTCAGGAGAGCATTTTCAAGCTTTTGGCATCATTTTTGAGTGAATTGCCAAAAGTCAGATTTTTGCTGAAATTGTGACCCCGGGGCTTAGGGATTTTTTCAAAAAAATATTTTCTGCCGGTTAAGTTTTTGAGGGCTGATTTCTTGTCCTGTGATAAAAAGCCTTCTGTTTCGAGTGCCAAAGCTTTCAGGAGAGCATTTTCAAGCTTTTGGCACCATTTTTGAGTGAATTGCCAAAAGTCAGATTTTTGATGAAATTGTGACCCCGGGGCTTAGGGATTTTTTCAAAAAAAAAATTTCTGCCGGTTAAGTTTTTGAGGGCTGATTTCTTGTCCTGTGATAAAAAGCCTTCTGTTTCGAGTGCAAAACCTTTCAGGAGAGCATTTTCAAGCTTTTAGCACCATTTTTGAGTGAATTGCCAAAAGTCAGATTTTTGCTGAAATTGTGACCCCGGGGCTTAGGGATTTTTTCAAAAAAATATTTTCTGCTGGTTAAGTTTTTGAGGACTGATTTCTTGTCCTGTGATAAAAAGGCTTCTGTTTCGAGTGCCAAAGCTTTCAGGAGAGCATTTTCTAGCTTTTGGCACCATTTTTGAGTGAATTGCCAAAAGTCAGATTTTTGATGAAATTGTGACCCCGGGGCTTAGGGATTTTTTTAAAAAAAAAAATTCTGCCGGTTAAGTTTTTGAGGGCTGATTTCTTGTCCTGTGATAAAAAGCCTTCTGTTTCGAGTGCCAAACCTTTCAGGGGAGCATTTGCAACCGGTTGGCACCATTTTTGAGTGAATTACCAAAAGTCAGATTGTTTCTGAAATATTTTCTGCCGGTTAAGTTTTTGAGGGCTGATTTCTTGTCCGGTGATAAAAAGCCTTCTGTTTCGAGTGCCAAACCTTTCAGGAGAGCATTTTCAAGCTTTTGGCATCATTTTTGAGTGAATTGCCAAAAGTCAGATTTTTGCTGAAATTGTGACCCCGGGGCTTAGGGATTTTTTCAAAAAAATATTTTCTGCCGGTTAAGTTTTTGAGGGCTGATTTCTTGTCCTGTGATAAAAAGCCTTCTGTTTCGAGTTCCAAACCTTTCAGGAGAGCAGTTTCATGCTTTTGGCACCATTTTTGAGTGAATTGCCAAAAGTCAGATTTTTGATGAAATTGTGGCCCCGGGGCTTAGGGATTTTTTCAAAAAAATATTTTCTGCCGGTTAAGTTAATGAGGGCTGATTTCTTGTCCTGTGATAAAATGCCTTCTGTTTCGAGTGCCAAACCTTTCAGGAGAGCATTTTCAAGCTTTTGGCACCATTTTTGAGTGAATTGCCAAAAGTCAGATTTTTGCTGAAATTGTGACCCCGGGGCTTAGGGATTTTTTCAAAAAAATATTTTCTGCCGGTTAAGTTTTTGAGGGCTGATTTCTTGTCCTGTGATAAAAAGCCTTCTGTTTCGAGTGCCAAAGCTTTCAGGGGAGCATTTGCATCCGGTTGGCACCATTTTTGAGTGAAGTGCCAAAAGTCAGATTTTTGATGAAATTGTGACCCCGGGGCTTAGGGATTTTTTCAAAAAAATATTTTCTGCCGGTTAAGTTTTTGAGGGCTGATTTCTTGTCCTGTGATAAAAAGCCTTCTGTTTCGAGTGCCAAACCTTTCAGGGGAGCATTTGCAACCGGTTGGCACCATTTTTGAGTGAATTGCCAAAACTCAGATTGTTTCTGAAATATTTTCTGCCGGTTAAGTTTTTGAGGGCTGATTTCTTGTCCTGTGATAAAAAGCCTTCTGTTTCGAGTGCCAAACCTTTCAGGAGAGCAGTTTCATGCTTTTGGCACCATTTTTGAGTGAATTGCCAAAAGTCAGATTTTTGCTGAAATTGTGACCCCGGGGGTGAGGGATTTTTTCAAAAAAATATTTTCTGCCGGTTAAGTTTTTGAGGGCTGATTTCTTGTCCTGTGATAAAAAGCCTTCTGTTTCGAGTGCCAAACCTTTCAAGAGAGCATTTTCAAGCTTTTGGCACCATTTTTGAGTGAATTGCCAAAAGTCAGATTTTTGCTGACATTGTGACCCCGGGGCTTAGGGATTTTTTCAAAAAAAATATTTTCTGCCAGTTAAATTTTTGAGGGCTGATTTCTTGTCCTGTGATAAAAAGCCTTCTGTTTCGAGTTCCAAAGCTTTCAGGGGAGCATTTTCAAGCTTTTGGCACGATTTTTGAGTTAATTGCCAAAAGTCAAATTGTTTCTGAAATATTTTCTGCCGGTTAAGTTTTTGAGGGCTGATTTCTTGTCCTGTGATAAAAAGCCTTCTGTTTCGAGTGCCAAAGCTTTCAGGGGAGCATTTGCAACCCCTTGGCACCATTTTTGAGTGAATTGCCAAAAGTCAGATTTTTGATGAAATTGTGACCCCGGGGCTTAGGGATTTTTTCAAAAAAAAAAATTCTGCCGGTTAAGTTTTTGAGGGCTGATTTCTTGTCCTGTGATAAAAAGCCTTCTGTTTCGAGTGCCAAACCTTTCAGGAGAGCATTTTCAAGCTTTTGGCACCATTTTTGAGTGAATTGCCAAAAGTCAGATTTTTGCTGAAATTGTGACCCCGGGGTTTAAGGATTTTTTCAAAAAAATATTTTCTGCCGGTTAAGTTTTTGAGGGCTGATTTCTTGTCCTGTGATAAATAGCCTTCTGTTTCGAGTGCGAAAGCTGTCAGGGGAGCATTTGCAACCGGTTGGCACCATTTTTGAGTGAATTGCCAAAAGTCAGATTTTTGATGAAATTGTGACCCCGGGGCTTAGGGATTTTTTCAAAAAAATATTTTCTGCAGGTTAACTTTTTGAGGGCTGATTTCTTGTCCTGTGATAAAAAGCCTTCTCTTTCGAGTGCCAAAGCTTTCAGGAGAGCATTTTCAAGCTTTTGGCACCATTTTTGAGTGAATTGCCAAAAGTCAGATTTTTGCTGAAATTGTGACCCCGGGCGTTAGGGATTTTTTCAAAAAAATATTTTCTGCCGGTTAAGTTTTTGAGGGCTGATTTCTTGTCCTGTGATAAAAAGCCTTCTGTTTCGAGTGCCAAACCTTTCAGGGGAGCATTTTCAAGCTTTTGGCACCATTTTTGAGTGAATTGCCAAAAGTCAGATTGTTTCTGAAATATTTTCTGCCGGTTAAGTTTTTGAGGGCTGATTTCTTGTCCTGTGATAAAAAGCCTTCTGTTTCGAGTGCCAAACCTTTCAGGAGAGCATTTTCATGCTTTTGGCACCATTTTTGAGTGAATTGCCAAAAGTCAGATTTTTGCTGAAATTGTGACCCCGGGGGTTAGGGATTTCTTCAAAATATATTTTCTGCCGGTTAAATTTTGAGGGCTGAATTTTGTCCTGTGATAAAAAGCCTTCTGTTTCGAGTGCCAAACCTGTCAGGGGAGCATTTGCAACCAGTTGGCACCATTTTTGATTGAATTGCCAAAAGTCAGGTTTTTGCAGAAATTGTGACCCCGGGGGTTAGGGATTTTTTCAAAAAAATATTTTCTGCCGGTTAAGTTTTTGAGGGCTGATTTCTTGTCCTGTGATAAAAAGCCTTCTGTTTCGAGTGCCAAAGCTTTCAGGGGAGCATTTGCAACCGGTTGGCACCATTTTTGAGTGAATTGCCAAAAGTCAGATTTTTGATGAAATTGTGACCCCGGGGCTTAGGGATTTCTTCAAAAAAATATTTTCTGCCGGTTAAGTTTTTGAGGGCTGATTTCTTGTCCTGTGATAAAAAGCCTTCTGTTTCGAGTGCCAAAGCTTTCAGGGGAGCATTTGCAACCGGTTGGCACCATTTTTGAGTGAATTGCCAAAAGTCAGATTTTTGCTGAAATTGTGACCCCGGGGATTAGGGATTTTTTCAAAAAAATATTTTCTGCCGGTTAAGTTTTTGAGGGCTGATTTCTTGTCCTGTGATAAAAAGCCTTCTGTTTCGAGTGCCAAACCTTTCAGGAGAGCATTTTCAAGCTTTTGGCACCATTTTTGAGTGAATTGCCAAAAGTCAGATTTTTGCTGAAATTGTGACCCCGGGGCTGAGGGATTTTTTCAAAAAAATATTTTCTGCCGGTTAAGTTTTTGAGGGCTGATTTCTTGTCCTGTGATAAAAAGCCTTCTGTTTCGAGTGCCAAAGCTTTCAGGGGAGCATTTTCAAGCTTTTGGCACCATTTTTGAGTGAATCGCCAAAAGTCAGATTTTTGCTGAAATATTTTCTGCCGGTTAAGTTTTTGAGGGCTGAATTCTTGTCCTGTGATAAAAAGCCTTCTGTTTCCATCGCCCAAGCTTTCAGGGGAGCATTTGCAACCGTTTGGCACCATTTTTGAGTGAATTGCCAAAAGTCAGGTTTTTGCAGAAATTGTGACCCCGGGGCTTAGGGATTTTTTCAAAAAAATATTTTCTGCCGGTTAAGTTTTTGAGGGCTGATTTCTTGTCCTGTGATAAAAAGCCTTCTGTTTCGAGTGCCAAAGCTTTCAGGGGAGCATTTGCAACCGGTTGGCACCATTTTTGAGTGAATTGCCAAAAGTCAGATTTTTGATGAAATTGTGACCCCGGGGCTTAGGGATTTCTTCAAAAAAATATTTTCTGCCGGTTAAGTTTTTGAGGGCTGATTTCTTGTCCTGTGATAAAAAGCCTTCTGTTTCGAGTGCCAAAGCTTTCAGGGGAGCATTTGCAACCGGTTGGCACCATTTTTGAGTGAATTGCCAAAAGTCAGATTTTTGCTGAAATTGTGACCCCGGGGATTAGGGATTTTTTCAAAAAAATATTTTCTGCCGGTTAAGTTTTTGAGGGCTGATTTCTTGTCCTGTGATAAAAAGCCTTCTGTTTCGAGTGCCAAACCTTTCAGGAGAGCATTTTCAAGCTTTTGGCACCATTTTTGAGTGAATTGCCAAAAGTCAGATTTTTGCTGAAATTGTGACCCCGGGGCTTAGGGATTTTTTCAAAAAAATATTTTCTGCCGGTTAAGTTTTTGAGGGCTGATTTCTTGTCCTGTGATAAAAAGCCTTCTGTTTCGAGTGCCAAAGCTTTCAGGGGAGCATTTTCAAGCTTTTGGCACCATTTTTGAGTGAATCGCCAAAAGTCAGATTTTTGCTGAAATATTTTCTGCCGGTTAAGTTTTTGAGGGCTGAATTCTTGTCCTGTGATAAAAAGCCTTCTGTTTCCATCGCCCAAGCTTTCAGGGGAGCATTTGCAACCGTTTGGCACCATTTTTGAGTGAATAGCCAAAAGTCAGGTTTTTGCAGAAATTGTGACCCCGGGGCTTAGGGATTTTTTCAAAAAAATATTTTCTGCCGGTTAAGTTTTTGAGGGCTGATTTCTTGTCCTGTGATAAAAAGCCTTCTGTTTCGAGTGCCAAAGCTTTCAGGGGAGCATTTGCAACCGGTTGGCACCATTTTTGAGTGAATTGCCAAAAGTCAGATTTTTGATGAAATTGTGACCCCGGGGCTTAGGGATTTCTTCAAAAAAATATTTTCTGCCGGTTAAGTTTTTGAGGGCTGATTTCTTGTCCTGTGATAAAAAGCCTTCTGTTTCGAGTGCCAAAGCTTTCAGGGGAGCATTTGCAACCGGTTGGCACCATTTTTGAGTGAATTGCCAAAAGTCAGATTTTTGCTGAAATTGTGACCCCGGGGCTTAGGGATTTTTTCAAAAAAAAAAATTCTGCCGGTTAAGTTTTTGAGGGCTGATATCTTGTCCTGTGATAAAAAGCCTTCTGTTTCGAGTGCCAAAGCTTTCAGGGGAGCATTTGCAACCGGTTGGCACCATTTTTGAGTGAATTGCCAAAAGTCAGATTTTTGCTGAAATTGTGACCCCGGGGGTTAGGGATTTCTTCAAAAAAATATTTTCTGCCGGTTAACTTTTTGAGGGCTGATTTCTTGTCCTGTGATAAAAAGCCTTCTGTTTCGAGTGCCAAAGCTTTCAGGGGAGCATTTGCAACCGGTTGGCACCATTTTTGAGTGAATTGCCAAAAGTCAGATTTTTGCTGAAATTGTGACCCCGGGGATTAGGGATTTTTTCAAAAAAATATTTTCTGCCGGTTAAGTTTTTGAGGGCTGATTTCTTGTCCTGTGATAAAAAGCCTTCTGTTTCGAGTGCCAAACCTTTCAGGAGAGCATTTTCAAGCTTTTGGCACCATTTTTGAGTGAATTGCCAAAAGTCAGATTTTTGCTGAAATTGTGACCCCGGGGCTTAGGGATTTTTTCAAAAAAATATTTTCTGCCGGTTAAGTTTTTGAGGGCTGATTTCTTGTCCTGTGATAAAAAGCCTTCTGTTTCGAGTGCCAAAGCTTTCAGGGGAGCATTTTCAAGCTTTTGGCACCATTTTTGAGTGAATCGCCAAAAGTCAGATTTTTGCTGAAATATTTTCTGCCGGTTAAGTTTTTGAGGGCTGAATTCTTGTCCTGTGATAAAAAGCCTTCTGTTTCCATCGCCCAAGCTTTCAGGGGAGCATTTGCAACCGTTTGGCACCATTTTTGAGTGAATTGCCAAAAGTCAGGTTTTTGCAGAAATTGTGACCCCGGGGCTTAGGGATTTTTTCAAAAAAATATTTTCTGCCGGTTAAGTTTTTGAGGGCTGATTTCTTGTCCTGTGATAAAAAGCCTTCTGTTTCGAGTGCCAAAGCTTTCAGGGGAGCATTTGCAACCGGTTGGCACCATTTTTGAGTGAATTGCCAAAAGTCAGATTTTTGATGAAATTGTGACCCCGGGGCTTAGGGATTTCTTCAAAAAAATATTTTCTGCCGGTTAAGTTTTTGAGGGCTGATTTCTTGTCCTGTGATAAAAAGCCTTCTGTTTCGAGTGCCAAAGCTTTCAGGGGAGCATTTGCAACCGGTTGGCACCATTTTTGAGTGAATTGCCAAAAGTCAGATTTTTGCTGAAATTGTGACCCCGGGGCTTAGGGATTTTTTCAAAAAAAAAAATTCTGCCGGTTAAGTTTTTGAGGGCTGATATCTTGTCCTGTGATAAAAAGCCTTCTGTTTCCATCGCCCAAGCTTTCAGGGGAGCATTTGCAACCGTTTGGCACCATTTTTGAGTGAATTGCCAAAAGTCAGGTTTTTGCAGAAATTGTGACCCCGGGGATTAGGGATTTTTTCAAAAAAATATTTTCTGCCAGTTAAGTTAATGAGGGCTGATTTCTTGACCTGTGATAAAAAGCCTTATGTTTCGAGTGCCAAACCTTTCGGGAGAGCATTTTCAAGCTTTTGGCACCATTTTTGAGTGAATTGCCAAAAGTCAGATTTTTGCTGAAATTGTGACCCCGGGGCTTAGGGATTTTTTCAAAAAAATATTTTCTGCCTGTTAAGTTTTTGAGGGCTGATTTCTTGTCCTGTGATAAAAAGCCTTCTGTTTCGAGTGCCAAAGCTTTCAGGGGAGCATTTGCAACCGGTTGGCACCATTTTTGAGTGAATTGCCAAAAGTCAGATTTTTGCTGAAATTGTGACCCCGGGGGTTAGGGATTTTTTCAAAAAAATATTTTCTGCCGGTTAAGTTTTTGAGGGCTGATTTCTTGTCCTGTGATAAAAAGCCTTCTGTTTCGAGTGCCAAACCTTTCAGGAGAGCATTTTCAAGCTTTTGGCACCATTTTTGAGTGAATTGCCAAAAGTCAGATTGTTTCTGAAATATTTTCTGCCGGTTAAGTTTTTGAGGGCTGATTTCTTGTCCTGTGATAAAAAGCCTTCTGTTTCGAGTGCCAAACCTTTCAGGAGAGCATTTTCATGCTTTTGGCACCATTTTTGAGTGAATTGCCAAAAGTCAGATTTTTGCTGAAATTGTGACCCCGGGGGTTAGGGATTTCTTCAAAAAAATATTTTCTGCCGGTTAAATTTTGAGGGCTGATTTCTTGTCCTGTGATAAAAAGCCTTCTGTTTCGAGTGCCAAAGCTTTCAGGGGAGCATTTGCAACCGGTTGGCACCATTTTTGAGTGAATTGCCAAAAGTCAGATTTTAATGAAATTGTGACCCCGGGGCTTAGGGATTTTTTCAAAAAAATATTTTCTGTCGGTTAACTTTTTGAGGGCTGATTTCTTGTCCTGTGATAAAAAGCCTTCTGTTTCGAATGCCAAAGCTTTGAGGAGAGCATTTGCAACCGGTTGGCACCATTTTTGAGTGAATTGCCAAAAGTCAGATTTTTGATGAAATTGTGACCCCGGGGCTTAGGGATTTTTTCAAAAAAATATTTTCTGCCGGTTAACTTTTTGAGGGCTGATTTCTTGTCCTGTGATAAAAAGCCTTCTGTTTCGAGTGCCAAACCTTTCAGGGGAGCATTTTCAAGCTTTTGGCACCATTTTTGAGTGAATTGCCAAAAGTCAGATTGTTTCTGAAATATTTTCTGCCGGTTAAGTTTTTGAGGGCTGATTTCTTGTCCTGTGATAAAAAGCCTTCTGTTTCGAGTGCCAAACCTTTCAGGAGAGCATTTTCATGCTTTTGGCACCATTTTTGAGTGAATTGCCAAAAGTCAGATTTTTGCTGAAATTGTGACCCCGGGGGTTAGGGATTTCTTCAAAAAAATATTTTCTGCCGGTTAACTTTTTGAGGGCTGAATTCTTGTCCTGTGATAAAAAGCCTTCTGTTTCCATCGCCCAAGCTTTCAGGGGAGCATTTGCAACCGTTTGGCACCATTTTTGATTGAATTGCCAAAAGTCAGGTTTTTGCTGAAATTGTGACCCCGGGGATTAGGGATTTTTTCAAAAAAATATTTTCTGCCGGTTAAGTTTTTGAGGGCTGATTTCTTGTCCTGTGATAAAAAGCCTTCTGTTTTGAGTGCCAAACCTTTCAGGAGAGCATTTTCAAGCTTTTGGCACCATTTTTGAGTGAATTGCCAAAAGTCAGATTTTTGCTGAAATTGTGACCCCGGGGCTTAGGGATTTTTTCAAAAAAATATTTTCTGCCGGTTAAGTTTTTGAGGGCTGATTTCTTGTCCTGTGATAAAAAGCCTTCTGTTTCGAGTGCCAAAGCTTTCAGGGGAGCATTTTCAAGCTTTTGGCACCATTTTTGAGTGAATCGCCAAAAGTCAGATTTTTGCTGAAATATTTTCTGCCGGTTAAGTTTTTGAGGGCTGAATTCTTGTCCTGTGATAAAAAGCCTTCTGTTTCCATCGCCCAAGCTTTCAGGGGAGCATTTGCAACCGTTTGGCACCATTTTTGAGTGAATTGCCAAAAGTCAGGTTTTTGCAGAAATTGTGACCCCGGGGCTTAGGGATTTTTTCAAAAAAATATTTTCTGCCGGTTAAGTTTTTGAGGGCTGATTTCTTGTCCTGTGATAAAAAGCCTTCTGTTTCGAGTGCCAAAGCTTTCAGGGGAGCATTTGCAACCGGTTGGCACCATTTTTGAGTGAATTGCCAAAAGTCAGATTTTTGATGAAATTGTGACCCCGGGGCTTAGGGATTTCTTCAAAAAAATATTTTCTGCCGGTTAAGTTTTTGAGGGCTGATTTCTTGTCCTGTGATAAAAAGCCTTCTGTTTCGAGTGCCAAAGCTTTCAGGGGAGCATTTGCAACCGGTTGGCACCATTTTTGAGTGAATTGCCAAAAGTCAGATTTTTGCTGAAATTGTGACCCCGGGGCTTAGGGATTTTTTCAAAAAAAAAAATTCTGCCGGTTAAGTTTTTGAGGGCTGATATCTTGTCCTGTGATAAAAAGCCTTCTGTTTCGAGTGCCAAACCTTTCAGGAGAGCATTTTCATGCTTTTGGCACCATTTTTGAGTGAATTGCCAAAAGTCAGATTTTTGCTGAAATTGTGACCCCGGGGGTTAGGGATTTTTTCAAAAAAATATTTTCTGCCGGTTAAGTTTTTGAGGGCTGATTTCTTGTCCTGTGATAAAAAGCCTTCTGTTTCGAGTGCCAAACCTTTCAGGAGAGCATTTTCAAGCTTTTGGCACCATTTTTGAGTGAATTGCCAAAAGTCAGATTGTTTCTGAAATATTTTCTGCCGGTTAAGTTTTTGAGGGCTGATTTCTTGTCCTGTGATAAAAAGCCTTCTGTTTCGAGTGCCAAACCTTTCAGGAGAGCATTTTCATGCTTTTGGCACCATTTTTGAGTGAATTGCCAAAAGTCAGATTTTTGCTGAAATTGTGACCCCGGGGGTTAGGGATTTCTTCAAAAAAATATTTTCTGCCGGTTAAATTTTGAGGGCTGATTTCTTGTCCTGTGATAAAAAGCCTTCTGTTTCGAGTGCCAAAGCTTTCAGGGGAGCATTTGCAACCGGTTGGCACCATTTTTGAGTGAATTGCCAAAAGTCAGATTTTAATGAAATTGTGACCCCGGGGCTTAGGGATTTTTTCAAAAAAATATTTTCTGTCGGTTAACTTTTTGAGGGCTGATTTCTTGTCCTGTGATAAAAAGCCTTCTGTTTCGAATGCCAAAGCTTTGAGGAGAGCATTTGCAACCGGTTGGCACCATTTTTGAGTGAATTGCCAAAAGTCAGATTTTTGATGAAATTGTGACCCCGGGGCTTAGGGATTTTTTCAAAAAAATATTTTCTGCCGGTTAACTTTTTGAGGGCTGATTTCTTGTCCTGTGATAAAAAGCCTTCTGTTTCGAGTGCCAAACCTTTCAGGGGAGCATTTTCAAGCTTTTGGCACCATTTTTGAGTGAATTGCCAAAAGTCAGATTGTTTCTGAAATATTTTCTGCCGGTTAAGTTTTTGAGGGCTGATTTCTTGTCCTGTGATAAAAAGCCTTCTGTTTCGAGTGCCAAACCTTTCAGGAGAGCATTTTCATGCTTTTGGCACCATTTTTGAGTGAATTGCCAAAAGTCAGATTTTTGCTGAAATTGTGACCCCGGGGGTTAGGGATTTCTTCAAAAAAATATTTTCTGCCGGTTAACTTTTTGAGGGCTGAATTCTTGTCCTGTGATAAAAAGCCTTCTGTTTCCATCGCCCAAGCTTTCAGGGGAGCATTTGCAACCGTTTGGCACCATTTTTGATTGAATTGCCAAAAGTCAGGTTTTTGCTGAAATTGTGACCCCGGGGATTAGGGATTTTTTCAAAAAAATATTTTCTGCCGGTTAAGTTTTTGAGGGCTGATTTCTTGTCCTGTGATAAAAAGCCTTCTGTTTTGAGTGCCAAACCTTTCAGGAGAGCATTTTCAAGCTTTTGGCACCATTTTTGAGTGAATTGCCAAAAGTCAGATTTTTGCTGAAATTGTGACCCCGGGGCTTAGGGATTTTTTCAAAAAAATATTTTCTGCCGGTTAAGTTTTTGAGGGCTGATTTCTTGTCCTGTGATAAAAAGCCTTCTGTTTCGAGTGCCAAAGCTTTCAGGGGAGCATTTTCAAGCTTTTGGCACCATTTTTGAGTGAATCGCCAAAAGTCAGATTTTTGCTGAAATATTTTCTGCCGGTTAAGTTTTTGAGGGCTGAATTCTTGTCCTGTGATAAAAAGCCTTCTGTTTCCATCGCCCAAGCTTTCAGGGGAGCATTTGCAACCGTTTGGCACCATTTTTGAGTGAATTGCCAAAAGTCAGGTTTTTGCAGAAATTGTGACCCCGGGGCTTAGGGATTTTTTCAAAAAAATATTTTCTGCCGGTTAAGTTTTTGAGGGCTGATTTCTTGTCCTGTGATAAAAAGCCTTCTGTTTCGAGTGCCAAAGCTTTCAGGGGAGCATTTGCAACCGGTTGGCACCATTTTTGAGTGAATTGCCAAAAGTCAGATTTTTGATGAAATTGTGACCCCGGGGCTTAGTAATTTCTTCAAAAAAATATTTTCTGCCGGTTAAGTTTTTGAGGGCTGATTTCTTGTCCTGTGATAAAAAGCCTTCTGTTTCGAGTGCCAAAGCTTTCAGGGGAGCATTTTCAAGCTTTTGGCACCATTTTTGAGTGAATCGCCAAAAGTCAGATTTTTGCTGAAATATTTTCTGCCGGTTAAGTTTTTGAGGGCTGAATTCTTGTCCTGTGATAAAAAGCCTTCTGTTTCCATCGCCCAAGCTTTCAGGGGAGCATTTGCAACCGTTTGGCACCATTTTTGAGTGAATTGCCAAAAGTCAGATTTTTGATGAAATTGTGACCCCGGGGATTAGGGATTTTTTCAAAAAAATATTTTCTGCCGGTTAAGTTTTTGAGGGCTGATTTCTTGTCCTGTGATAAAAAGCCTTCTGTTTCGAGTGCCAAAGCTTTCAGGGGAGCATTTGCAACCGGTTGGCACCATTTTTGAGTGAATTGCCAAAAGTCAGATTTTTGATGAAATTGTGACCCCGGGGCTTAGGGATTTCTTCAAAAAAATATTTTCTGCCGGTTAAGTTTTTGAGGGCTGATTTCTTGTCCTGTGATAAAAAGCCTTCTGTTTCGAGTGCCAAAGCTTTCAGGGGAGCATTTGCAACCGGTTGGCACCATTTTTGAGTGAATTGCCAAAAGTCAGATTTTTGCTGAAATTGTGACCCCGGGGGTTAGGGATTTTTTCAAAAAAATATTTTCTGCCGGTTAAGTTTTTGAGGGCTGATTTCTTGTCCTGTGATAAAAAGCCTTCTGTTTCGAGTGCCAAACCTTTCAGGAGAGCATTTTCAAGCTTTTGGCACCATTTTTGAGTGAATTGCCAAAAGTCAGATTGTTTCTGAAATATTTTCTGCCGGTTAAGTTTTTGAGGGCTGATTTCTTGTCCTGTGATAAAAAGCCTTCTGTTTCGAGTGCCAAACCTTTCAGGAGAGCATTTTCATGCTTTTGGCACCATTTTTGAGTGAATTGCCAAAAGTCAGATTTTTGCTGAAATTGTGACCCCGGGGGTTAGGGATTTCTTCAAAAAAATATTTTCTGCCGGTTAAATTTTGAGGGCTGATTTCTTGTCCTGTGATAAAAAGCCTTCTGTTTCGAGTGCCAAAGCTTTCAGGGGAGCATTTGCAACCGGTTGGCACCATTTTTGAGTGAATTGCCAAAAGTCAGATTTTAATGAAATTGTGACCCCGGGGCTTAGGGATTTTTTCAAAAAAATATTTTCTGTCGGTTAACTTTTTGAGGGCTGATTTCTTGTCCTGTGATAAAAAGCCTTCTGTTTCGAATGCCAAAGCTTTGAGGAGAGCATTTGCAACCGGTTGGCACCATTTTTGAGTGAATTGCCAAAAGTCAGATTTTTGATGAAATTGTGACCCCGGGGCTTAGGGATTTTTTCAAAAAAATATTTTCTGCCGGTTAACTTTTTGAGGGCTGATTTCTTGTCCTGTGATAAAAAGCCTTCTGTTTTGAGTGCCAAACCTTTCAGGGGAGCATTTTCAAGCTTTTGGCACCATTTTTGAGTGAATTGCCAAAAGTCAGATTGTTTCTGAAATATTTTCTGCCGGTTAAGTTTTTGAGGGCTGATTTCTTGTCCTGTGATAAAAAGCCTTCTGTTTCGAGTGCCAAACCTTTCAGGAGAGCATTTTCATGCTTTTGGCACCATTTTTGAGTGAATTGCCAAAAGTCAGATTTTTGCTGAAATTGTGACCCCGGGGGTTAGGGATTTCTTCAAAAAAATATTTTCTGCCGGTTAACTTTTTGAGGGCTGAATTCTTGTCCTGTGATAAAAAGCCTTCTGTTTCCATCGCCCAAGCTTTCAGGGGAGCATTTGCAACCGTTTGGCACCATTTTTGATTGAATTGCCAAAAGTCAGATTTTTGCTGAAATTGTGACCCCGGGGATTAGGGATTTTTTCAAAAAAATATTTTCTGCCGGTTAAGTTTTTGAGGGCTGATTTCTTGTCCTGTGATAAAAAGCCTTCTGTTTCGAGTGCCAAACCTTTCAGGAGAGCATTTTCAAGCTTTTGGCACCATTTTTGAGTGAATTGCCAAAAGTCAGATTTTTGCTGAAATTGTGACCCCGGGGCTTAGGGATTTTTTCAAAAAAATATTTTCTGCCGGTTAAGTTTTTGAGGGCTGATTTCTTGTCCTGTGATAAAAAGCCTTCTGTTTCGAGTGCCAAAGCTTTCAGGGGAGCATTTTCAAGCTTTTGGCACCATTTTTGAGTGAATCGCCAAAAGTCAGATTTTTGCTGAAATATTTTCTGCCGGTTAAGTTTTTGAGGGCTGAATTCTTGTCCTGTGATAAAAAGCCTTCTGTTTCCATCGCCCAAGCTTTCAGGGGAGCATTTGCAACCGTTTGGCACCATTTTTGAGTGAATTGCCAAAAGTCAGGTTTTTGCAGAAATTGTGACCCCGGGGCTTAGGGATTTTTTCAAAAAAATATTTTCTGCCGGTTAAGTTTTTGAGGGCTGATTTCTTGTCCTGTGATAAAAAGCCTTCTGTTTCGAGTGCCAAACCTTTCAGGAGAGCATTTTCAAGCTTTTGGCACCATTTTTGAGTGAATTGCCAAAAGTCAGATTGTTTCTGAAATATTTTCTGCCGGTTAAGTTTTTGAGGGCTGATTTCTTGTCCTGTGATAAAAAGCCTTCTGTTTCGAGTGCCAAACCTTTCAGGAGAGCATTTTCATGCTTTTGGCACCATTTTTGAGTGAATTGCCAAAAGTCAGATTTTTGCTGAAATTGTGACCCCGGGGGTTAGGGATTTCTTCAAAAAAATATTTTCTGCCGGTTAAATTTTGAGGGCTGATTTCTTGTCCTGTGATAAAAAGCCTTCTGTTTCGAGTGCCAAAGCTTTCAGGGGAGCATTTGCAACCGGTTGGCACCATTTTTGAGTGAATTGCCAAAAGTCAGATTTTAATGAAATTGTGACCCCGGGGCTTAGGGATTTTTTCAAAAAAATATTTTCTGTCGGTTAACTTTTTGAGGGCTGATTTCTTGTCCTGTGATAAAAAGCCTTCTGTTTCGAATGCCAAAGCTTTGAGGAGAGCATTTGCAACCGGTTGGCACCATTTTTGAGTGAATTGCCAAAAGTCAGATTTTTGATGAAATTGTGACCCCGGGGCTTAGGGATTTTTTCAAAAAAATATTTTCTGCCGGTTAACTTTTTGAGGGCTGATTTCTTGTCCTGTGATAAAAAGCCTTCTGTTTCGAGTGCCAAAGCTTTCAGGGGAGCATTTGCAACCGGTTGGCACCATTTTTGAGTGAATTGCCAAAAGTCAGATTGTTTCTGAAATATTTTCTGCCGGTTAAGTTTTTGAGGGCTGATTTCTTGTCCTGTGATAAAAAGCCTTCTGTTTCGAGTGCCAAACCTTTCAGGAGAGCATTTTCATGCTTTTGGCACCATTTTTGAGTGAATTGCCAAAAGTCAGATTTTTGCTGAAATTGTGACCCCGGGGGTTAGGGATTTCTTCAAAAAAATATTTTCTGCCGGTTAACTTTTTGAGGGCTGAATTCTTGTCCTGTGATAAAAAGCCTTCTGTTTCCATCGCCCAAGCTTTCAGGGGAGCATTTGCAACCGTTTGGCACCATTTTTGATTGAATTGCCAAAAGTCAGGTTTTTGCTGAAATTGTGACCCCGGGGATTAGGGATTTTTTCAAAAAAATATTTTCTGCCGGTTAAGTTTTTGAGGGCTGATTTCTTGTCCTGTGATAAAAAGCCTTCTGTTTCGAGTGCCAAAGCTTTCAGGGGAGCATTTTCAAGCTTTTGGCACCATTTTTGAGTGAATCGCCAAAAGTCAGATTTTTGCTGAAATATTTTCTGCCGGTTAAGTTTTTGAGGGCTGAATTCTTGTCCTGTGATAAAAAGCCTTCTGTTTCCATCGCCCAAGCTTTCAGGGGAGCATTTGCAACCGTTTGGCACCATTTTTGAGTGAATTGCCAAAAGTCAGGTTTTTGCAGAAATTGTGACCCCGGGGCTTAGGGATTTTTTCAAAAAAATATTTTCTGCCGGTTAAGTTTTTGAGGGCTGATTTCTTGTCCTGTGATAAAAAGCCTTCTGTTTCGAGTGCCAAAGCTTTCAGGGGAGCATTTGCAACCGGTTGGCACCATTTTTGAGTGAATTGCCAAAAGTCAGATTTTTGATGAAATTGTGACCCCGGGGCTTAGGGATTTCTTCAAAAAAATATTTTCTGCCGGTTAAGTTTTTGAGGGCTGATTTCTTGTCCTGTGATAAAAAGCCTTCTGTTTCGAGTGCCAAAGCTTTCAGGGGAGCATTTGCAACCGGTTGGCACCATTTTTGAGTGAATTGCCAAAAGTCAGATTTTTGCTGAAATTGTGACCCCGGGGATTAGGGATTTTTTCAAAAAAATATTTTCTGCCGGTTAAGTTTTTGAGGGCTGATTTCTTGTCCTGTGATAAAAAGCCTTCTGTTTCGAGTGCCAAACCTTTCAGGAGAGCATTTTCAAGCTTTTGGCACCATTTTTGAGTGAATTGCCAAAAGTCAGATTTTTGCTGAAATTGTGACCCCGGGGCTTAGGGATTTTTTCAAAAAAATATTTTCTGCCGGTTAAGTTTTTGAGGGCTGATTTCTTGTCCTGTGATAAAAAGCCTTCTGTTTCGAGTGCCAAAGCTTTCAGGGGAGCATTTTCAAGCTTTTGGCACCATTTTTGAGTGAATCGCCAAAAGTCAGATTTTTGCTGAAATATTTTCTGCCGGTTAAGTTTTTGAGGGCTGAATTCTTGTCCTGTGATAAAAAGCCTTCTGTTTCCATCGCCCAAGCTTTCAGGGGAGCATTTGCAACCGTTTGGCACCATTTTTGAGTGAATTGCCAAAAGTCAGGTTTTTGCAGAAATTGTGACCCCGGGGCTTAGGGATTTTTTCAAAAAAATATTTTCTGCCGGTTAAGTTTTTGAGGGCTGATTTCTTGTCCTGTGATAAAAAGCCTTCTGTTTCGAGTGCCAAAGCTTTCAGGGGAGCATTTGCAACCGGTTGGCACCATTTTTGAGTGAATTGCCAAAAGTCAGATTTTTGATGAAATTGTGACCCCGGGGCTTAGGGATTTCTTCAAAAAAATATTTTCTGCCGGTTAAGTTTTTGAGGGCTGATTTCTTGTCCTGTGATAAAAAGCCTTCTGTTTCGAGTGCCAAAGCTTTCAGGGGAGCATTTGCAACCGGTTGGCACCATTTTTGAGTGAGTTGCCAAAAGTCAGATTTTTGCTGAAATTGTGACCCCGGGGCTTAGGGATTTTTTCAAAAAAAAAAATTCTGCCGGTTAAGTTTTTGAGGGCTGATATCTTGTCCTGTGATAAAAAGCCTTCTGTTTCGAGTGCCAAAGCTTTCAGGGGAGCATTTGCAACCGGTTGGCACCATTTTTGAGTGAATTGCCAAAAGTCAGATTTTTGATGAAATTGTGACCCCGGGGCTTAGGGATTTCTTCAAAAAAATATTTTCTGCCGGTTAAGTTTTTGAGGGCTGATTTCTTGTCCTGTGATAAAAAGCCTTCTGTTTCGAGTGCCAAAGCTTTCAGGGGAGCATTTGCAACCGGTTGGCACCATTTTTGAGTGAATTGCCAAAAGTCAGATTTTTGCTGAAATTGTGACCCCGGGGATTAGGGATTTTTTCAAAAAAATATTTTCTGCCGGTTAAGTTTTTGAGGGCTGATTTCTTGTCCTGTGATAAAAAGCCTTCTGTTTCGAGTGCCAAAGCTTTCAGGGGAGCATTTTCAAGCTTTTGGCACCATTTTTGAGTGAATCGCCAAAAGTCAGATTTTTGCTGAAATATTTTCTGCCGGTTAAGTTTTTGAGGGCTGAATTCTTGTCCTGTGATAAAAAGCCTTCTGTTTCCATCGCCCAAGCTTTCAGGGGAGCATTTGCAACCGTTTGGCACCATTTTTGAGTGAATTGCCAAAAGTCAGGTTTTTGCAGAAATTGTGACCCCGGGGCTTAGGGATTTTTTCAAAAAAATATTTTCTGCCGGTTAAGTTTTTGAGGGCTGATTTCTTGTCCTGTGATAAAAAGCCTTCTGTTTCGAGTGCCAAAGCTTTCAGGGGAGCATTTGCAACCGGTTGGCACCATTTTTGAGTGAATTGCCAAAAGTCAGATTTTTGATGAAATTGTGACCCCGGGGCTTAGGGATTTCTTCAAAAAAATATTTTCTGCCGGTTAAGTTTTTGAGGGCTGATTTCTTGTCCTGTGATAAAAAGCCTTCTGTTTCGAGTGCCAAAGCTTTCAGGGGAGCATTTGCAACCGGTTGGCACCATTTTTGAGTGAATTGCCAAAAGTCAGATTTTTGCTGAAATTGTGACCCCGGGGCTTAGGGATTTCTTCAAAAAAATATTTTCTGCCGGTTAAGTTTTTGAGGGCTGATTTCTTGTCCTGTGATAAAAAGCCTTCTGTTTCGAGTGCCAAAGCTTTCAGGGGAGCATTTGCAACCGGTTGGCACCATTTTTGAGTGAATTGCCAAAAGTCAGATTTTTGCTGAAATTGTGACCCCGGGGATTAGGGATTTTTTCAAAAAAATATTTTCTGCCGGTTAAGTTTTTGAGGGCTGATTTCTTGTCCTGTGATAAAAAGCCTTCTGTTTCGAGTGCCAAAGCTTTCAGGGGAGCATTTTCAAGCTTTTGGCACCATTTTTGAGTGAATCGCCAAAAGTCAGATTTTTGCTGAAATATTTTCTGCCGGTTAAGTTTTTGAGGGCTGAATTCTTGTCCTGTGATAAAAAGCCTTCTGTTTCCATCGCCCAAGCTTTCAGGGGAGCATTTGCAACCGTTTGGCACCATTTTTGAGTGAATTGCCAAAAGTCAGGTTTTTGCAGAAATTGTGACCCCGGGGCTTAGGGATTTTTTCAAAAAAATATTTTCTGCCGGTTAAGTTTTTGAGGGCTGATTTCTTGTCCTGTGATAAAAAGCCTTCTGTTTCGAGTGCCAAAGCTTTCAGGGGAGCATTTGCAACCGGTTGGCACCATTTTTGAGTGAATTGCCAAAAGTCAGATTTTTGATGAAATTGTGACCCCGGGGCTTAGGGATTTCTTCAAAAAAATATTTTCTGCCGGTTAAGTTTTTGAGGGCTGATTTCTTGTCCTGTGATAAAAAGCCTTCTGTTTCGAGTGCCAAAGCTTTCAGGGGAGCATTTGCAACCGGTTGGCACCATTTTTGAGTGAATTGCCAAAAGTCAGATTTTTGCTGAAATTGTGACCCCGGGGCTTAGGGATTTTTTCAAAAAAAAAAATTCTGCCGGTTAAGTTTTTGAGGGCTGATATCTTGTCCTGTGATAAAAAGCCTTCTGTTTCCATCGCCCAAGCTTTCAGGGGAGCATTTGCAACCGTTTGGCACCATTTTTGATTGAATTGCCAAAAGTCAGGTTTTTGCAGAAATTGTGACCCCCGGGGCTTAGGGATTTTTTCAAAAAAATATTTTCTGCCAGTTAAGTTAATGAGGGCTGATTTCTTGACCTGTGATAAAAAGCCTTATGTTTCAAGTGCCAAACCTTTCGGGAGAGCATTTTCAAGCTTTTGGCACCATTTTTGAGTGAATTGCCAAAAGTCAGATTTTTGCTGAAATTGTGACCCCGGGGGTTAGGGATTTTTTCAAAAAAATATTTTCTGCCGGTTAAGTTTTTGAGGGCTGATTTCTTGTCCTGTGATAAAAAGCCTTCTGTTTCGAGTGCCAAACCTTTCAGGAGAGCATTTTCAAGCTTTTGGCACCATTTTTGAGTGAATTGCCAAAAGTCAGATTGTTTCTGAAATATTTTCTGCCGGTTAAGTTTTTGAGGGTTGATTTCTTGTCCTGTGATAAAAAGCCTTCTGTTTCGAGTGCCAAACCTTTCAGGAGAGCATTTTCATGCTTTTGGCACCATTTTTGAGTGAATTGCCAAAAGTCAGATTTTTGCTGAAATTGTGACCCCGGGGGTTAGGGATTTCTTCAAAAAAATATTTTCTGCCGGTTAAATTTTGAGGGCTGATTTCTTGTCCTGTGATAAAAAGCCTTCTGTTTCGAGTGCCAAAGCTTTCAGGGGAGCATTTTCAAGCTTTTGGCACCATTTTTGAGTGAATTGCCAAAAGTCAGATTTTTGCTGAAATATTTTCTGCCGGTTAAGTTTTTGAGGGCTGATTTCTTGTCCTGTGATAAAAAGCCTTCTGTTTCGAGTGCCAAAGCTTTCAGGGGAGCATTTTCAAGCTTTTGGCACCATTTTTGAGTGAATCGCCAAAAGTCAGATTTTTGCTGAAATATTTTCTGCCGGTTAAGTTTTTGAGGGCTGAATTCTTGTCCTGTGATAAAAAGCCTTCTGTTTCCATCGCCCAAGCTTTCAGGGGAGCATTTGCAACCGTTTGGCACCATTTTTGAGTGAATTGCCAAAAGTCAGGTTTTTGCAGAAATTGTGACCCCGGGGCTTAGGGATTTTTTCAAAAAAATATTTTCTGCCGGTTAAGTTTTTGAGGGCTGATTTCTTGTCCTGTGATAAAAAGCCTTCTGTTTCGAGTGCCAAAGCTTTCAGGGGAGCATTTGCAACCGGTTGGCACCATTTTTGAGTGAATTGCCAAAAGTCAGATTTTTGATGAAATTGTGACCCCGGGGCTTAGGGATTTCTTCAAAAAAATATTTTCTGCCGGTTAAGTTTTTGAGGGCTGATTTCTTGTCCTGTGATAAAAAGCCTTCTGTTTCGAGTGCCAAAGCTTTCAGGGGAGCATTTGCAACCGGTTGGCACCATTTTTGAGTGAATTGCCAAAAGTCAGATTTTTGCTGAAATTGTGACCCCGGGGATTAGGGATTTTTTCAAAAAAATATTTTCTGCCGGTTAAGTTTTTGAGGGCTGATTTCTTGTCCTGTGATAAAAAGCCTTCTGTTTCGAGTGCCAAACCTTTCAGGAGAGCATTTTCAAGCTTTTGGCACCATTTTTGAGTGAATTGCCAAAAGTCAGATTTTTGCTGAAATTGTGACCCCGGGGCTTAGGGATTTTTTCAAAAAAATATTTTCTGCCGGTTAAGTTTTTGAGGGCTGATTTCTTGTCCTGTGATAAAAAGCCTTCTGTTTCGAGTGCCAAAGCTTTCAGGGGAGCATTTTCAAGCTTTTGGCACCATTTTTGAGTGAATCGCCAAAAGTCAGATTTTTGCTGAAATATTTTCTGCCGGTTAAGTTTTTGAGGGCTGAATTCTTGTCCTGTGATAAAAAGCCTTCTGTTTCCATCGCCCAAGCTTTCAGGGGAGCATTTGCAACCGTTTGGCACCATTTTTGAGTGAATTGCCAAAAGTCAGGTTTTTGCAGAAATTGTGACCCCGGGGCTTAGGGATTTTTTCAAAAAAATATTTTCTGCCGGTTAAGTTTTTGAGGGCTGATTTCTTGTCCTGTGATAAAAAGCCTTCTGTTTCGAGTGCCAAAGCTTTCAGGGGAGCATTTGCAACCGGTTGGCACCATTTTTGAGTGAATTGCCAAAAGTCAGATTTTTGATGAAATTGTGACCCCGGGGCTTAGGGATTTCTTCAAAAAAATATTTTCTGCCGGTTAAGTTTTTGAGGGCTGATTTCTTGTCCTGTGATAAAAAGCCTTCTGTTTCGAGTGCCAAAGCTTTCAGGGGAGCATTTGCAACCGGTTGGCACCATTTTTGAGTGAGTTGCCAAAAGTCAGATTTTTGCTGAAATTGTGACCCCGGGGCTTAGGGATTTTTTCAAAAAAAAAAATTCTGCCGGTTAAGTTTTTGAGGGCTGATATCTTGTCCTGTGATAAAAAGCCTTCTGTTTCGAGTGCCAAAGCTTTCAGGGGAGCATTTGCAACCGGTTGGCACCATTTTTGAGTGAATTGCCAAAAGTCAGATTTTTGATGAAATTGTGACCCCGGGGCTTAGGGATTTCTTCAAAAAAATATTTTCTGCCGGTTAAGTTTTTGAGGGCTGATTTCTTGTCCTGTGATAAAAAGCCTTCTGTTTCGAGTGCCAAAGCTTTCAGGGGAGCATTTGCAACCGGTTGGCACCATTTTTGAGTGAATTGCCAAAAGTCAGATTTTTGCTGAAATTGTGACCCCGGGGATTAGGGATTTTTTCAAAAAAATATTTTCTGCCGGTTAAGTTTTTGAGGGCTGATTTCTTGTCCTGTGATAAAAAGCCTTCTGTTTCGAGTGCCAAAGCTTTCAGGGGAGCATTTTCAAGCTTTTGGCACCATTTTTGAGTGAATCGCCAAAAGTCAGATTTTTGCTGAAATATTTTCTGCCGGTTAAGTTTTTGAGGGCTGAATTCTTGTCCTGTGATAAAAAGCCTTCTGTTTCCATCGCCCAAGCTTTCAGGGGAGCATTTGCAACCGTTTGGCACCATTTTTGAGTGAATTGCCAAAAGTCAGGTTTTTGCAGAAATTGTGACCCCGGGGCTTAGGGATTTTTTCAAAAAAATATTTTCTGCCGGTTAAGTTTTTGAGGGCTGATTTCTTGTCCTGTGATAAAAAGCCTTCTGTTTCGAGTGCCAAAGCTTTCAGGGGAGCATTTGCAACCGGTTGGCACCATTTTTGAGTGAATTGCCAAAAGTCAGATTTTTGATGAAATTGTGACCCCGGGGCTTAGGGATTTCTTCAAAAAAATATTTTCTGCCGGTTAAGTTTTTGAGGGCTGATTTCTTGTCCTGTGATAAAAAGCCTTCTGTTTCGAGTGCCAAAGCTTTCAGGGGAGCATTTGCAACCGGTTGGCACCATTTTTGAGTGAATTGCCAAAAGTCAGATTTTTGCTGAAATTGTGACCCCGGGGCTTAGGGATTTTTTCAAAAAAAAAAATTCTGCCGGTTAAGTTTTTGAGGGCTGATATCTTGTCCTGTGATAAAAAGCCTTCTGTTTCCATCGCCCAAGCTTTCAGGGGAGCATTTGCAACCGTTTGGCACCATTTTTGATTGAATTGCCAAAAGTCAGGTTTTTGCAGAAATTGTGACCCCCGGGGCTTAGGGATTTTTTCAAAAAAATATTTTCTGCCAGTTAAGTTAATGAGGGCTGATTTCTTGACCTGTGATAAAAAGCCTTATGTTTCAAGTGCCAAACCTTTCGGGAGAGCATTTTCAAGCTTTTGGCACCATTTTTGAGTGAATTGCCAAAAGTCAGATTTTTGCTGAAATTGTGACCCCGGGGGTTAGGGATTTTTTCAAAAAAATATTTTCTGCCGGTTAAGTTTTTGAGGGCTGATTTCTTGTCCTGTGATAAAAAGCCTTCTGTTTCGAGTGCCAAACCTTTCAGGAGAGCATTTTCAAGCTTTTGGCACCATTTTTGAGTGAATTGCCAAAAGTCAGATTGTTTCTGAAATATTTTCTGCCGGTTAAGTTTTTGAGGGTTGATTTCTTGTCCTGTGATAAAAAGCCTTCTGTTTCGAGTGCCAAACCTTTCAGGAGAGCATTTTCATGCTTTTGGCACCATTTTTGAGTGAATTGCCAAAAGTCAGATTTTTGCTGAAATTGTGACCCCGGGGGTTAGGGATTTCTTCAAAAAAATATTTTCTGCCGGTTAAATTTTGAGGGCTGATTTCTTGTCCTGTGATAAAAAGCCTTCTGTTTCGAGTGCCAAAGCTTTCAGGGGAGCATTTGCAACCGGTTGGCACCATTTTTGAGTGAATTGCCAAAAGTCAGATTTTAATGAAATTGTGACCCCGGGGCTTAGGGATTTTTTCAAAAAAATATTTTCTGTCGGTTAACTTTTTGAGGGCTGATTTCTTGTCCTGTGATAAAAAGCCTTCTGTTTCGAATGCCAAAGCTTTGAGGAGAGCATTTGCAACCGGTTGGCACCATTTTTGAGTGAATTGCCAAAAGTCAGATTTTTGATGAAATTGTGACCCCGGGGCTTAGGGATTTTTTCAAAAAAATATTTTCTGCCGGTTAACTTTTTGAGGGCTGATTTCTTGTCCTGTGATAAAAAGCCTTCTGTTTCGAGTGCCAAACCTTTCAGGGGAGCATTTTCAAGCTTTTGGCAGCATTTTTGAGTGAATTGCCAAAAGTCAGATTGTTTCTGAAATATTTTCTGCCGGTTAAGTTTTTGAGGGCTGATTTCTTGTCCTGTGATAAAAAGCCTTCTGTTTCGAGTGCCAAACCTTTCAGGAGAGCATTTTCATGCTTTTGGCACCATTTTTGAGTGAATTGCCAAAAGTCAGATTTTTGCTGAAATTGTGACCCCGGGGGTTAGGGATTTCTTCAAAAAAATATTTTCTGCCGGTTAACTTTTTGAGGGCTGAATTCTTGTCCTGTGATAAAAAGCCTTCTGTTTCCATCGCCCAAGCTTTCAGGGGAGCATTTGCAACCGTTTGGCACCATTTTTGATTGAATTGCCAAAAGTCAGGTTTTTGCTGAAATTGTGACCCCGGGGATTAGGGATTTTTTCAAAAAAATATTTTCTGCCGGTTAAGTTTTTGAGGGCTGATTTCTTGTCCTGTGATAAAAAGCCTTCTGTTTCGAGTGCCAAAGCTTTCAGGGGAGCATTTGCAACCGGTTGGCACCATTTTTGAGTGAATTGCCAAAAGTCAGATTTTTGATGAAATTGTGACCCCGGGGCTTAGGGATTTCTTCAAAAAAATATTTTCTGCCGGTTAAGTTTTTGAGGGCTGATTTCTTGTCCTGTGATAAAAAGCCTTCTGTTTCGAGTGCCAAAGCTTTCAGGGGAGCATTTGCAACCGGTTGGCACCATTTTTGAGTGAATTGCCAAAAGTCAGATTTTTGCTGAAATTGTGACCCCGGGGCTTAGGGATTTTTTCAAAAAAAAAAATTCTGCCGGTTAAGTTTTTGAGGGCTGATATCTTGTCCTGTGATAAAAAGCCTTCTGTTTCCATCGCCCAAGCTTTCAGGGGAGCATTTGCAACCGTTTGGCACCATTTTTGATTGAATTGCCAAAAGTCAGGTTTTTGCAGAAATTGTGACCCCCGGGGCTTAGGGATTTTTTCAAAAAAATATTTTCTGCCAGTTAAGTTAATGAGGGCTGATTTCTTGACCTGTGATAAAAAGCCTTATGTTTCGAGTGCCAAACCTTTCGGGAGAGCATTTTCAAGCTTTTGGCACCATTTTTGAGTGAATTGCCAAAAGTCAGATTTTTGCTGAAATTGTGACCCCGGGGGTTAGGGATTTTTTCAAAAAAATATTTTCTGCCGGTTAAGTTTTTGAGGGCTGATTTCTTGTCCTGTGATAAAAAGCCTTCTGTTTCGAGTGCCAAACCTTTCAGGAGAGCATTTTCAAGCTTTTGGCACCATTTTTGAGTGAATTGCCAAAAGTCAGATTGTTTCTGAAATATTTTCTGCCGGTTAAGTTTTTGAGGGTTGATTTCTTGTCCTGTGATAAAAAGCCTTCTGTTTCGAGTGCCAAACCTTTCAGGAGAGCATTTTCATGCTTTTGGCACCATTTTTGAGTGAATTGCCAAAAGTCAGATTTTTGCTGAAATTGTGACCCCGGGGGTTAGGGATTTCTTCAAAAAAATATTTTCTGCCGGTTAAATTTTGAGGGCTGATTTCTTGTCCTGTGATAAAAAGCCTTCTGTTTCGAGTGCCAAAGCTTTCAGGGGAGCATTTGCAACCGGTTGGCACCATTTTTGAGTGAATTGCCAAAAGTCAGATTTTAATGAAATTGTGATCCCGGGGCTTAGGGATTTTTTCAAAAAAATATTTTCTGTCGGTTAACTTTTTGAGGGCTGATTTCTTGACCTGTGATAAAAAGCCTTCTGTTTCGAATGCCAAAGCTTTGAGGAGAGCATTTGCAACCGGTTGGCACCATTTTTGAGTGAATTGCCAAAAGTCAGATTTTTGATGAAATTGTGACCCCGGGGCTTAGGGATTTTTTCAAAAAAATATTTTCTGCCGGTTAACTTTTTGAGGGCTGATTTCTTGTCCTGTGATAAAAAGCCTTCTGTTTCGAGTGCCAAACCTTTCAGGGGAGCATTTTCAAGCTTTTGGCACCATTTTTGAGTGAATTGCCAAAAGTCAGATTGTTTCTGAAATATTTTCTGCCGGTTAAGTTTTTGAGGGCTGATTTCTTGTCCTGTGATAAAAAGCCTTCTGTTTCGAGTGCCAAACCTTTCAGGAGAGCATTTTCATGCTTTTGGCACCATTTTTGAGTGAATTGCCAAAAGTCAGATTTTTGCTGAAATTGTGACCCCGGGGGTTAGGGATTTCTTCAAAAAAATATTTTCTGCCGGTTAACTTTTTGAGGGCTGAATTCTTGTCCTGTGATAAAAAGCCTTCTGTTTCCATCGCCCAAGCTTTCAGGGGAGCATTTGCAACCGTTTGGCACCATTTTTGATTGAATTGCCAAAAGTCAGGTTTTTGCTGAAATTGTGACCCCGGGGATTAGGGATTTTTTCAAAAAAATATTTTCTGCCGGTTAAGTTTTTGAGGGCTGATTTCTTGTCCTGTGATAAAAAGCCTTCTGTTTCGAGTGCCAAACCTTTCAGGAGAGCATTTTCAAGCTTTTGGCACCATTTTTGAGTGAATTGCCAAAAGTCAGATTTTTGCTGAAATTGTGACCCCGGGGCTTAGGGATTTTTTCAAAAAAATATTTTCTGCCGGTTAAGTTTTTGAGGGCTGATTTCTTGTCCTGTGATAAAAAGCCTTCTGTTTCGAGTGCCAAAGCTTTCAGGGGAGCATTTTCAAGCTTTTGGCACCATTTTTGAGTGAATCGCCAAAAGTCAGATTTTTGCTGAAATATTTTCTGCCGGTTAAGTTTTTGAGGGCTGAATTCTTGTCCTGTGATAAAAAGCCTTCTGTTTCCATCGCCCAAGCTTTCAGGGGAGCATTTGCAACCGTTTGGCACCATTTTTGAGTGAATTGCCAAAAGTCAGGTTTTTGCAGAAATTGTGACCCCGGGGCTTAGGGATTTTTTCAAAAAAATATTTTCTGCCGGTTAAGTTTTTGAGGGCTGATTTCTTGTCCTGTGATAAAAAGCCTTCTGTTTCGAGTGCCAAAGCTTTCAGGGGAGCATTTGCAACCGGTTGGCACCATTTTTGAGTGAATTGCCAAAAGTCAGATTTTTGATGAAATTGTGACCCCGGGGCTTAGGGATTTCTTCAAAAAAATATTTTCTGCCGGTTAAGTTTTTGAGGGCTGATTTCTTGTCCTGTGATAAAAAGCCTTCTGTTTCGAGTGCCAAAGCTTTCAGGGGAGCATTTGCAACCGGTTGGCACCATTTTTGAGTGAATTGCCAAAAGTCAGATTTTTGCTGAAATTGTGACCCCGGGGATTAGGGATTTTTTCAAAAAAATATTTTCTGCCGGTTAAGTTTTTGAGGGCTGATTTCTTGTCCTGTGATAAAAAGCCTTCTGTTTCGAGTGCCAAACCTTTCAGGAGAGCATTTTCAAGCTTTTGGCACCATTTTTGAGTGAATTGCCAAAAGTCAGATTTTTGCTGAAATTGTGACCCCGGGGCTTAGGGATTTTTTCAAAAAAATATTTTCTGCCGGTTAAGTTTTTGAGGGCTGATTTCTTGTCCTGTGATAAAAAGCCTTCTGTTTCGAGTGCCAAAGCTTTCAGGGGAGCATTTTCAAGCTTTTGGCACCATTTTTGAGTGAATCGCCAAAAGTCAGATTTTTGCTGAAATATTTTCTGCCGGTTAAGTTTTTGAGGGCTGAATTCTTGTCCTGTGATAAAAAGCCTTCTGTTTCCATCGCCCAAGCTTTCAGGGGAGCATTTGCAACCGTTTGGCACCATTTTTGAGTGAATTGCCAAAAGTCAGGTTTTTGCAGAAATTGTGACCCCGGGGCTTAGGGATTTTTTCAAAAAAATATTTTCTGCCGGTTAAGTTTTTGAGGGCTGATTTCTTGTCCTGTGATAAAAAGCCTTCTGTTTCGAGTGCCAAAGCTTTCAGGGGAGCATTTGCAACCGGTTGGCACCATTTTTGAGTGAATTGCCAAAAGTCAGATTTTTGATGAAATTGTGACCCCGGGGCTTAGTGATTTCTTCAAAAAAATATTTTCTGCCGGTTAAGTTTTTGAGGGCTGATTTCTTGTCCTGTGATAAAAAGCCTTCTGTTTCGAGTGCCAAAGCTTTCAGGGGAGCATTTGCAACCGGTTGGCACCATTTTTGAGTGAATTGCCAAAAGTCAGATTTTTGCTGAAATTGTGACCCCGGGGGTTAGGGATTTTTTCAAAAAAATATTTTCTGCCGGTTAAGTTTTTGAGGGCTGATTTCTTGTCCTGTGATAAAAAGCCTTCTGTTTCGAGTGCCAAACCTTTCAGGAGAGCATTTTCAAGCTTTTGGCACCATTTTTGAGTGAATTGCCAAAAGTCAGATTGTTTCTGAAATATTTTCTGCCGGTTAAGTTTTTGAGGGCTGATTTCTTGTCCTGTGATAAAAAGCCTTCTGTTTCGAGTGCCAAACCTTTCAGGAGAGCATTTTCATGCTTTTGGCACCATTTTTGAGTGAATTGCCAAAAGTCAGATTTTTGCTGAAATTGTGACCCCGGGGGTTAGGGATTTCTTCAAAAAAATATTTTCTGCCGGTTAAATTTTGAGGGCTGATTTCTTGTCCTGTGATAAAAAGCCTTCTGTTTCGAGTGCCAAACCTTTCAGGGGAGCATTTGCAACCGGTTGGCACCATTTTTGAGTGAATTGCCAAAAGTCAGATTTTAATGAAATTGTGACCCCGGGGCTTAGGGATTTTTTCAAAAAAATATTTTCTGTCGGTTAA
Source organism: Podarcis vaucheri (assembly GCF_965113315.1). Lineage (NCBI taxonomy): Eukaryota > Metazoa > Chordata > Lepidosauria > Squamata > Lacertidae > Podarcis > Podarcis vaucheri. The sequence continues at coordinate 14,560,754 of NC_138748.1, forward strand.
CTTTTTGAGGGCTGATTTCTTGTCCTGTGATAAAAAGCCTTCTGTTTCGAATGCCAAAGCTTTGAGGAGAGCATTTGCAACCGGTTGGCACCATTTTTGAGTGAATTGCCAAAAGTCAGATTTTTGATGAAATTGTGACCCCGGGGCTTAGGGATTTTTTCAAAAAAATATTTTCTGCCGGTTAACTTTTTGAGGGCTGATTTCTTGTCCTGTGATAAAAAGCCTTCTGTTTTGAGTGCCAAACCTTTCAGGGGAGCATTTTCAAGCTTTTGGCACCATTTTTGAGTGAATTGCCAAAAGTCAGATTGTTTCTGAAATATTTTCTGCCGGTTAAGTTTTTGAGGGCTGATTTCTTGTCCTGTGATAAAAAGCCTTCTGTTTCGAGTGCCAAACCTTTCAGGAGAGCATTTTCATGCTTTTGGCACCATTTTTGAGTGAATTGCCAAAAGTCAGATTTTTGCTGAAATTGTGACCCCGGGGGTTAGGGATTTCTTCAAAAAAATATTTTCTGCCGGTTAACTTTTTGAGGGCTGAATTCTTGTCCTGTGATAAAAAGCCTTCTGTTTCCATCGCCCAAGCTTTCAGGGGAGCATTTGCAACCGTTTGGCACCATTTTTGAGTGAATTGCCAAAAGTCAGGTTTTTGCAGAAATTGTGACCCCGGGGCTTAGGGATTTTTTCAAAAAAATATTTTCTGCCGGTTAAGTTTTTGAGGGCTGATTTCTTGTCCTGTGATAAAAAGCCTTCTGTTTCGAGTGCCAAAGCTTTCAGGGGAGCATTTGCAACCGGTTGGCACCATTTTTGAGTGAATTGCCAAAAGTCAGATTTTTGATGAAATTGTGACCCCGGGGCTTAGGGATTTCTTCAAAAAAATATTTTCTGCCGGTTAAGTTTTTGAGGGCTGATTTCTTGTCCTGTGATAAAAAGCCTTCTGTTTCGAGTGCCAAAGCTTTCAGGGGAGCATTTGCAACCGGTTGGCACCATTTTTGAGTGAATTGCCAAAAGTCAGATTTTTGCTGAAATTGTGACCCCGGGGGTTAGGGAATTTTTCAAAAAAATATTTTCTGCCGGTTAAGTTTTTGAGGGCTGATTTCTTGTCCTGTGATAAAAAGCCTTCTGTTTCGAGTGCCAAACCTTTCAGGAGAGCATTTTCAAGCTTTTGGCACCATTTTTGAGTGAATTGCCAAAAGTCAGATTGTTTCTGAAATATTTTCTGCCGGTTAAGTTTTTGAGGGCTGATTTCTTGTCCTGTGATAAAAAGCCTTCTGTTTCGAGTGCCAAACCTTTCAGGAGAGCATTTTCATGCTTTTGGCACCATTTTTGAGTGAATTGCCAAAAGTCAGATTTTTGCTGAAATTGTGACCCCGGGGGTTAGGGATTTCTTCAAAAAAATATTTTCTGCCGGTTAAATTTTGAGGGCTGATTTCTTGTCCTGTGATAAAAAGCCTTCTGTTTCGAGTGCCAAAGCTTTCAGGGGAGCATTTGCAACCGGTTGGCACCATTTTTGAGTGAATTGCCAAAAGTCAGATTTTAATGAAATTGTGACCCCGGGGCTTAGGGATTTTTTCAAAAAAATATTTTCTGTCGGTTAACTTTTTGAGGGCTGATTTCTTGTCCTGTGATAAAAAGCCTTCTGTTTCGAATGCCAAAGCTTTGAGGAGAGCATTTGCAACCGGTTGGCACCATTTTTGAGTGAATTGCCAAAAGTCAGATTTTTGATGAAATTGTGACCCCGGGACTTAGGGATTTTTTCAAAAAAATATTTTCTGCCGGTTAACTTTTTGAGGGCTGATTTCTTGTCCTGTGATAAAAAGCCTTCTGTTTCGAGTGCCAAACCTTTCAGGGGAGCATTTTCAAGCTTTTGGCACCATTTTTGAGTGAATTGCCAAAAGTCAGATTGTTTCTGAAATATTTTCTGCCGGTTAAGTTTTTGAGGGCTGATTTCTTGTCCTGTGATAAAAAGCCTTCTGTTTCGAGTGCCAAACCTTTCAGGAGAGCATTTTCATGCTTTTGGCACCATTTTTGAGTGAATTGCCAAAAGTCAGATTTTTGCTGAAATTGTGACCCCGGGGGTTAGGGATTTCTTCAAAAAAATATTTTCTGCCGGTTAACTTTTTGAGGGCTGAATTCTTGTCCTGTGATAAAAAGCCTTCTGTTTCCATCGCCCAAGCTTTCAGGGGAGCATTTGCAACCGTTTGGCACCATTTTTGATTGAATTGCCAAAAGTCAGATTTTTGCTGAAATTGTGACCCCGGGGATTAGGGATTTTTTCAAAAAAATATTTTCTGCCGGTTAAGTTTTTGGGGGCTGATTTCTTGTCCTGTGATAAAAAGCCTTCTGTTTCGAGTGCCAAACCTTTCAGGAGAGCATTTTCAAGCTTTTGGCACCATTTTTGAGTGAATTGCCAAAAGTCAGATTTTTGCTGAAATTGTGACCCCGGGGCTTAGGGATTTTTTCAAAAAAATATTTTCTGCCGGTTAACTTTTTGAGGGCTGAATTCTTGTCCTGTGATAAAAAGCCTTCTGTTTCCATCGCCCAAGCTTTCAGGGGAGCATTTGCAACCGTTTGGCACCATTTTTGATTGAATTGCCAAAAGTCAGGTTTTTGCAGAAATTGTGACCCCGGCGGTTAGGGATTTTTTCAAAAAAATATTTTCTGCCGGTTAAGTTTTTGAGGGCTGATTTCTTGTCCTGTGATAAAAAGCCTTCTGTTTCGAGTGCCAAACCTTTCAGGAGAGCATTTTCAAGCTTTTGGCACCATTTTTGAGTGAATTGCCAAAAGTCAGATTGTTTCTGAAATATTTTCTGCCGGTTAAGTTTTTGAGGGCTGATTTCTTGTCCTGTGATAAAAAGCCTTCTGTTTCGAGTGCCAAACCTTTCAGGAGAGCATTTTCATGCTTTTGGCACCATTTTTGAGTGAATTGCCAAAAGTCAGATTTTTGCTGAAATTGTGACCCCGGGGGTTAGGGATTTCTTCAAAAAAATATTTTCTGCCGGTTAACTTTTTGAGGGCTGATTTCTTGTCCTGTGATAAAAAGCCTTCTGTTTCGAGTGCCAAAGCTTTCAGGGGAGCATTTGCAACCGGTTGGCACCATTTTTGAGTGAATTGCCAAAAGTCAGATTTTTGATGAAATTGTGACCCCGGGGCTTAGGGATTTTTTCAAAAAAATATTTTCTGTCGGTTAACTTTTTGAGGGCTGATTTCTTGTCCTGTGATAAAAAGCCTTCTGTTTCGAATGCCAAAGCTTTGAGGAGAGCATTTGCAACCGGTTGGCACCATTTTTGAGTGAATTGCCAAAAGTCAGATTTTTGATGAAATTGTGACCCCGGGGCTTAGGGATTTTTTCAAAAAAATATTTTCTGCCGGTTAACTTTTTGAGGGCTGATTTCTTGTCCTGTGATAAAAAGCCTTCTGTTTCGAGTTCCAAACCTTTCAGGGGAGCATTTTCAAGCTTTTGGCACCATTTTTGAGTGAATTGCCAAAAGTCAGATTGTTTCTGAAATATTTTCTGCCGGTTAAGTTTTTGAGGGCTGATTTCTTGTCCTGTGATAAAAAGCCTTCTGTTTCGAGTGCCAAACCTTTCAGGAGAGCATTTTCATGCTTTTGGCACCATTTTTGAGTGAATTGCCAAAAGTCAGATTTTTGCTGAAATTGTGACCCCGGCCGGGGGTTAGGGATTTCTTCAAAAAAATATTTTCTGCCGGTTAAATTTTGAGGGCTGATTTCTTGTCCTGTGATAAAAAGCCTTCTGTTTCGAATGCCAAAGCTTTGAGGAGAGCATTTGCAACCGGTTGGCACCATTTTTGAGTGAATTGCCAAAAGTCAGATTTTTGATGAAATTGTGACCCCGGGGCTTAGGGATTTTTTCAAAAAAATATTTTCTGCCGGTTAACTTTTTGAGGGCTGATTTCTTGTCCTGTGATAAAAAGCCTTCTGTTTCGAGTGCCAAACCTTTCAGGGGAGCATTTTCAAGCTTTTGGCACCATTTTTGAGTGAATTGCCAAAAGTCAGATTGTTTCTGAAATATTTTCTGCCGGTTAAGTTTTTGAGGGCTGATGTCTTGTCCTGTGATAAAAAGCCTTCTGTTTCGAGTGCCAAACCTTTCAGGAGAGCATTTTCATGCTTTTGGCACCATTTTTGAGTGAATTGCCAAAAGTCAGATTTTTGCTGAAATTGTGACCCCGGGGGTTAGGGATTTCTTCAAAAAAATATTTTCTGCCGGTTAACTTTTTGAGGGCTGAATTCTTGTCCTGTGATAAAAAGCCTTCTGTTTCCATCGCCCAAGCTTTCAGGGGAGCATTTGCAACCGTTTGGCACCATTTTTGATTGAATTGCCAAAAGTCAGGTTTTTGCAGAAATTGTGACCCCGGCGGTTAGGGATTTTTTCAAAAAAATATTTTCTGGCGGTTAAGTTTTTGAGGGCTGATTTCTTGTCCTGTGATAAAAAGCCTTCTGTTTCGAGTGCCAAACCTTTCAGGAGAGCATTTTCAAGCTTTTGGCACCATTTTTGAGTGAATTGCCAAAAGTCAGATTTTTGCTGAAATTGTGACCCCGGGGCTTAGGGATTTTTTCAAAAAAATATTTTCTGCCGGTTAAGTTTTTGAGGGCTGATTTCTTGTCCTGTGATAAAAAGCCTTCTGTTTCGAGTGCCAAAGCTTTCAGGGGAGCATTTTCAAGCTTTTGGCACCATTTTTGAGTGAATCGCCAAAAGTCAGATTTTTGCTGAAATATTTTCTGCCGGTTAAGTTTTTGAGGGCTGAATTCTTGTCCTGTGATAAAAAGCCTTCTGTTTCCATCGCCCAAGCTTTCAGGGGAGCATTTGCAACCGTTTGGCACCATTTTTGAGTGAATTGCCAAAAGTCAGGTTTTTGCAGAAATTGTGACCCCGGGGCTTAGGGATTTTTTCAAAAAAATATTTTCTGCCGGTTAAGTTTTTGAGGGCTGATTTCTTGTCCTGTGATAAAAAGCCTTCTGTTTCGAGTGCCAAAGCTTTCAGGGGAGCATTTGCAACCGGTTGGCACCATTTTTGAGTGAATTGCCAAAAGTCAGATTTTTGATGAAATTGTGACCCCGGGGCTTAGGGATTTCTTCAAAAAAATATTTTCTGCCGGTTAAGTTTTTGAGGGCTGATTTCTTGTCCTGTGATAAAAAGCCTTCTGTTTCGAGTGCCAAAGCTTTCAGGGGAGCATTTTCAAGCTTTTGGCACCATTTTTGAGTGAATTGCCAAAAGTCAGATTTTTGCTGAAATTGTGACCCCGGGGCTTAGGGATTTTTTCAAAAAAAAAAATTCTGCCGGTTAAGTTTTTGAGGGCTGATATCTTGTCCTGTGATAAAAAGCCTTCTGTTTCGAGTGCCAAAGCTTTCAGGGGAGCATTTGCAACCGGTTGGCACCATTTTTGAGTGAATTACCAAAAGTCAGATTTTTGCTGAAATTGTGACCCCGGGGGTTAGGGATTTCTTCAAAAAAATATTTTCTGTCGGTTAAAGTTTGAGGGCTGAATTCTTGTCCTGTGATAAAAAGCCTTCTGTTTCCATCGCCTAAGCTTTCAGGGGAGCATTTGCAACCGTTTGGCACCATTTTTGATTGAATTGCCAAAAGTCAGGTTTTTGCAGAAATTGTGACCCCCGGGGCTTAGGGATTTTTTCAAAAAAATATTTTCTGCCAGTTAAGTTAATGAGGGCTGATTTCTTGTCCTGTGATAAAAAGCCTTATGTTTCGAGTGCCAAACCTTTCGGGAGAGCATTTTCAAGCTTTTGGCACCATTTTTGAGTGAATTGCCAAAAGTCAGATTTTTGCTGAAATTGTGACCCCGGGGCTTAGGGATTTTTTCAAAAAAATATTTTCTGCCTGTTAAGTTTTTGAGGGCTGATTTCTTGTCCTGTGATAAAAAGCCTTCTGTTTCGAGTGCCAAAGCTTTCAGGGGAGCATTTGCAACCGGTTGGCACCATTTTTGAGTGAATTGCCAAAAGTCAGATTTTTGCTGAAATTGTGACCCCGGGGGTTAGGGATTTTTTCAAAAAAATATTTTCTGCCGGTTAAGTTTTTGAGGGCTGATTTCTTGTCCTGTGATAAAAAGCCTTCTGTTTCGAGTGCCAAACCTTTCAGGAGAGCATTTTCAAGCTTTTGGCACCATTTTTGAGTGAATTGCCAAAAGTCAGATTGTTTCTGAAATATTTTCTGCCGGTTAAGTTTTTGAGGGCTGATTTCTTGTCCTGTGATAAAAAGCCTTCTGTTTCGAGTGCCAAACCTTTCAGGAGAGCATTTTCATGCTTTTGGCACCATTTTTGAGTGAATTGCCAAAAGTCAGATTTTTGCTGAAATTGTGACCCCGGGGGTTAGGGATTTCTTCAAAAAAATATTTTCTGCCGGTTAACTTTTTGAGGGCTGATTTCTTGTCCTGTGATAAAAAGCCTTCTGTTTCGAGTGCCAAAGCTTTCAGGGGAGCATTTGCAACCGGTTGGCACCATTTTTGAGTGAATTGCCAAAAGTCAGATTTTTGATGAAATTGTGACCCCGGGGCTTAGGGATTTTTTCAAAAAAATATTTTCTGTCGGTTAACTTTTTGAGGGCTGATTTCTTGTCCTGTGATAAAAAGCCTTCTGTTTCGAATGCCAAAGCTTTGAGGAGAGCATTTGCAACCGGTTGGCACCATTTTTGAGTGAATTGCCAAAAGTCAGATTTTTGATGAAATTGTGACCCCGGGGCTTAGGGATTTTTTCAAAAAAATATTTTCTGCCGGTTAACTTTTTGAGGGCTGATTTCTTGTCCTGTGATAAAAAGCCTTCTGTTTCGAGTGCCAAACCTTTCAGGGGAGCATTTTCAAGCTTTTGGCACCATTTTTGAGTGAATTGCCAAAAGTCAGATTGTTTCTGAAATATTTTCTGCCGGTTAAGTTTTTGAGGGCTGATGTCTTGTCCTGTGATAAAAAGCCTTCTGTTTCGAGTGCCAAACCTTTCAGGAGAGCATTTTCATGCTTTTGGCACCATTTTTGAGTGAATTGCCAAAAGTCAGATTTTTGCTGAAATTGTGACCCCGGGGGTTAGGGATTTCTTCAAAAAAATATTTTCTGCCGGTTAACTTTTTGAGGGCTGAATTCTTGTCCTGTGATAAAAAGCCTTCTGTTTCCATCGCCCAAGCTTTCAGGGGAGCATTTGCAACCGTTTGGCACCATTTTTGATTGAATTGCCAAAAGTCAGGTTTTTGCAGAAATTGTGACCCCGGCGGTTAGGGATTTTTTCAAAAAAATATTTTCTGGCGGTTAAGTTTTTGAGGGCTGATTTCTTGTCCTGTGATAAAAAGCCTTCTGTTTCGAGTGCCAAACCTTTCAGGAGAGCATTTTCAAGCTTTTGGCACCATTTTTGAGTGAATTGCCAAAAGTCAGATTTTTGCTGAAATTGTGACCCCGGGGCTTAGGGATTTTTTCAAAAAAATATTTTCTGCCGGTTAAGTTTTTGAGGGCTGATTTCTTGTCCTGTGATAAAAAGCCTTCTGTTTCGAGTGCCAAAGCTTTCAGGGGAGCATTTTCAAGCTTTTGGCACCATTTTTGAGTGAATCGCCAAAAGTCAGATTTTTGCTGAAATATTTTCTGCCGGTTAAGTTTTTGAGGGCTGAATTCTTGTCCTGTGATAAAAAGCCTTCTGTTTCCATCGCCCAAGCTTTCAGGGGAGCATTTGCAACCGTTTGGCACCATTTTTGAGTGAATTGCCAAAAGTCAGGTTTTTGCAGAAATTGTGACCCCGGGGCTTAGGGATTTTTTCAAAAAAATATTTTCTGCCGGTTAAGTTTTTGAGGGCTGATTTCTTGTCCTGTGATAAAAAGCCTTCTGTTTCGAGTGCCAAAGCTTTCAGGGGAGCATTTGCAACCGGTTGGCACCATTTTTGAGTGAATTGCCAAAAGTCAGATTTTTGATGAAATTGTGACCCCGGGGCTTAGGGATTTCTTCAAAAAAATATTTTCTGCCGGTTAAGTTTTTGAGGGCTGATTTCTTGTCCTGTGATAAAAAGCCTTCTGTTTCGAGTGCCAAAGCTTTCAGGGGAGCATTTTCAAGCTTTTGGCACCATTTTTGAGTGAATTGCCAAAAGTCAGATTTTTGCTGAAATTGTGACCCCGGGGCTTAGGGATTTTTTCAAAAAAAAAAATTCTGCCGGTTAAGTTTTTGAGGGCTGATATCTTGTCCTGTGATAAAAAGCCTTCTGTTTCGAGTGCCAAAGCTTTCAGGGGAGCATTTGCAACCGGTTGGCACCATTTTTGAGTGAATTACCAAAAGTCAGATTTTTGCTGAAATTGTGACCCCGGGGGTTAGGGATTTCTTCAAAAAAATATTTTCTGTCGGTTAAAGTTTGAGGGCTGAATTCTTGTCCTGTGATAAAAAGCCTTCTGTTTCCATCGCCTAAGCTTTCAGGGGAGCATTTGCAACCGTTTGGCACCATTTTTGATTGAATTGCCAAAAGTCAGGTTTTTGCAGAAATTGTGACCCCCGGGGCTTAGGGATTTTTTCAAAAAAATATTTTCTGCCAGTTAAGTTAATGAGGGCTGATTTCTTGTCCTGTGATAAAAAGCCTTATGTTTCGAGTGCCAAACCTTTCGGGAGAGCATTTTCAAGCTTTTGGCACCATTTTTGAGTGAATTGCCAAAAGTCAGATTTTTGCTGAAATTGTGACCCCGGGGCTTAGGGATTTTTTCAAAAAAATATTTTCTGCCTGTTAAGTTTTTGAGGGCTGATTTCTTGTCCTGTGATAAAAAGCCTTCTGTTTCGAGTGCCAAAGCTTTCAGGGGAGCATTTGCAACCGGTTGGCACCATTTTTGAGTGAATTGCCAAAAGTCAGATTTTTGCTGAAATTGTGACCCCGGGGGTTAGGGATTTTTTCAAAAAAATATTTTCTGCCGGTTAAGTTTTTGAGGGCTGATTTCTTGTCCTGTGATAAAAAGCCTTCTGTTTCGAGTGCCAAACCTTTCAGGAGAGCATTTTCAAGCTTTTGGCACCATTTTTGAGTGAATTGCCAAAAGTCAGATTGTTTCTGAAATATTTTCTGCCGGTTAAGTTTTTGAGGGCTGATTTCTTGTCCTGTGATAAAAAGCCTTCTGTTTCGAGTGCCAAACCTTTCAGGAGAGCATTTTCATGCTTTTGGCACCATTTTTGAGTGAATTGCCAAAAGTCAGATTTTTGCTGAAAATTGTGACCCCGGGGGTTAGGGATTTCTTCAAAAAAATATTTTCTGCCGGTTAACTTTTTGAGGGCTGAATTCTTGTCCTGTGATAAAAAGCTTTCTGTTTCCATCGCCCAAGCTTTCAGGGGAGCATTTGCAACCGTTTGGCACCATTTTTGATTGAATTGCCAAAAGTCAGGTTTTTGCAGAAATTGTGACCCCGGCGGTTAGGGATTTTTTCAAAAAAATATTTTCTGCCGGTTAAGTTTTTGAGGGCTGATTTCTTGTCCTGTGATAAAAAGCCTTCTGTTTCGAGTGCCAAACCTTTCAGGAGAGCATTTTCAAGCTTTTGGCACCATTTTTGAGTGAATTGCCAAAAGTCAGATTGTTTCTGAAATATTTTCTGCCGGTTAAGTTTTTGAGGGCTGATTTCTTGTCCTGTGATAAAAAGCCTTCTGTTTCGAGTGCCAAACCTTTCAGGAGAGCATTTTCATGCTTTTGGCACCATTTTTGAGTGAATTGCCAAAAGTCAGATTTTTGCTGAAATTGTGACCCCGGGGGTTAGGGATTTCTTCAAAAAAATATTTTCTGCCGGTTAACTTTTTGAGGGCTGATTTCTTGTCCTGTGATAAAAAGCCTTCTGTTTCGAGTGCCAAAGCTTTCAGGGGAGCATTTGCAACCGGTTGGCACCATTTTTGAGTGAATTGCCAAAAGTCAGATTTTTGATGAAATTGTGACCCCGGGGCTTAGGGATTTTTTCAAAAAAATATTTTCTGTCGGTTAACTTTTTGAGGGCTGATTTCTTGTCTTGTGATAAAAAGCCTTCTGTTTCGAATGCCAAAGCTTTGAGGAGAGCATTTGCAACCGGTTGGCACCATTTTTGAGTGAATTGCCAAAAGTCAGATTTTTGATGAAATTGTGACCCCGGGGGTTAGGGATTTCTTCAAAAAAATATTTTCTGCCGGTTAACTTTTTGAGGGCTGATTTCTTGTCCTGTGATAAAAAGCCTTCTGTTTCGAGTGCCAAAGCTTTCAGGGGAGCATTTGCAACCGGTTGGCACCATTTTTGAGAGAATTGCCAAAAGTCAGATTTTTGATGAAATTGTGACCCCGGGGCTTAGGGATTTTTTCAAAAAAATATTTTCTGTCGGTTAACTTTTTGAGGGCTGATTTCTTGTCCTGTGATAAAAAGCCTTCTGTTTCGAATGCCAAAGCTTTGAGGAGAGCATTTGCAACCGGTTGGCACCATTTTTGAGTGAATTGCCAAAAGTCAGATTTTTGATGAAATTGTGACCCCGGGGCTTAGGGATTTTTTCAAAAAAATATTTTCTGCCGGTTAACTTTTTGAGGACTGATTTCTTGTCCTGTGATAAAAAGCCTTCTGTTTCGAGTTCCAAACCTTTCAGGGGAGCATTTTCAAGCTTTTGGCACCATTTTTGAGTGAATTGCCAAAAGTCAGATTGTTTCTGAAATATTTTCTGCCGGTTAAGTTTTTGAGGGCTGATTTCTTGTCCTGTGATAAAAAGCCTTCTGTTTCGAGTGCCAAACCTTTCAGGAGAGCATTTTCATGCTTTTGGCACCATTTTTGAGTGAATTGCCAAAAGTCAGATTTTTGCTGAAATTGTGACCCCGGGGGTTAGGGATTTCTTCAAAAAAATATTTTCTGCCGGTTAACTTTTTGAGGGCTGAATTCTTGTCCTGTGATAAAAAGCCTTCTGTTTCCATCGCCCAAGCTTTCAGGGGAGCATTTGCAACCGTTTGGCACCATTTTTGATTGAATTGCCAAAAGTCAGGTTTTTGCAGAAATTGTGACCCCGGCGGTTAGGGATTTTTTCAAAAAAATATTTTCTGCCGGTTAAGTTTTTGAGGGCTGATTTCTTGTCCTGTGATAAAAAGCCTTCTGTTTCGAGTGCCAAAGCTTTCAGGAGAGCATTTTCAAGCTTTTGGCACCATTTTTGAGTGAATTGCCAAAAGTCAGATTTTTGATGAAATTGTGACCCCGGGGCTTAGGGATTTTTTCAAAAAAATATTTTCTGCCGGTTAACTTTTTGAGGGCTGATTTCTTGTCCTGTGATAAAAAGCCTTCTGTTTCGAGTGCCAAACCTTTCAGGGGAGCATTTTCAAGCTTTTGGCACCATTTTTGAGTGAATTGCCAAAAGTCAGATTGTTTCTGAAATATTTTCTGCCGGTTAAGTTTTTGAGGGCTGATTTCTTGTCCTGTGATAAAAAGCCTTCTGTTTCGAGTGCCAAACCTTTCAGGAGAGCATTTTCATGCTTTTGGCACCATTTTTGAGTGAATTGCCAAAAGTCAGATTTTTGCTGAAATTGTGACCCCGGGGGTTAGGGATTTCTTCAAAAAAATATTTTCTGCCGGTTAACTTTTTGAGGGCTGAATTCTTGTCCTGTGATAAAAAGCCTTCTGTTTCCATCGCCCAAGCTTTCAGGGGAGCATTTGCAACCGTTTGGCACCATTTTTGATTGAATAGCCAAAAGTCAGGTTTTTGCAGAAATTGTGACCCCGGCGGTTAGGGATTTTTTCAAAAAAATATTTTCTGCCGGTTAAGTTTTTGAGGGCTGATTTCTTGTCCTGTGATAAAAAGCCTTCTGTTTCGAGTGCCAAACCTTTCAGGAGAGCATTTTCAAGCTTTTGGCACCATTTTTGAGTGAATTGCCAAAAGTCAGATTGTTTCTGAAATATTTTCTGCCGGTTAAGTTTTTGAGGGCTGATTTCTTGTCCTGTGATAAAAAGCCTTCTGTTTCGAGTGCCAAACCTTTCAGGAGAGCATTTTCATGCTTTTGGCACCATTTTTGAGTGAATTGCCAAAAGTCAGATTTTTGCTGAAATTGTGACCCCGGGGGTTAGGGATTTCTTCAAAAAAATATTTTCTGCCGGTTAACTTTTTGAGGGCTGATTTCTTGTCCTGTGATAAAAAGCCTTCTGTTTCGAGTGCCAAAGCTTTCAGGGGAGCATTTGCAACCGGTTGGCACCATTTTTGAGTGAATTGCCAAAAGTCAGATTTTTGATGAAATTGTGACCCCGGGGCTTAGGGATTTTTTCAAAAAAATATTTTCTGTCGGTTAACTTTTTGAGGGCTGATTTCTTGTCCTGTGATAAAAAGCCTTCTGTTTCGAATGCCAAAGCTTTGAGGAGAGCATTTGCAACCGGTTGGCACCATTTTTGAGTGAATTGCCAAAAGTCAGATTTTTGATGAAATTGTGACCCCAGGGCTTAGGGATTTTTTCAAAAAAATATTTTCTGCCGGTTAACTTTTTGAGGGCTGATTTCTTGTCCTGTGATAAAAAGCCTTCTGTTTCGAGTTCCAAACCTTTCAGGGGAGCATTTTCAAGCTTTTGGCACCATTTTTGAGTGAATTGCCAAAAGTCAGATTGTTTCTGAAATATTTTCTGCCGGTTAAGTTTTTGAGGGCTGATTTCTTGTCCTGTGATAAAAAGCCTTCTGTTTCGAGTGCCAAACCTTTCAGGAGAGCATTTTCATGCTTTTGGCACCATTTTTGAGTGAATTGCCAAAAGTCAGATTTTTGCTGAAATTGTGACCCCGGGGGTTAGGGATTTCTTCAAAAAAATATTTTCTGCCGGTTAACTTTTTGAGGGCTGAATTCTTGTCCTGTGATAAAAAGCCTTCTGTTTCCATCGCCCAAGCTTTCAGGGGAGCATTTGCAACCGTTTGGCACCATTTTTGATTGAATTGCCAAAAGTCAGGTTTTTGCAGAAATTGTGACCCCGGCGGTTAGGGATTTTTTCAAAAAAATATTTTCTGCCGGTTAAGTTTTTGAGGGCTGATTTCTTGTCCTGTGATAAAAAGCCTTCTGTTTCGAGTGCCAAAGCTTTCAGGAGAGCATTTTCAAGCTTTTGGCACCATTTTTGAGTGAATTGCCAAAAGTCAGATTTTTGATGAAATTGTGACCCCGGGGCTTAGGGATTTTTTCAAAAAAATATTTTCTGCCGGTTAACTTTTTGAGGGCTGATTTCTTGTCCTGTGATAAAAAGCCTTCTGTTTCGAGTGCCAAACCTTTCAGGGGAGCATTTTCAAGCTTTTGGCACCATTTTTGAGTGAATTGCCAAAAGTCAGATTGTTTCTGAAATATTTTCTGCCGGTTAAGTTTTTGAGGGCTGATTTCTTGTCCTGTGATAAAAAGCCTTCTGTTTCGAGTGCCAAACCTTTCAGGAGAGCATTTTCATGCTTTTGGCACCATTTTTGAGTGAATTGCCAAAAGTCAGATTTTTGCTGAAATTGTGACCCCGGGGGTTAGGGATTTCTTCAAAAAAATATTTTCTGCCGGTTAACTTTTTGAGGGCTGAATTCTTGTCCTGTGATAAAAAGCCTTCTGTTTCCATCGCCCAAGCTTTCAGGGGAGCATTTGCAACCGTTTGGCACCATTTTTGATTGAATTGCCAAAAGTCAGGTTTTTGCAGAAATTGTGACCCCGGCGGTTAGGGATTTTTTCAAAAAAATATTTTCTGCCGGTTAAGTTTTTGAGGGCTGATTTCTTGTCCTGTGATAAAAAGCCTTCTGTTTCGAGTGCCAAACCTTTCAGGAGAGCATTTTCAAGCTTTTGGCACCATTTTTGAGTGAATTGCCAAAAGTCAGATTTTTGCTGAAATTGTGACCCCGGGGCTTAGGGATTTTTTCAAAAAAATATTTTCTGCCGGTTAAGTTTTTGAGGGCTGATTTCTTGTCCTGTGATAAAATGCCTTCTGTTTCGAGTGCCAAAGCTTTCAGGGGAGCATTTTCAAGCTTTTGGCACCATTTTTGAGTGAATCGCCAAAAGTCAGATTTTTGCTGAAATATTTTCTGCCGGTTAAGTTTTTGAGGGCTGAATTCTTGTCCTGTGATAAAAAGCCTTCTGTTTCCATCGCCCAAGCTTTCAGGGGAGCATTTGCAACCGTTTGGCACCATTTTTGAGTGAATTGCCAAAAGTCAGGTTTTTGCAGAAATTGTGACCCCGGGGCTTAGGGATTTTTTCAAAAAAATATTTTCTGCCGGTTAAGTTTTTGAGGGCTGATTTCTTGTCCTGTGACAAAAAGCCTTCTGTTTCGAGTGCCAAAGCTTTCAGGGGAGCATTTGCAACCGGTTGGCACCATTTTTGAGTGAATTGCCAAAAGTCAGATTTTTGATGAAATTGTGACCCCGGGGCTTAGGGATTTCTTCAAAAAAATATTTTCTGCCGGGTAAGTTTTTGAGGGCTGATTTCTTGTCCTGTGATAAAAAGCCTTCTGTTTCGAGTGCCAAAGCTTTCAGGGGAGCATTTGCAACCGGTTGGCACCATTTTTGAGTGAATTGCCAAAAGTCAGATTTTTGCTGAAATTGTGACCCCGGGGCTTAGGGATTTTTTTTAAAAAAAAAATTCTGCCGGTTAAGTTTTTGAGGGCTGATATCTTGTCCTGTGATAAAAAGCCTTCTGTTTCGAGTGCCAAAGCTTTCAGGTGAGCATTTGCAACCGGTTGGCACCATTTTTGAGTGAATTACCAAAAGTCAGATTTTTGCTGAAATTGTGACCCCGGGGGTTAGGGATTTCTTCAAAAAAATATTTTCTGTCGGTTAAAGTTTGAGGGCTGAATTCTTGTCCTGTGATAAAAAGCCTTCTGTTTCCATCGCCTAAGCTTTCAGGGGAGCATTTGCAACCGTTTGGCACCATTTTTGATTGAATTGCCAAAAGTCAGGTTTTTGCAGAAATTGTGACCCCCGGGGCTTAGGGATTTTTTCAAAAAAATATTTTCTGCCAGTTAAGTTAATGAGGGCTGATTTCTTGTCCTGTGATAAAAAGCCTTATGTTTCGAGTGCCAAACCTTTCGGGAGAGCATTTTCAAGCTTTTGGCACCATTTTTGAGTGAATTGCCAAAAGTCAGATTTTTGCTGAAATTGTGACCCCGGGGCTTAGGGATTTTTTCAAAAAAATATTTTCTGCCTGTTAAGTTTTTGAGGGCTGATTTCTTGTCCTGTGATAAAAAGCCTTCTGTTTCGAGTGCCAAAGCTTTCAGGGGAGCATTTGCAACCGGTTGGCACCATTTTTGAGTGAATTGCCAAAAGTCAGATTTTTGCTGAAATTGTGACCCCGGGGGTTAGGGATTTTTTCAAAAAAATATTTTCTGCCGGTTAAGTTTTTGAGGGCTGATTTCTTGTCCTGTGATAAAAAGCCTTCTGTTTCGAGTGCCAAACCTTTCAGGAGAGCATTTTCAAGCTTTTGGCACCATTTTTGAGTGAATTGCCAAAAGTCAGATTGTTTCTGAAATATTTTCTGCCGGTTAAGTTTTTGAGGGCTGATTTCTTGTCCTGTGATAAAAAGCCTTCTGTTTCGAGTGCCAAACCTTTCAGGAGAGCATTTTCATGCTTTTGGCACCATTTTTGAGTGAATTGCCAAAAGTCAGATTTTTGCTGAAATTGTGACCCCGGGGGTTAGGGATTTCTTCAAAAAAATATTTTCTGCCGGTTAACTTTTTGAGGGCTGATTTCTTGTCCTGTGATAAAAAGCCTTCTGTTTCGAGTGCCAAAGCTTTCAGGGGAGCATTTGCAACCGGTTGGCACCATTTTTGAGTGAATTGCCAAAAGTCAGATTTTTGATGAAATTGTGACCCCGGGGCTTAGGGATTTTTTCAAAAAAATATTTTCTGTCGGTTAACTTTTTGAGGGCTGATTTCTTGTCCTGTGATAAAAAGCCTTCTGTTTCGAATGCCAAAGCTTTGAGGAGAGCATTTGCAACCGGTTGGCACCATTTTTGAGTGAATTGCCAAAAGTCAGATTTTTGATGAAATTGTGACCCCGGGGCATAGGGATTTTTTCAAAAAAATATTTTCTGCCGGTTAACTTTTTGAGGGCTGATTTCTTGTCCTGTGATAAAAAGCCTTCTGTTTCGAGTTCCAAACCTTTCAGGGGAGCATTTTCAAGCTTTTGGCACCATTTTTGAGTGAATTGCCAAAAGTCAGATTGTTTCTGAAATATTTTCTGCCGGTTAAGTTTTTGAGGGCTGATTTCTTGTCCTGTGAAAAAAAGCCTTCTGTTTCGAGTGCCAAACCTTTCAGGAGAGCATTTTCATGCTTTTGGCACCATTTTTGAGTGAATTGCCAAAAGTCAGATTTTTGCTGAAATTGTGACCCCGGGGGTTAGGGATTTCTTCAAAAAAATATTTTCTGCCGGTTAACTTTTTGAGGGCTGAATTCTTGTCCTGTGATAAAAAGCCTTCTGTTTCCATCGCCCAAGCTTTCAGGGGAGCATTTGCAACCGTTTGGCACCATTTTTGATTGAATTGCCAAAAGTCAGGTTTTTGCAGAAATTGTGACCCCGGCGGTTAGGGATTTTTTCAAAAAAATATTTTCTGCCGGTTAAGTTTTTGAGGGCTGATTTCTTGTCCTGTGATAAAAAGCCTTCTGTTTCGAGTGCCAAAGCTTTCAGGAGAGCATTTTCAAGCTTTTGGCACCATTTTTGAGTGAATTGCCAAAAGTCAGATTTTTGCTGAAATTGTGACCCCGGGCGTTAGGGATTTCTTCAAAAAAATATTTTCTGCCGGTTAACTTTTTGAGGGCTGAATTCTTGTCCTGTGATAAAAAGCCTTCTGTTTCCATCGCCCAAGCTTTCAGGGGAGCATTTGCAACCGTTTGGCACCATTTTTGATTGAATTGCCAAAAGTCAGGTTTTTGCAGAAATTGTGACCCCGGCGGTTAGGGATTTTTTCAAAAAAATATTTTCTGCCGGTTAAGTTTTTGAGGGCTGATTTCTTGTCCTGTGATAAAAAGCCTTCTGTTTCGAGTGCCAAAGCTTTCAGGAGAGCATTTTCAAGCTTTTGGCACCATTTTTGAGTGAATTGCCAAAAGTCAGATTTTTGCTGAAATTGTGACCCCGGGCGTTAGGGATTTTTTCAAAATGATATTTTCTGCCGGTTAAGTTTTTGAGGGCTGATTTCTTGTCCTGTGATAAAAAGCCTTCTGTTTCGAGTGCCAAAGCTTTCAGGGGAGCATTTGCAACTGGTTGGCACCATTTTTGAGTGAATTACCAAAAGTCAGATTTTTGATGAAATTGTGACCCCGGGGCTTAGGGATTTTTTCAAAAAAATATTTTCTGCCGGTTAAGTTTTTGAGGGCTGATTTCTTGTCTTGTGATAAAAAGCCTTCTGTTTCCATCGCCCAAGCTTTCAGGGGAGCATTTGCAACCGTTTGGCACCATTTTTGATTGAATTGCCAAAAGTCAGGTTTTTGCAGAAATTGTGACCCCGGGGGTTAGGGATTTTTTTTAAAAAAATATTTTCTGCCAGTTAAGTTTTTGAGGGCTGATTTCTTGTCCTGTGATAAAAAGCCTTCTGTTTCGAGTGCCAAAGATTTCAGGAGAGCATTTTCAAGCTTTTGGCAACATTTTTGAGTGAATTGCCAAAAGTCAGATTTTTGCTGAAATTGTGACCCCGGGCGTTAGGGATTTTTTCAAAAAAATATTTTCTGCCGGTTAAGTTTTTGAGGGCTGATTTCTTGTCCTGTGATAAAAAGCCTTCTGTTTCGAGTGCCAAAGCTTTCAGGAGAGCATTTTCAAGCTTTTGGCACCATTTTTGAGTGAATTGCCAAAAGTCAGATTTTTGCTGAAATTGTGACCCCGGGCGTTAGGGATTTTTTCAAAAAAATATTTTCTGCCGGTTAAGATTTTGAGGGCTGATTTCTTGTCCTGTGATAAAAAGCCTTCTGTTTCGAGTGCCAAAGCTTTCAGGGGAGCATTTGCAACTGGTTGGCATCATTTTTGAGTGAATTACCAAAAGTCAGATTTTTGATGAAATTGTGACCCCGGGGCTTAGGGATTTTTTCAAAAAAATATTTTCTGCCGGTTAAGTTTTTGAGGGCTGATTTCTTGTCCTGTGATAAAAAGCCTTCTGTTTCGAGTGCCAAAGCTTTCAGGAGAGCATTTTCAAGGTTTTGGCACCATTTTTGAGTGAATTGCCAAAAGTCAGATTTTTGATGAAATTGTGACCCCGGGGCTTAGGGATTTTTTCAAAAAAATATTTTCTGTCGGTTAACTTTTTGAGGGCTGATTTCTTGTCCTGTGATAAAAAGCCTTCTGTTTCGAGTGCCAAAGCTTTCAGCAGACCATTTTCAAGCTTTTGGCACCATTTTTGAGTGAATTGCCAAAAGTCAGATTTTTGCTGAAATTGTGACCCCGGGTGTTAGGGATTTTTTCAAAAAAATATTTTCTGCCGGTTAAGTTTTTAAGGGCTGATTTCTTGTCCTGTGATAAAAAGCCTTCTGTTTCTAGTGCCAAAGCTTTCAGGGGAGCATTTGCATCTGGTTGGCACCATTTTTGAGTGAATTACCAAAAGTCAGATTTTTGATGAAATTGTGACCCCGGGGGTTAGGGATTTTTTCAAAAAAATATTTTCTGCCGGTTAAGTTTTTGAGGGCTGATTTCTTGTCCTGTGATAAAAAGCCTTCTGTTTCGAGTGCCAAAGATTTCAGGAGAGCATTTTCAAGCTTTTGGCACCATTTTTGAGTGAATTGCCAAAAGTCAGATTTTTGCTGAAATTGTGACCCCGGGCGTTAGGGATTATTTCAAAAAAATATTTTCTGCCGGTTAAGTTTTTGAGGGCTGATTTCTTCTCCTGTGATAAAAAACCTTCTGTTTCGAGTGCCAAAGCATTCAGGGGAGCATTTGCAACCGGTTGGCACCATTTTTGAGTGAATTACCAAAAGTCAGATTTTTGATGAAATTGTGACCCCGGGGCTTAGGGATTTTTTCAAAAAAACATTTTCTGCCGGTTAAGTTTTTGAGGGCTGATTTCTTGTCCTGTGATAAAAAGCCTTCTGTTTCGAGTGCCAAAGCTTTCAGGGGAGCATTTTCAAGCTTTTGGCACCATTTTTGAGTGAATTGCCAAATGTCAGATTTTTGCTGAAATATTTTCTGCCGGTTAACTTTTTGAGGGCTGATTTCTTGTCCTGTGATAAAAAGCCTTCTGTTTCGAGTGCCAAAGCTTTCAGGGGAGCATTTGCAACCGGTTGGCACCATTTTTGAGTGAATTGCCAAAAGTCAGATTTTTGATGAAATTGTGACCCCGGGGCTTAGGGATTTTTTCAAAAAAATATTTTCTGCCGGTTAAGTTTTTGAGGGCTGATTTCTTGTCCTGTGATAAAAAGCCTTCTGTTTCGAGTGCCAAAGCTTTCAGGGGAGCATTTGCAACCGGTTGGCACCATTTTTGAGTGAATTGCCAAAAGTCAGATTTTTGCTGAAATTGTGACCCCGGGGCTTAGGGATTTTTTCAAAAAAATATTTTCTGCCGGTTAAGTTTTTGAGGGCTGATTTCTTGTCCTGTGATAAAAAGCCTTCTGTTTCGAGTGCCAAAGCTTTCAGGGGAGCATTTTCAAGCTTTTGGCACCATTTTTGAGTGAATCGCCAAAAGTCAGATTTTTGCTGAAATTGTGACCCCGGGCGTTAGGGATTTTTTCAAAAAAATATTTTCTGCCGGTTAAGTTTTTGAGGGCTGATTTCTTGTCCTGTGATAAAAAGCCTTCTGTTTCGAGTGCCAAAGCTTTCAGGGGAGCATTTGCAACCGGTTGGCACCATTTTTGAGTGAATTACCAAAAGTCAGATTTTTGCTGAAATTGTGACCCCGGGGCTTAGGGATTTTTTCAAAAAAATATTTTCTGCCGGTTAAGTTTTTGAGGGCTGATTTCTTGTCCTGTGATAAAAAGCCTTCTGTTTCGAGTGCCAAAGCTTTCAGGGGAGCATTTTCAAGCTTTTGGCACCATTTTTGAGTGAATTGCCAAAAGTCAGATTTTTGCTGAAATATTTTCTGCCGGTTAACTTTTTGAGGGCTGATTTCTTGTCCTGTGATAAAAAGCCTTCTGTTTCGAGTGCCAAAGCTTTCAGGGGAGCATTTGCAACCGGTTGGCACCATTTTTGAGTGAATTGCCAAAAGTCAGATTTTTGATGAAATTGTGACCCCGGGGCTTTGGGATTTTTTCAAAAAAATATTTTCTGCCGGTTAAGTTTTTGAGGGCTGATTTCTTGTCCTGTGATAAAAAGCCTTCTGTTTCGAGTGCCAAAGCTTTCAGGAGAGCATTTTCAAGCTTTTGGCACCATTTTTGAGTGAATTGCCAAAAGTCAGATTTTTGCTGAAATTGTGACCCCGGGCGTTAGGGATTTTTTCAAAAAAATATTTTCTGCCGGTTAAGTTTTTGAGGGCTGATTTCTTGTCCTGTGATAAAAAGCCTTCTGTTTTGAGTGCCAAAGCTTTCAGGGGAGCATTTGCAACCGGTTGGCACCATTTTTGAGTGAATTACCAAAAGTCAGATTTTTTATGAAATTGTGACCCCGGGGCTTAGGGATTTTTTCAAAAAAATATTTTCTGCCGGTTCACTTTTTGAGGGCTGAATTCTTGTCCTGTGATAAGAAGCCGTCTGTTTCCATCGCCCAAGCTTTCAGGGGAGCATTTGCAACCGGTTGGCACCATTTTTGATTGAATTGCCAAAAGTCAGGTTTTTGCAGAAATTGTGACCCCGGGGCTTAGGGATATTTTCAAAAAAATATTTTCTGCCGGTTAACTTATTGAGGGCTGATTTCTTGTCCTGTGATAAAAAGCCTTCTGTTTCGAGTGCCAAACCTTTCAGGAGAGCATTTTTATTCTTTTGGCACCATTTTTGAGTGAATTGCCAAAAGTCAGATTTTTGCTGAAATATTTTCTGCCGGTTAAGTTTTTGAGGGCTGATTTCTTGTCCTGTGATAAAAAGCCTTCTGTTTCGAGTGCCAAAGCTTTCAGGGGAGCATTTGCAACCAGTTGGCACCATTTTTGAGTGAATTGCCAAAAGTCAGGTTTTTGCAGAAATTGTGACCCCGGGGCTTAGGGATATTTTCAAAAAAATATTTTCTGCCGGTTAACTTATTGAGGGCTGATTTCTTGTCCTGTGATAAAAAGCCTTCTGTTTCGAGTGCCAAACCTTTCAGGAGAGCATTTTTATTCTTTTGGCACCATTTTTGAGTGAATTGCCAAAAGTCAGATTTTTGCTGAAATATTTTCTGCCGGTTAAGTTTTTGAGGGCTGATTTCTTGTCCTGTGATAAAAAGCCTTCTGTTTCGAGTGCCAAAGCTTTCAGGGGAGCATTTGCAACCAGTTGGCACCATTTTTGAGTGAATTGCCAAAAGTCAGATTTTTGATGAAATTGTGACCCCGGGGCTTAGGGATTTTTTCAAAAAAATATTTTCTGCCGGTTACGTTTTTGAGGGCTGATTTCTTGTCCTGTGATAAAAAGCCTTCTGTTTCGAGTGCCAAAGCTTTCAGGAGAGCATTTTCAAGCTTTTGGCACCATTTTTGAGTGAATTGCCAAAAGTCAGATTGTTTCTGAAATATTTTCTGCCGGTTAAGTTTTTGAGGGCTGATTTCTTGTCCTGTGATAAAAAGCCTTCTGTTTCGAGTGCCAAACCTTTCAGGAGAGCATTTTCATGCTTTTGGCACCATTTTTGAGTGAATTGCCAAAAGTCAGATTTTTGCTGAAATTGTGACCCCGGGGGTTAGGGATTTCTTCAAAAAAATATTTTCTGCCGGTTAAATTTTGAGGGCTGATTTCTTGTCCTGTGATAAAAAGCCTTCTGTTTCGAGTGCCAAAGCTTTCAGGGGAGCATTTGCAACCGGTTGGCACCATTTTTGAGTGAATTGCCAAAAGTCAGATTTTAATGAAATTGTGACCCCGGGGCTTAGGGATTTTTTCAAAAAAATATTTTCTGTCGGTTAACTTTTTGAGGGCTGATTTCTTGTCCTGTGATAAAAAGCCTTCTGTTTCGAATGCCAAAGCTTTGAGGAGAGCATTTGCAACCGGTTGGCACCATTTTTGAGTGAATTGCCAAAAGTCAGATTTTTGATGAAATTGTGACCCCGGGGCTTAGGGATTTTTTCAAAAAAATATTTTCTGCCGGTTAACTTTTTGAGGGCTGATTTCTTGTCCTGTGATAAAAAGCCTTCTGTTTCGAGTGCCAAAGCTTTCAGGGGAGCATTTGCAACCGGTTGGCACCATTTTTGAGTGAATTGCCAAAAGTCAGATTTTTGATGAAATTGTGACCCCGGGGCTTAGGGATTTTTTCAAAAAAATATTTTCTGCCGGTTAAGTTTTTGAGGGCTGATTTCTTGTCCTGTGATAAAAAGCCTTCTGTTTCGAGTGCCAAAGCTTTCAGGGGAGCATTTGCAACCGGTTGGCACCATTTTTGAGTGAATTGCCAAAAGTCAGATTTTTGATGAAATTGTGACCCCGGGGCTTAGGGATTTTTTCAAAAAAGTATTTTCTGCCGGTTAAGTTTTGGAGGGCTGATTTCTTGTCCTGTGATAAAAAGCCTTCTGTTTCGAGTGCCAAAGCTTTCAGGGGAGCATTTGCAACCGGTTGGCACCATTTTTGAGTGAATTGCCAAAAGTCAGATTTTTGCTGAAATTGTGACCCCGGGGCTTAGGGATTTTTTCAAAAAAATATTTTCTGCCGGTTAAGTTTTTGAGGGCTGATTTCTTGTCCTGTGATAAAAAGCCTTCTGTTTCGAGTGCCAAAGCTTTCAGGGGAGCATTTGCAACCGGTTGGCACCATTTTTGAGTGAATTACCAAAAGTCAGATTTTTGCTGAAATTGTGACCCCGGGGCTTAGGGATTTTTTCAAAAAAATATTTTCTGTCGGTTAACTTTTTGAGGGCTGATTTCTTGTCCTGTGATAAAAAGCCTTCTGTTTCGAGTGCCAAAGCTTTCAGGAGAGCATTTTCAAGCTTTTGGCACCATTTTTGAGTGAATTGCCAAAAGTCAGATTTTTGCTGAAATTGTGACCCCGGGCGTTAGGGATTTTTTCAAAAAAATATTTTCTGCCGGTTAAGTTTTTGAGGGCTGATTTCTTGTCCTGTGATAAAAAGCCTTCTGTTTCGAGTGCCAAAGCTTTCAGGGGAGCATTTGCAACCGGTTGGCACCATTTTTGAGTGAATTACCAAAAGTCAGATTTTTGCTGAAATTGTGACCCCGGGGCTTAGGGATTTTTTCAAAAAAATATTTTCTGCCGGTTAAGTTTTTGAGGGCTGATTTCTTGTCCTGTGATAAAAAGCCTTCTGTTTCGAGTGCCAAAGCTTTCAGGGGAGCATTTTCAAGCTTTTGGCACCATTTTTGAGTGAATTGCCAAAAGTCAGATTTTTGCTGAAATATTTTCTGCCGGTTAAGTTTTTGAGGGCTGATTTCTTGTCCTGTGATAAAAAGCCTTCTGTTTCGAGTGCCAAAGCTTTCAGGGGAGCATTTGCAACCGGTTGGCACCATTTTTGAGTGAATTGCCAAAAGTCAGATTTTTGATGAAATTGTGACCCCGGGGCTTAGGGATTTTTTTCAAAAAAATATTTTCTGCCGTTTAAGTTTTTGAGGGCTGATTTCTTGTCCTGTGATAAAAAGCCTTCTGTTTCGAGTGCCAAAGCTTTCAGGAGAGCATTTTCAAGCTTTTGGCACCATTTTTGAGTGAATTGCCAAAAGTCAGATTTTTGCTGAAATTGTGACCCCGGGCGTTAGGGATTTTTTCAAAAAAATATTTTCTGCCGGTTAAGTTTTTGAGGGCTGATAATTGTGACCCCGGGGCTTAGGGATTTTTTCAAAAAAATATTTTCTGCCGGTTAAGTTTTTGAGGGCTGATTTCTTGTCCTGTGATAAAAAGCCTTCTGTTTCGAGTGCCAAAGCTTTCAGGGGAGCATTTTCAAGCTTTTGGCACCATTTTTGAGTGAATTGCCAAAAGTCAGATTTTTGCTGAAATATTTTCTGCCGGTTAAGTTTTTGAGGGCTGATTTCTTGTCCTGTGATAATAAGCCTTCTGTTTCGAGTGCCAAAGCTTTCAGGGGAGCATTTGCAACCGGTTGGCACCATTTTTGAGTGAATTGCCAAAAGTCAGATTTTTGATGAAATTGTGACCCCGGGGCTTAGGGATTTTTTCAAAAAAATATTTTCTGCCGGTTAAGTTTTTGAGGGCTGATTTCTTGTCCTGTGATAAAAAGCCTTCTGTTTCGAGTGCCAAAGCTTTCAGGGGAGCATTTGCAACCGGTTGGCACCATTTTTGAGTGAATTACCAAAAGTCAGATTTTTGCTGAAATTGTGACCCCGGGGCTTAGGGATTTTTTCAAAAAAATATTTTCTGTCGGTTAACTTTTTGAGGGCTGATTTCTTGTCCTGTGATAAAAAGCCTTCTGTTTCGAGTGCCAAAGCTTTCAGGAGAGCATTTTCAAGCTTTTGGCACCATTTTTGAGTGAATTGCCAAAAGTCAGATTTTTGATGAAATTGTGACCCCGGGGCTTAGGGATTTTTTCAAAAAAATATTTTCTGCCGGTTAAGTTTTTGAGGGCTGATTTCTTGTCCTGTGATAAAAAGCCTTCTGTTTCGAGTGCCAAAGCTTTCAGGAGAGCATTTTCAAGCTTTTGGCACCATTTTTGAGTGAATTGCCAAAAGTCAGATTTTTGCTGAAATTGTGACCCCGGGCGTTAGGGATTTTTTCAAAAAAATATTTTCTGCCGGTTAAGTTTTTGAGGGCTGATAATTGTGACCCCGGGGCTTAGGGATTTTTTCAAAAAAATATTTTCTGCCGGTTAAGTTTTTGAGGGCTGATTTCTTGTCCTGTGATAAAAAGCCTTCTGTTTCGAGTGCCAAAGCTTTCAGGGGAGCATTTTCAAGCTTTTGGCACCATTTTTGAGTGAATTGCCAAAAGTCAGATTTTTGCTGAAATATTTTCTGCCGGTTAAGTTTTTGAGGGCTGATTTCTTGTCCTGTGATAAAAAGCCTTCTGTTTCGAGTGCCAAAGCTTTCAGGGGAGCATTTGCAACCGGTTGGCACCATTTTTGAGTGAATTGCCAAAAGTCAGATTTTTGATGAAATTGTGACCCCGGGGCTTAGGGATTTTTTTCAAAAAAATATTTTCTGCCGTTTAAGTTTTTGAGGGCTGATTTCTTGTCCTGTGATAAAAAGCCTTCTGTTTCGAGTGCCAAAGCTTTCAGGAGAGCATTTTCAAGCTTTTGGCACCATTTTTGAGTGAATTGCCAAAAGTCAGATTTTTGCTGAAATTGTGACCCCGGGCGTTAGGGATTTTTTCAAAAAAATATTTTCTGCCGGTTAAGTTTTTGAGGGCTGATAATTGTGACCCCGGGGCTTAGGGATTTTTTCAAAAAAATATTTTCTGCCGGTTAAGTTTTTGAGGGCTGATTTCTTGTCCTGTGATAAAAAGCCTTCTGTTTCGAGTGCCAAAGCTTTCAGGGGAGCATTTTCAAGCTTTTGGCACCATTTTTGAGTGAATTGCCAAAAGTCAGATTTTTGCTGAAATATTTTCTGCCGGTTAAGTTTTTGAGGGCTGATTTCTTGTCCTGTGATAATAAGCCTTCTGTTTCGAGTGCCAAAGCTTTCAGGGGAGCATTTGCAACCGGTTGGCACCATTTTTGAGTGAATTGCCAAAAGTCAGATTTTTGATGAAATTGTGACCCCGGGGCTTAGGGATTTTTTCAAAAAAATATTTTCTGCCGGTTAAGTTTTTGAGGGCTGATTTCTTGTCCTGTGATAAAAAGCCTTCTGTTTCGAGTGCCAAAGCTTTCAGGGGAGCATTTGCAACCGGTTGGCACCATTTTTGAGTGAATTACCAAAAGTCAGATTTTTGCTGAAATTGTGACCCCGGGGCTTAGGGATTTTTTCAAAAAAATATTTTCTGTCGGTTAACTTTTTGAGGGCTGATTTCTTGTCCTGTGATAAAAAGCCTTCTGTTTCGAGTGCCAAAGCTTTCAGGAGAGCATTTTCAAGCTTTTGGCACCATTTTTGAGTGAATTGCCAAAAGTCAGATTTTTGATGAAATTGTGACCCCGGGGCTTAGGGATTTTTTCAAAAAAATATTTTCTGCCGGTTAAGTTTTTGAGGGCTGATTTCTTGTCCTGTGATAAAAAGCCTTCTGTTTCGAGTGCCAAAGCTTTCAGGGGAGCATTTTCAAGCTTTTGGCACCATTTTTGAGTGAATTGCCAAAAGTCAGATTTTTGCTGAAATATTTTCTGCCGGTTAAGTTTTTGAGGGCTGATTTCTTGTCCTGTGATAAAAAGCCTTCTGTTTCGAGTGCCAAAGCTTTCAGGGGAGCATTTGCAACCGGTTGGCACCATTTTTGAGTGAATTGCCAAAAGTCAGATTTTTGATGAAATTGTGACCCCGGGGCTTAGGGATTTTTTCAAAAAAATATTTTCTGCCGGTTAAGTTTTTGAGGGCTGATTTCTTGTCCTGTGATAAAAAGCCTTCTGTTTCGAGTGCCAAAGCTTTCAGGAGAGCATTTTCAAGCTTTTGGCACCATTTTTGAGTGAATTGCCAAAAGTCAGATTTTTGCTGAAATTGTGACCCCGGGCGTTAGGGATTTTTTCAAAAAAATATTTTCTGTCGGTTAACTTTTTGAGGGCTGATTTCTTGTCCTGTGATAAAAAGCCTTCTGTTTCGAGTGCCAAAGCTTTCAGGGGAGCATTTTCAAGCTTTTGGCACCATTTTTGAGTGAATTGCCAAAAGTCAGATTTTTGCCGAAATATTTTCTGCCGGTTAAGTTTTTGAGGGCTGATTTCTTGTCTTGTGATATAAAGCCTTCTGTTTCGAGTGTCAAAGCTTTCAGGGGAGGATTTGCAACCGGTTGGCACCATTTTTGAGTGAATTGCCAAAAGTCAGATTTTTGATGAAATTGTGACCCCGGGGCTTAGGGATTTTTTCAAAAAAATATTTTCTGCCGGTTAAGTTTTTGAGGGCTGATTTCTTGTCCTGTGATAAAAAGCCTTCTGTTTCGAGTGCCAAAGCTTTCAGGGGAGCATTTTCAAGCTTTTGGCACCATTTTTGAGTGAATTGCCAAAAGTCAGATTTTTGCTGAAATATTTTCTGCCGGTTAAGTTTTTGAGGGCTGATTTCTTGTCCTGTGATAAAAAGCCTTCTGTTTCGAGTGCCAAAGCTTTCAGGGGAGCATTTGCAACCGGTTGGCACCATTTTTGAGTGAATTGCCAAAAGTCAGATTTTTGATGAAATTGTGACCCCGGGGCTTAGGGATTTTTTCAAAAAAATATTTTCTGCCGGTTAAGTTTTTGAGGGCTGATTTCTTGTCCTGTGATAATAAGCCTTCTGTTTCGAGTGCCAAAGCTTTCAGGGGAGCATTTGCAACCGGTTGGCACCATTTTTGAGTGAATTGCCAAAAGTCAGATTTTTGATGAAATTGTGACCCCGGGGCTTAGGGATTTTTTCAAAAAAATATTTTCTGCCGGTTAAGTTTTTGAGGGCTGATTTCTTGTCCTGTGATAAAAAGCCTTCTGTTTCGAGTGCCAAAGCTTTCAGGGGAGCATTTGCAACCGGTTGGCACCATTTTTGAGTGAATTGCCAAAAGTCAGATTTTTGATGAAATTGTGACCCCGGGGCTTAGGGATTTTTTCAAAAAAATATTTTCTGCCGGTTAAGTTTTTGAGGGCTGATTTCTTGTCCTGTGATAAAAAGCCTTCTGTTTCGAGTGCCAAAGCTTTCATGGGAGCATTTTCAAGCTTTTGGCACCATTTTTGAGTGAATTGCCAAAAGTCAGATTTTTGCTGAAATATTTTCTGCCGGTTAAGTTTTTGAGGCTGATTTCTTGTCCTGTGATAAAAAGCCTTCTGTTTCGAGTGCCAAAGCTTTCAGGGGAGCATTTGCAACCGGTTGGCACCATTTTTGAGTGAATTGCCAAAAGTCAGATTTTTGATGAAATTGTGACCCCGGGGCTTAGGGATTTTTTCAAAAAAATATTTTCTGCCGGTTAAGTTTTTGAGGGCTGATTTCTTGTCCTGTGATAATAAGCCTTCTGTTTCGAGTGCCAAAGCTTTCAGGGGAGCATTTGCAACCGGTTGGCACCATTTTTGAGTGAATTGCCAAAAGTCAGATTTTTGATGAAATTGTGACCCCGGGGCTTAGGGATTTTTTCAAAAAAATATTTTCTGCCGGTTAAGTTTTTGAGGGCTGATTTCTTGTCCTGTGATAAAAAGCCTTCTGTTTCGAGTGCCAAAGCTTTCAGGGGAGCATTTTCAAGCTTTTGGCACCATTTTTGAGTGAATTGCCAAAAGTCAGATTTTTGCTGAAATATTTTCTGCCGGTTAAGTTTTTGAGGGCTGATTTCTTGTCCTGTGATAAAAAGCCTTCTGTTTCGAGTGCCAAAGCTTTCAGGGGAGCATTTGCAACCGGTTGGCACCATTTTTGAGTGAATTGCCAAAAGTCAGATTTTTGATGAAATTGTGACCCCGGGGCTTAGGGATTTTTTCAAAAAAATATTTTCTGCCGGTTAAGTTTTTGAGGGCTGATTTCTTGTCCTGTGATAAAAAGCCTTCTGTTTCGAGTGCCAAAGCTTTCAGGGGAGCATTTGCAACCGGTTGGCACCATTTTTGAGTGAATTGCCAAAAGTCAGATTTTTGATGAAATTGTGACCCCGGGGCTTAGGGATTTTTTCAAAAAAATATTTTCTGCCGGTTAAGTTTTTGAGGGCTGATTTCTTGTCCTATGATAAAAAGCCTTCTGTTTCGAGTGCCAAAGCTTTCAGGGGAGCATTTGCAACCGGTTGGCACCATTTTTGAGTGAATTGCCAAAAGTCAGATTTTTGCTGAAATTGTGACCCCGGGGCTTAGGGATTTTTTCAAAAAAATATTTTCTGCCGGTTAAGTTTTTGAGGGCTGATTTCTTGTCCTGTGATAAAAAGCCTTCTGTTTCGAGTGCCAAAGCTTTCAGGGGAGCATTTTCAAGCTTTTGGCACCATTTTTGAGTGAATTGCCAAAAGTCAGATTTTTGATGAAATTGTGACCCCGGGGCTTAGGGATTTCTTCAAAAAAATATTGATTGCCGGTTATGTTTTTGAGGGCTGATTTCTTGTCCTGTGATAAAAAGCCTTCTGTTTCGAGTGCCAAAGCTTTCAGGGGAGCATTTGCAACCGGTTGGCACCATTTTTGAGTGAATTGCCAAAAGTCAGATTTTTGATGAAATTGTGACCCCGGGGCTTAGGGATTTTTTCAAAGAAATATTTTCTGCCGGTTAAGTTTTTGAGGGCTGATTTCTTGTCCTGTGATAAAAAGCCTTCTGTTTCGAGTGCCAAACCTTTCAGGGGAGCATTTTCAAGCTTTTGGCACCATTTTTGAGTGAATTGCCAAAAGTCAAATTGTTTCTGAAATATTTTCTGCCGGTTAAGTTTTTGAGGGCTGATTTCTTGTCCTGTGATAAAAAGCCTTCTGTTTCGAGTGCCAAAGCTTTCATGGGAGCATTTTCAAGCTTTTGGCACCATTTTTGAGTGAATTGCCAAAAGTCAGATTTTTGCTGAAATATTTTCTGCCGGTTAAGTTTTTGAGGCTGATTTCTTGTCCTGTGATAAAAAGCCTTCTGTTTCGAGTGCCAAAGCTTTCAGGGGAGCATTTGCAACCGGTTGGCACCATTTTTGAGTGAATTGCCAAAAGTCAGATTTTTGATGAAATTGTGACCCCGGGGCTTAGGGATTTTTTCAAAAAAATATTTTCTGCCGGTTAAGTTTTTGAGGGCTGATTTCTTGTCCTGTGATAATAAGCCTTCTGTTTCGAGTGCCAAAGCTTTCAGGGGAGCATTTGCAACCGGTTGGCACCATTTTTGAGTGAATTGCCAAAAGTCAGATTTTTGATGAAATTGTGACCCCGGGGCTTAGGGATTTTTTCAAAAAAATATTTTCTGCCGGTTAAGTTTTTGAGGGCTGATTTCTTGTCCTGTGATAAAAAGCCTTCTGTTTCGAGTGCCAAAGCTTTCAGGGGAGCATTTTCAAGCTTTTGGCACCATTTTTGAGTGAATTGCCAAAAGTCAGATTTTTGCTGAAATATTTTCTGCCGGTTAAGTTTTTGAGGGCTGATTTCTTGTCCTGTGATAAAAAGCCTTCTGTTTCGAGTGCCAAAGCTTTCATGGGAGCATTTGCAACCGGTTGGCACCATTTTTGAGTGAATTGCCAAAAGTCAGATTTTTGATGAAATTGTGACCCCGGGGCTTAGGGATTTTTTCAAAAAAATATTTTCTGCCGGTTAAGTTTTTGAGGGCTGATTTCTTGTCCTGTGATAAAAAGCCTTCTGTTTCGAGTGCCAAAGCTTTCAGGGGAGCATTTGCAACCGGTTGGCACCATTTTTGAGTGAATTGCCAAAAGTCAGATTTTTGATGAAATTGTGACCCCGGGGCTTAGGGATTTTTTCAAAAAAATATTTTCTGCCGGTTAAGTTTTTGAGGGCTGATTTCTTGTCCTATGATAAAAAGCCTTCTGTTTCGAGTGCCAAAGCTTTCAGGGGAGCATTTGCAACCGGTTGGCACCATTTTTGAGTGAATTGCCAAAAGTCAGATTTTTGCTGAAATTGTGACCCCGGGGCTTAGGGATTTTTTCAAAAAAATATTTTCTGCCGGTTAAGTTTTTGAGGGCTGATTTCTTGTCCTGTGATAAAAAGCCTTCTGTTTCGAGTGCCAAAGCTTTCAGGGGAGCATTTTCAAGCTTTTGGCACCATTTTTGAGTGAATTGCCAAAAGTCAGATTTTTGATGAAATTGTGACCCCGGGGCTTAGGGATTTCTTCAAAAAAATATTGTCTGCCGGTTATGTTTTTGAGGGCTGATTTCTTGTCCTGTGATAAAAAGCCTTCTGTTTCGAGTGCCAAAGCTTTCAGGGGAGCATTTGCAACCGGTTGGCACCATTTTTGAGTGAATTGCCAAAAGTCAGATTTTTGATGAAATTGTGACCCCGGGGCTTAGGGATTTTTTCAAAAAAATATTTTCTGCCGGTTAAGTTTTTGAGGGCTGATTTCTTGTCCTGTGATAAAAAGCCTTCTGTTTCGAGTGCCAAAGCTTTCAGGGGAGCATTTTCAAGCTTTTGGCACCATTTTTGAGTGAATTGCCAAAAGTCAAATTGTTTCTGAAATATTTTCTGCCGGTTAAGTTTTTGAGGGCTGATTTCTTGTCCTGTGATAAAAAGCCTTCTGTTTCGAGTGCCAAACCTTTCAGGAGAGCATTTTTATGCTTTTGGCACCATTTTTGAGTGAATTGCCAAAAGTCAGATTTTTGCTGAAATTGTGACCCCGGGGGATAGGGATTTCTTCAAAAAAATATTTTCTGCCGGTTAACTTTTTGAAGGCTGATTTCTTGTCCTGTGATAAAAAGCCTTCTGTTTCCATCGCCCAAGCTTTCAGGGGAGCATTTGCAACCGTTTGGCACCATTTTTGAGTGAATTGCCAAAAGTCAGATTTTTGATGAAATTGTGACCCCGGGCGTTAGGGATTTTTTCAAAAAAATATTTTCTGCCGGTTAAGTTTTTGAGGGCTGATTTCTTGTCCTGTGATAAAAAGCCTTCTGTTTCGAGTGCCAAAGCTTTCATGGGAGCATTTGCAACCGGTTGGCACCATTTTTGAGTGAATTGCCAAAAGTCAGATTTTTGATGAAATTGTGACCCCGGGGCTTAGGGATTTTTTCAAAAAAATATTTTCTGCCGGTTAAGTTTTTGAGGGCTGATTTCTTGTCCTGTGATAAAAAGCCTTCTGTTTCGAGTGCCAAAGCTTTCAGGGGAGCATTTGCAACCGGTTGGCACCATTTTTGAGTGAATTGCCAAAAGTCAGATTTTTGATGAAATTGTGACCCCGGGGCTTAGGGATTTTTTCAAAAAAATATTTTCTGCCGGTTAAGTTTTTGAGGGCTGATTTCTTGTCCTATGATAAAAAGCCTTCTGTTTCGAGTGCCAAAGCTTTCAGGGGAGCATTTGCAACCGGTTGGCACCATTTTTGAGTGAATTGCCAAAAGTCAGATTTTTGCTGAAATTGTGACCCCGGGGCTTAGGGATTTTTTCAAAAAAATATTTTCTGCCGGTTAAGTTTTTGAGGGCTGATTTCTTGTCCTGTGATAAAAAGCCTTCTGTTTCGAGTGCCAAAGCTTTCAGGGGAGCATTTTCAAGCTTTTGGCACCATTTTTGAGTGAATTGCCAAAAGTCAGATTTTTGATGAAATTGTGACCCCGGGGCTTAGGGATTTCTTCAAAAAAATATTGTCTGCCGGTTATGTTTTTGAGGGCTGATTTCTTGTCCTGTGATAAAAAGCCTTCTGTTTCGAGTGCCAAAGCTTTCAGGGGAGCATTTGCAACCGGTTGGCACCATTTTTGAGTGAATTGCCAAAAGTCAGATTTTTGATGAAATTGTGACCCCGGGGCTTAGGGATTTTTTCAAAAAAATATTTTCTGCCGGTTAAGTTTTTGAGGGCTGATTTCTTGTCCTGTGATAAAAAGCCTTCTGTTTCGAGTGCCAAAGCTTTCAGGGGAGCATTTGCAACCGGTTGGCACCATTTTTGAGTGAATTGCCAAAAGTCAGATTTTTGATGAAATTGTGACCCCGGGGCTTAGGGATTTTTTCAAAAAAATATTTTCTGCCGGTTAAGTTTTTGAGGGCTGATTTCTTGTCCTGTGATAAAAAGCCTTCTGTTTCGAGTGCCAAAGCTTTCAGGAGAGCATTTTCAAGCTTTTGGCACCATTTTTGAGTGAATTGCCAAAACTCAGATTTTTGCTGAAATTGTGACCCCGGGGGTTAGGGATTTCTTCAAAAAAATATTTTCTGCTGGTTAACTTTTTGAGGGCTGATTTCTTGTCCTGTGATAAAAAGCCTTCTGTTTCGAGTGCCAAAGCTTTCAGGGGAGCATTTGCAACCGGTTGGCACCATTTTTGAGTGAATTGCCAAAAGTCAGATTTTTGATGAAATTGTGACCCCGGGGCTTAGGGATTTTTTCAAAGAAATATTTTCTGCCGGTTAAGTTTTTGAGGGCTGATTTCTTGTCCTGTGATAAAAAGCCTTCTGTTTCGAGTGCCAAACCTTTCAGGGGAGCATTTTCAAGCTTTTGGCACCATTTTTGAGTGAATTGCCAAAAGTCAAATTGTTTCTGAAATATTTTCTGCCGGTTAAGTTTTTGAGGGCTGATTTCTTGTCCTGTGATAAAAAGCCTTCTGTTTCGAGTGCCAAACCTTTCAGGAGAGCATTTTTATGCTTTTGGCACCATTTTTGAGTGAATTGCCAAAAGTCAGATTTTTGCTGAAATTGTGACCCCGGGGGATAGGGATTTCTTCAAAAAAATATTTTCTGCCGGTTAACTTTTTGAAGGCTGATTTCTTGTCCTGTGATAAAAAGCCTTCTGTTTCCATCGCCCAAGCTTTCAGGGGAGCATTTGCAACCGGTTGGCACCATTTTTGAGTGAATTGCCAAAAGTCAGATTTTTGATGAAATTGTGACCCCGGGCGTTAGGGATTTTTTCAAAAAAATATTTTCTGCCGGTTAAGTTTTTGAGGGCTGATTTCTTGTCCTGTGATAAAAAGCCTTCTGTTTCGAGTGCCAAACCTTTCAGGGGATCATTTTCAAGCTTTTGGCACCATTTTTGAGTGAATTGCCAAAAGTCAGATTTTTGATGAAATTGTGACCCCGGGGGTTAGGGTTTTTTTTCAAAAAAACATTTTCTGCCGGTTAAGTTTTTGAGGGCTGATTTCTTGTCCTGTGATAAAAAGCCTTCTGTTTCGAGTGCCAAAGCTTTCAGGGGAGCATTTGCAACCGGTTGGCACCATTTTTGAGTGAATTTCCAAAAGTCAGATTTTTGATGAAATTGTAACCCCGGGGCTTAGGGAATTTTTCAAAAAAATATTTTCTGCCGGTTAAGTTTTTGAGGGCTGATTTCTTGTCCTGTGATAAAAAGCCTGTTTCGAGTGCCAAAGCTTTCAGGGGAGCATTTGCAACCGGTTGGCACCATTTTTGAGTGAATTTCCAAAAGTCAGATTTTTGATGAAATTGTGACCCCGGGGCTTAGGGAATTTTTCAAAAAAATATTTTCTGCCGGTTAAGTTTTTGAGGGCTGATTTCTTGTCCTGTGATAAAAAGCCTTCTGTTTCGAGTGCCAAAACTTTCAGGGGAGCATTTTCAAGCTTTTGGCACCATTTTTGAGTGAATTGCCAAAAGTCAGATGGTTTCTGAAATATTTTCTGCCGGTTAAGTTTTTGAGGGCTGATTTCTTGTCCTGTGATAAAAAGCCTTCTGTTTCGAGTGCCAAACCTTTCAGGAGAGCATTTTCATGCTTTTGGCACCATTTTTGAGTGAATTGCCAAAAGTCAGATTTTTGCTGAAATTGTGACCCCGGGCGTTAGGGATTTTTTCAAAAAAATATTTTCTGCCGGTTAAGTTTTTGAGGGCTGATTTCTTGTCCTGTGATAAAAAGCCTTCTGTTTCGGTCGCCCAAGCTTTCAGGGGAGCACTTGCAACCGGTTGGCACCATTTTTGAGTGAATTGCCAAAAGTCAGATTTTTGATGAAATTCTGACCCCGGGGGTTAGGGATTTTTTCAAAAAAATATTTTCTGCCGGTTAAGTTGTTGAGGGCTGATTTCTTGTCCTGTGATAAAAAGCCTTCTGTTTCGATCGCCCAAGCTTTCAGGGGAGCACTTGCAACCGGTTGGCACCATTTTTGAGTGAATTGCCAAAAGTCAGATTTTTGATGAAATTGTGACCCCGGGGGTTAGGGATTTTTTCAAAAAAATATTTTCTGCCGGTTAAGTTTTTGAGGGCTGATTTCTTGTCCTGTGATAAAAAGCCTTCTGTTTCGAGTGTCAAACCTTTCAGGGGAGGATTTTCAAGCTTTTGGCACCATTTTTGAGTGAATTGCCAAAAGTAAGATTTTTGCTGAAATTCTGACCCCGGGGCTGAGGGATTATTTCAAAAAAATATTTTCTGCCGGTTAAGTTTTTGAGGGCTGATTTCTTGTCCTGTGATAAAAAGCCTTCTGTTTTCGTCGCCAAAGCTTTCAGGGGAGCATTAGCAACCGGTTGGCACCATTTTTGAGTGAATTGCCAAAAGTCAGATTTTTGATGAAATTGTGACCCCGGGGCTTAGGGATTTCTTCAAAAAAATATTTTCTGCCGGTTAAGTTTTTGAGGGCTGATTTCTTGTCCTGTGATAAAAAGCCTTCTGTTTCGAGTGCCAAAGCTTTCAGGGGAGCATTTGCAACCGGTTGGCACCATTTTTCAATGAATTGTCAAAAGTCAGATTTTTGCTGAAATTGTGACCCCGGGGCTTAGGGATTTTTTTCAAACATATTTTCTGCCGGTTAAGTTTTTGAGGGCTGATTTCTTGTCCTGTGATAAAAAGCCTTCTGTTTCGAGTGTCAAACCTTTCAGGAGAGCATTTTCAAGCTTTTGGCATCATTTTTGAGTGAATTGCCAAAAGTCATATTTTTGCTGAAATTCTGACCCCGGGGGTTAGGGATTTTTTCAAAAAAATATTTTCTGCCGGTTAAGTCTTTGAGGGCTGATTTCTTATCCTGTGATAAAAAGCCTTCTGTTTCAAGTGCCAAACCTTTCAGGGGAGCATTTGCAACCAGTTGGCACCATTTTTGAGTTAATTGCCCAAAGTCAGATTTTTGCTGAAATTGTGACGCCGGGGCTTAGGGATTTTTTCAAAAAAATATTTTCTGCCGATTAACTTTTTGAGGGCTGATTTCTTGTCCTGTGATAAAAAGCCTTCTGTTTCGAGTGCCAGACCTTTCAGGGGAGTATTAGCAACCGGTTGGCACCATTTTTGAGTGAATTGCCAAAAGTCAGATTTTTGCTGAAATTGTGACCCCGGGGGTTAGGGATTTTTTCAAAAAAATATTTTCTGCCGGTTAAGTTTTTGAGGGCTGATTTCTTGTCCTGTGATAAAAAGCCTTCTGTTTCGAGTGTCAAACCTTTCAGGGGAGCATTTTCAAGCTTTTGGCACCATTTTTGAGTGAATTGCCAAAAGTCAGATTTTTGCTGAAATTGTGACGCCGGGGCTTAGGGATTATTTCAAAAAAATATTTTCTGCTGGTTAACTTTTTGAGGGCTGATTTCTTGTCCTGTGATAAAAAGCCTTCTGTTTTCATCGCCAAAGCTTTCAGGGGAGCATTAGCAACCGGTTGGCACCATTTTTGAGTGAATTGCCAAAAGTCAGATTTTTGATGAAATTGTGACCCCGGGGGTTAGGGATTATTTCAAAAAAAATATTTTCTGCTGGTTAACTTTTTGAGGGCTGATTTCTTGTCCTGTGATAAAAAGCCTTCTGTTTCGAGTGCCAAAGCTTTCAGGGGAGCATTTGCAACCGGTTGGCACCATTTTTGAGTGAATTGCCAAAAGTCAGATTTTTGCTGAAATTGTGACGCCGGGGCTTAGGGATTATTTCAAAAAAATATTTTCTGCTGGTTAACTTTTTGAGGGCTGATTTCTTGTCCTGTGATAAAAAGCCTTCTGTTTCGAGTGCCAAAGCTTTCAGGGGAGCATTTGCAACCGGTTGGCACCATTTTTGAGTGAATTGCCAAAAGTCAGATTTTTGCTGAAATTGTGACCCCGGGGCTTAGGGATTTTTTCAAAGAAATATTTTCTGCCGGTTAAGTTTTTGAGGGCTGATTTCTTGTCCTGTGATAAAAAGCCTTCTGTTTTCATCGCCAAAGCTTTCAGGGGAGCATTAGCAACCGGTTGGCACCATTTTTGAGTGAATTGCCAAAAGTCAGATTTTTGATGAAATTGTGACCCCGGGGGTTAGGGATTTTTTCAAAAAAATATTTTCTGCCGGTTAAGTTGTTGAGGGCTGATTTCTTGTCCTGTGATAAAAAGCCTTCTGTTTTCATCGCCAAAGCTTTCAAGGGAGCATTAGCAACCGGTTGGCACCATTTTTGAGTGAATTGCCAAAAGTCAGATTTTTTATGAAATTGTGACCCCGGGGGTTAGGGATTTCTTGAAAAAAATATTTTCTGCCGGTTAAGTTTTTGAGGGCTGATTTCTTGTCCTGTGATAAAAAGCCTTCTGTTTCGAGTGCCAAACCTTTCAGGGGAGCATTTTCAAGCTTTTGGCATCATTTTTGAGTGAATTGCCAAAAGTCAGATTTTTGCTGAAATTCTGACCCCGGGGGTTAGGGATTTTTTCAAAAAAATATTTTCTGCCGGTTAAGTTGTTGAGGGCTGATTTCTTGTCCTGTGATAAAAAGCCTTCTGTTTCGATCGCCCAAGCTTTCAGGGGAGCACTTGCAACCGGTTGGCACCATTTTTGAGTGAATTGCCAAAAGTCAGATTTTTGATGAAATTCTGACCCCGGGGGTTAGGGATTTTTTCAAAAAAATATTTTCTGCCGGTTAAGTTGTTGAGGGCTGATTTCTTGTCCTGTGATAAAAAGCCTTCTGTTTCGATCGCCCAAGCTTTCAGGGGAGCACTTGCAACCGGTTGGCACCATTTTTGAGTGAATTGCCAAAAGTCAGATTTTTGATGAAATTGTGACCCCGGGGCTTAGGGATTTTTTCAAAAAAATATTTTCTGCCGGTTAAGTTTTTGAGGGCTGATTTCTTGTCCTGTGATAAAAAGCCTTCTGTTTTCATCCCCAAACCTTTCAGGGGAGCATTAGCAACCGGTTTGCACTATTTTTGAGTGAATTGCCAAAAGTCAGATTTTTGCTGAAATTGTGACCCCGGGGGTTAGGGATTTTTTCAAAAAAATATTTTCTGCCGGTTAAGTTTTTGAGGGCTGATTTCTTGTCCTGTGATAAAAAGCCTTCTGTTTCGAGTGCCAGACCTTTCAGGGGAGTATTAGCAACCGGTTGGCACCATTTTTGAGTGAATTGCCAAAAGTCAGATTTTTGCTGAAATTGTGACCCCGGGGGTTAGGGATTTTTTCAAAAAAATATTTTCTGCCGGTTAAGTTTTTGAGGGCTGATTTCTTGTCCTGTGATAAAAAGCCTTCTGTTTCGAGTGTCAAACCTTTCAGGGGAGCATTTTCAAGCTTTTGGCACCATTTTTGAGTGAATTGCCAAAAGTCAGATTTTTGCTGAAATTCTGACCCCGGGGCTGAGGGAGTTTTTCAAAAAAATATTTTCTGCCGGTTAAGTTTTTGAGGGCTGATTTCTTGTCCTGTGATAAAAAGCCTTCTGTTTTCATCGCCAAAGCTTTCAGGGGAGCATTAGCAACCGGTTGGCACCATTTTTGAGTGAATTGCCAAAAGTCAGATTTTTGATGAAATTGTGACCCCGGGGGTTAGGGATTATTTCAAAAAAATATTTTCTGCCGGTTAAGTTTTTGAGGGCTGATTTCTTGTCCTGTGATAAAAAGCCTTCTGTTTTCGTCGCCAAAGCTTTCAGGGGAGCATTAGCAACCGGTTGGCACCATTTTTGAGTGAATTGCCATAAGTCAGATTTTTGATGAAATTGTGACCCCGGGGCTGAGGGATTTTTTCAAAAAAATATTTTCTGCCGGTTAAGTTTTTGAGGGCTGATTTCTTGTCCTGTGATAAAAAGCCTTCTGTTTCGAGTGCCAAAGCTTTCAGGGGAGCATTTGCAACCGGTTGGCACCATTTTTCAGTGAATTGCCAAAAGTCAGATTTTTGCTGAAATTGTGACCCCGGGGCTTAGGGATTTTTTTCAAACATATTTTCTGCCGGTTAAGTTTTTGAGGGCTGATTTCTTGTCCTGTGATAAAAAGCCTTCTGTTTCGAGTGCCAAAGCTTTCAGGGGAGCATTTGCAACCGGTTGGCACCATTTTTGAGTGAATTGCCAAAAGTCAGATTTTTGCTGAAATTCTGACCCCGGGGGTTAGGGATTTTTTCAAAAAAATATTTTCTGCCGGTTAAGTCTTTGAGGGCTGATTTCTTGTCCTGTGATAAAAAGCCTTCTGTTTCGAGTGCCAAACCTTTCAGGGGAGCATTTGCAACCAGTTGGCACCATTTTTGAGTTAATTGCCCAAAGTCAGATTTTTGCTGAAATTGTGACCCCGGGGCTTAGGGATTTTTTCAAAAAAGTATTTTCTGCCGGTTAACTTTTTGAGGGCTGATTTCTTGTCCTGTGATAAAAAGCCTTCTGTTTCGAGTGCCAGACCTTTCAGGGGAGTATTAGCAACCGGTTGGCACCATTTTTGAGTGAATTGCCAAAAGTCAGATTTTTGCTGAAATTGTGACCCCGGGGCTTAGGGATTTTTTCAAAAAAATATTTTCTGCCGGTTAAGTTTTTGAGGGCTGATTTCTTGTCCTGTGATAAAAAGCCTTCTGTTTCGAGTGCCAAAGCTTTCAGGGGAGCATTTGCAACCGGTTGGCACCATTTTTCAGTGAATTGCCAAAAGTCAGATTTTTGCTGAAATTGTGACCCCGGGGCTTAGGGATTTTTTTCAAACATATTTTCTGCCGGTTAAGTTTTTGAGGGCTGATTTCTTGTCCTGTGATAAAAAGCCTTCTGTTTCGAGTGTCAAACCTTTCAGGAGACCATTTTCAAGCTTTTGGCATCATTTTTGAGTGAATTGCCAAAAGTCAGATTTTTGCTGAAATTCTGAACCGGGGGGTTAGGGATTTTTTCAAAAAAATATTTTCTGCCGGTTAAGTTGTTGAGGGCTGATTTCTTGTCCTGTGATAAAAAGCCTTCTGTTTCGATCGCCCAAGCTTTCAGGGGAGCACTTGCAACCGGTTGGCACCATTTTTGAGTGAATTGCCAAAAGTCAGATTTTTGATGAAATTGTGACCCCGGGGCTTAGGGATTTTTTCAAAAAAATATTTTCTGCCGATTAACTTTTTGAGGGCTGATTTCTTGTCCTGTGATAAAAAGCCTTCTGTTTCGAGTGCCCGACCTTTCAGGGGAGTATTAGCAACCGGTTGGCACCATTTTTGAGTGAATTGCCAAAAGTCAGATTTTTGCTGAAATTGTGACCCCGGGGGTTAGGGATTTTTTCAAAAAAATATTTTCTGCCGGTTAAGTTTTTGAGGGCTGATTTCTTGTCCTGTGATAAAAAGCCTTCTGTTTCGAGTGTCAAACCTTTCAGGGGAGCATTTTCAAGCTTTTGGCACCATTTTTGAGTGAATTGCCAAAAGTCAGATTTTTGCTGAAATTCTGACCCCGGGGCTGAGGGATTTTTTCAAAAAAATATTTTCTGCCGGTTAAGTTTTTGAGGGCTGATTTCTTGTCCTGTGATAAAAAGCCTTTTGTTTTCATCGCCAAAGCTTTCAGGGGAGCATTAGCAACCGGTTGGCACCATTTTTGAGTGAATTTCCAAAAGTCAGATTTTTGATGAAATTGTGACCCCGGGGGTTAGGGATTATTTCAAAAAAAATATTTTCTGCTGGTTAACTTTTTGAGGGCTGATTTCTTGTCCTGTGATAAAAAGCCTTCTGTTTCGAGTGCCAAAGCTTTCAGGGGAGCATTTGCAACCGGTTGGCACCATTTTTGAGTGAATTGCCAAAAGTCAGATTTTTGCTGAAATTGTGACGCCGGGGCTTAGGGATTTTTTCAAAGAAATATTTTCTGCCGGTTAAGTTTTTGAGGGCTGATTTCTTGTCCTGTGATAAAAAGCCTTCTGTTTTCATCGCCAAAGCTTTCAGGGGAACATTAGCAACCGGTTGGCACCATTTTTGAGTGAATTGCCAAAAGTCAGATTTTTGATGAAATTGTGACCCCGGGGGTTAGGGATTATTTCAAAAAAATATTTTCTGCTGGTTAACCTTTTGAGGGCTGATTTCTTGTCCTGTGATAAAAAGCCTTCTGTTTCGAGTGCCAAAGCTTTCAGGGGAGCATTTGCAACCGGTTGGCACCATTTTTGAGTGAATTGCCAAAAGTCAGATTTTTGCTGAAATTGTGACGCCGGGGCTTAGGGATTTTTTCAAAGAAATATTTTCTGCCGGTTAAGTTTTTGAGGGCTGATTTCTTGTCCTGTGATAAAAAGCCTTCTGTTTTCATCGCCAAAGCTTTCAGGGGAGCATTAGCAACCGGTTGGCACCATTTTTGAGTGAATTGCCAAAAGTCAGATTTTTGATGAAATTGTGACCCCGGGGGTTAGGGATTTTTTCAAAAAAATATTTTCTGCCGGTTAAGCTGTTGAGGGCTGATTTCTTGTCCTGTGATAAAAAGCCTTCTGTTTCGAGTGCCAAACCTTTCAGGGGAGCATTTTCAAGCTTTTGGCATCATTTTTGAGTGAATTGCCAAAAGTCAGATTTTTGCTGAAATTCTGACCCCGGGGGTTAGGGATTTTTTCAAAAAAATATTTTCTGCCGGTTAAGTTGTTGAGGGCTGATTTCTTGTCCTGTGATAAAAAGCCTTCTGTTTCGATCGCCCAAGCTTTCTGGGGAGCACTTGCAACCGGTTGGCACCATTTTTGAGTGAATTGCCAAAAGTCAGATTTTTGATGAAATTCTGACCCCGGGGGTTAGGGATTTTTTCAAAAAAATATTTTCTGCCGGTTAAGTTTTTGAGGGCTGATTTCTTGTCCTGTGATAAAAAGCCTTCTGTTTTCATCGCCAAACCTTTCAGGGGAGCATTAGCAACCGGTTTGCACTATTTTTGAGTGAATTGCCAAAAGTCAGATTTTTGCTGAAATTGTGACCCCGGGGGTTAGGGATTTTTTCAAAAAAATATTTTCTGCCGGTTAAGTTTTTGAGGGCTGATTTCTTGTCCTGTGATAAAAAGCCTTCTGTTTCGAGTGCCAGACCTTTCAGGGGAGTATTAGCAACCGGTTGGCACCATTTTTGAGTGAATTGCCAAAAGTCAGATTTTTGCTGAAATTGTGACCCCGGGGGTTAGGGATTTTTTCAAAAAAATATTTTCTGCCGGTTAAGTTTTTGAGGGCTGATTTCTTGTCCTGTGATAAAAAGCCTTCTGTTTCGAGTGCCAAAGCTTTCAGGGGAGCATTTGCAACCGGTTGGCACCATTTTTCAGTGAATTGCCAAAAGTCAGATTTTTGCTGAAATTCTGACCCCGGGGCTGAGGGATTTTTTCAAAAAAATATTTTCTGCCGGTTAAGTTTTTGAGGGCTGATTTCTTGTCCTGTGATAAAAAGCCTTCTGTTTTCATCGCCAAACCTTTCAGGGGAGCATTAGCAACCGGTTGGCACCATTTTTGAGTGAATTGCCATAAGTCAGATTTTTGATGAAATTGTGACCCCGGGGCTGAGGGATTTTTTCAAAAAAATATTTTCTGCCGGTTAAGTTTTTGAGGGCTGATTTCTTGTCCTGTGATAAAAAGCCTTCTGTTTCGAGTGCCAAAGCTTTCAGGGGAGCATTTGCAACCGGTTGGCACCATTTTTGAGTTAATTGCCCAAAGTCAGATTTTTGCTGAAATTGTGACCCCGGGGCTTAGGGATTTTTTCAAAAAAATATTTTCTGCCGGTTAAGTTTTTGAGGGCTGATTTCTTGTCCTGTGATAAAAAGCCTTCTGTTTTCATCGCCAAAGCTTTCAGGGGAGCATTAGCAACCGGTTGGCACCATTTTTGAGTGAATTGCCAAAAGTCAGATTTTTGCTGAAATTGTGACCCCGGGGGTTAGGGATTTTTTCAAAAAAATATTTTCTGCCGGTTAAGTTTTTGAGGGCTGATTTCTTGTCCTGTGATAAAAAGCCTTCTGTTTCAAGTGCCAAAGCTTTCAGGGGAGCATTTGCAACCGGTTGGCACCATTTTTGAGTTAATTGCCCAAAGTCAGATTTTTGCTGAAATTGTGACCCCGGGGGTTAGGGATTTCTTAAAAAAAATATTTTCTGCCGGTTAAGTTTTTCAGGGTTGATTTCTTGTCCTGTGATAAAAAGCCTTCTGTTTCGAGTGCCAAACCTTTCAGGGGAGCATTTTCAAGCTTTTGGCACCATTTTTGAGTTAATTGCCAAAAGTCAGATTGTTTCTGAAATATTTTCTGCCGCTTAAGTTTTTGAGGGCTGATTTCTTGTCCTGTGATAAAAAGCCTTCTGTTTCGAGTGCCAAAGCTTTCAGGGGAGCATTTGCAACCGGTTGGCACCATTTTTGAGTGAATTGCCAAAAGTCAGATTTTTACTGAAATTGTGACCCCGGGCGTTAGGGATTTTTTCAAAAAAATATTTTCTGCCAGTTAAATCTTTGAGGGCTGATTTCTTGTCCTGTGATAAAAAGCCTTCTGTTTCGAGTGCCAAAGCTTTCAGGGGAGCATTTGCAACCGGTTGGCACCATTTTTGAGTGAATTGCCAAAAGTCAGATTTTTGATGAAATTGTGACCCCGGGGCTTAGGGAATTTTTGAAAAAAAATATTTTCTGCCGGTTAAGTTTTTGAGGGCTGATTTCTTGTCCTGTGATAAAAAGCCTTCTGTTTCGAGTGCCAAACCTTTCAGGGGAGCATTTTCAAGCTTTTGGCATCATTTTTGAGTGAATTGCCAAAAGTCAGATTTTTGCTGAAATTCTGACCCCGGGGGGTTAGGGATTTTTTCAAAAAAATATTTTCTGCCGGTTAAGTTGTTGAGGGCTGATTTCTTGTCCTGTGATAAAAAGCCTTCTGTTTCGATCGCCCAAGCTTTCAGGGGAGCACTTGCAACCGGTTGGCACCATTTTTGAGTGAATTGCCAAAAGTCAGATTTTTGATGAAATTGTGACCCCGGGGCTTAGGGATTTTTTCAAAAAAATATTTTCTGCCGGTTAAGTTTTTGAGGGCTGATTTCTTGTCCTGTGATAAAAAAGCCTTCTGTTTTCATCGCCAAAGCTTTCAGGGGAGCATTAGCAACCGGTTGGCACCATTTTTGAGTGAATTGCCAAAAGTCAGATTTTTGCTGAAATTGTGACC
This sequence comes from Podarcis vaucheri, assembly GCF_965113315.1. Classification (NCBI taxonomy): domain Eukaryota; kingdom Metazoa; phylum Chordata; class Lepidosauria; order Squamata; family Lacertidae; genus Podarcis; species Podarcis vaucheri. The sequence continues at coordinate 14,604,402 of NC_138748.1, forward strand.
CCGGGGGTTAGGGATTTTTTCAAAAAAATATTTTCTGCCGGTTAACTTTTTGAGGGCTGATTTCTTGTCCTGTGATAAAAAGCCTTCTGTTTCAAGTGCCAAAGCTTTCAGGGGAGCATTTGCAACCGGTTGGCACCATTTTTGAGTGAATTGCCAAAAGTCAGATTTTTGCTGAAATTGTGATCCCGGGGCTTAGGGATTTCTTCAAAAAAATATTTTCTGCCGGTTAAGTTTTTCAGGGTTGATTTCTTGTCCTGTGATAAAAAGCCTTCTGTTTCGAGTGCCAAACCTTTCAGGGGAGCATTTTCAAGCTTTTGGCACCATTTTTGAGTTAATTGCCAAAAGTCAGATTGTTTCTGAAATATTTTCTGCCGGTTAAGTTTTTGAGGGCTGATTTCTTGTCCTGTGATAAAAAGCCTTCTGTTTCGAGTGCCAAAGCTTTCAGGGGAGCATTTGCAACCGGTTGGCACCATTTTTGAGTGAATTGCCAAAAGTCAGGTTTTTGATGAAATTGTGACCCCGGGGCTTAGGGAATTTTTCAAAAAAATATTTTCTGCCGGTTAAGTTTTTGAGGGCTGATTTCTTGTCCTGTGATAAAAAGCCTTCTGTTTCAAGTGCCAAACCTTTCAGGGGAGCATTTTCAAGCTTTTGACACCATTTTTGAATGAATTGCCAAAAGTCAGATTGTTTCTGAAATTGTGACCCCGGGCGTTAGGGATTTTTTCAAAAAAATATTTTCTGCCGGTTAAGTTTTTGAGGGCTGATTTCTTGTCCTGTGATAAAAAGCCTTCTGTTTCGAGTGCCAAAGCTTTCAGGGGAGCATTTGCAACCGGTTGGCACCATTTTTGAGTGAATTGCCAAAAGTCAGATTTTTGCGGAAATTGTGACCCCGGGGGTTAGGGATTTCTTCAAAAAAATATTTTCTGCCGGTTAAGTTTTTCAGGGTTGATTTCTTGTCCTGTGATAAAAAGCCTTCTGTTTCGAGTGCCAAAGCTTTCAGGGGAGCATTTGCAACCGGTTGGCACCATTTTTGAGTGAATTGCCAAAAGTCAGATTTTTGCTGAAATTGTGACCCCGGGCGTTAGGGATTTTTTCAAAAAAATATTTTCTGCCGGTTAAGTTTTTGAGGGCTGATTTCTTGTCCTGTGATAAAAAGCCTTCTGTTTTCATCGCCAAAGCTTTCAGGGGAGCATTAGCAACCGGTTGGCACCATTTTTGAGTGAATTGCCAAAAGTCAGATTTTTGATGAAATTGTGACCCCGGGGGTTAGGGATTTTTTCAAAAAAATATTTTCTGCCGGTTAAGTTGTTGAGGGCTGATTTCTTGTCCTGTGATAAAAAGCCTTCTGTTTTCATCGCCAAAGCTTTCAAGGGAGCATTTGCAACCAGTTGGCACCATTTTTGAGTTAATTGCCCAAAGTCAGATTTTTGCTGAAATTGTGACCCCGGGGGCTTAGGGATTTTTTCAAAAAAATATTTTCTGCCGGTTAACTTTTTGAGGGCTGATTTCTTGTCCTGTGATAAAAAGCCCTCTGTTTCGAGTGCCAAACCTTTCAGGAGAGCATTTTCAAGTTTTTGGCACCATTTTTGAGTGAATTGCCAAAAGTCAGATTTTTGCTGAAATTGTGACCCCGGGGGTTAGGGATTTTTTCAAAAAAATATTTTCTGCCGGTTAAGTTTTTGAGGGCTGATTTCTTGTCCTGTGATAAAAAGCCTTCTGTTTCGAGTGTCAAACCTTTCAGGGGAGCATTTTCAAGCTTTTGGCACCATTTTTGAGTGAATTGCCAAAAGTCAGATTTTTGCTGAAATTCTGACCCCGGGGCTGAGGGATTTTTTCAAAAAAATATTTTCTGCCGGTTAAGTTTTTGAGGGCTGATTTCTTGTCCTGTGATAAAAAGCCTTCTGTTTTCATCGCCAAAGCTTTCAGGGGAGCATTAGCAACCGGTTGGCACCATTTTTGAGTGAATTGCCATAAGTCAGATTTTTGATGAAATTGTGACCCCGGGGCTGAGGGATTTTTTCAAAAAAATATTTTCTGCCGGTTAAGTTTTTGAGGGCTGATTTCTTGTCCTGTGATAAAAAGCCTTCTGTTTCGAGTGCCAAAGCTTTCAGGGGAGCATTTGCAACCGGTTGGCACCATTTTTCAGTGAATTGCCAAAAGTCAGATTTTTGCTGAAATTGTGACCCCGGGGCTTAGGGATTTTTTTCAAACATATTTTCTGCCGGTTAAGTTTTTGAGGGCTGATTTCTTGTCCTGTGATAAAAAGCCTTCTGTTTCGAGTGCCAAACCTTTCAGGGAACATTTGCAACCAGTTGGCACCATTTTTGAGTTAATTGCCCAAAGTCAGATTTTTGCTGAAATTGTGACCCCGGGGCTTAGGGATTTTTTCAAAAAAATATTTTCTGCCGGTTAACTTTTTGAGGGCTGATTTCTTGTCCTGTGATAAAAAGCCTTCTGTTTCGAGTGCCAGACCTTTCAGGGGAGTATTAGCAACCGGTTGGCACCATTTTTGAGTGAATTGCCAAAAGTCAGATTTTTGCTGAAATTGTGACCCCGGGGCTTAGGGATTTTTTCAAAAAAATATTTTCTGCCGGTTAAGTTTTTGAGGGCTGATTTCTTGTCCTGTGATAAAAAGCCTTCTGTTTCGAGTGCCAAAGCTTTCAGGGGAGCATTTGCAACCGGTTGGCACCATTTTTCAGTGAATTGCCAAAAGTCAGATTTTTGCTGAAATTGTGACCCCGGCGCTTAGGGATTTTTTTCAAACATATTTTCTGCCGGTTAAGTTTTTGAGGGCTGATTTCTTGTCCTGTGATAAAAAGCCTTCTGTTTCGAGTGTCAAACCTTTCAGGAGACCATTTTCAAGCTTTCGGCATCATTTTTGAGTGAATTGCCAAAAGTCAGATTTTTGCTGAAATTCTGAACCGGGGGGTTAGGGATTTTTTCAAAAAAATATTTTCTGCCGGTTAAGTTGTTGAGGGCTGATTTCTTGTCCTGTGATAAAAAGCCTTCTGTTTCGATCGCCCAAGCTTTCAGGGGAGCACTTGCAACCGGTTGGCACCATTTTTGAGTGAATTGCCAAAAGTCAGATTTTTGATGAAATTGTGACCCCGGGGCTTAGGGATTTTTTCAAAAAAATATTTTCTGCCGGTTAAGTTTTTGAGGGCTGATTTCTTGTCCTGTGATAAAAAGCCTTCTGTTTTCATCGCCAAAGCTTTCAGGGGAGCATTAGCAACCGGTTGGCACCATTTTTGAGTGAATTGCCAAAAGTCAGATTTTTGCTGAAATTGTGACCCCGGGGGTTAGGGATTTTTTCAAAAAAATATTTTCTGCCGGTTAAGTTTTTGAGGGCTGATTTCTTGTCCTGTGATAAAAAGCCTTCTGTTTCAAGTGCCAAAGCTTTCAGGGGAGCATTTGCAACCGGTTGGCACCATTTTTGAGTTAATTGCCCAAAGTCAGATTTTTGCTGAAATTGTGACCCCGGGGGTTAGGGATTTCTTAAAAAAAATATTTTCTGCCGGTTAAGTTTTTCAGGGTTGATTTCTTGTCCTGTGATAAAAAGCCTTCTGTTTCGAGTGCCAAACCTTTCAGGGGAGCATTTTCAAGCTTTTGGCACCATTTTTGAGTTAATTGCCAAAAGTCAGATTGTTTCTGAAATATTTTCTGCCGCTTAAGTTTTTGAGGGCTGATTTCTTGTCCTGTGATAAAAAGCCTTCTGTTTCGAGTGCCAAAGCTTTCAGGGGAGCATTTGCAACCGGTTGGCACCATTTTTGAGTGAATTGCCAAAAGTCAGATTTTTACTGAAATTGTGACCCCGGGCGTTAGGGATTTTTTCAAAAAAATATTTTCTGCCAGTTAAATCTTTGAGGGCTGATTTCTTGTCCTGTGATAAAAAGCCTTCTGTTTCGAGTGCCAAAGCTTTCAGGGGAGCATTTGCAACCGGTTGGCACCATTTTTGAGTGAATTGCCAAAAGTCAGATTTTTGATGAAATTGTGACCCCGGGGCTTAGGGAATTTTTCAAAAAAAATATTTTCTGCCGGTTAAGTTTTTGAGGGCTGATTTCTTGTCCTGTGATAAAAAGCCTTCTGTTTCGAGTGCCAAACCTTTCAGGGGAGCATTTTCAAGCTTTTGGCATCATTTTTGAGTGAATTGCCAAAAGTCAGATTTTTGCTGAAATTCTGACCCCGGGGGGGTTAGGGATTTTTTCAAAAAAATATTTTCTGCCGGTTAAGTTTTTGAGGGCTGATTTCTTGTCCTGTGATAAAAAGCCTTCTGTTTCGAGTGCCAGACCTTTCAGGGGAGTATTAGCAACCGGTTGGCACGATTTTTGAGTGAATTGCCAAAAGTCAGATTTTTGCTGAAATTGTGACCCCGGGGGTTAGGGATTTTTTCAAAAAAATATTTTCTGCCGGTTAAGTTTTTGAGGGCTGATTTCTTGTCCTGTGATAAAAAGCCTTCTGTTTTCATCGCCAAAGCTTTCAGGGGAGCATTTGCAACCGGTTGGCACCATTTTTGAGTGAATTGCCAAAAGTCAGATTTTTGATGAAATTGTGACCCCGGGGGTTAGGGATTTCTTCAAAAAAATATTTTCTGCCGGTTAACTTTTTGAGGGCTGAATTCTTGTCCTGTGATAAAAAGCCTTCTGTTTCCATCGCCCAAGCTTTAAGGGGAGCATTTGCAACCGTTTGGCACCATTTTTGATTGAATTGCCAAAAGTCAGGTTTTTGATGAAATTGTGACCCCGGGGGTTAGGGATTTCTTCAAAAAAATATTTTCTGCCGGTTAAGTTTTTCAGGGTTGATTTCTTGTCCTGTGATAAAAAGCCTTCTGTTTCGAGTGCCAAACCTTTCAGGGGAGCATTTTCAAGCTTTTGGCACCATTTTTGAGTTAATTGCCAAAAGTCAGATTGTTTCTGAAATATTTTCTGCCGGTTAAGTTTTTGAGGGCTGATTTCTTGTCCTGTGATAAAAAGCCTTCTGTTTCGAGTGCCAAAGCTTTCAGGGGAGCATTTGCAACCGGTTGGCACCATTTTTGAGTGAATTGCCAAAAGTCAGGTTTTTGATGAAATTGTGACCCCGGGGCTTAGGGAATTTTTCAAAAAAATATTTTCTGCCGGTTAAGTTTTTGAGGGCTGATTTCTTGTCCTGTGATAAAAAGCCTTCTGTTTCAAGTGCCAAACCTTTCAGGGGAGCATTTTCAAGCTTTTGGCACCATTTTTGAATGAAATGCCAAAAGTCAGATTGTTTCTGAAATTGTGACCCCGGGCGTTAGGGATTTTTTCAAAAAAATATGTTCTGCCGGTTAAGTTTTTGAGGGCTGATTTCTTGTCCTGTGATAAAAAGCCTTCTGTTTCGAGTGCCAAAGCTTTCAGGGGAGCATTTGCAACCGGTTGGCACCATTTTTGAGTGAATTGCCAAAAGTCAGATTTTTGCGGAAATTGTGACCCCGGGGGTTAGGGATTTTTTCAAAAAAATATTTTCTGCCGGTTAACTTTTTGAGGGCTGATTTCTTGTCCTGTGATAAAAAGCCTTCTGTTTCGAGTGCCAGACCTTTCAGGGGAGTATTAGCAACCGGTTGGCACCATTTTTGATTGAATTGCCAAAAGTCAGATTTTTGATGAAATTGTGACCCCGGGGGTTAGGGATTTTTTCAAAAAAATATTTTCTGCCGGTTAAATTTTGAGGGCTGAATTCTTGTCCTGTGATAAAAAGCCTTCTGTTTCGAGTGCCAAAGCTTTCAGGGGAGCATTTGCAACCGGTTGGCACCATTTTTGAGTGAATTGCCAAAAGTCAGGTTTTTGATGAAATTGTGACCCCGGGGCTTAGGGACTTTTTCAATAAAATATTTTCTGCCGGTTAAGTTTTTGAGGGCTGATTTCTTGTCCTGTGATAAAAAGCCTTCTGTTTCGAGTGCCAAACCTTTCAGGGGAGCATTTTCAAGCTTTTGGCACCATTTTTGAGTGAATTGCCAAAAGTCAGATTGTTTCTGAAATATTTTCTGCCGGTTAAGTTTTTGAGGGCTGATTTCTTGTCCTGTGATAAAAAGCCTTCTGTTTCGAGTGCCAAACCTTTCAGGAGAGCATTTTCATGCTTTTGGCACCATTTTTGAGTGAATTGCTAAAAGTCAGGTTTTTGCTGAAATTGTGACCCCGGGGCTTAGGGATTTCTTGAAAAAAATATTTTCTGCCGGTTAAGTTAATCAGGGCTGATTTCTTGTCCTGTGATAAAAAGCCTTCTGTTTCGATCGCCCAAGCTTTCAGGGGAGCATTTGCAACCGGTTGGCACCATTTTTGAGTGAATTGCCAAAAGTCAGATTTTTGCTGAAATTGTGACCCCGGGGCTTAGGGATTTCTTGAAAAAAATATTTTCTGCCGGTTAAGTTTTTGAGGGCTGATTTCTTGTCCTGTGATAAAAAGCCTTCTGTTTCGAGTGCCAAAGCTTTCAGGGGAGCATTTGCAACCGGTTGGCACCATTTTTGAGTTAATTGCCAAAAGTCAGATTGTTTCTGAAATATTTTCTGCCGGTTAAGTTTTTGAGGGCTGATTTCTTGTCCTGTGATAAAAAGCTTTCTGTTTCGAGTGCCAAAACTTTCAGGGGAGCATTTTCAAGTTTTTGGCACCATTTTTGAGTGAATTGCCAAAAGTAAGATTTTTGCTGAAATTGTGACCCCGGGGGTTAGGGATTTTTTCAAAAAAATATTTTCTGCCGGTTAAGTTGTTGAGGGCTGATTTCTTGTCCTGTGATAGAAAGCCTTCTGTTTCGAGTGCCAAAGCTTTCAGGGGAGCATTTGCAACCGGTTGGCACCATTTTTGAGTGAATTGCCAAAACTCAGATTGTTTCTGAAATATTTTCTGCCGGTTAAGTTTTTGAGGGCTGATTCCTTGTCCTGTGATAAAAAGCCTTCTGTTTCGAGTGCCAAACCTTTCAGGAGAGCATTTTCATGCTTTTGGCACCATTTTTGAGTGAATTGCTAAAAGTCAGATTTTTACTGAAATTGTGACCCCGGGCGTTAGGGATTTTTTCAAAAAAATATTTTCTGCCGGTTAAGTTTTTGAGGGCTGATTTCTTGTCCTGTGATAAAAAGCCTTCTGTTTCGAGTGCCAAAGCTTTCAGGGGAGCATTTGCAACCGGTTGGCACCATTTTTGAGTGAATTGCCAAAAGTCAGATTTTTGCTGAAATTGTGACCCCGGGGCTTAGGGATTTCTTGAAAAAAATATTTTCTGCCGGTTAAGTTTTTGAGGGCTGATTTCTTGTCCTGTGATAAAAAGCCTTCTGTTTCGAGTGCCAAACCTTTCAGGGGAGCATTTTCAAGCTTTTGGCACCATTTTTGAGTTAATTGCCAAAAGTCAGATTGTTTCTGAAATATTTTCTGCCGGTTAAGTTTTTGAGGGCTGATTTCTTGTCCTGTGATAAAAAGCTTTCTGTTTCGAGTGCCAAAACTTTCAGGGGAGCATTTTCAAGTTTTTGGCACCATTTTTGAGTGAATTGCCAAAAGTCAGATTTTTGATGAAATTCTGACCCCGGGGGTTAGGGATTTTTTCAAAAAAATATTTTCTGCCGGTTAAGTTTTTGAGGGCTGATTTCTTGTCCTGTGATAAAAAGCCTTCTGTTTTCATCGCCAAAGCTTTCAGGGGAGCATTAGCAACCGGTTGGCACCATTTTTGAGTGAATTGCCAAAAGTCAGATTTTTGATGAAATTGTGACCCCGGGGGTTAGGGATTTTTTCAAAAAAATATTTTCTGCCGGTTAAGTTGTTGAGGGCTGATTTCTTGTCCTGTGATAAAAAGCCTTCTGTTTCGAGTGCCAAAGCTTTCAGGGGAGCATTTGCAACCGGTTGGCACCATTTTTGAGTGAATTGCCAAAACTCAGATTGTTTCTGAAATATTTTCTGCCGGTTAAGTTTTTGAGGGCTGATTTCTTGTCCTGTGATAAAAAGCCTTCTGTTTCGAGTGCCAAACCTTTCAGGAGAGCATTTTCATGCTTTTGGCACCATTTTTGAGTGAATTGCTAAAAGTCAGATTTTTGCTGAAATTGTGACCCCGGGCGTTAGGGATTTTTTCAAAAAAATATTTTCTGCCGGTTAAGTTTTTGAGGGCTGATTTCTTGTCCTGTGATAAAAAGCCTTCTGTTTCGAGTGCCAAAGCTTTCAGGGAGCATTTGCAACCGGTTGGCACCATTTTTGAGTGAATTGCCAAAAGTCAGATTTTTGCTGAAATTGTGACCCCGGGGCTTAGGGATTTCTTGAAATAAATATTTCTGCCGGTTACGTTTTTGAGGGCTGATTTCTTGTCCTGTGATAAAAAGCCTTCTGTTTCGAGTGCCAAACCTTTCAGGGGAGCATTTTCAAGCTTTTGGCATCATTTTTGAGTGAATTGCCAAAAGTCAGATTTTTGCTGAAATTCTGACCCCGGGCGTTAGGGATTTTTTCAAAAAAATATTTTCTGCCGGTTAAGTTTTTGAGGGCTGATTTCTTGTCCTGTGATAAAAAGCCTTCTGTTTCGAGTGCCAAAGCTTTCAGGGGAGCATTTGCAACCGGTTGGCACCATTTTTGAGTGAATTGCCAAAAGTCAGATTTTTGCTGAAATTGTGACCCCGGGGCTTAGGGATTTCTTGAAATAAATATTTTCTGCCGGTTACGTTTTTAAGGGCTGATTTCTTGTCCTGTGATAAAAAGCCTTCTGTTTCGAGTGCCAAACCTTTCAGGGGAGCATTTTCAAGCTTTTGGCATCATTTTTGAGTGAATTGCCAAAAGTCAGATTTTTGCTGAAATTCTGACCCCGGGGGTTAGGGATTTTTTCAAAAAAATATTTTCTCCCGGTTAAGTTTTTGAGGGCTGATTTCTTGTCCTGTGATAAAAAGCCTTCTGTTTCGATCGCCCAAGCTTTCAGGGGAGCACTTGCAACCGGTTGGCACCATTTTTGAGTGAATTGCCAAAAGTCAGATTTTTGCTGAAATTGTGACCCCAGGGGTTAGGGATTTCTTCAAAAAATATTTTCTGCCGGTTAAGTTTTTCAGGGCTGATTTCTTGTCCTGTGATAAAAAGCCTTCTGTTTCGAGTGCCAAACCTTTCAGGGGAGCATTTTCAAGCTTTTGGCACCATTTTTGAGTTAATTGCCAAAAGGCAGATTGTTTCTGAAATATTTTCTGCCGGTTAAGTTTTTGAGGGCTGATTTCTTGTCCTGTGATAAAAAGCTTTCTGTTTCGAGTGCCAAAACTTTCAGGGGAGCATTTTCAAGTTTTTGGCACCATTTTTGAGTGAATTGCCAAAAGTCAGATTTTTGATGAAATTCTGACCCCGGGGGTTAGGGATTTTTTCAAAAAAATATTTTCTGCCGGTTAAGTTGTTGAGGGCTGATTTCTTGTCCTGTGATAAAAAGCCTTCTGTTTCGAGTGCCAAAGCTTTCAGGAGAGCATTTTCAAGCTTTTGGCACCATTTTTGAGTGAATTGCCAAAAGTCAGATTTTTGCTGAAATTGTGACCCCGGGGCTTAGGGATTTCTTGAAAAAAATATTTTCTGCCGGTTAAGTTTTTGAGGGCTGATTTCTTGTCCTGTGATAAAAAGCCTTCTGTTTCGAGTTCCAAACCTTTCAGGGGAGCATTTTCAAGCTTTTGGCATCATTTTTGAGTGAATTGCCAAAAGTCAGATTTTTGCTGAAATTGTGACCCCGGGCGTTAGGGATTTTTTCAAAAAAATATTTTCTGCCGGTTAAGTTTTTGAGGGCTGATTTCTTGTCCTGTGATAAAAAGCCTTCTGTTTCGAGTGCCAAAGCTTTCAGGGGAGCATTTGCAACCGGGTGGCACCATTTTTGAGTGAATTGCCAAAAGTCAGATTTTTGCTGAAATTGTGACCCCGGGGCTTAGGGATTTCTTGAAAAAAATATTTTCTGCCGGTTAAGTTTTTGAGGGCTGATTTCTTGTCCTGTGATAAAAAGCCTTCTGTTTCGAGTGCCAAACCTTTCAGGGGAGCATTTTCAAGCTTTTGGCATCATTTTTGAGTGAATTGCCAAAAGTCAGATTTTTGATGAAATTGTGACCCCGGGGGTTAGGGATTTTTTCAAAAAAATATTTTCTGCCGCTTAAGTTTTTGAGGGCTGATTTCTTGTCCTGTGATAAAAAGCCTTCTGTTTCGAGTGCCAAAGCTTTCAGGGGAGGATTTGCAACCGGTTGGCACCATTTTTGAGTGAATTGCCAAAAGTCAGATTTTTGCTGAAATTGTGACCCTGGGGGTTAGGGATTTCTTCAAAAAAATATTTTCTGCCGGTTAAGTTTTTCAGGGCTGATTTCTTGTCCTGTGATAAAAAGCCTTCTGTTTCGAGTGCCAAACCTTTCAGGGGAGCATTTTCAAGCTTTTGGCACCATTTTTGAGTTAATTGCCAAAAGTCAGATTGTTTCTGAAATATTTTCTGCCGGTTAAGTTTTTGAGGGCTGATTTCTTGTCCTGTGATAAAAAGCCTTCTGTTTCGAGTGCCAAACCTTTCAGGAGAGCATTTTCATGCTTTTGGCACCATTTTTGAGTGAATTGCTAAAAGTCAGATTTTTGCTGAAATTGTGACTCCGGGCGTTAGGGATTTTTTCAAAGAAATATTTTCTGCCGGTTAAGTTGTTGAGGGCTGATTTCTTGTCCTGTGATAAAAAGCCTTCTGTTTTCATCGCCAAAGCTTTCAGGGGAGCATTAGCAACCGGTTGGCACCATTTTTGAGTGAATTGCCAAAAGTCAGATTTTTGATGAAATTGTGACCCCGGGGGTTAGGGATTTTTTCAAAAAAATATTTTCTGCCGGTTAAGTTGTTGAGGGCTGATTTCTTGTCCTGTGATAAAAAGCCTTCTGTTTTCATCGCCAAAGCTTTCAGGGGAGCATTAGCAAACGGGTGGCACCATTTTTGAGTGAATTGCCAAAAGTCAGATTTTTGATGAAATTGTGACCCCGGGGGTTAGGGATTTTTTCAAAAAAATATTTTCTGCCGGTTAAGTTGTTGAGGGCTGATTTCTTGTCCTGTGATAAAAAGCCTTCTGTTTTCATCGCCAAAGCTTTCAAGGGAGCATTTGCAACCAGTTGGCACCATTTTTGAGTTAATTGCCCAAAGTCAGATTTTTGCTGAAATTGTGACCCCGGGGGCTTAGGGATTTTTTCAAAAAAATATTTTCTGCCGGTTAAGTTTTTGAGGGCTGATTTCTTGTCCTGTGATAAAAAGCCTTCTGTTTCGAGTGCCAAACCTTTCAGGAGAGCATTTTCAAGCTTTTGGCACCATTTTTGAGTGAATTGCCAAAAGTCAGATTTTTGCTGAAATTGTGACCCCGGGGGTTAGGGATTTTTGCAAAAAAATATTTTCTGCCGGTTAAGTTTTTGAGGGCTGATTTCTTGTCCTGTGATAAAAAACCTTCTGTTTCGAGTGCCAAACCTTTCAGGGGAGCATTTGCAACCGGTTGGCACCATTTTTGAGTGAATTGCCAAAAGTCAGATTTTTGATGAAATTGTGACCCCGGGGGTTAGGGATTTCTTCAAAAAAATATTTTCTGCCGGTTAACTTTTTGAGGGCTGAATTCTTGTCCTGTGATAAAAAGCCTTCTGTTTCCATCGCCCAAGCTTTAAGGGGAGCATTTGCAACCGTTTGGCACCATTTTTGATTGAATTGCCAAAAGTCAGGTTTTTGATGAAATTGTGACCCCGGGGGTTAGGGATTTTTTCAAAAAAATATTTTCTGCCGGTTAAGTTTTTGAGGGCTGATTTCTTGTCCTGTGATAAAAAGCCTTCTGTTTCGAGTGCCAAAGCTTTCAGGAGAGCATTTTCAAGCTTTTGGCACCATTTTTGAGTGAATTGCCAAAAGTCAGATTTTTACTGAAATTGTGACCCCGGGCGTTAGGGATTTTTTCAAAAAAATATTTTCTGCCAGTTAAATTTTTGAGGGCTGATTTCTTGTCCTGTGATAAAAAGCCTTCTGTTTCGAGTGCCAAAGCTTTCAGGGGAGCATTTGCAACCGGTTGGCACCATTTTTGAGTGAATTGCCAAAAGTCAGATTTTTGATGAAATTGTGACCCCGGGGCTTAGGGAATTTTTCAAAAAAATATTTTCTGCCGGTTAAGTTTTTGAGGGCTGATTTCTTGTCCTGTGATAAAAAGCCTTCTGTTTCGAGTGCCAAACCTTTCAGGGGAGCATTTTCAAGCTTTTGGCACCATTTTTGATTGAATTGCCAAAAGTCAGATTGTTTCTGAAATATTTTCTGCCGGTTAAGTTTTTGAGGGCTGATTTCTTGTCCTGTGATAAAAAGCCTTCTGTTTCGAGTGCCAAACCTTTCAGGAGAGCATTTTCATGCTTTTGGCACCATTTTTGAGTGAATTGCTAAAAGTCAGATTTTTGCTGAAATTGTGACCCCGGGCGTTAGGGATTTTTTCAAAAAAATATTTTCTGCCGGTTAAGTTTTTGAGGGCTGATTTCTTGTCCTGTGATAAAAAGCCTTCTGTTTCGAGTGCCAAAGCTTTCAGGGGAGCATTTGCAACCGGTTGGCACCATTTTTGAGTGAATTGCCAAAAGTCAGATTTTTGCTGAAATTGTGACCCCGGGGCTTAGGGATTTCTTGAAAAAAATATTTTCTGCCGGTTAAGTTTTTGAGGGCTGATTTCTTGTCCTGTGATAAAAAGCCTTCTGTTTCGAGTGCCAAACCTTTCAGGGGAGCATTTTCAAGCTTTTGGCATCATTTTTGAGTGAATTGCCAAAAGTCAGATTTTTGCTGAAATTCTGACCCCGGGGGTTAGGGATTTTTTCAAAAAAATATTTTCTGCCGGTTAAGTTGTCGAGGGCTGATTTCTTGTCCTGTGATAAAAAGCCTTCTGTTTCGATAGCCCAAGCTTTCAGGGGAGCACTTGCAACCGGTTGGCACCATTTTTGAGTGAATTGCTAAAAGTCAGATTTTTGCTGAAATTGTGACCCCGGGCGTTAGGGATTTTTTCAAAAAAATATTTTCTGCCGGTTAAGTTTTTCAGGGCTGATTTCTTGTCCTGTGATAAAAAGCCTTCTGTTTCGAGTGCCAAACCTTTCAGGGGAGCATTTTCAAGCTTTTGGCACCATTTTTGAATGAATTGCCAAAAGTCAGATTGTTTCTGAAATATTTTCTGCCGGTTAAGTTTTTGAGGGCTGATTTCTTGTCCTGTGATAAAAAGCTTTCTGTTTCGAGTGCCAAAACTTTCAGGGGAGCATTTTCAAGCTTTTGGCACCATTTTTGATTGAATTGCCAAAAGTCAGATTTTTACTGAAATTGTGTCCCCGGGCGTTAGGGATTTTTTCAAAAAAATATTTTCTGCCAGTTAAATTTTTGAGGGCTGATTTCTTGTCCTGTGATAAAAAGCCTTCTGTTTCGAGTGCCAAAGCTTTCAGGGGAGCATTTGCAACCGGTTGGCACCATTTTTGAGTGAATTGCCAAAAGTCAGATTTTTCATGAAATTGTGACCCCGGGGCTTAGGGAATTTTTCAAAAAAATATTTTCTGCCGGTTAAGTTTTTGAGGGCTGATTTCTTGTCCTGTGATAAAAAGCCTTCTGTTTCGAGTGCCAAACCTTTCAGGGGAGCATTTTCAAGCTTTTGGCACCATTTTTGAGTGAATTGCCAAAAGTCAGATTGTTTCTGAAATATTTTCTGCCGGTTAAGTTTTTGAGGGCTGATTTCTTGTCCTGTGATAAAAAGCCTTCTGTTTCGAGTGCCAAACCTTTCAGGAGAGCATTTTCATGCTTTTGGCACCATTTTTGAGTGAATTGCTAAAAGTCAGATTTTTGCTGAAATTGTGACCCCGGGCGTTAGGGATTTTTTCAAAAAAATATTTTCTGCCGGTTAAGTTGTCGAGGGCTGATTTCTTGTCCTGTGATAAAAAGCCTTCTGTTTCGATCGCCCAAGCTTTCAGGGGAGCACTTGCAACCGGTTGGCACCATTTTTGAGTGAATTGCCAAAAGTCAGATTTTTGCTGAAATTGTGACCCCGGGGGTTAGGGATTTCTTCAAAAAAATATTTTCTGCCGGTTAAGTTTTTCAGGGCTGATTTCTTGTCCTGTGATAAAAAGCCTTCTGTTTCGAGTGCCAAACCTTTCAGGGGAGCATTTTCAAGCTTTTGGCACCATTTTTGAGTTAATTGCCAAAAGTCAGATTGTTTCTGAAATATTTTCTGCCGGTTAAGTTTTTGAGGGCTGATTTCTTGTCCTGTGATAAAAAGCTTTCTGTTTCGAGTGCCAAAACTTTCAGGGGAGCATTTTCAACCTTCTTGCACCATTTTTGAGTGAATTGCCAAAAGTAAGATTTTTGCTGAAATTATGACCCCGGGGGTTAGGGATTTTTTCAAAAAAATATTTTCTGCCGGTTAAGTTGTTGAGGGCTGATTTCTTGTCCTGTGATAGAAAGCCTTCTGTTTCGAGTGCCAAAGCTTTCAGGGGAGCATTTGCAACCGGTTGGCACCATTTTTTGAGTGAATTGCCAAAACTCAGATTGTTTCTGAAATATTTTCTGCCGGTTAAGTTTTTGAGGGCTGATTTCTTGTCCTGTGATAAAAAGCCTTCTGTTTCGAGTGCCAAACCTTTCAGGAGAGCATTTTCATGCTTTTGGCACCATTTTTGAGTGAATTGCTAAAAGTCAGATTTTTGCTGAAATTGTGACCCCGGGCGTTAGGGATTTTTTCAAAAAAATATTTTCTGCCGGTTAAGTTTTTGAGGGCTGATTTCTTGTCCTGTGATAAAAAGCCTTCTGTTTCGAGTGCCAAAGCTTTCAGGGGAGCATTTGCAAGCTTTTGGCACCATTTTTGAGTGAATTGCCAAAAGTCAGATTGTTTCTGAAATATTTTCTGCCGGTTAAGTTTTTGAGGGCTGATTTCTTGTCCTGTGATAAAAAGCCTTCTGTTTCGAGTGCCAAACCTTTCAGGAGAGCATTTTCATGCTTTTGGCACCATTTTTGAGTGAATTGCCAAAAGTCAGATGTTTGCTGAAATTGTGACCCCGGGGGTTAGGGATTTCTTCAAAAAAATATTTTCTGCCGGTTAACTTTTTGAGGGCTGAATTCTTGTCCTGTGATAAAAAGCCTTCTGTTTCCATCGCCCAAGCTTTCAGGGGAGCATTTGCAACCGTTTGGCACCATTTTTGATTGAATTGCCAAAAGTCAGGTTTTTGCAGAAATTGTGACCCCGGCGGTTAGGGATTTTTTCAAAAAAATATTTTCTGCCGGTTAAGTTTTTGAGGGCTGATTTCTTGTCCTGTGATAAAAAGCCTTCTGTTTCGAGTGCCAAACCTTTCAGGAGAGCATTTTCAAGCTTTTGGCACCATTTTTGAGTGAATTGCCAAAAGTCAGATTTTTGCTGAAATTGTGACCCCGGGGCTTAGGGATTTTTTCAAAAAAATATTTTCTGCCGGTTAAGTTTTTGAGGGCTGATTTCTTGTCCTGTGATAAAAAGCCTTCTGTTTCGAGTGCCAAAGCTTTCAGGGGAGCATTTTCAAGCTTTTGGCACCATTTTTGAGTGAATCGCCAAAAGTCAGATTTTTGCTGAAATATTTTCTGCCGGTTAGGTTTTTGAGGGCTGAATTCTTGTCCTGTGATAAAAAGCCTTCTGTTTCCATCGCCCAAGCTTTCAGGGGAGCATTTGCAACCGTTTGGCACCATTTTTGAGTGAATTGCCAAAAGTCAGGTTTTTGCAGAAATTGTGACCCCGGGGCTTAGGGATTTCTTCAAAAAAATATTTTCTGCCGGTTAAGTTTTTGAGGGCTGATTTCTTGTCCTGTGATAAAAAGCCTTCTGTTTCGAGTGCCAAAGCTTTCAGGGGAGCATTTGCAACCGGTTGGCACCATTTTTGAGTGAATTGCCAAAAGTCAGATTTTTGCTGAAATTGTGACCCCGGGGCTTAGGGATTTTTTCAAAAAAAAAAATTCTGCCGGTTAAGTTTTTGAGGGCTGATATCTTGTCCTGTGATAAAAAGCCTTCTGTTTCGAGTGCCAAAGCTTTCAGGGGAGCATTTGCAACCGGTTGGCACCATTTTTGAGTGAATTGCCAAAACTCAGATTGTTTCTGAAATATTTTCTGCCGGTTAAGTTTTTGAGGGCTGATTTCTTGTCCTGTGATAAAAAGCCTTCTGTTTCGAGTGCCAAACCTTTCAGGAGAGCATTTTCATGCTTTTGGCACCATTTTTGAGTGAATTGCTAAAAGTCAGATTTTTGCTGAAATTGTGACCCCGGGCGTTAGGGATTTTTTCAAAAAAATATTTTCTGCCGGTTAAGTTTTTGAGGGCTGATTTCTTGTCCTGTGATAAAAAGCCTTCTGTTTCGAGTGCCAAAGCTTTCAGGGGAGCATTTGCAAGCTTTTGGCACCATTTTTGAGTGAATTGCCAAAAGTCAGATTGTTTCTGAAATATTTTCTGCCGGTTAAGTTTTTGAGGGCTGATTTCTTGTCCTGTGATAAAAAGCCTTCTGTTTCGAGTGCCAAACCTTTCAGGAGAGCATTTTCATGCTTTTGGCACCATTTTTGAGTGAATTGCCAAAAGTCAGATGTTTGCTGAAATTGTGACCCCGGGGGTTAGGGATTTCTTCAAAAAAATATTTTCTGCCGGTTAACTTTTTGAGGGCTGAATTCTTGTCCTGTGATAAAAAGCCTTCTGTTTCCATCGCCCAAGCTTTCAGGGGAGCATTTGCAACCGTTTGGCACCATTTTTGATTGAATTGCCAAAAGTCAGGTTTTTGCAGAAATTGTGACCCCGGCGGTTAGGGATTTTTTCAAAAAAATATTTTCTGCCGGTTAAGTTTTTGAGGGCTGATTTCTTGTCCTGTGATAAAAAGCCTTCTGTTTCGAGTGCCAAACCTTTCAGGAGAGCATTTTCAAGCTTTTGGCACCATTTTTGAGTGAATTGCCAAAAGTCAGATTTTTGCTGAAATTGTGACCCCGGGGCTTAGGGATTTTTTCAAAAAAATATTTTCTGCCGGTTAAGTTTTTGAGGGCTGATTTCTTGTCCTGTGATAAAAAGCCTTCTGTTTCGAGTGCCAAAGCTTTCAGGGGAGCATTTTCAAGCTTTTGGCACCATTTTTGAGTGAATCGCCAAAAGTCAGATTTTTGCTGAAATATTTTCTGCCGGTTAGGTTTTTGAGGGCTGAATTCTTGTCCTGTGATAAAAAGCCTTCTGTTTCCATCGCCCAAGCTTTCAGGGGAGCATTTGCAACCGTTTGGCACCATTTTTGAGTGAATTGCCAAAAGTCAGGTTTTTGCAGAAATTGTGACCCCGGGGCTTAGGGATTTCGTCAAAAAAATATTTTCTGCCGGTTAAGTTTTTGAGGGCTGATTTCTTGTCCTGTGATAAAAAGCCTTCTGTTTCGAGTGCCAAAGCTTTCAGGGGAGCATTTGCAACCGGTTGGCACCATTTTTGAGTGAATTGCCAAAAGTCAGATTTTTGCTGAAATTGTGACCCCGGGGCTTAGGGATTTTTTCAAAAAAAAAAATTCTGCCGGTTAAGTTTTTGAGGGCTGATATCTTGTCCTGTGATAAAAAGCCTTCTGTTTCGAGTGCCAAAGCTTTCAGGGGAGCATTTGCAACCGGTTGGCACCATTTTTGAGTGAATTACCAAAAGTCAGATTTTTGCTGAAATTGTGACCCCGGGGGTTAGGGATTTCTTCAAAAAAATATTTTCTGTCGGTTAAAGTTTGAGGGCTGAATTCTTGTCCTGTGATAAAAAGCCTTCTGTTTCCATCGCCCAAGCTTTCAGGGGAGCATTTGCAACCGTTTGGCACCATTTTTGATTGAATTGCCAAAAGTCAGGTTTTTGCAGAAATTGTGACCCCCGGGGCTTAGGGATTTTTTCAAAAAAATATTTTCTGCCAGTTAAGTTAATGAGGGCTGATTTCTTGTTCTGTGATAAAAAGCCTTATGTTTCGAGTGCCAAACCTTTCGGGAGAGCATTTTCAAGCTTTTGGCACCATTTTTGAGTGAATTGCCAAAAGTCAGATTTTTGCTGAAATTGTGACCCCGGGGCTTAGGGATTTTTTCAAAAAAATATTTTCTGCCTGTTAAGTTTTTGAGGGCTGATTTCTTGTCCTGTGATAAAAAGCCTTCTGTTTCGAGTGCCAAAGCTTTCAGGGGAGCATTTGCAACCGGTTGGCACCATTTTTGAGTGAATTGCCAAAAGTCAGATTTTTGCTGAAATTGTGACCCCGGGGGTTAGGGATTTTTTCAAAAAAATATTTTCTGCCGGTTAAGTTTTTGAGGGCTGATTTCTTGTCCTGTGATAAAAAGCCTTCTGTTTCGAGTGCCAAACCTTTCAGGAGAGCATTTTCAAGCTTTTGGCACCATTTTTGAGTGAATTGCCAAAAGTCAGATTGTTTCTGAAATATTTTCTGCCGGTTAAGTTTTTGAGGGCTGATTTCTTGTCCTGTGATAAAAAGCCTTCTGTTTCGAGTGCCAAACCTTTCAGGAGAGCATTTTCATGCTTTTGGCACCATTTTTGAGTGAATTGCCAAAAGTCAGATTTTTGCTGAAATTGTGACCCCGGGGGTTAGGGATTTCTTCAAAAAAATATTTTCTGCCGGTTAACTTTTTGAGGGCTGATTTCTTGTCCTGTGATAAAAAGCCTTCTGTTTCGAGTGCCAAAGCTTTCAGGGGAGCATTTGCAACCGGTTGGCACCATTTTTGAGTGAATTGCCAAAAGTCAGATTTTTGATGAAATTGTGACCCCGGGGCTTAGGGATTTTTTCAAAAAAATATTTTCTGTCGGTTAACTTTTTGAGGGCTGATTTCTTGTCCTGTGATAAAAAGCCTTCTGTTTCGAATGCCAAAGCTTTGAGGAGAGCATTTGCAACCGGTTGGCACCATTTTTGAGTGAATTGCCAAAAGTCAGATTTTTGATGAAATTGTGACCCCGGGGCTTAGGGATTTTTTCAAAAAAATATTTTCTGCCGGTTAACTTTTTGAGGGCTGATTTCTTGTCCTGTGATAAAAATCCTTCTGTTTCGAGTGCCAAAGCTTTCAGGGGAGCATTTGCAACCGGTTGGCACCATTTTTGAGTGAATTACCAAAAGTCAGATTTTTGCTGAAATTGTGACCCCGGGGGTTAGGGATTTCTTCAAAAAAATTTTTTCTGTCGGTTAAAGTTTGAGGGCTGAATTCTTGTCCTGTGATAAAAAGCCTTCTGTTTCCATCGCCCAAGCTTTCAGGGGAGCATTTGCAACCGTTTGGCACCATTTTTGATTGAATTGCCAAAAGTCAGGTTTTTGCAGAAATTGTGACCCCCGGGGCTTAGGGATTTTTTCAAAAAAATATTTTCTGCCAGTTAAGTTAATGAGGGCTGATTTCTTGTCCTGTGATAAAAAGCATTATGTTTCGAGTGCCAAACCTTTCGGGAGAGCATTTTCAAGCTTTTGGCACCATTTTTGAGTGAATTGCCAAAAGTCAGATTTTTGCTGAAATTGTGACCCCGGGGCTTAGGGATTTTTTCAAAAAAATATTTTCTGCCTGTTAAGTTTTTGAGGGCTGATTTCTTGTCCTGTGATAAAAAGCCTTCTGTTTCCATCGCCCAAGCTTTCAGGGGAGCATTTGCAACCGTTTGGCACCATTTTTGATTGAATTGCCAAAAGTCAGATTTTTGCTGAAATTGTGACCCCGGGGGTTAGGGATTTTTTCAAAAAAATATTTTCTGCCGGTTAAATTTTTGAGGGCTGATTTCTTGTCCTGTGATAAAAAGCCTTCTGTTTCGAGTGCCAAAGATTTCAGGAGAGCATTTTCACGCTTTTGGCACCATTTTTGAGTGAATTGCCAAAAGTCAGATTTTTGCTGAAATTGTGACTCCGGGCGTTAGGGATTTTTTCAAAAAAATATTTTCTGCCGGTTAAGTTTTTGAGGGCTGATTTCTTGTCCTGTGATAAAAAGCCTTCTGTTTCGAGTGCCAAAGCTTTCAGGAGAGCATTTTCAAGCTTTTGGCACCATTTTTGAGTGAATTGCCAAAAGTCAGATTTTTGCTGAAATTGTGACCCCGGGCGTTAGGGATTTTTTCAAAAAAATATTTTCTGCCGGTTAAGATTTTGAGGGCTGATTTCTTGTCCTGTGATAAAAAGCCTTCTGTTTCGAGTGCCAAAGCTTTCAGGGGAGCATTTGCAACTGGTTGGCAGCATTTTTGAGTGAATTACCAAAAGTCAGATTTTTGATGAAATTGTGACCCCGGGGCTTAGGGATTTTTTCAAAAAAATAATTTCTGCCGGTTAAGTTTTTGAGGGCTGATTTCTTGTCCTGTGATAAAAAGCCTTCTGTTTCGAGTGCCAAAGCTTTCAGGAGAGCATTTTCAAGGTTTTGGCACCATTTTTGAGTGAATTGCCAAAAGTCAGATTTTTGATGAAATTGTGACCCCGGGGCTTAGGGATTTTTTCAAAAAAATATTTTCTGCCGGTTAAGTTTTTGAGGGCTGATTTCTTGTCCTGTGATAAAAAGCCTTCTGTTTCGAGTGCCAAACCTTTCAGGGGAGCATTTTCAAGCTTTTGGCACCATTTTTGAGTGAATTGCCAAAAGTCAGATTGTTTCTGAAATATTTTCTGCCGGTTAACTTTTTGAGGGCTGAATTCTTGTCCTGTGATAAAAAGCCTTCTGTTTCGAGTGCCAAAGCTTTCAGGAGAGCATTTTCAAGGTTTTGGCACCATTTTTGAGTGAATTGCCAAAAGTCAGATTTTTGATGAAATTGTGACCCCGGGCGTTAGGGATTTTTTCAAAAAAATATTTTCTGCCGGTTAAGTTTTTGAGGGCTGATTTCTTGTCCTGTGATAAAAAGCCTTCTGTTTCGAGTGCCAAAGCTTTCAGGGGAGCATTTGCAACCGGTTGGCACCATTTTTGAGTGAATTGCCAAAAGTCAGATTTTTGCTGAAATTGTGACCCCGGGGCTTAGGGATTTTTTCAAAAAAATATTTTCTGCCGGTTAAGTTTTTGAGGGCTGATTTCTTGTCCTGTGATAAAAAGCCTTCTGTTTCGAGTGCCAAAGCTTTCAGGGGAGCATTTGCAACCGGTTGGCACCATTTTTGAGTGAATTACCAAAAGTCAGATTTTTGCTGAAATTGTGACCCCGGGGCTTAGGGATTTTTTCAAAAAAATATTTTCTGACGGTTAAGTTTTTGAGGGCTGATTTCTTGTCCTGTGATAAAAAGCCTTCTGTTTCGAGTGCCAAAGCTTTCAGGGGAGCATTTGCAACCGGTTGGCACCATTTTTGAGTGAATTGCCAAAAGTCAGATTTTTGATGAAATTGTGACCCCGGGGCTTAGGGATTTTTTCAAAAAAACATTTTCTGCCGGTTAAGTTTTTGAGGGCTGATTTCTTGTCCTGTGATAAAAAGCCTTCTGTTTCGAGTGCCAAAGCTTTCAGGGGAGCATTTTCAAGCTTTTGGCACCATTTTTGAGTGAATTGCCAAAAGTCAGATTTTTGCTGAAATATTTTCTGCCGGTTAACTTTTTGAGGGCTGATTTCTTGTCCTGTGATAAAAAGCCTTCTGTTTCGAGTGCCAAAGCTTTCAGGGGAGCATTTGCAACCGGTTGGCACCATTTTTGAGTGAATTGCCAAAAGTCAGATTTTTGATGAAATTGTGACCCCGGGGCTTAGGGATTTTTTCAAAAAAATATTTTCTGCCGGTTAAGTTTTTGAGGGCTGATTTCTTGTCCTGTGATAAAAAGCCTTCTGTTTCGAGTGCCAAAGCTTTCAGGGGAGCATTTGCAACCGGTTGGCACCATTTTTGAGTGAATTGCCAAAAGTCAGATTTTTGCTGAAATTGTGACCCCGGGGCTTAGGGATTTTTTCAAAAAAATATTTTCTGCCGGTTAAGTTTTTGAGGGCTGATTTCTTGTCCTGTGATAAAAAGCCTTCTGTTTCGAGTGCCAAAGCTTTCAGGGGAGCATTTGCAACCGGTTGGCACCATTTTTGAGTGAATTACCAAAAGTCAGATTTTTGCTGAAATTGTGACCCCGGGGCTTAGGGATTTTTTCAAAAAAATATTTTCTGACGGTTAAGTTTTTGAGGGCTGATTTCTTGTCCTGTGATAAAAAGCCTTCTGTTTCGAGTGCCAAAGATTTCAGGAGAGCATTTTCAAGCTTTTGGCACCATTTTTGAGTGAATTGCCAAAAGTCAAATTTTTGCTGAAATTGTGACCCCGGGCGTTAGGGATTATTTCAAAAAAATATTTTCTGCCGGTTAAGTTTTTGAGGGCTGATTTCTTGTCCTGTGATAAAAAGCCTTCTGTTTCGAGTGCCAAAGCTTTCAGGGGAGCATTTGCAACCGGTTGGCACCATTTTTGAGTGAATTACCAAAAGTCAGATTTTTGATGAAATTGTGACCCCGGGGCATAGGGATTTTTTCAAAAAAACATTTTCTGCCGGTTAAGTTTTTGAGGGCTGATTTCTTGTCCTGTGATAAAAAGCCTTCTGTTTCGAGTGCCAAAGCTTTCAGGGGAGCATTTTCAAGCTTTTGGCACCATTTTTGAGTGAATTGCCAAAAGTCAGATTTTTGCTGAAATATTTTCTGCCGGTTAACTTTTTGAGGGCTGATTTCTTGTCCTGTGATAAAAAGCCTTCTGTTTCGAGTGCCAAAGCTTTCAGGGGAGCATTTGCAACCGGTTGGCACCATTTTTGAGTGAATTGCCAAAAGTCAGATTTTTGCTGAAATTGTGACCCCGGGGCTTAGGGATTTTTTCAAAAAAATATTTTCTGCCGGTTAAGTTTTTGAGGGCTGATTTCTTGTCCTGTGATAAAAAGCCTTCTGTTTCGAGTGCCAAAGCTTTCAGGGGAGCATTTGCAACCGGTTGGCACCATTTTTGAGTGAATTACCAAAAGTCAGATTTTGCTAAAATTGTGACCCCGGGCTTAGGGATTTTTTCAAAAAAATATTTTCTGCCGGTTAAGTTTTTGAGGGCTGA
Source organism: Podarcis vaucheri (assembly GCF_965113315.1). Taxonomy (NCBI): domain Eukaryota; kingdom Metazoa; phylum Chordata; class Lepidosauria; order Squamata; family Lacertidae; genus Podarcis; species Podarcis vaucheri. The sequence goes on from NC_138748.1 coordinate 14,627,275, forward strand.
TTTCTTGTCCTGTGATAAAAAGCCTTCTGTTTCGAGTGCCAAAGCTTTCAGGGGAGCATTTTCAAGCTTTTGGCACCATTTTTGAGTGAATCGCCAAAAGTCAGATTTTTGCTGAAATTGTGACCCCGGGCGTTAGGGATTTTTTCAAAAAATATTTTCTGCCGGTTAAGTTTTTGAGGGCTGATTTCTTGTCCTGTGATAAAAAGCCTTCTGTTTCGAGTGCCAAAGCTTTCAGGGGAGCATTTGCAACCGGTTGGCACCATTTTTGAGTGAATTACCAAAAGTCAGATTTTTGCTGAAATTGTGACCCCGGGGCTTAGGGATTTTTTCAAAAAAATATTTTCTGCCGGTTAAGTTTTTGAGGGCTGATTTCTTGTCCTGTGATAAAAAGCCTTCTGTTTCGAGTGCCAAAGCTTTCAGGGGAGCATTTTCAAGCTTTTGGCACCATTTTTGAGTGAATTGCCAAAAGTCAGATTTTTGCTGAAATATTTTCTGCCGGTTAACTTTTTGAGGGCTGATTTCTTGTCCTGTGATAAAAAGCCTTCTGTTTCGAGTGCCAAAGCTTTCAGGGGAGCATTTGCAACCGGTTGGCACCATTTTTGAGTGAATTGCCAAAAGTCAGATTTTTGATGAAATTGTGACCCCGGGCTTAGGGATTTTTTCAAAAAAATATTTTCTGCCGGTTAAGTTGTTGAGGGCTGATTTCTTGTCCTGTGATAAAAAGCCTTCTGTTTTCATCGCCAAAGCTTTCAAGGGAGCATTTGCAACCAGTTGGCACCATTTTTGAGTTAATTGCCCAAAGTCAGATTTTTGCTGAAATTGTGACCCCGGGGGCTTAGGGATTTTTTCAAAAAAATATTTTCTGCCGGTTAACTTTCTGAGGGCTGATTTCTTGTCCTGTGATAAAAAGCCCTCTGTTTCGAGTGCCAAACCTTTCAGGAGAGCATTTTCAAGCTTTTGGCACCATTTTTGAGTGAATTGCCAAAAGTCAGATTTTTGCGGAAATTGTGACCCCGGGGGTTAGGGATTTTTGCAAAAAAATATTTTCTGCCGGTTAAGTTTTTGAGGGCTGATTTCTTGTCCTGTGATAAAAAACCTTCTGTTTCGAGTGCCAAACCTTTCAGGGGAGCATTTTCAAGCTTTTGGCACCATTTTTGAGTGATTTGCCAAAAGTCAGATTGTTTCTGAAATATTTTCTGCCGGTTAAGTTTTTGAGGGCTGATTTCTTGTCCTGTGATAAAAAGCCTTCTGTTTCGAGTGCCAAACCTTTCAGGAGAGCATTTTCATGCTTTTGGCACCATTTTTGAGTGAATTGCTAAAAGTCAGATTTTTGCTGAAATTGTGACCCCGGGCGTTAGGGATTTTTCCAAAGAAATATTTTCTGCCGGTTAAGTTGTTGAGGGCTGATTTCTTGTCCTGTGATAAAAAGCCTTCTGTTTTCATCGCCAAAGCTTTCAGGGGAGCATTAGCAACCGGTTGGCACCATTTTTGAGTGAATTGCCAAAAGTCAGATTTTTGCTGAAATTGTGACCCCGGGGGTTAGGGATTTCTTCAAAAAAATATTTTCTGCCGGTTAACTTTTTGAGGGCTGATTTCGTGTCTTGTGATAAAAAGCCTTCTGTTTCGAGTGCCAAACCTTTCAGGAGAGCATTTTCAAGCTTTTGGCACCATTTTTGAGTGAATTGCCAAAAGTCAGATTTTTGCTGAAATTGTGACCCCGGGGGTTAGGGATTTTTTCAAAAAAATATTTTCTGCCGGTTAAGTTTTTGAGGGCTGATTTCTTGTCCTGTGATAAAAAAACTTCTGTTTCGAGTGCCAAACCTTTCAGGGGAGCAATTGCAACCGGTTGGCACCATTTTTGAGTGAATTGCCAAAAGTCAGATTTTTGATGAAATTGTGACCCCGGGGGTTAGGGATTTCTTCAAAAAAATATTTTCTGCCGGTTAAGTTTTTGAGGGCTGATTTCTTGTCCTGTGATAAAAAGCCTTCTGTTTCGAGTGCCAAAGCTTTCAGGAGAGCATTTTCAAGCTTTTGGCACCATTTTTGAGTGAATTGCCAAAAGTCAGATTTTTACTGAAATTGTGACCCCGGGCGTTAGGGATTTTTTCAAAAAAATATTTTCTGCCAGTTAAATTTTTGAGGGCTGATTTCTTGTCCTGTGATAAAAAGCCTTCTGTTTCGAGTGCCAAAGCTTTCAGGGGAGCATTTGCAACCGGTTGGCACCATTTTTGAGTGAATTGCCAAAAGTCAGATTTTTGATGAAATTGTGACCCCGGGGCTTAGGGAATTTTTCAAAAAAATATTTTCTGCCGGTTAAGTTTTTGAGGGCTGATTTCTTGTCCTGTGATAAAAAGCCTTCTGTTTCGAGTGCCAAACCTTTCAGGGGAGCATTTTCAAGCTTTTGGCACCATTTTTGAGTGAATTGCCAAAAGTCAGATTGTTTCTGAAATATTTTCTGCCGGTTAAGTTTTTGAGGGCTGATTTCTTGTCCTGTGATAAAAAGCCTTCTGTTTCGAGTGCCAAACCTTTCAGGAGAGCATTTTCATGCTTTTGGCACCATTTTTGAGTGAATTGCTAAAAGTCAGATTTTTGCTGAAATTGTGACCCCGGGCGTTAGGGATTTTTTCAAAAAAATATTTTCTGCCGGTTAAGTTTTTGAGGGCTGATTTCTTGTCCTGTGATAAAAAGCCTTCTGTTTCGAGTGCCAAAGCTTTCAGGGGAGCATTTGCAACCGGTTGGCACCATTTTTGAGTGAATTGCCAAAAGTCAGATTTTTGCTGAAATTGTGACCCCAGGGCTTAGGGATTTCTTGAAAAAAATATTTTCTGCCGGTTAAGTTTTTGAGGGCTGATTTCTTGTCCTGTGATAAAAAGCCTTCTGTTTCGAGTGCCAAACCTTTCAGGGGAGCATTTTCAAGCTTTTGGCATCATTTTTGAGTGAATTGCCAAAAGTCAGATTTTTGCTGAAATTCTGACCCCGGGGGTTAGGGATTTTTTCAAAAAAATATTTTCTGCAAGTTAAGTTGTCGAGGGCTGATTTCTTGTCCTGTCATAAAAAGCCTTCTGTTTCGATCGCCCAAGCTTTCAGGGGAGCACTTGCAACCGGTTGGCACCATTTTTGAGTGAATTGCCAAAAGTCAGATTTTTGCTGAAATTGTGACCCCGGGGGTTAGGGATTTCTTCCAAAAAATATTTTCTGCCGGTTAAGTTTTTCAGGGCTGATTTCTTGTCCTGTGATAAAAAGCCTTCTGTTTCGAGTGCCAAACCTTTCAGGGGAGCATTTTCAAGCTTTTGGCACCATTTTTGAATGAATTGCCAAAAGTCAGATTGTTTCTGAAATATTTTCTGCCGGTTAAGTTTTTGAGGGCTGATTTCTTGTCCTGTGATAAAAAGCCTTCTGTTTCGAGTGCCAAACCTTTCAGGGGAGCATTTTCAAGCTTTTGGCACCATTTTTGATTGAATTGCCAAAAGTCAGATTTTTACTGAAATTGTGACCCCGGGCGTTAGGGATTTTTTCAAAAAAATATTTTCTGCCAGTTAAATTTTTGAGGGCTGATTTCTTGTCCTGTGATAAAAAGCCTTCTGTTTCGAGTGCCAAAGCTTTCAGGGGAGCATTTGCAACCGGTTGGCACCATTTTTGAGTGAATTGCCAAAAGTCAGATTTTTGATGAAATTGTGACCCCGGGGCTTAGGGAATTTTTCAAAAAAATATTTTCTGCCGGTTAAGTTTTTGAGGGCTGATTTCTTGTCCTGTGATAAAAAGCCTTCTGTTTCGAGTGCCAAACCTTTCAGGGGAGCATTTTCAAGCTTTTGGCACCATTTTTGAGTGAATTGCCAAAAGTCAGATTGTTTCTGAAATATTTTCTGCCGGTTAAGTTTTTGAGGGCTGATTTCTTGTCCTGTGATAAAAAGCCTTCTGTTTCGAGTGCCAAACCTTTCAGGAGAGCATTTTCATGCTTTTGGCACCATTTTTGAGTGAATTGCTAAAAGTCAGATTTTTGCTGAAATTGTGACCCCGGGCGTTAGGGATTTTTTCAAAAAAATATTTTCTGCCGGTTAAGTTGTCGAGGGCTGATTTCTTGTCCTGTGATAAAAAGCCTTCTGTTTCGATCGCCCAAGCTTTCAGGGGAGCACTTGCAACCGGTTGGCACCATTTTTGAGTGAATTGCCAAAAGTCAGATTTTTGCTGAAATTGTGACCCCGGGGGTTAGGGATTTCTTCAAAAAAATATTTTCTGCCGGTTAAGTTTTTCAGGGCTGATTTCTTGTCCTGTGATAAAAAGCCTTCTGTTTCGAGTGCCAAACCTTTCAGGGGAGCATTTTCAAGCTTTTGGCACCATTTTTGAGTTAATTGCCAAAAGTCAGATTGTTTCTGAAATATTTTCTGCCGGTTAAGTTTTTGAGGGCTGATTTCTTGTCCTGTGATAAAAAGCTTTCTGTTTCGAGTGCCAAAACTTTCAGGGGAGCATTTTCAACCTTCTTGCACCATTTTTGAGTGAATTGCCAAAAGTCAGATTTTTGCTGAAATTGTGACCCCGGGGGTTAGGGATTTTTTCAAAAAAATATTTTCTGCCGGTTAAGTTTTTGAGGGCTGATTTCTTGTCCTGTGATAAAAAGCCTTCTGTTTCGAGTGCCAAAGCTTTCAGGGGAGCATTTGCAAGCTTTTGGCACCATTTTTGAGTGAATTGCCAAAAGTCAGATTGTTTCTGAAATATTTTCTGCCGGTTAAGTTTTTGAGGGCTGATTTCTTGTCCTGTGATAAAAAGCCTTCTGTTTCGAGTGCCAAACCTTTAAGGAGAGCATTTTCATGCTTTTGGCACCATTTTTGAGTGAATTGCTAAAAGTAAGATTTTTGCTGAAATTGTGACCCCGGGCGTTAGGGATTTTTTCAAAAAAATATTTTCTGCCGGTTAAGTTTTTGAGGGCTGATTTCTTGTCCTGTGATAAAAAGCCTTCTGTTTCGAGTGCCAAAGCTTTCAGGGGAGCATTTGCAAGCTTTTGGCACCATTTTTGAGTGAATTGCCAAAAGTCAGATTGTTTCTGAAATATTTTCTGCCGGTTAAGTTTTTGAGGGCTGATTTCTTGTCCTGTGATAAAAAGCCTTCTGTTTCGAGTGCCAAACCTTTCAGGAGAGCATTTTCATGCTTTTGGCACCATTTTTGAGTGAATTGCCAAAAGTCAGATTTTTGCTGAAATTGTGACCCCGGGGGTTAGGGATTTCTTCAAAAAAATATTTTCTGCCGGTTAACTTTTTGAGGGCTGATTTCTTGTCCTGTGATAAAAAGCCTTCTGTTTCGAGTGCCAAAGCTTTCAGGGGAGCATTTGCAACCGGTTGGCACCATTTTTGATTGAATTGCCAAAAGTCAGATTTTTGCTGAAATTGTGACCCCGGGGCTTAGGGATTTTTTCAAAAAAATATTTTCTGTCGGTTAACTTTTTGAGGGCTGATTTCTTGTCCTGTGATAAAAAGCCTTCTGTTTCGAATGCCAAAGCTTTGAGGAGAGCATTTGCAACCGGTTGGCACCATTTTTGAGTGAATTGCCAAAAGTCAGATTTTTGATGAAATTGTGACCCCGGGGCTTAGGGATTTTTTCAAAAAAATATTTTCTGCCGGTTAACTTTTTGAGGGCTGATTTCTTGTCCTGTGATAAAAAGCCTTCTGTTTCGAGTGCCAAACCTTTCAGGGGAGCATTTTCAAGCTTTTGGCACCATTTTTGAGTGAATTGCCAAAAGTCAGATTGTTTCTGAAATATTTTCTGCCGGTTAAGTTTTTGAGGGCTGATTTCTTGTCCTGTGATAAAAAGCCTTCTGTTTCGAGTGCCAAACCTTTCAGGAGAGCATTTTCATGCTTTTGGCACCATTTTTGAGTGAATTGCCAAAAGTCAGATGTTTGCTGAAATTGTGACCCCGGGGGTTAGGGATTTCTTCAAAAAAATATTTTCTGCCGGTTAACTTTTTGAGGGCTGAATTCTTGTCCTGTGATAAAAAGCCTTCTGTTTCCATCGCCCAAGCTTTCAGGGGAGCATTTGCAACCGTTTGGCACCATTTTTGATTGAATTGCCAAAAGTCAGGTTTTTGCAGAAATTGTGACCCCGGCGGTTAGGGATTTTTTCAAAAAAATATTTTCTGCCGGTTAAGTTTTTGAGGGCTGATTTCTTGTCCTGTGATAAAAAGCCTTCTGTTTCGAGTGCCAAACCTTTCAGGAGAGCATTTTCAAGCTTTTGGCACCATTTTTGAGTGAATTGCCAAAAGTCAGATTTTTGCTGAAATTGTGACCCGGGGCTTAGGGATTTTTTCAAAAAAATATTTTCTGCCGGTTAAGTTTTTGAGGGCTGATTTCTTGTCCTGTGATAAAAAGCCTTCTGTTTCGAGTGCCAAAGCTTTCAGGGGAGCATTTTCAAGCTTTTGGCACCATTTTTGAGTGAATCGCCAAAAGTCAGATTTTTGCTGAAATATTTTCTGCCGGTTAAGTTTTTGAGGGCTGAATTCTTGTCCTGTGATAAAAAGCCTTCTGTTTCCATCGCCCAAGCTTTCAGGGGAGCATTTGCAACCGTTTGGCACCATTTTTGAGTGAATTGCCAAAAGTCAGGTTTTTGCAGAAATTGTGACCCCGGGGCTTAGGGATTTCTTCAAAAAAATATTTTCTGCCGGTTAAGTTTTTGAGGGCTGATTTCTTGTCCTGTGATAAAAAGCCTTCTGTTTCGAGTGCCAAAGCTTTCAGGGGAGCATTTGCAACCGGTTGGCACCATTTTTGAGTGAATTGCCAAAAGTCAGATTTTTGCTGAAATTGTGACCCCGGGGCTTAGGGATTTTTTCAAAAAAAAAAATTCTGCCGGTTAAGTTTTTGAGGGCTGATATCTTGTCCTGTGATAAAAAGCCTTCTGTTTCGAGTGCCAAAGCTTTCAGGGGAGCATTTGCAACCGGTTGGCACCATTTTTGAGTGAATTACCAAAAGTCAGATTTTTGCTGAAATTGTGACCCCGGGGGTTAGGGATTTCTTCAAAAAAATATTTTCTGTCGGTTAAAGTTTGAGGGCTGAATTCTTGTCCTGTGATAAAAAGCCTTCTGTTTCCATCGCCCAAGCTTTCAGGGGAGCATTTGCAACCGTTTGGCACCATTTTTGATTGAATTGCCAAAAGTCAGGTTTTTGCAGAAATTGTGACCCCCGGGGCTTAGGGATTTTTTCAAAAAAATATTTTCTGCCAGTTAAGTTAATGAGGGCTGATTTCTTGTCCTGTGATAAAAAGCCTTATGTTTCGAGTGCCAAACCTTTCGGGAGAGCATTTTCAAGCTTTTGGCACCATTTTTGAGTGAATTGCCAAAAGTCAGATTTTTGCTGAAATTGTGACCCCGGGGCTTAGGGATTTTTTCAAAAAAATATTTTCTGCCTGTTAAGTTTTTGAGGGCTGATTTCTTGTCCTGTGATAAAAAGCCTTCTGTTTCGAGTGCCAAAGCTTTCAGGGGAGCATTTGCAACCGGTTGGCACCATTTTTGAGTGAATTGCCAAAAGTCAGATTTTTGCTGAAATTGTGACCCCGGGGGTTAGGGATTTTTTCAAAAAAATATTTTCTGCCGGTTAAGTTTTTGAGGGCTGATTTCTTGTCCTGTGATAAAAAGCCTTCTGTTTCGAGTGCCAAACCTTTCAGGAGAGCATTTTCAAGCTTTTGGCACCATTTTTGAGTGAATTGCCAAAAGTCAGATTGTTTCTGAAATATTTTCTGCCGGTTAAGTTTTTGAGGGCTGATTTCTTGTCCTGTGATAAAAAGCCTTCTGTTTCGAGTGCCAAACCTTTCAGGAGAGCATTTTCATGCTTTTGGCACCATTTTTGAGTGAATTGCCAAAAGTCAGATTTTTGCTGAAATTGTGACCCCGGGGGTTAGGGATTTTTTCAAAAAAATATTTTCTGCCGGTTAAGTTTTTGAGGGCTGATTTCTTGTCCTGTGATAAAAAGCCTTCTGTTTCGAGTGCCAAAGCTTTCAGGGGAGCATTTGCAACCGGTTGGCACCATTTTTGAGTGAATTGCCAAAAGTCAGATTTTTGATGAAATTGTGACCCCGGGGCTTAGGGATTTTTTCAAAAAAATATTTTCTGTCGGTTAACTTTTTGAGGGCTGATTTCTTGTCCTGTGATAAAAAGCCTTCTGTTTCGAGTGCCAAAGCTTTCAGGGGAGCATTTGCAACCGGTTGGCACCATTTTTGAGTGAATTACCAAAAGTCAGATTTTTGATGAAATTGTGACCCCGGGGCTTAGGGATTTTTTCAAAAAAACATTTTCTGCCGGTTAAGTTTTTGAGGGCTGATTTCTTGTCCTGTGATAAAAAGCCTTCTGTTTCGAGTGCCAAAGCTTTCAGGGGAGCATTTTCAAGCTTTTGGCACCATTTTTGAGTGAATTGCCAAAAGTCAGATTTTTGCTGAAATATTTTCTGCCGGTTAACTTTTTGAGGGCTGATTTCTTGTCCTGTGATAAAAAGCCTTCTGTTTCGAGTGCCAAAGCTTTCAGGGGAGCATTTGCAACTGGTTGGCACCATTTTTGAGTGAATTGCCAAAAGTCAGATTTTTGATGAAATTGTGACCCCGGGGCTTAGGGATTTTTTCAAAAAAATATTTTCTGCCGGTTAAGTTTTTGAGGGCTGATTTCTTGTCCTGTGATAAAAAGCCTTCTGTTTCGAGTGCTAAAGCTTTCAGGGGAGCATTTGCAACCGGTTGGCACCATTTTTGAGTGAATTGCCAAAAGTCAGATTTTTGATGAAATTGTGACCCCGGGGCTTAGGGATTTTTTCAAAAAAACATTTTCTGCCGGTTAAGTTTTTGAGGGCTGATTTCTTGTCCTGTGATAAAAAGCCTTCTGTTTCGAGTGCCAAAGCTTTCAGGAGAGCATTTTCAAGCTTTTGGCACGATTTTTGAGTGAATTGCCAAAAGTCAGATTTTTGCTGAAATTGTGACCCCGGGCGTTAGGGATTTTTTCAAAATGATATTTTCTGCCGGTTAAGTTTTTGAGGGCTGATTTCTTGTCCTGTGATAAAAAGCCTTCTGTTTCGAGTGCCAAAGCTTTCAGGGGAGCATTTGCAACTGGTTGGCACCATTTTTGAGTGAATTACCAAAAGTCAGATTTTTGATGAAATTGTGACCCCGGGGCTTAGGGATTTTTTCAAAAAAATATTTTCTGCCGGTTAAGTTTTTGAGGGCTGATTTCTTGTCTTGTGATAAAAAGCCTTCTGTTTCCATCGCCCAAGCTTTCAGGGGAGCATTTGCAACCGTTTGGCACCATTTTTGAGTGAATTGCCAAAAGTCAGATTTTTGCTGAAATTGTGACCCCGGGGCTTAGGGATTTTTTCAAAAAAATATTTTCTGCCGGTTAAGTTTTTGAGGGCTGATTTCTTGTCCTGTGATAAAAAGCCTTCTGTTTCGAGTGCCAAAGCTTTCAGGGGAGCATTTGCAACCGGTTGGCACCATTTTTGAGTGAATTACCAAAAGTCAGATTTTTGCTGAAATTGTGACCCCGGGGCTTAGGGATTTTTTCAAAAAAATATTTTCTGACGGTTAAGTTTTTGAGGGCTGATTTCTTGTCCTGTGATAAAAAGCCTTCTGTTTCGAGTGCCAAAGATTTCAGGAGAGCATTTTCAAGCTTTTGGCACCATTTTTGAGTGAATTGCCAAAAGTCAGATTTTTGCTGAAATTGTGACCCCGGGCGTTAGGGATTATTTCAAAAAAATATTTTCTGCCGGTTAAGTTTTTGAGGGCTGATTTCTTGTCCTGTGATAAAAAGCCTTCTGTTTCGAGTGCCAAAGCTTTCAGGGGAGCATTTGCAACCGGTTGGCACCATTTTTGAGTGAATTACCAAAAGTCAGATTTTTGATGAAATTGTGACCCCGGGGCTTAGGGATTTTTTCAAAAAAACATTTTCTGCCGGTTAAGTTTTTGAGGGCTGATTTCTTGTCCTGTGATAAAAAGCCTTCTGTTTCGAGTGCCAAAGCTTTCAGGGGAGCATTTTCAAGCTTTTGGCACCATTTTTGAGTGAATTGCCAAAAGTCAGATTTTTGCTGAAATATTTTCTGCCGGTTAACTTTTTGAGGGCTGATTTCTTGTCCTGTGATAAAAAGCCTTCTGTTTCGAGTGCCAAAGCTTTCAGGGGAGCATTTGCAACCGGTTGGCACCATTTTTGAGTGAATTGCCAAAAGTCAGATTTTTGATGAAATTGTGACCCCGGGGCTTAGGGATTTTTTCAAAAAAATATTTTCTGCCGGTTAAGTTTTTGAGGGCTGATTTCTTGTCCTGTGATAAAAAGCCTTCTGTTTCGAGTGCTAAAGCTTTCAGGGGAGCATTTGCAACCGGTTGGCACCATTTTTGAGTGAATTGCCAAAAGTCAGATTTTTGATGAAATTGTGACCCCGGGGCTTAGGGATTTTTTCAAAAAAACATTTTCTGCCGGTTAAGTTTTTGAGGGCTGATTTCTTGTCCTGTGATAAAAAGCCTTCTGTTTCGAGTGCCAAAGCTTTCAGGGGAGCATTTTCAAGCTTTTGGCACCATTTTTGAGTGAATTGCCAAAAGTCAGATTTTTGCTGAAATATTTTCTGCCGGTTAACTTTTTGAGGGCTGATTTCTTGTCCTGTGATAAAAAGCCTTCTGTTTCGAGTGCCAAAGCTTTCAGGGGAGCATTTGCAACCGGTTGGCACCATTTTTGAGTGAATTGCCAAAAGTCAGATTTTTGCTGAAATTGTGACCCCGGGGCTTAGGGATTTTTTCAAAAAAATATTTTCTGCCGGTTAAGTTTTTGAGGGCTGATTTCTTGTCCTGTGATAAAAAGCCTTCTGTTTCGAGTGCCAAAGCTTTCAGGGGAGCATTTGCAACCGGTTGGCACCATTTTTGAGTGAATTACCAAAAGTCAGATTTTTGCTGAAATTGTGACCCCGGGGCTTAGGGATTTTTTCAAAAAAATATTTTCTGACGGTTAAGTTTTTGAGGGCTGATTTCTTGTCCTGTGATAAAAAGCCTTCTGTTTCGAGTGCCAAAGATTTCAGGAGAGCATTTTCAAGCTTTTGGCACCATTTTTGAGTGAATTGCCAAAAGTCAGATTTTTGCTGAAATTGTGACCCCGGGCGTTAGGGATTATTTCAAAAAAATATTTTCTGCCGGTTAAGTTTTTGAGGGCTGATTTCTTGTCCTGTGATAAAAAGCCTTCTGTTTCGAGTGCCAAAGCTTTCAGGGGAGCATTTGCAACCGGTTGGCACCATTTTTGAGTGAATTACCAAAAGTCAGATTTTTGATGAAATTGTGACCCCGGGGCTTAGGGATTTTTTCAAAAAAACATTTTCTGCCGGTTAAGTTTTTGAGGGCTGATTTCTTGTCCTGTGATAAAAAGCCTTCTGTTTCGAGTGCCAAAGCTTTCAGGGGAGCATTTTCAAGCTTTTGGCACCATTTTTGAGTGAATTGCCAAAAGTCAGATTTTTGCTGAAATATTTTCTGCCGGTTAACTTTTTGAGGGCTGATTTCTTGTCCTGTGATAAAAAGCCTTCTGTTTCGAGTGCCAAAGCTTTCAGGGGAGCATTTGCAACCGGTTGGCACCATTTTTGAGTGAATTGCCAAAAGTCAGATTTTTGATGAAATTGTGACCCCGGGGCTTAGGGATTTTTTCAAAAAAATATTTTCTGCCGGTTAAGTTTTTGAGGGCTGATTTCTTGTCCTGTGATAAAAAGCCTTCTGTTTCGAGTGCTAAAGCTTTCAGGGGAGCATTTGCAACCGGTTGGCACCATTTTTGAGTGAATTGCCAAAAGTCAGATTTTTGATGAAATTGTGACCCCGGGGCTTAGGGATTTTTTCAAAAAAACATTTTCTGCCGGTTAAGTTTTTGAGGGCTGATTTCTTGTCCTGTGATAAAAAGCCTTCTGTTTCGAGTGCCAAAGCTTTCAGGGGAGCATTTTCAAGCTTTTGGCACCATTTTTGAGTGAATTGCCAAAAGTCAGATTTTTGCTGAAATATTTTCTGCCGGTTAACTTTTTGAGGGCTGATTTCTTGTCCTGTGATAAAAAGCCTTCTGTTTCGAGTGCCAAAGCTTTCAGGGGAGCATTTGCAACCGGTTGGCACCATTTTTGAGTGAATTGCCAAAAGTCAGATTTTTGCTGAAATTGTGACCCCGGGGCTTAGGGATTTTTTCAAAAAAATATTTTCTGCCGGTTAAGTTTTTGAGGGCTGATTTCTTGTCCTGTGATAAAAAGCCTTCTGTTTCGAGTGCCAAAGCTTTCAGGGGAGCATTTGCAACCGGTTGGCACCATTTTTGAGTGAATTGCCAAAAGTCAGATTTTTGCTGAAATTGTGACCCCGGGGCTTAGGGATTTTTTCAAAAAAATATTTTCTGCCGGTTAAGTTTTTGAGGGCTGATTTCTTGTCCTGTGATAAAAAGCCTTCTGTTTCGAGTGCCAAAGCTTTCAGGGGAGCATTTGCAACCGGTTGGCACCATTTTTGAGTGAATTACCAAAAGTCAGATTTTTGCTGAAATTGTGACCCCGGGGCTTAGGGATTTTTTCAAAAAAATATTTTCTGACGGTTAAGTTTTTGAGGGCTGATTTCTTGTCCTGTGATAAAAAGCCTTCTGTTTCGAGTGCCAAAGATTTCAGGAGAGCATTTTCAAGCTTTTGGCACCATTTTTGAGTGAATTGCCAAAAGTCAGATTTTTGCTGAAATTGTGACCCCGGGCGTTAGGGATTATTTCAAAAAAATATTTTCTGCCGGTTAAGTTTTTGAGGGCTGATTTCTTGTCCTGTGATAAAAAGCCTTCTGTTTCGAGTGCCAAAGCTTTCAGGGGAGCATTTGCAACCGGTTGGCACCATTTTTGAGTGAATTACCAAAAGTCAGATTTTTGATGAAATTGTGACCCCGGGGCTTAGGGATTTTTTCAAAAAAACATTTTCTGCCGGTTAAGTTTTTGAGGGCTGATTTCTTGTCCTGTGATAAAAAGCCTTCTGTTTCGAGTGCCAAAGCTTTCAGGGGAGCATTTTCAAGCTTTTGGCACCATTTTTGAGTGAATTGCCAAAAGTCAGATTTTTGCTGAAATATTTTCTGCCGGTTAACTTTTTGAGGGCTGATTTCTTGTCCTGTGATAAAAAGCCTTCTGTTTCGAGTGCCAAAGCTTTCAGGGGAGCATTTGCAACCGGTTGGCACCATTTTTGAGTGAATTGCCAAAAGTCAGATTTTTGATGAAATTGTGACCCCGGGGCTTAGGGATTTTTTCAAAAAAATATTTTCTGCCGGTTAAGTTTTTGAGGGCTGATTTCTTGTCCTGTGATAAAAAGCCTTCTGTTTCGAGTGCCAAAGCTTTCAGGGGAGCATTTGCAACCGGTTGGCACCATTTTTGAGTGAATTGCCAAAAGTCAGATTTTTGCTGAAATTGTGACCCCGGGGCTTAGGGATTTTTTCAAAAAAATATTTTCTGCCGGTTAAGTTTTTGAGGGCTGATTTCTTGTCCTGTGATAAAAAGCCTTCTGTTTCGAGTGCCAAAGCTTTCAGGGGAGCATTTGCAACCGGTTGGCACCATTTTTGAGTGAATTACCAAAAGTCAGATTTTTGCTAAAATTGTGACCCCGGGGCTTAGGGATTTTTTCAAAAAAATATTTTCTGCCGGTTAAGTTTTTGAGGGCTGATTTCTTGTCCTGTGATAAAAAGCCTTCTGTTTCGAGTGCCAAAGCTTTCAGGGGAGCATTTTCAAGCTTTTGGCACCATTTTTGAGTGAATCGCCAAAAGTCAGATTTTTGCTGAAATTGTGACCCCGGGCGTTAGGGATTTTTTCAAAAAAATATTTTCTGCCGGTTAAGTTTTTGAGGGCTGATTTCTTGTCCTGTGATAAAAAGCCTTCTGTTTCGAGTGCCAAAGCTTTCAGGGGAGCATTTGCAACCGGTTGGCACCATTTTTGAGTGAATTACCAAAAGTCAGATTTTTGCTGAAATTGTGACCCCGGGGCTTAGGGATTTTTTCAAAAAAATATTTTCTGCCGGTTAAGTTTTTGAGGGCTGATTTCTTGTCCTGTGATAAAAAGCCTTCTGTTTCGAGTGCCAAAGCTTTCAGGGGAGCATTTTCAAGCTTTTGGCACCATTTTTGAGTGAATTGCCAAAAGTCAGATTTTTGCTGAAATATTTTCTGCCGGTTAACTTTTTGAGGGCTGATTTCTTGTCCTGTGCTAAAAAGCCTTCTGTTTCGAGTGCCAAAGCTTTCAGGGGAGCATTTGCAACCGGTTGGCACCATTTTTGAGTGAATTACCAAAAGTCAGATTTTTGCTGAAATTGTGACCCCGGGGCTTAGGGATTTTTTCAAAAAAATATTTTCTGCCGGTTAAGTTTTTGAGGGCTGATTTCTTGTCCTGTGATAAAAAGCCTTCTGTTTCGAGTGCCAAAGCTTTCAGGGGAGCATTTTCAAGCTTTTGGCACCATTTTTGAGTGAATTGCCAAAAGTCAGATTTTTGCTGAAATATTTTCTGCCGGTTAACTTTTTGAGGGCTGATTTCTTGTCCTGTGATAAAAAGCCTTCTGTTTCGAGTGCCAAAGCTTTCAGGGGAGCATTTGCAACCGGTTGGCACCATTTTTGAGTGAATTACCAAAAGTCAGATTTTTGCTGAAATTGTGACCCCGGGGCTTAGGGATTTTTTCAAAAAAATATTTTCTGTCGGTTAACTTTTTGAGGGCTGATTTCTTGTCCTGTGATAAAAAGCCTTCTGTTTCGAGTGCCAAAGCTTTTAGGGGAGCATTTTCAAGCTTTTGGCACCATTTTTGAGTGAATTGCCAAAAGTCAGATTTTTGCCGAAATATTTTCTGCCGGTTAAGTTTTTGAGGGCTGATTTCTTGTCTTGTGATATAAAGCCTTCTGTTTCGAGTGCCAAAGCTTTCAGGGGAGGATTTGCAACCGGTTGTCACCATTTTTGAGTGAATTGCCAAAAGTCAGATTTTTGATGAAATTGTGACCCCGGGGCTTAGGGATTTTTTCAAAAAAATATTTTCTGCCGGTTAAGTTTTTGAGGGCTGATTTCTTGTCCTGTGATAAAAAGTCTTCTGTTTCGAGTGCCAAAGCTTTCAGGGGAGCATTTTCAAGCTTTTGGCACCATTTTTGAGTGAATTGCCAAAAGTCAGATTTTTGCTGAAATATTTTCTGCCGGTTAAGTTTTTGAGGGCTGATTTCTTGTCCTGTGATAAAAAGCCTTCTGTTTCGAGTGCCAAAGCTTTCAGGGGAGCATTTGCAACCGGTTGGCACCATTTTTGAGTGAATTGCCAAAAGTAAGATTTTTGCTGAAATTGTGACCCCGGGGCTTAGGGATTTTTTCAAAAAAATATTTTCTGCCGGTTAAGTTTTTGAGGGCTGATTTCTTGTCCTGTGATAAAAAGCCTTCTGTTTCGAGTGCTAAAGCTTTCAGGGGAGCATTTGCAACCGGTTGGCACCATTTTTGAGTGAATTGCCAAAAGTCAGATTTTTGATGAAATTGTGACCCCGGGGCTTAGGGATTTTTTCAAAAAAATATTTTCTGCCGGTTAAGTTTTTGAGGGCTGATTTCTTGTCCTATGATAAAAAGCCTTCTGTTTCGAGTGCCAAAGCTTTCAGGGGAGCATTTGCAACCGGTTGGCACCATTTTTGAGTGAATTGCCAAAAGTAAGATTTTTGCTGAAATTGTGACCCCGGGGCTTAGGGATTTTTTCAAAAAAATATTTTCTGCCGGTTAAGTTTTTGAGGGCTGATTTCTTGTCCTGTGATAAAAAGCCTTCTGTTTCGAGTGCTAAAGCTTTCAGGGGAGCATTTGCAACCGGTTGGCACCATTTTTGAGTGAATTGCCAAAAGTCAGATTTTTGATGAAATTGTGACCCCGGGGCTTAGGGATTTTTTCAAAAAAATATTTTCTGCCGGTTAAGTTTTTGAGGGCTGATTTCTTGTCTTATGATAAAAAGCCTTCTGTTTCGAGTGCCAAAGCTTTCAGGGGAGCATTTGCAACCGGTTGGCACCATTTTTGAGTGAATTGCCAAAAGTCAGATTTTTGCTGAAATTGTGACCCCGGGGCTTAGGGATTTTTTCAAAAAAATATTTTCTGCCGGTTAAGTTTTTGAGGGCTGATTTCTTGTCCTGTGATAAAAAGCCTTCTGTTTCGAGTGCCAAAGCTTTCAGGGGAGCATTTTCATGCTTTTGGCACCATTTTTGAGTGAATTGCCAAAAGTCAGATTTTTGCTGAAATATTTTCTGCCGGTTAAGTTTTTGAGGCTGATTTCTTGTCCTGTGATAAAAAGCCTTCTGTTTCGAGTGCCAAAGCTTTCAGGGGAGGATTTGCAACCGGTTGGCACCATTTTTGAGTGAATTGCCAAAAGTCAGATTTTTGCTGAAATTGTGACCCCGGGCGTTAGGGATTTTTTCAAAAAAATATTTTCTGCCGGTTAAGTTTTTGAGGGCTGATTTCTTGTCCTGTGATAAAAAGCCTTCTGTTTCGAGTGCCAAAGCTTTCAGGGGAGCATTTGCAACCGGTTGGCACCATTTTTGAGTGAATTACCAAAAGTCAGATTTTTGCTGAAATTGTGACCCCGGGGCTTAGGGATTTTTTCAAAAAAATATTTTCTGTCGGTTAACTTTTTGAGGGCTGATTTCTTGTCCTGTGATAAAAAGCCTTCTGTTTCGAGTGCCAAAGCTTTCAGGGGAGCATTTTCAAGCTTTTGGCACCATTTTTGAGTGAATTGCCAAAAGTCAGATTTTTGCCGAAATATTTTCTGCCGGTTAAGTTTTTGAGGGCTGATTTCTTGTCTTGTGATATAAAGCCTTCTGTTTCGAGTGCCAAAGCTTTCAGGGGAGGATTTGCAACCGGTTGGCACCATTTTTGAGTGAATTGCCAAAAGTCAGATTTTTGATGAAATTGTGACCCCGGGGCTTAGGGATTTTTTCAAAAAAATATTTTCTGCCGGTTAACTTTTTGAGGGCTGATTTCTTGTCCTGTGATAAAAAGCCTTCTGTTTCGAGTGCCAAAGCTTTCAGGGGAGCATTTGCAACCGGTTGGCACCATTTTTGAGTGAATTGCCAAAAGTCAGATTTTTGATGAAATTGTGACCCCGGGGCTTAGGGATTTTTTCAAAAAAATATTTTCTGCCGGTTAAGTTTTTGAGGGCTGATTTCTTGTCCTATGATAAAAAGCCTTCTGTTTCGAGTGCCAAAGCTTTCAGGGGAGCATTTGCAACCGGTTGGCACCATTTTTGAGTGAATTGCCAAAAGTCAGATTTTTGCTGAAATTGTGACCCCGGGGCTTAGGGATTTTTTCAAAAAAATATTTTCTGCCGGTTAAGTTTTTGAGGGCTGATTTCTTGTCCTGTGATAAAAAGCCTTCTGTTTCGAGTGCCAAAGCTTTCAGGGGAGCATTTTCAAGCTTTTGGCACCATTTTTGAGTGAATTGCCAAAAGTCAGATTTTTGCTGAAATATTTTCTGCCGGTTAAGTTTTTGAGGCTGATTTCTTGTCCTGTGATAAAAAGCCTTCTGTTTCGAGTGCCAAAGCTTTCAGGGGAGGATTTGCAACCGGTTGGCACCATTTTTGAGTGAATTGCCAAAAGTCAGATTTTTGATGAAATTGTGACCCCGGGGCTTAGGGATTTTTTCAAAAAAATATTTTCTGCCGGTTAAGTTTTTGAGGGCTGATTTCTTGTCCTGTGATAAAAAGTCTTCTGTTTCGAGTGCCAAAGCTTTCAGGGGAGCATTTTCAAGCTTTTGGCACCATTTTTGAGTGAATTGCCAAAAGTCAGATTTTTGCTGAAATATTTTCTGCCAGTTAAGTTTTTGAGGGCTGATTTCTTGTCCTATGATAAAAAGCCTTCTGTTTCGAGTGCCAAAGCTTTCAGGGGAGCATTTGCAACCGGTTGGCACCATTTTTGAGTGAATTGCCAAAAGTCAGATTTTTGCTGAAATTGTGACCCCGGGGCTTAGGGATTTTTTCAAAAAAATATTTTCTGCCGGTTAAGTTTTTGAAGGCTGATTTCTTGTCCTGTGATAAAAAGCCTTCTGTTTCGAGTGCCAAAGCTTTCAGGGGAGCATTTTCAAGCTTTTGGCACCATTTTTGAGTGAATTGCCAAAAGTCAGATTTTTGCTGAAATATTTTCTGCCGGTTAAGTTTTTGAGGCTGATTTCTTGTCCTGTGATAAAAAGCCTTCTGTTTCGAGTGCCAAAGCTTTCAGGGGAGCATTTGCAACAGGTTGGCACCATTTTTGAGTGAATTGCCAAAAGTCAGATTTTTGCTGAAATTGTGACCCCGGACGTTAGGGATTTTTTCAAAAAAATATTTTCTGCCGGTTAAGTTTTTGAGGGCTGATTTCTTGTCCTGTGATAAAAAGCCTTCTGTTTTGAGTGCCAAAGCTTTCAGGGGAGCATTTGCAACCGGTTGGCACCATTTTTGAGTGAATTACCAAAAGTCAGATTTTTTATGAAATTGTGACCCCGGGGCTTAGGGATTTTTTCAAAAAAATATTTTCTGCCGGTTAAGTTTTTGAGGGCTGATTTCTTGTCCTGTGATAAAAAGCCTTCTGTTTCGAGTGCCAAACCTTTCAGTAGAGCATTTTTATTCTTTTGGCACCATTTTTGAGTGAATTGCCAAAAGTCAGATTTTTGCTGAAATTGTGACCCCGGGGGTTAGGGATTTCTTCAAAAAAATATTTTCTGCTGGTTAACTTTTTGAGGGCTGATTTCTTGTCCTGTGATAAAAGGCTTCTGTTTCGAGTGCCAAAGCTTTCAGGGGAGCATTTGCAACCGGTTGGCACCATTTTTGAGTGAATTGCCAAAAGTCAGATTTTTGCTGAAATTGTGACCCCGGGGCTTAGGGATTTTTTCAAAAAAATATTTTCTGTCGGTTAACTTTTTGAGGGCTGATTTCTTGTCCTGTGATAAAAAGCCTTCTGTTTCGAGTGCCAAAGCTTTCAGGAGAGCATTTTCAAGCTTTTGGCACCATTTTTGAGTGAATTGCCAAAAGTCAGATTTTTGCTGAAATTGTGACCCCGGGCGTTAGGGATTTTTTCAAAAAAATATTTTCTGCCGGTTAAGTTTTTGAGGGCTGATTTCTTGTCCTGTGATAAAAAGCCTTCTGTTTCGAGTGCCAAAGCTTTCAGGGGAGCATTTGCAACCGGTTGGCACCATTTTTGAGTGAATTACCAAAAGTCAGATTTTTGCTGAAATTGTGACCCCGGGGCTTAGGGATTTTTTCAAAAAAATATTTTCTGCCGGTTAAGTTTTTGAGGGCTGATTTCTTGTCCTGTGATAAAAAGCCTTCTGTTTCGAGTGCCAAAGCTTTCAGGGGAGCATTTTCAAGCTTTTGGCACCATTTTTGAGTGAATTGCCAAAAGTCAGATTTTTGCTGAAATATTTTCTGCCGGTTAAGTTTTTGAGGCTGATTTCTTGTCCTGTGATAAAAAGCCTTCTGTTTCGAGTGCCAAAGCTTTCAGGGGAGCATTTGCAACCGGTTGGCACCATTTTTGAGTGAATTGCCAAAAGTCAGATTTTTGATGAAATTGTGACCCCGGGGCTTAGGGATTTTTTCAAAAAAATATTTTCTGCCGGTTAAGTTTTTGAGGGCTGATTTCTTGTCCTGTGATAAAAAGCCTTCTGTTTCGAGTGCCAAAGCTTTCAGGGGAGCATTTGCAACCGGTTGGCACCATTTTTGAGTGAATTACCAAAAGTCAGATTTTTGCTGAAATTGTGACCCCGGGGCTTAGGGATTTTTTCAAAAAAATATTTTCTGTCGGTTAACTTTTTGAGGGCTGATTTCTTGTCCTGTGATAAAAAGCCTTCTGTTTCGAGTGCCAAAGCTTTCAGGAGAGCATTTTCAAGCTTTTGGCACCATTTTTGAGTGAATTGCCAAAAGTCAGATTTTTGCTGAAATTGTGACCCCGGGCGTTAGGGATTTTTTCAAAAAAATATTTTCTGCCGGTTAAGTTTTTGAGGGCTGATTTCTTGTCCTGTGATAAAAAGCCTTCTGTTTCGAGTGCCAAAGCTTTCAGGGGAGCATTTTCAAGCTTTTGGCACCATTTTTGAGTGAATTGCCAAAAGTCAGATTTTTGCTGAAATATTTTCTGCCGGTTAAGTTTTTGAGGGCTGATTTCTTGTCCTGTGATAAAAAGCCTTCTGTTTCGAGTGCCAAAGCTTTCAGGGGAGCATTTGCAACCGGTTGGCACCATTTTTGAGTGAATTGCCAAAAGTCAGATTTTTGATGAAATTGTGACCCCGGGGCTTAGGGATTTTTTCAAAAAAATATTTTCTGCCGGTTAAGTTTTTGAGGGCTGATTTCTTGTCCTGTGATAAAAAGCCTTCTGTTTCGAGTGCCAAAGCTTTCAGGAGAGCATTTTCAAGCTTTTGGCACCATTTTTGAGTGAATTGCCAAAAGTCAGATTTTTGCTGAAATTGTGACCCCGGGCGTTAGGGATTTTTTCAAAAAAATATTTTCTGCCGGTTAAGTTTTTGAGGGCTGATAATTGTGACCCCGGGGCTTAGGGATTTTTTCAAAAAAATATTTTCTGCCGGTTAAGTTTTTGAGGGCTGATTTCTTGTCCTGTGATAAAAAGCCTTCTGTTTCGAGTGCCAAAGCTTTCAGGGGAGCATTTTCAAGCTTTTGGCACCATTTTTGAGTGAATCGCCAAAAGTCAGATTTTTGCTGAAATATTTTCTGCCGGTTAAGTTTTTGAGGGCTGATTTCTTGTCCTGTGATAATAAGCCTTCTGTTTCGAGTGCCAAAGCTTTCAGGGGAGCATTTGCAACCGGTTGGCACCATTTTTGAGTGAATTGCCAAAAGTCAGATTTTTGATGAAATTGTGACCCCGGGGCTTAGGGATTTTTTCAAAAAAATATTTTCTGCCGGTTAAGTTTTTGAGGGCTGATTTCTTGTCCTGTGATAAAAAGCCTTCTGTTTCGAGTGCCAAAGCTTTCAGGGGAGCATTTGCAACCGGTTGGCACCATTTTTGAGTGAATTGCCAAAAGTCAGATTTTTGATGAAATTGTGACCCCGGGGCTTAGGGATTTTTTCAAAAAAATATTTTCTGCCGGTTAAGTTTTTGAGGGCTGATTTCTTGTCCTATGATAAAAAGCCTTCTGTTTCGAGTGCCAAAGCTTTCAGGGGAGCATTTGCAACCGGTTGGCACCATTTTTGAGTGAATTGCCAAAAGTCAGATTTTTGCTGAAATTGTGACCCCGGGGCTTAGGGATTTTTTCAAAAAAATATTTTCTGTCGGTTAACTTTTTGAGGGCTGATTTCTTGTCCTGTGATAAAAAGCCTTCTGTTTCGAGTGCCAAAGCTTTCAGGAGAGCATTTTCAAGCTTTTGGCACCATTTTTGAGTGAATTGCCAAAAGTCAGATTTTTGCTGAAATTGTGACCCCGGGCGTTAGGGATTTTTTCAAAAAAATATTTTCTGCCGGTTAAGTTTTTGAGGGCTGATTTCTTGTCCTGTGATAAAAAGCCTTCTGTTTCGAGTGCCAAAGCTTTCAGGGGAGCATTTTCAAGCTTTTGGCACCATTTTTGAGTGAATTGCCAAAAGTCAGATTTTTGCTGAAATATTTTCTGCCGGTTAAGTTTTTGAGGGCTGATTTCTTGTCCTGTGATAAAAAGCCTTCTGTTTCGAGTGCCAAAGCTTTCAGGGGAGCATTTGCAACCGGTTGGCACCATTTTTGAGTGAATTGCCAAAAGTCAGATTTTTGATGAAATTGTGACCCCGGGGCTTAGGGATTTTTTCAAAAAAATATTTTCTGCCGGTTAAGTTTTTGAGGGCTGATTTCTTGTCCTGTGATAAAAAGCCTTCTGTTTCGAGTGCCAAAGCTTTCAGGAGAGCATTTTCAAGCTTTTGGCACCATTTTTGAGTGAATTGCCAAAAGTCAGATTTTTGCTGAAATTGTGACCCCGGGCGTTAGGGATTTTTTCAAAAAAATATTTTCTGCCGGTTAAGTTTTTGAGGGCTGATAATTGTGACCCCGGGGCTTAGGGATTTTTTCAAAAAAATATTTTCTGCCGGTTAAGTTTTTGAGGGCTGATTTCTTGTCCTGTGATAAAAAGCCTTCTGTTTCGAGTGCCAAAGCTTTCAGGGGAGCATTTTCAAGCTTTTGGCACCATTTTTGAGTGAATCGCCAAAAGTCAGATTTTTGCTGAAATATTTTCTGCCGGTTAAGTTTTTGAGGGCTGATTTCTTGTCCTGTGATAATAAGCCTTCTGTTTCGAGTGCCAAAGCTTTCAGGGGAGCATTTGCAACCGGTTGGCACCATTTTTGAGTGAATTGCCAAAAGTCAGATTTTTGATGAAATTGTGACCCCGGGGCTTAGGGATTTTTTCAAAAAAATATTTTCTGCCGGTTAAGTTTTTGAGGGCTGATTTCTTGTCCTGTGATAAAAAGCCTTCTGTTTCGAGTGCCAAAGCTTTCAGGGGAGCATTTGCAACCGGTTGGCACCATTTTTGAGTGAATTGCCAAAAGTCAGATTTTTGATGAAATTGTGACCCCGGGGCTTAGGGATTTTTTCAAAAAAATATTTTCTGCCGGTTAAGTTTTTGAGGGCTGATTTCTTGTCCTATGATAAAAAGCCTTCTGTTTCGAGTGCCAAAGCTTTCAGGGGAGCATTTGCAACCGGTTGGCACCATTTTTGAGTGAATTGCCAAAAGTCAGATTTTTGCTGAAATTGTGACCCCGGGGCTTAGGGATTTTTTCAAAAAAATATTTTCTGCCGGTTAAGTTTTTGAGGGCTGATTTCTTGTCCTGTGATAAAAAGCCTTCTGTTTCGAGTGCCAAAGCTTTCAGGGGAGCATTTTCAAGCTTTTGGCACCATTTTTGAGTGAATTGCCAAAAGTCAGATTTTTGCTGAAATATTTTCTGCCGGTTAAGTTTTTGAGGCTGATTTCTTGTCCTGTGATAAAAAGCCTTCTGTTTCGAGTGCCAAAGCTTTCAGGGGAGCATTTGCAACCGGTTGGCACCATTTTTGAGTGAATTGCCAAAAGTCAGATTTTTGATGAAATTGTGACCCCGGGGCTTAGGGATTTTTTCAAAAAAATATTTTCTGCCGGGTAAGTTTTTGAGGGCTGATTTCTTGTCCTGTGATAAAAAGCCTTCTGTTTCGAGTGCCAAAGCTTTCAGGGGAGCATTTGCAACCGGTTGGCACCATTTTTGAGTGAATTACCAAAAGTCAGATTTTTGCTGAAATTGTGACCCCGGGGCTTAGGGATTTTTTCAAAAAAATATTTTCTGCCGGTTAAGTTTTTGAGGGCTGATTTCTTGTCCTGTGATAAAAAGCCTTCTGTTTCGAGTGCCAAAGCTTTCAGGGGAGCATTTTCAAGCTTTTGGCACCATTTTTGAGTGAATTGCCAAAAGTCAGATTTTTGCTGAAATATTTTCTACCGGTTAAGTTTTTGAGGCTGATTTCTTGTCCTGTGATAAAAAGCCTTCTGTTTCGAGTGCCAAAGCTTTCAGGGGAGCATTTGCAACCGGTTGGCACCATTTTTGAGTGAATTGCCAAAAGTCAGATTTTTGATGAAATTGTGACCCCGGGTCTTAGGGATTTTTTCAAAAAAATATTTTCTGCCGGTTAAGTTTTTGAGGGCTGATTTCTTGTCCTGTGATAAAAAGCCTTCTGTTTCGAGTGCCAAAGCTTTCAGGGGAGCATTTGCAACCGGTTGGCACCATTTTTGAGTGAATTACCAAAAGTCAGATTTTTGCTGAAATTGTGACCCCGGGGCTTAGGGATTTTTTCAAAAAAATATTTTCTGTCGGTTAACTTTTTGAGGGCTGATTTCTTGTCCTGTGATAAAAAGCCTTCTGTTTCGAGTGCCAAAGCTTTCAGGAGAGCATTTTCAAGCTTTTGGCACCATTTTTGAGTGAATTGCCAAAAGTCAGATTTTTGCTGAAATTGTGACCCCGGGCGTTAGGGATTTTTTCAAAAAAATATTTTCTGCCGGTTAAGTTTTTGAGGGCTGATTTCTTGTCCTGTGATAAAAAGCCTTCTGTTTCGAGTGCCAAAGCTTTCAGGGGAGCATTTTCAAGCTTTTGGCACCATTTTTGAGTGAATTGCCAAAAGTCAGATTTTTGCTGAAATATTTTCTGCCGGTTAAGTTTTTGAGGGCTGATTTCTTGTCCTGTGATAAAAAGCCTTCTGTTTCGAGTGCCAAAGCTTTCAGGGGAGCATTTGCAACCGGTTGGCACCATTTTTGAGTGAATTGCCAAAAGTCAGATTTTTGATGAAATTGTGACCCCGGGGCTTAGGGATTTTTTCAAAAAAATATTTTCTGCCGGTTAAGTTTTTGAGGGCTGATTTCTTGTCCTGTGATAAAAAGCCTTCTGTTTCGAGTGCCAAAGCTTTCAGGAGAGCATTTTCAAGCTTTTGGCACCATTTTTGAGTGAATTGCCAAAAGTCAGATTTTTGCTGAAATTGTGACCCCGGGCGTTAGGGATTTTTTCAAAAAAATATTTTCTGCCGGTTAAGTTTTTGAGGGCTGATAATTGTGACCCCGGGGCTTAGGGATTTTTTCAAAAAAATATTTTCTGCCGGTTAAGTTTTTGAGGGCTGATTTCTTGTCCTGTGATAAAAAGCCTTCTGTTTCGAGTGCCAAAGCTTTCAGGGGAGCATTTTCAAGCTTTTGGCACCATTTTTGAGTGAATCGCCAAAAGTCAGATTTTTGCTGAAATATTTTCTGCCGGTTAAGTTTTTGAGGGCTGATTTCTTGTCCTGTGATAATAAGCCTTCTGTTTCGAGTGCCAAAGCTTTCAGGGGAGCATTTGCAACCGGTTGGCACCATTTTTGAGTGAATTGCCAAAAGTCAGATTTTTGATGAAATTGTGACCCCGGGGCTTAGGGATTTTTTCAAAAAAATATTTTCTGCCGGTTAAGTTTTTGAGGGCTGATTTCTTGTCCTGTGATAAAAAGCCTTCTGTTTCGAGTGCCAAAGCTTTCAGGGGAGCATTTGCAACCGGTTGGCACCATTTTTGAGTGAATTGCCAAAAGTCAGATTTTTGATGAAATTGTGACCCCGGGGCTTAGGGATTTTTTCAAAAAAATATTTTCTGCCGGTTAAGTTTTTGAGGGCTGATTTCTTGTCCTATGATAAAAAGCCTTCTGTTTCGAGTGCCAAAGCTTTCAGGGGAGCATTTGCAACCGGTTGGCACCATTTTTGAGTGAATTGCCAAAAGTCAGATTTTTGCTGAAATTGTGACCCCGGGGCTTAGGGATTTTTTCAAAAAAATATTTTCTGCCGGTTAAGTTTTTGAGGGCTGATTTCTTGTCCTGTGATAAAAAGCCTTCTGTTTCGAGTGCCAAAGCTTTCAGGGGAGCATTTTCAAGCTTTTGGCACCATTTTTGAGTGAATTGCCAAAAGTCAGATTTTTGCTGAAATATTTTCTGCCGGTTAAGTTTTTGAGGCTGATTTCTTGTCCTGTGATAAAAAGCCTTCTGTTTCGAGTGCCAAAGCTTTCAGGGGAGCATTTGCAACCGGTTGGCACCATTTTTGAGTGAATTGCCAAAAGTCAGATTTTTGATGAAATTGTGACCCCGGGGCTTAGGGATTTTTTCAAAAAAATATTTTCTGCCGGGTAAGTTTTTGAGGGCTGATTTCTTGTCCTGTGATAAAAAGCCTTCTGTTTCGAGTGCCAAAGCTTTCAGGGGAGCATTTGCAACCGGTTGGCACCATTTTTGAGTGAATTACCAAAAGTCAGATTTTTGCTGAAATTGTGACCCCGGGGCTTAGGGATTTTTTCAAAAAAATATTTTCTGCCGGTTAAGTTTTTGAGGGCTGATTTCTTGTCCTGTGATAAAAAGCCTTCTGTTTCGAGTGCCAAAGCTTTCAGGGGAGCATTTTCAAGCTTTTGGCACCATTTTTGAGTGAATTGCCAAAAGTCAGATTTTTGCTGAAATATTTTCTACCGGTTAAGTTTTTGAGGCTGATTTCTTGTCCTGTGATAAAAAGCCTTCTGTTTCGAGTGCCAAAGCTTTCAGGGGAGCATTTGCAACCGGTTGGCACCATTTTTGAGTGAATTGCCAAAAGTCAGATTTTTGATGAAATTGTGACCCCGGGTCTTAGGGATTTTTTCAAAAAAATATTTTCTGCCGGTTAAGTTTTTGAGGGCTGATTTCTTGTCCTGTGATAAAAAGCCTTCTGTTTCGAGTGCCAAAGCTTTCAGGGGAGCATTTGCAACCGGTTGGCACCATTTTTGAGTGAATTACCAAAAGTCAGATTTTTGCTGAAATTGTGACCCCGGGGCTTAGGGATTTTTTCAAAAAAATATTTTCTGTCGGTTAACTTTTTGAGGGCTGATTTCTTGTCCTGTGATAAAAAGCCTTCTGTTTCGAGTGCCAAAGCTTTCAGGAGAGCATTTTCAAGCTTTTGGCACCATTTTTGAGTGAATTGCCAAAAGTCAGATTTTTGCTGAAATTGTGACCCCGGGCGTTAGGGATTTTTTCAAAAAAATATTTTCTGCCGGTTAAGTTTTTGAGGGCTGATTTCTTGTCCTGTGATAAAAAGCCTTCTGTTTCGAGTGCCAAAGCTTTCAGGGGAGCATTTTCAAGCTTTTGGCACCATTTTTGAGTGAATTGCCAAAAGTCAGATTTTTGCTGAAATATTTTCTGCCGGTTAAGTTTTTGAGGGCTGATTTCTTGTCCTGTGATAAAAAGCCTTCTGTTTCGAGTGCCAAAGCTTTCAGGGGAGCATTTGCAACCGGTTGGCACCATTTTTGAGTGAATTGCCAAAAGTCAGATTTTTGATGAAATTGTGACCCCGGGGCTTAGGGATTTTTTCAAAAAAATATTTTCTGCCGGTTAAGTTTTTGAGGGCTGATTTCTTGTCCTGTGATAAAAAGCCTTCTGTTTCGAGTGCCAAAGCTTTCAGGAGAGCATTTTCAAGCTTTTGGCACCATTTTTGAGTGAATTGCCAAAAGTCAGATTTTTGCTGAAATTGTGACCCCGGGCGTTAGGGATTTTTTCAAAAAAATATTTTCTGCCGGTTAAGTTTTTGAGGGCTGATAATTGTGACCCCGGGGCTTAGGGATTTTTTCAAAAAAATATTTTCTGCCGGTTAAGTTTTTGAGGGCTGATTTCTTGTCCTGTGATAAAAAGCCTTCTGTTTCGAGTGCCAAAGCTTTCAGGGGAGCATTTTCAAGCTTTTGGCACCATTTTTGAGTGAATCGCCAAAAGTCAGATTTTTGCTGAAATATTTTCTGCCGGTTAAGTTTTTGAGGGCTGATTTCTTGTCCTGTGATAATAAGCCTTCTGTTTCGAGTGCCAAAGCTTTCAGGGGAGCATTTGCAACCGGTTGGCACCATTTTTGAGTGAATTGCCAAAAGTCAGATTTTTGATGAAATTGTGACCCCGGGGCTTAGGGATTTTTTCAAAAAAATATTTTCTGCCGGTTAAGTTTTTGAGGGCTGATTTCTTGTCCTGTGATAAAAAGCCTTCTGTTTCGAGTGCCAAAGCTTTCAGGGGAGCATTTGCAACCGGTTGGCACCATTTTTGAGTGAATTGCCAAAAGTCAGATTTTTGATGAAATTGTGACCCCGGGGCTTAGGGATTTTTTCAAAAAAATATTTTCTGCCGGTTAAGTTTTTGAGGGCTGATTTCTTGTCCTATGATAAAAAGCCTTCTGTTTCGAGTGCCAAAGCTTTCAGGGGAGCATTTGCAACCGGTTGGCACCATTTTTGAGTGAATTGCCAAAAGTCAGATTTTTGCTGAAATTGTGACCCCGGGGCTTAGGGATTTTTTCAAAAAAATATTTTCTGCCGGTTAAGTTTTTGAGGGCTGATTTCTTGTCCTGTGATAAAAAGCCTTCTGTTTCGAGTGCCAAAGCTTTCAGGGGAGCATTTGCAACCGGTTGGCACCATTTTTGAGTGAATTGCCAAAAGTCAGATTTTTGATGAAATTGTGACCCCGGGGCTTAGGGATTTTTTCAAAAAAATATTTTCTGCCGGTTAAGTTTTTGAGGGCTGATTTCTTGTCCTGTGATAAAAAGCCTTCTGTTTCGAGTGCCAAAGCTTTCAGGGGAGCATTTGCAACCGGTTGGCACCATTTTTGAGTGAATTACCAAAAGTCAGATTTTTGCTGAAATTGTGACCCCGGGGCTTAGGGATTTTTTCAAAAAAATATTTTCTGTCGGTTAACTTTTTGAGGGCTGATTTCTTGTCCTGTGATAAAAAGCCTTCTGTTTCGAGTGCCAAAGCTTTCAGGAGAGCATTTTCAAGCTTTTGGCACCATTTTTGAGTGAATTGCCAAAAGTCAGATTTTTGATGAAATTGTGACCCCGGGGCTTAGGGATTTTTTCAAAAAAATATTTTCTGCCGGTTAAGTTTTTGAGGGCTGATTTCTTGTCCTGTGATAAAAAGCCTTCTGTTTCGAGTGCCAAAGCTTTCAGGGGAGCATTTTCAAGCTTTTGGCACCATTTTTGAGTGAATTGCCAAAAGTCAGATTTTTGCTGAAATATTTTCTGCCGGTTAAGTTTTTGAGGGCTGATTTCTTGTCCTGTGATAAAAAGCCTTCTGTTTCGAGTGCCAAAGCTTTCAGGGGAGCATTTGCAACCGGTTGGCACCATTTTTGAGTGAATTGCCAAAAGTCAGATTTTTGATGAAATTGTGACCCCGGGGCTTAGGGATTTTTTCAAAAAAATATTTTCTGCCGGTTAAGTTTTTGAGGGCTGATTTCTTGTCCTGTGATAAAAAGCCTTCTGTTTCGAGTGCCAAAGCTTTCAGGAGAGCATTTTCAAGCTTTTGGCACCATTTTTGAGTGAATTGCCAAAAGTCAGATTTTTGCTGAAATTGTGACCCCGGGCGTTAGGGATTTTTTCAAAAAAATATTTTCTGTCGGTTAACTTTTTGAGGGCTGATTTCTTGTCCTGTGATAAAAAGCCTTCTGTTTCGAGTGCCAAAGCTTTCAGGGGAGCATTTTCAAGCTTTTGGCACCATTTTTGAGTGAATTGCCAAAAGTCAGATTTTTGCCGAAATATTTTCTGCCGGTTAAGTTTTTGAGGGCTGATTTCTTGTCTTGTGATATAAAGCCTTCTGTTTCGAGTGCCAAAGCTTTCAGGGGAGGATTTGCAACCGGTTGGCACCATTTTTGAGTGAATTGCCAAAAGTCAGATTTTTGATGAAATTGTGACCCCGGGGCTTAGGGATTTTTTCAAAAAAATATTTTCTGCCGGTTAAGTTTTTGAGGGCTGATTTCTTGTCCTGTGATAAAAAGCCTTCTGTTTCGAGTGCCAAAGCTTTCAGGGGAGCATTTTCAAGCTTTTGGCACCATTTTTGAGTGAATTGCCAAAAGTCAGATTTTTGCTGAAATATTTTCTGCCGGTTAAGTTTTTGAGGGCTGATTTCTTGTCCTGTGATAAAAAGCCTTCTGTTTCGAGTGCCAAAGCTTTCAGGGGAGCATTTGCAACCGGTTGGCACCATTTTTGAGTGAATTGCCAAAAGTCAGATTTTTGATGAAATTGTGACCCCGGGGCTTAGGGATTTTTTCAAAAAAATATTTTCTGCCGGTTAAGTTTTTGAGGGCTGATTTCTTGTCCTGTGATAAAAAGCCTTCTGTTTCGAGTGCCAAAGCTTTCAGGGGAGCATTTGCAACCGGTTGGCACCATTTTTGAGTGAATTGCCAAAAGTCAGATTTTTGATGAAATTGTGACCCCGGGGGTTAGGGATTTCTTCAAAAAATTATTTTCTGCCGGTTAACTTTTTGAGGGCTGATTTCTTGTCCTGTGATAAAAAGCCTTCTGTTTCGAGTGCCAAAGCTTTCAGGGGAGCATTTGCAACCGGTTGGCACCATTTTTGAGTGAATTGCCAAAAGTCAGATTTTTGATGAAATTGTGACCCCGGGGCTTAGAGATTTTTTCAAAAAAATATTTTCTGCCGGTTAAGTTTTTGAGGGCTGATTTCTTGTCCTATGATAAAAAGCCTTCTGTTTCGAGTGCCAAAGCTTTCAGGGGAGCATTTGCAACCGGTTGGCACCATTTTTGAGTGAATTGCCAAAAGTCAGATTTTTGATGAAATTGTGACCCCGGGGCTTAGGGATTTTTTCAAAAAAATATTTTCTGCCGGTTAAGTTTTTGAGGGCTGATTTCTTGTCCTGTGATAAAAAGCCTTCTGTTTCGAGTGCCAAAGCTTTCAGGGGAGCATTTTCAAGCTTTTGGCACCATTTTTGAGTGAATTGCCAAAAGTCAGATTTTTGATGAAATTGTGACCCCGGGGCTTAGGGATTTCTTCAAAAAAATATTGTCTGCCGGTTATGTTTTTGAGGGCTGATTTCTTGTCCTGTGATAAAAAGCCTTCTGTTTCGAGTGCCAAAGCTTTCAGGGGAGCATTTGCAACCGGTTGGCACCATTTTTGAATGAATTGCCAAAAGTCAGATTTTTGATGAAATTGTGACCCCGGGGCTTAGGGATTTCTTCAAAAAAATATTGTCTGCCGGTTATGTTTTTGAGGGCTGATTTCTTGTCCTGTGATAAAAAGCCTTCTGTTTCGAGTGCCAAAGCTTTCAGGGGAGCATTTTCAAGCTTTTGGCACCATTTTTGAGTGAATTGCCAAAAGTCAGATTTTTGATGAAATTGTGACCCCGGGGCTTAGGGATTTCTTCAAAAAAATATTGTCTGCCGGTTATGTTTTTGAGGGCTGATTTCTTGTCCTGTGATAAAAAGCCTTCTGTTTCGAGTGCCAAAGCTTTCAGGGGAGCATTTGCAACCGGTTGGCACCATTTTTGAGTGAATTGCCAAAAGTCAGATTTTTGATGAAATTGTGACCCCGGGGCTTAGGGATTTTTTCAAAAAAATATTTTCTGCCGGTTAAGTTTTTGAGGGCTGATTTCTTGTCCTGTGATAAAAAGCCTTCTGTTTCGAGTGCCAAAGCTTTCAGGAGAGCATTTTCAAGCTTTTGGCACCATTTTTGAGTGAATTGCCAAAACTCAGATTTTTGCTGAAATTGTGACCCCGGGGGTTAGGGATTTCTTCAAAAAAATATTTTCTGCTGGTTAACTTTTTGAGGGCTGATTTCTTGTCCTGTGATAAAAAGCCTTCTGTTTCGAGTGCCAAAGCTTTCAGGGGAGCATTTGCAACCGGTTGGCACCATTTTTGAGTGAATTGCCAAAAGTCAGATTTTTGATGAAATTGTGACCCCGGGCGTTAGGGATTTTTTCAAAAAAATATTTTCTGCCGGTTAAGTTTTTGAGGGCTGATTTCTTGTCCTGTGATAAAAAGCCTTCTGTTTCGAGTGCCAAACCTTTCAGGGGATCATTTTCAAGCTTTTGGCACCATTTTTGAGTGAATTGCCAAAAGTCAGATTTTTGATGAAATTGTGACCCCGGGGGTTAGGGTTTTTTTCAAAAAAACATTTTCTGCCGGTTAAGTTTTTGAGGGCTGATTTCTTGTCCTGTGATAAAAAGCCTTCTGTTTCGAGTGCCAAAGCTTTCAGGGGAGCATTTGCAACCGGTTGGCACCATTTTTGAGTGAATTTCCAAAAGTCAGATTTTTGATGAAATTGTAACCCCGGGGCTTTGGGAATTTTTCAAAAAAATATTTTCTGCCGGTTAAGTTTTTGAGGGCTGATTTCTTGTCCTGTGATAAAAAGCCTGTTTCGAGTGCCAAAGCTTTCAGGGGAGCATTTGCAACCGGTTGGCACCATTTTTGAGTGAATTTCCAAAAGTCAGATTTTTGATGAAATTGTGACCCCGGGGCTTAGGGAATTTTTCAAAAAAATATTTTCTGCCGGTTAAGTTTTTGAGGGCTGATTTCTTGTCCTGTGATAAAAAGCCTTCTGTTTCGAGTGCCAAAACTTTCAGTGGAGCATTTTCAAGCTTTTGGCACCATTTTTGAGTGAATTGCCAAAAGTCAGATTGTTTCTGAAATATTTTTTGCCGGTTAAGTTTTTGAGGGCTGATTTCTTGTCCTGTGATAAAAAGCCTTCTGTTTCGAGTGCCAAACCTTTCAGGGGAGCATTTTCAAGCTTTTGGCATCATTTTTGAGTGAATTGCCAAAAGTCAGATTTTTGCTGAAATTCTGACCCCGGGGGTTAGGGATTTTTTCAAAAAAATATTTTCTGCCGGTTAAGTTGTTGAGGGCTGATTTCTTGTCCTGTGATAAAAAGCCTTCTGTTTCGAGTGTCAAACCTTTCAGGAGAGCATTTTCAAGCTTTTGGCATCATTTTTGAGTGAATTGCCAAAAGTCAGATTTTTGCTGAAATTCTGACCCCGGGGGTTAGGGATTTTTTCAAAAAAATATTTTCTGCCGGTTAAGTCTTTGAGGGCTGATTTCTTATCCTGTGATAAAAAGCCTTCTGTTTCGAGTGCCAAACCTTTCAGGGGAGCATTTGCAACCAGTTGGCACCATTTTTGAGTTAATTGCCCAAAGTCAGATTTTTGCTGAAATTGTGACGCCGGGGCTTAGGGATTTTTTCAAAAAAATATTTTCTGCCGATTAACTTTTTGAGGGCTGATTTCTTGTCCTGTGATAAAAAGCCTTCTGTTTCGAGTGCCAGACCTTTCAGGGGAGTATTAGCAACCGGTTGGCACCATTTTTGAGTGAATTGCCA
Organism: Podarcis vaucheri; assembly: GCF_965113315.1. Taxonomy (NCBI): domain Eukaryota; kingdom Metazoa; phylum Chordata; class Lepidosauria; order Squamata; family Lacertidae; genus Podarcis; species Podarcis vaucheri. The sequence goes on from NC_138748.1 coordinate 14,659,763, forward strand.
AAAGTCAGATTTTTGCTGAAATTGTGACCCCGGGGTTTAGGGATTTTTTCAAAAAAATATTTTCTGCCGGTTAAGTTTTTGAGGGCTGATTTCTTGTCCTGTGATAAAAAGCCTTCTGTTTCGAGTGCCAAAGCTTTCAGGGGAGCATTTGCAACCGGTTGGCACCATTTTTGAGTGAATTGCCAAAAGTCAGATTTTTGCTGAAATTCTGACCCCGGGGCTGAGGGATTTTTTCAAAAAAATATTTTCTGCCGGTTAAGTTTTTGAGGGCTGATTTCTTGTCCTGTGATAAAAAGCCTTCTGTTTTCATCGCCAAAGCTTTCAGGGGAGCATTAGCAACCGGTTGGCACCATTTTTGAGTGAATTGCCAAAAGTCAGATTTTTGATGAAATTGTGACCCCGGGGGTTAGGGATTATTTCAAAAAAAATATTTTCTGCTGGTTAACTTTTTGAGGGCTGATTTCTTGTCCTGTGATAAAAAGCCTTCTGTTTCGAGTGCCAAAGCTTTCAGGGGAGCATTTGCAACCGGTTGGCACCATTTTTGAGTGAATTGCCAAAAGTCAGATTTTTGATGAAATTGTGACCCCGGGCGTTAGGGATTTTTTCAAAAAAATATTTTCTGCCGGTTAAGTTTTTGAGGGCTGATTTCTTGTCCTGTGATAAAAAGCCTTCTGTTTCGAGTGCCAAACCTTTCAGGGGATCATTTTCAAGCTTTTGGCACCATTTTTGAGTGAATTGCCAAAAGTCAGATTTTTGATGAAATTGTGACCCCGGGGGTTAGGGTTTTTTTCAAAAAAACATTTTCTGCCGGTTAAGTTTTTGAGGGCTGATTTCTTGTCCTGTGATAAAAAGCCTTCTGTTTCGAGTGCCAAAGCTTTCAGGGGAGCATTTGCAACCGGTTGGCACCATTTTTGAGTGAATTTCCAAAAGTCAGATTTTTGATGAAATTGTAACCCCGGGGCTTAGGGAATTTTTCAAAAAAATATTTTCTGCCGGTTAAGTTTTTGAGGGCTGATTTCTTGTCCTGTGATAAAAAGCCTGTTTCGAGTGCCAAAGCTTTCAGGGGAGCATTTGCAACCGGTTGGCACCATTTTTGAGTGAATTTCCAAAAGTCAGATTTTTGATGAAATTGTGACCCCGGGGCTTAGGGAATTTTTCAAAAAAATATTTTCTGCCGGTTAAGTTTTTGAGGGCTGATTTCTTGTCCTGTGATAAAAAGCCTTCTGTTTCGAGTGCCAAAACTTTCAGTGGAGCATTTTCAAGCTTTTGGCACCATTTTTGAGTGAATTGCCAAAAGTCAGATTGTTTCTGAAATATTTTTTGCCGGTTAAGTTTTTGAGGGCTGATTTCTTGTCCTGTGATAAAAAGCCTTCTGTTTCGAGTGCCAAACCTTTCAGGGGAGCATTTTCAAGCTTTTGGCATCATTTTTGAGTGAATTGCCAAAAGTCAGATTTTTGCTGAAATTCTGACCCCGGGGGTTAGGGATTTTTTCAAAAAAATATTTTCTGCCGGTTAAGTCTTTGAGGGCTGATTTCTTATCCTGTGATAAAAAGCCTTCTGTTTCGAGTGCCAAACCTTTCAGGGGAGCATTTGCAACCAGTTGGCACCATTTTTGAGTTAATTGCCCAAAGTCAGATTTTTGCTGAAATTGTGACGCCGGGGCTTAGGGATTTTTTCAAAAAAATATTTTCTGCCGATTAACTTTTTGAGGGCTGATTTCTTGTCCTGTGATAAAAAGCCTTCTGTTTCGAGTGCCAGACCTTTCAGGGGAGTATTAGCAACCGGTTGGCACCATTTTTGAGTGAATTGCCAAAAGTCAGATTTTTGCTGAAATTGTGACCCCGGGGTTTAGGGATTTTTTCAAAAAAATATTTTCTGCCGGTTAAGTTTTTGAGGGCTGATTTCTTGTCCTGTGATAAAAAGCCTTCTGTTTCGAGTGCCAAAGCTTTCAGGGGAGCATTTGCAACCGGTTGGCACCATTTTTGAGTGAATTGCCAAAAGTCAGATTTTTGCTGAAATTCTGACCCCGGGGCTGAGGGATTTTTTCAAAAAAATATTTTCTGCCGGTTAAGTTTTTGAGGGCTGATTTCTTGTCCTGTGATAAAAAGCCTTCTGTTTTCATCGCCAAAGCTTTCAGGGGAGCATTAGCAACCGGTTGGCACCATTTTTGAGTGAATTGCCAAAAGTCAGATTTTTGATGAAATTGTGACCCCGGGGGTTAGGGATTATTTCAAAAAAAATATTTTCTGCTGGTTAACTTTTTGAGGGCTGATTTCTTGTCCTGTGATAAAAAGCCTTCTGTTTAGAGTGCCAAAGCTTTCAGGGGAGCATTTGCAACCGGTTGGCACCATTTTTGAGTGAATTGCCAAAAGTCAGATTTTTGCTGAAATTGTGACCCCGGGGCTTAGGGATTTTTTCAAAGAAATATTTTCTGCCGGTTAAGTTTTTGAGGGCTGATTTCTTGTCCTGTGATAAAAAGCCTTCTGTTTTCATCGCCAAAGCTTTCAGGGGAGCATTAGCAACCGGTTGGCACCATTTTTGAGTGAATTGCCAAAAGTCAGATTTTTGATGAAATTGTGACCCCGGGGGTTAGGGATTTTTTCAAAAAAATATTTTCTGCCGGTTAAGTTGTTGAGGGCTGATTTCTTGTCCTGTAATAAAAAGCCTTCTGTTTTCATCGCCAAAGCTTTCAAGGGAGCATTAGCAACCGGTTGGCACCATTTTTGAGTGAATTGCCAAAAGTCAGATTTTTTATGAAATTGTGACCCCGGGGGTTAGGGATTTCTTGAAAAAAATATTTTCTGCCGGTTAAGTTTTTGAGGGCTGATTTCTTGTCCTGTGATAAAAAGCCTTCTGTTTCGAGTGCCAAACCTTTCAGGGGAGCATTTTCAAGCTTTTGGCATCATTTTTGAGTGAATTGCCAAAAGTCAGATTTTTGCTGAAATTCTGACCCCGGGGGTTAGGGATTTTTTCAAAAAAATATTTTCTGCCGGTTAAGTTGTTGAGGGCTGATTTCTTGTCCTGTGATAAAAAGCCTTCTGTTTCGATCGCCCAAGCTTTCTGGGGAGCACTTGCAACCGGTTGGCACCATTTTTGAGTGAATTGCCAAAAGTCAGATTTTTGATGAAATTCTGACCCCGGGGGTTAGGGATTTTTTCAAAAAAATATTTTCTGCCGGTTAAGTTGTTGAGGGCTGATTTCTTGTCCTGTGATAAAAAGCCTTCTGTTTCGATCGCCCAAGCTTTCAGGGGAGCACTTGCAACCGGTTGGCACCATTTTTGAGTGAATTGCCAAAAGTCAGATTTTTGATGAAATTGTGACCCCGGGGCTTAGGGATTTTTTCAAAAAAATATTTTCTGCCGGTTAAGTTTTTGAGGGCTGATTTCTTGTCCTGTGATAAAAAGCCTTCTGTTTTCATCGCCAAACCTTTCAGGGGAGCATTAGCAACCGGTTTGCACTATTTTTGAGTGAATTGCCAAAAGTCAGATTTTTGCTGAAATTGTGACCCCGGGGGTTAGGGATTTTTTCAAAAAAATATTTTCTGCCGGTTAAGTTTTTGAGGGCTGATTTCTTGTCCTGTGATAAAAAGCCTTCTGTTTCGAGTGCCAGACCTTTCAGGGGAGTATTAGCAACCGGTTGGCACCATTTTTGAGTGAATTGCCAAAAGTCAGATTTTTGCTGAAATTGTGACCCCGGGGGTTAGGGATTTTTTCAAAAAAATATTTTCTGCCGGTTAAGTTTTTGAGGGCTGATTTCTTGTCCTGTGATAAAAAGCCTTCTGTTTCGAGTGTCAAACCTTTCAGGGGAGCATTTTCAAGCTTTTGGCACCATTTTTGAGTGAATTGCCAAAAGTCAGATTTTTGCTGAAATTCTGACCCCGGGGCTGAGGGATTTTTTCAAAAAAATATTTTCTGCCGGTTAAGTTTTTGAGGGCTGATTTCTTGTCCTGTGATAAAAAGCCTTCTGTTTTCATCGCCAAAGCTTTCAGGGGAGCATTAGCAACCGGTTGGCACCATTTTTGAGTGAATTGCCAAAAGTCAGATTTTTGATGAAATTGTGACCCCGGGGGTTAGGGATTATTTCAAAAAAATATTTTCTGCCGGTTAAGTTTTTGAGGGCTGATTTCTTGTCCTGTGATAAAAAGCCTTCTGTTTTCGTCGCCAAAGCTTTCAGGGGAGCATTAGCAACCGGTTGGCACCATTTTTGAGTGAATTGCCATAAGTCAGATTTTTGATGAAATTGTGACCCCGGGGCTGAGGGATTTTTTCAAAAAAATATTTTCTGCCGGTTAAGTTTTTGAGGGCTGATTTCTTGTCCTGTGATAAAAAGCCTTCTGTTTCGAGTGCCAAAGCTTTCAGGGGAGCATTTTCAAGCTTTTGGCACCATTTTTCAGTGAATTGCCAAAAGTCAGATTGTTTCTGAAATATTTTCTGCCGGTTAAGTTTTTGAGGGCTGATTTCTTGTCCTGTGATAAAAAGCCTTCTGTTTCGAGTGTCAAACCTTTCAGGAGAGCATTTTCAAGCTTTTGGCATCATTTTTGAGTGAATTGCCAAAAGTCAGATTTTTGATGAAATTCTGACCCCGGGGGTTAGGGATTTTTTCAAAAAAATATTTTCTGCCGGTTAAGTTGTTGAGGGCTGATTTCTTGTCCTGTGATAAAAAGCCTTCTGTTTCGATCGCCCAAGCTTTCAGGGGAGCACTTGCAACCGGTTGGCACCATTTTTGAGTGAATTGCCAAAAGTCAGATTTTTGATGAAATTGTGACCCCGGGGCTTAGGGATTTTTTCAAAAAAATATTTTCTGCCGGTTATGTTTTTGAGGGCTGATTTCTTGTCCTGTGATAAAAAGCCTTCTGTTTTCATCGCCAAAGCTTTCAAGGGAGCATTAGCAACCGGTTGGCACCATTTTTGAGTGAATTGCCAAAAGTCAGATTTTTTATGAAATTGTGACCCCGGGGGTTAGGGATTTCTTGAAAAAAATAATTTCTGCCGGTTAAGTTTTTGAGGGCTGATTTCTTGTCCTGTGATAAAAAGCCTTCTGTTTCGAGTGCCAAACCTTTCAGGGGAGCATTTTCAAGCTTTTGGCATCATTTTTGAGTGAATTGCCAAAAGTCAGATTTTTGCTGAAATTCTGACCCCGGGGGTTAGGGATTTTTTCAAAAAAATATTTTCTGCCGGTTAAGTTGTTGAGGGCTGATTTCTTGTCCTGTGATAAAAAGCCTTCTGTTTCGAGTGTCAAACCTTTCAGGAGAGCATTTTCAAGCTTTTGGCATCATTTTTGAGTGAATTGCCAAAAGTCAGATTTTTGCTGAAATTCTGACCCCGGGGGTTAGGGATTTTTTCAAAAAAATATTTTCTGCCGGTTAAGTCTTTGAGGGCTGATTTCTTATCCTGTGATAAAAAGCCTTCTGTTTCGAGTGCCAAACCTTTCAGGGGAGCATTTGCAACCAGTTGGCACCATTTTTGAGTTAATTGCCCAAAGTCAGATTTTTGCTGAAATTGTGACGCCGGGGCTTAGGGATTTTTTCAAAAAAATATTTTCTGCCGATTAACTTTTTGAGGGCTGATTTCTTGTCCTGTGATAAAAAGCCTTCTGTTTCGAGTGCCAGACCTTTCAGGGGAGTATTAGCAACCGGTTGGCACCATTTTTGAGTGAATTGCCAAAAGTCAGATTTTTGCTGAAATTGTGACCCCGGGGTTTAGGGATTTTTTCAAAAAAATATTTTCTGCCGGTTAAGTTTTTGAGGGCTGATTTCTTGTCCTGTGATAAAAAGCCTTCTGTTTCGAGTGCCAAAGCTTTCAGGGGAGCATTTGCAACCGGTTGGCACCATTTTTGAGTGAATTGCCAAAAGTCAGATTTTTGCTGAAATTCTGACCCCGGGGCTGAGGGATTTTTTCAAAAAAATATTTTCTGCCGGTTAAGTTTTTGAGGGCTGATTTCTTGTCCTGTGATAAAAAGCCTTCTGTTTTCATCGCCAAAGCTTTCAGGGGAGCATTAGCAACCGGTTGGCACCATTTTTGAGTGAATTGCCAAAAGTCAGATTTTTGATGAAATTGTGACCCCGGGGGTTAGGGATTATTTCAAAAAAAATATTTTCTGCTGGTTAACTTTTTGAGGGCTGATTTCTTGTCCTGTGATAAAAAGCCTTCTGTTTAGAGTGCCAAAGCTTTCAGGGGAGCATTTGCAACCGGTTGGCACCATTTTTGAGTGAATTGCCAAAAGTCAGATTTTTGATGAAATTGTGACCCCGGGGGTTAGGGATTATTTCAAAAAAATATTTTCTGCTGGTTAACTTTTTGAGGGCTGATTTCTTGTCCTGTGATAAAAAGCCTTCTGTTTCGAGTGCCAAAGCTTTCAGGGGAGCATTAGCAACCGGTTGGCACCATTTTTGAGTGAATTGCCAAAAGTCAGATTTTTGATGAAATTGTGACCCCGGGGGTTAGGGATTTTTTCAAAGAAATATTTTCTGCCGGTTAAGTTGTTGAGGGCTGATTTCTTGTCCTGTAATAAAAAGCCTTCTGTTTTCATCGCCAAAGCTTTCAAGGGAGCATTAGCAACCGGTTGGCACCATTTTTGAGTGAATTGCCAAAAGTCAGATTTTTTATGAAATTGTGACCCCGGGGGTTAGGGATTTCTTGAAAAAAATATTTTCTGCCGGTTAAGTTTTTGAGGGCTGATTTCTTGTCCTGTGATAAAAAGCCTTCTGTTTCGAGTGCCAAACCTTTCAGGGGAGCATTTTCAAGCTTTTGGCATCATTTTTGAGTGAATTGCCAAAAGTCAGATTTTTGCTGAAATTCTGACCCCGGGGGTTAGGGATTTTTTCAAAAAAATATTTTCTGCCGGTTAAGTTGTTGAGGGCTGATTTCTTGTCCTGTGATAAAAAGCCTTCTGTTTCGATCGCCCAAGCTTTCTGGGGAGCACTTGCAACCGGTTGGCACCATTTTTGAGTGAATTGCCAAAAGTCAGATTTTTGATGAAATTCTTACCCCGGGGGTTAGGGATTTTTTCAAAAAAATATTTTCTGCCGGTTAAGTTGTTGAGGGCTGATTTCTTGTCCTGTGATAAAAAGCCTTCTGTTTCGATCGCCCAAGCCTTCAGGGGAGCACTTGCAACCGGTTGGCACCATTTTTGAGTGAATTGCCAAAAGTCAGATTTTTGATGAAATTGTGACCCCGGGGCTTAGGGATTTTTTCAAAAAAATATTTTCTGCCGGTTAAGTTTTTGAGGGCTGATTTCTTGTCCTGTGATAAAAAGCCTTCTGTTTTCATCGCCAAACCTTTCAGGGGAGCATTAGCAACCGGTTTGCACTATTTTTGAGTGAATTGCCAAAAGTCAGATTTTTGCTGAAATTGTGACCCCGGGGGTTAGGGATTTTTTCAAAAAAATATTTTCTGCCGGTTAAGTTTTTGAGGGCTGATTTCTTGTCCTGTGATAAAAAGCCTTCTGTTTCGAGTGCCAGACCTTTCAGGGGAGTATTAGCAACCGGTTGGCACCATTTTTGAGTGAATTGCCAAAAGTCAGATTTTTGCTGAAATTGTGACCCCGGGGGTTAGGGATTTTTTCAAAAAAATATTTTCTGCCGGTTAAGTTTTTGAGGGCTGATTTCTTGTCCTGTGATAAAAAGCCTTCTGTTTCGAGTGTCAAACCTTTCAGGGGAGCATTTTCAAGCTTTTGGCACCATTTTTGAGTGAATTGCCAAAAGTCAGATTTTTGATGAAATTGTGACCCCGGGGCTGAGGGATTTTTTCAAAAAAATATTTTCTGCCGGTTAAGTTTTTGAGGGCTGATTTCTTGTCCTGTGATAAAAAGCCTTCTGTTTCGAGTGCCAAAGCTTTCAGGGGAGCATTTTCAAGCTTTTGGCACCATTTTTCAGTGAATTGCCAAAAGTCAGATTGTTTCTGAAATATTTTCTGCCGGTTAAGTTTTTGAGGGCTGATTTCTTGTCCTGTGATAAAAAGCCTTCTGTTTCGAGTGTCAAACCTTTCAGGAGAGCATTTTCAAGCTTTTGGCATCATTTTTGAGTGAATTGCCAAAAGTCAGATTTTTGATGAAATTGTGACCCCGGGGCTTAGGGATTTTTTCAAAAAAATATTTTCTGCCGGTTAAGTTTTTGAGGGCTGATTTCTTGTCCTGTGATAAAAAGCCTTCTGTTTTCATCGCCAAAGCTTTCAAGGGAGCATTAGCAACCGGTTGGCACCATTTTTGAGTGAATTGCCAAAAGTCAGATTTTTGATGAAATTCTGACCCCGGGGGTTAGGGATTTCTTGAAAAAAATAATTTCTGCCGGTTAAGTTTTTGAGGGCTGATTTCTTGTCCTGTGATAAAAAGCCTTCTGTTTCGAGTGCCAAACCTTTCAGGGGAGCATTTTCAAGCTTTTGGCATCATTTTTGAGTGAATTGCCAAAAGTCAGATTTTTGCTGAAATTCTGACCCCGGGGGTTAGGGATTTTTTCAAAAAAATATTTTCTGCCGGTTAAGTTGTTGAGGGCTGATTTCTTGTCCTGTGATAAAAAGCCTTCTGTTTCGAGTGTCAAACCTTTCAGGAGAGCATTTTCAAGCTTTTGGCATCATTTTTGAGTGAATTGCCAAAAGTCAGATTTTTGCTGAAATTCTGACCCCGGGGGTTAGGGATTTTTTCAAAAAAATATTTTCTGCCGGTTAAGTCTTTGAGGGCTGATTTCTTATCCTGTGATAAAAAGCCTTCTGTTTCGAGTGCCAAACCTTTCAGGGGAGCATTTGCAACCAGTTGGCACCATTTTTGAGTTAATTGCCCAAAGTCAGATTTTTGCTGAAATTGTGACGCCGGGGCTTAGGGATTTTTTCAAAAAAATATTTTCTGCCGATTAACTTTTTGAGGGCTGATTTCTTGTCCTGTGATAAAAAGCCTTCTGTTTCGAGTGCCCGACCTTTCAGGGGAGTATTAGCAACCGGTTGGCACCATTTTTGAGTGAATTGCCAAAAGTCAGATTTTTGCTGAAATTGTGACCCCGGGGTTTAGGGATTTTTTCAAAAAAATATTTTCTGCCGGTTAAGTTTTTGAGGGCTGATTTCTTGTCCTGTGATAAAAAGCCTTCTGTTTCGAGTGCCAAAGCTTTCAGGGGAGCATTTGCAACCGGTTGGCACCATTTTTGAGTGAATTGCCAAAAGTCAGATTTTTGCTGAAATTCTGACCCCGGGGCTGAGGGATTTTTTCAAAAAAATATTTTCTGCCGGTTAAGTTTTTGAGGGCTGATTTCTTGTCCTGTGATAAAAAGCCTTCTGTTTTCATCGCCAAAGCTTTCAGGGGAGCATTAGCAACCGGTTGGCACCATTTTTGAGTGAATTGCCAAAAGTCAGATTTTTGATGAAATTGTGACCCCGGGGGTTAGGGATTATTTCAAAAAAAATATTTTCTGCTGGTTAACTTTTTGAGGGCTGATTTCTTGTCCTGTGATAAAAAGCCTTCTGTTTAGAGTGCCAAAGCTTTCAGGGGAGCATTTGCAACCGGTTGGCACCATTTTTGAGTGAATTGCCAAAAGTCAGATTTTTGCTGAAATTGTGACCCCGGGGCTTAGGGATTTTTTCAAAGAAATATTTTCTGCCGGTTAAGTTTTTGAGGGCTGATTTCTTGTCCTGTGATAAAAAGCCTTCTGTTTTCATCGCCAAAGCTTTCAGGGGAGCATTAGCAACCGGTTGGCACCATTTTTGAGTGAATTGCCAAAAGTCAGATTTTTGATGAAATTGTGACCCCGGGGGTTAGGGATTATTTCAAAAAAATATTTTCTGCTGGTTAACTTTTTGAGGGCTGATTTCTTGTCCTGTGATAAAAAGCCTTCTGTTTCGAGTGCCAAAGCTTTCAGGGGAGCATTTGCAACCGGTTGGCACCATTTTTGAGTGAATTGCCAAAAGTCAGATTTTTGCTGAAATTGTGTCGCCGGGGCTTAGGGATTTTTTCAAAGAAATATTTTCTGCCGGTTAAGTTTTTGAGGGCTGATTTCTTGTCCTGTGATAAAAAGCCTTCTGTTTTCATCGCCAAAGCTTTCAGGGGAGCATTAGCAACCGGTTGGCACCATTTTTGAGTGAATTGCCAAAAGTCAGATTTTTGATGAAATTGTGACCCCGGGGGTTAGGGATTTTTTCAAAAAAATATTTTCTGCCGGTTAAGTTGTTGAGGGCTGATTTCTTGTCCTGTAATAAAAAGCCTTCTGTTTTCATCGCCAAAGCTTTCAAGGGAGCATTAGCAACCGGTTGGCACCATTTTTGAGTGAATTGCCAAAAGTCAGATTTTTTATGAAATTGTGACCCCGGGGGTTAGGGATTTCTTGAAAAAAATATTTTCTGCCGGTTAAGTTTTTGAGGGCTGATTTCTTGTCCTGTGATAAAAAGCCTTCTCTTTCGAGTGCCAAACCTTTCAGGGGAGCATTTTCAAGCTTTTGGCATCATTTTTGAGTGAATTGCCAAAAGTCAGATTTTTGCTGAAATTCTGACCCCGGGGGTTAGGGATTTTTTCAAAAAAATATTTTCTGCCGGTTAAGTTGTTGAGGGCTGATTTCTTGTCCTGTGATAAAAAGCCTTCTGTTTCGATCGCCCAAGCTTTCTGGGGAGCACTTGCAACCGGTTGGCACCATTTTTGAGTGAATTGCCAAAAGTCAGATTTTTGATGAAATTGTGACCCCGGGGCTTAGGGATTTTTTCAAAAAAATATTTTCTGCCGGTTAAGTTTTTGAGGGCTGATTTCTTGTCCTGTGATAAAAAGCCTTCTGTTTTCATCGCCAAACCTTTCAGGGGAGCATTAGCAACCGGTTTGCACTATTTTTGAGTGAATTGCCAAAAGTCAGATTTTTGCTGAAATTGTGACCCCGGGGGTTAGGGATTTTTTCAAAAAAATATTTTCTGCCAGTTAAGTTTTTGAGGGCTGATTTCTTGTCCTGTGATAAAAAGCCTTCTGTTTCGAGTGCCAGACCTTTCAGGGGAGTATTAGCAACCGGTTGGCACCATTTTTGAGTGAATTGCCAAAAGTCAGATTTTTGCTGAAATTGTGACCCCGGGGGTTAGGGATTTTTTCAAAAAAATATTTTCTGCCGGTTAAGTTTTTGAGGGCTGATTTCTTGTCCTGTGATAAAAAGCCTTCTGTTTCGAGTGTCAAACCTTTCAGGGGAGCATTTTCAAGCTTTTGGCACCATTTTTGAGTGAATTGCCAAAAGTCAGATTTTTGCTGAAATTCTGACCCCGGGGCTGAGGGATTTTTTCAAAAAAATATTTTCTGCCGGTTAAGTTTTTGAGGGCTGATTTCTTGTCCTGTGATAAAAAGCCTTCTGTTTTCATCGCCAAAGCTTTCAGGGGAGCATTAGCAACCGGTTGGCACCATTTTTGAGTGAATTGCCAAAAGTCAGATTTTTGATGAAATTGTGACCCCGGGGGTTAGGGATTATTTCAAAAAAATATTTTCTGCCGGTTAACTTTTTGAGGGCTGATTTCTTGTCCTGTGATAAAAAGCCTTCTGTTTTCGTCGCCAAAGCTTTCAGGGGAGCATTAGCAACCGGTTGGCACCATTTTTGAGTGAATTGCCATAAGTCAGATTTTTGATGAAATTGTGACCCCGGGGCTGAGGGATTTTTTCAAAAAAATATTTTCTGCCGGTTAAGTTTTTGAGGGCTGATTTCTTGTCCTGTGATAAAAAGCCTTCTGTTTCGAGTGCCAAAGCTTTCAGGGGAGCATTTTCAAGCTTTTGGCACCATTTTTCAGTGAATTGCCAAAAGTCAGATTGTTTCTGAAATATTTTCTGCCGGTTAAGTTTTTGAGGGCTGATTTCTTGTCCTGTGATAAAAAGCCTTCTGTTTCGAGTGTCAAACCTTTCAGGAGAGCATTTTCAAGCTTTTGGCATCATTTTTGAGTGAATTGCCAAAAGTCAGATTTTTGATGAAATTCTGACCCCGGGGGTTAGGGATTTTTTCAAAAAAATATTTTCTGCCGGTTAAGTTGTTGAGGGCTGATTTCTTGTCCTGTGATAAAAAGCCTTCTGTTTCGATCGCCCAAGCTTTCAGGGGAGCACTTGCAACCGGTTGGCACCATTTTTGAGTGAATTGCCAAAAGTCAGATTTTTGATGAAATTGTGACCCCGGGGCTTAGGGATTTTTTCAAAAAAATATTTTCTGCCGGTTAAGTTTTTGAGGGCTGATTTCTTGTCCTGTGATAAAAAGCCTTCTGTTTTCATCGCCAAACCTTTCAGGGGAGCATTAGCAACCGGTTTGCACTATTTTTGAGTGAATTGCCAAAAGTCAGATTTTTGCTGAAATTGTGACCCCGGGGGTTAGGGATTTTTTCAAAAAAATATTTTCTGCCGGTTAAGTTTTTGAGGGCTGATTTCTTGTCCTGTGATAAAAAGCCTTCTGTTTCGAGTGCCAGACCTTTCAGGGCAGTATTAGCAACCGGTTGGCACCATTTTTGAGTGAATTGCCAAAAGTCAGATTTTTGCTGAAATTGTGACCCCGGGGGTTAGGGATTTTTTCAAAAAAATATTTTCTGCCGGTTAAGTTTTTGAGGGCTGATTTCTTGTCCTGTGATAAAAAGCCTTCTGTTTCGAGTGTCAAACCTTTCAGGGGAGCATTTTCAAGCTTTTGGCACCATTTTTGAGTGAATTGCCAAAAGTCAGATTTTTGCTGAAATTCTGACCCCGGGGCTGAGGGATTTTTTCAAAAAAATATTTTCTGCCGGTTAAGTTTTTGAGGGCTGATTTCTTGTCCTGTGATAAAAAGCCTTCTGTTTTCATCGCCAAAGCTTTCAGGGGAGCATTAGCAACCGGTTGGCACCATTTTTGAGTGAATTGCCAAAAGTCAGATTTTTGATGAAATTGTGACCCCGGGGGTTAGGGATTATTTCAAAAAAATATTTTCTGCCGGTTAAGTTTTTGAGGGCTGATTTCTTGTCCTGTGATAAAAAGCCTTCTGTTTTCGTCGCCAAAGCTTTCAGGGGAGCATTAGCAACCGGTTGGCACCATTTTTGAGTGAATTGCCATAAGTCAGATTTTTGATGAAATTGTGACCCCGGGGCTGAGGGATTTTTTCAAAAAAATATTTTCTGCCGGTTAAGTTAATGACGGCTGATTTCTTGTCCTGTGATAAAAAGCCTTCTGTTTCGAGTGCCAAAGCTTTCAGGGGAGCATTTTCAAGCTTTTGGCACCATTTTTCAGTGAATTGCCAAAAGTCAGATTGTTTCTGAAATATTTTCTGCCAGTTAAGTTTTTGAGGGCTGATTTCTTGTCCTGTGATAAAAAGCCTTCTGTTTCGAGTGTCAAACCTTTCAGGAGAGCATTTTCAAGCTTTTGGCATCATTTTTGAGTGAATTGCCAAAAGTCAGATTTTTGCTGAAATTCTGACCCCGGGGGTTAGGGATTTTTTCAAAAAAATATTTTCTGCCGGTTAAGTCTTTGAGGGCTGATTTCTTGTCCTGTGATAAAAAGCCTTCTGTTTCGAGTGCCAAACCTTTCAGGGGAGCATTTGCAACCAGTTGGCACCATTTTTGAGTTAATTGCCCAAAGTCAGATTTTTGCTGAAATTGTGACCCCGGGGCTTAGGGATTTTTTCAAAGAAATATTTTCTGCCGGTTAACTTTTTGAGGGCTGATTTCTTGTCCTGTGATAAAAAGCCTTCTGTTTCGAGTGCCAGACCTTTCAGGGGAGTATTAGCAACCGGTTGGCACCATTTTTGAGTGAATTGCCAAAAGTCAGATTTTTGCTGAAATTGTGACCCCGGGGCTTAGGGATTTCTTCAAAAAAATATTTTCTGCCGGTTAAGTCTTTGAGGGCTGATTTCTTGTCCTGTGATAAAAAGCCTTCTGTTTCGAGTGCCAAACCTTTCAGGGGAGCATTTGCAACCAGTTGGCACCATTTTTGAGTTAATTGCCCAAAGTCAGATTTTTGCTGAAATTGTGACCCCGGGGCTTAGGGATTTTTTCAAAAAAATATTTTCTGCCGGTTAACTTTTTGAGGGCTGATTTCTTGTCCTGTGATAAAAAGCCTTCTGTTTCGAGTGTCAAACCTTTCAGGAGAGCATTTTCAAGCTTTTGGCACCATTTTTGAGTGAATTGCCAAAAGTCAGATTTTTGCTGAAATTGTGACCCCGGGGCTTAGGGATTTCTTCAAAAAAATATTTTCTGCCGGTTAAGTTTTTGAGGGCTGATTTCTTGTCCTGTGATAAAAAGCCTTCTGTTTCGAGTGCCAAAGCTTTCAGGGGAGCATTTGCAACCGGTTGGCACCATTTTTCTGTGAATTGCCAAAAGTCAGATTTTTGCTGAAATTGTGACCCCGGGGCTTAGGGATTTTTTTCAAACATATTTTCTGCCGGTTAAGTTTTTGAGGGCTGATTTCTTGTCCTGTGATAAAAAGCCTTCTGTTTCGAGTGTCAAACCTTTCAGGGGAGCATTTTCAAGCTTTTGGCACCATTTTTGAGTGAATTGCCAAAAGTCAGATTTTTGCTGAAATTCTGACCCCGGGGCTGAGGGATTATTTCAAAAAAATATTTTCTGCCGGTTAAGTTTTTGAGGGCTGATTTCTTGTCCTGTGATAAAAAGCCTTCTGTTTTCGTCGCCAAAGCTTTCAGGGGAGCATTAGCAACCGGTTGGCACCATTTTTGAGTGAATTGCCAAAAGTCAGATTTTTGATGAAATTATGACCCCGGGGCTTAGGGATTTCTTCAAAAAAATATTTTCTGCCGGTTAAGTTTTTGAGGGCTGATTTCTTGTCCTGTGATAAAAAGCCTTCTGTTTCGAGTGCCAAAGCTTTCAGGGGAGCATTTGCAACCGGTTGGCACCATTTTTCAATGAATTGCCAAAAGTCAGATTTTTGCTGAAATTGTGACCCCGGGGCTTAGGGATTTTTTTCAAACATATTTTCTGCCGGTTAAGTTTTTGAGGGCTGATTTCTTGTCCTGTGATAAAAAGCCTTCTGTTTCGAGTGTCAAACCTTTCAGGAGAGCATTTTCAAGCTTTTGGCATCATTTTTGAGTGAATTGCCAAAAGTCAGATTTTTGCTGAAATTCTGACCCCGGGGCTGAGGGATTATTTCAAAAAAATATTTTCTGCCGGTTAAGTTTTTGAGGGCTGATTTCTTGTCCTGTGATAAAAAGCCTTCTGTTTTCGTCGCCAAAGCTTTCAGGGGAGCATTAGCAACCGGTTGGCACCATTTTTGAGTGAATTGCCAAAAGTCAGATTTTTGATGAAATTGTGACCCCGGGGCTTAGGGATTTCTTCAAAAAAATATTTTCTGCCGGTTAAGTTTTTGAGGGCTGATTTCTTGTCCTGTGATAAAAAGCCTTCTGTTTCGAGTGCCAAAGCTTTCAGGGGAGCATTTGCAACCGGTTGGCACCATTTTTCAATGAATTGCCAAAAGTCAGATTTTTGCTGAAATTGTGACCCCGGGGCTTAGGGATTTTTTTCAAACATATTTTCTGCCGGTTAAGTTTTTGAGGGCTGATTTCTTGTCCTGTGATAAAAAGCCTTCTGTTTCGAGTGTCAAACCTTTCAGGAGAGCATTTTCAAGCTTTTGGCATCATTTTTGAGTGAATTGCCAAAAGTCAGATTTTTGCTGAAATTCTGACCCCGGGGGTTAGGGATTTTTTCAAAAAAATATTTTCTGCCGGTTAAGTCTTTGAGGGCTGATTTCTTATCCTGTGATAAAAAGCCTTCTGTTTCGAGTGCCAAACCTTTCAGGGGAGCATTTGCAACCAGTTGGCACCATTTTTGAGTTAATTGCCCAAAGTCAGATTTTTGCTGAAATTGTGACCCCGGGGCTTAGGGATTTTTTCAAAGAAATATTTTCTGCCGGTTAACTTTTTGAGGGCTGATTTCTTGTCCTGTGATTTCTTGTCCTGTGATAAAAAGCCTTCTGTTTCGAGTGCCAGACCTTTCAGGGGAGTATTAGCAACCGGTTGGCACCATTTTTGAGTGAATTGCCAAAAGTCAGATTTTTGCTGAAATTGTGACCCCGGGGCTTAGGGATTTCTTCAAAAAAATATTTTCTGCCGGTTAAGTCTTTGAGGGCTGATTTCTTGTCCTGTGATAAAAAGCCTTCTGTTTCGAGTGCCAAACCTTTCAGGGGAGCATTTGCAACCAGTTGGCACCATTTTTGAGTTAATTGCCCAAAGTCAGATTTTTGCTGAAATTGTGACCCCGGGGCTTAGGGATTTTTTCAAAAAAATATTTTCTGCCGGTTAACTTTTTGAGGGCTGATTTCTTGTCCTGTGATAAAAAGCCTTCTGTTTCGAGTGTCAAACCTTTCAGGAGAGCATTTTCAAGCTTTTGGCACCATTTTTGAGTGAATTGCCAAAAGTCAGATTTTTGCTGAAATTGTGACCCCGGGGCTTAGGGATTTCTTCAAAAAAATATTTTCTGCTGGTTAACTTTTTGAGGGCTGATTTCTTGTCCTGTGATAAAAAGCCTTCTGTTTCGAGTGCCAAAGCTTTCAGGGGAGCATTTGCAACCGGTTGGCACCATTTTTGAGTGAATTGCCAAAAGTCAGATTTTTGCTGAAATTGTGACCCCGGGGCTTAGGGATTTTTTCAAAGAAATATTTTCTGCCGGTTAAGTTTTTGAGGGCTGATTTCTTGTCCTGTGATAAAAAGCCTTCTGTTTTCATCGCCAAAGCTTTCAGGGGAGCATTAGCAACCGCTTGGCACCATTTTTGAGTGAATTGCCAAAAGTCAGATTTTTGATGAAATTGTGACCCCGGGGGTTAGGGATTATTTCAAAAAAATATTTTCTGCTGGTTAACTTTTTGAGGGCTGATTTCTTGTCCTGTGATAAAAAGCCTTCTGTTTCGAGTGCCAAAGCTTTCAGGGGAGCATTTGCAACCGGTTGGCACCATTTTTGAGTGAATTGCCAAAAGTCAGATTTTTGCTGAAATTGTGTCGCCGGGGCTTAGGGATTTTTTCAAAGAAATATTTTCTGCCGGTTAAGTTTTTGAGGGCTGATTTCTTGTCCTGTGATAAAAAGTCTTCTGTTTTCATCGCCAAAGCTTTCAGGGGAGCATTAGCAACCGGTTGGCACCATTTTTGAGTGAATTGCCAAAAGTCAGATTTTTGATGAAATTGTGACCCCGGGGGTTAGGGATTTTTTCAAAAAAATATTTTCTGCCGGTTAAGTTGTTGAGGGCTGATTTCTTGTCCTGTAATAAAAAGCCTTCTGTTTTCATCGCCAAAGCTTTCAAGGGAGCATTAGCAACCGGTTGGCACCATTTTTGAGTGAATTGCCAAAAGTCAGATTTTTTATGAAATTGTGACCCCGGGGGTTAGGGATTTCTTGAAAAAAATATTTTCTGCCGGTTAAGTTTTTGAGGGCTGATTTCTTGTCCTGTGATAAAAAGCCTTCTGTTTCGAGTGCCAAACCTTTCAGGGGAGCATTTTCAAGCTTTTGGCATCATTTTTGAGTGAATTGCCAAAAGTCAGATTTTTGCTGAAATTCTGACCCCGGGGGTTAGGGATTTTTTCAAAAAAATATTTTCTGCCGGTTAAGTTGTTGAGGGCTGATTTCTTGTCCTGTGATAAAAAGCCTTCTGTTTCGATCGCCCAAGCTTTCTGGGGAGCACTTGCAACCGGTTGGCACCATTTTTGAGTGAATTGCCAAAAGTCAGATTTTTGATGAAATTCTGACCCCGGGGGTTAGGGATTTTTTCAAAAAAATATTTTCTGCCGGTTAAGTTGTTGAGGGCTGATTTCTTGTCCTGTGATAAAAAGCCTTCTGTTTCGATCGCCCAAGCTTTCAGGGGAGCACTTGCAACCGGTTGGCACCATTTTTGAGTGAATTGCCAAAAGTCAGATTTTTGATGAAATTGTGACCCCGGGGCTTAGGGATTTTTTCAAAGAAATATTTTCTGCCGGTTAAGTTTTTGAGGGCTGATTTCTTGTCCTGTGATAAAAAGCCTTCTGTTTTCATCGCCAAAGCTTTCAGGGGAGCATTAGCAACCGCTTGGCACCATTTTTGAGTGAATTGCCAAAAGTCAGATTTTTGATGAAATTGTGACCCCGGGGGTTAGGGATTATTTCAAAAAAATATTTTCTGCTGGTTAACTTTTTGAGGGCTGATTTCTTGTCCTGTGATAAAAAGCCTTCTGTTTCGAGTGCCAAAGCTTTCAGGGGAGCATTTGCAACCGGTTGGCACCATTTTTGAGTGAATTGCCAAAAGTCAGATTTTTGCTGAAATTGTGTCGCCGGGGCTTAGGGATTTTTTCAAAGAAATATTTTCTGCCGGTTAAGTTTTTGAGGGCTGATTTCTTGTCCTGTGATAAAAAGCCTTCTGTTTTCATCGCCAAAGCTTTCAGGGGAGCATTAGCAACCGTTTGGCACCATTTTTGAGTGAATTGCCAAAAGTCAGATTTTTGATGAAATTGTGACCCCGGGGCTTAGGGATTTTTTCAAAAAAATATTTTCTGCCGGTTAAGTTTTTGAGGGCTGATTTCTTGTCCTGTGATAAAAAGCCTTCTGTTTTCATCGCCAAACCTTTCAGGGGAGCATTAGCAACCGGTTTGCACTATTTTTGAGTGAATTGCCAAAAGTCAGATTTTTGCTGAAATTGTGACCCCGGGGGTTAGGGATTTTTTCAAAAAAATATTTTCTGCCGGTTAAGTTTTTGAGGGCTGATTTCTTGTCCTGTGATAAAAAGCCTTCTGTTTCGAGTGCCAGACCTTTCAGGGGAGTATTAGCAACCGGTTGGCACCATTTTTGAGTGAATTGCCAAAAGTCAGATTTTTGCTGAAATTGTGACCCCGGGGGTTAGGGATTTTTTCAAAAAAATATTTTCTGCCGGTTAAGTTTTTGAGGGCTGATTTCTTGTCCTGTGATAAAAAGCCTTCTGTTTCGAGTGTCAAACCTTTCAGGGGAGCATTTTCAAGCTTTTGGCACCATTTTTGAGTGAATTGCCAAAAGTCAGATTTTTGCTGAAATTCTGACCCCGGGGCTGAGGGATTTTTTCAAAAAAATATTTTCTGCCGGTTAAGTTTTTGAGGGCTGATTTCTTGTCCTGTGATAAAAAGCCTTCTGTTTTCATCGCCAAAGCTTTCAGGGGAGCATTAGCAACCGGTTGGCACCATTTTTGAGTGAATTGCCAAAAGTCAGATTTTTGATGAAATTGTGACCCCGGGGGTTAGGGATTATTTCAAAAAAATATTTTCTGCCGGTTAAGTTTTTGAGGGCTGATTTCTTGTCCTGTGATAAAAAGCCTTCTGTTTTCGTCGCCAAAGCTTTCAGGGGAGCATTAGCAACCGGTTGGCACCATTTTTGAGTGAATTGCCATAAGTCAGATTTTTGATGAAATTGTGACCCCGGGGCTGAGGGATTTTTTCAAAAAAATATTTTCTGCCGGTTAAGTTTTTGAGGGCTGATTTCTTGTCCTGTGATAAAAAGCCTTCTGTTTCGAGTGCCAAAGCTTTCAGGGGAGCATTTGCAACCGGTTGGCACCATTTTTCAGTGAATTGCCAAAAGTCAGATTTTTGCTGAAATTGTGACCCCGGGGCTTAGGGATTTTTTTCAAACATATTTTCTGCCGGTTAAGTTTTTGAGGGCTGATTTCTTGTCCTGTGATAAAAAGCCTTCTGTTTTCGTCGCCAAAGCTTTCAGGGGAGCATTAGCAACCGGTTGGCACCATTTTTGAGTGAATTGCCATAAGTCAGATTTTTGATGAAATTGTGACCCCGGGGCTGAGGGATTTTTTCAAAAAAATATTTTCTGCCGGTTAAGTTTTTGAGGGCTGATTTCTTGTCCTGTGATAAAAAGCCTTCTGTTTCGAGTGCCAAAGCTTTCAGGGGAGCATTTGCAACCGGTTGGCACCATTTTTCAGTGAATTGCCAAAAGTCAGATTTTTGCTGAAATTGTGACCCCGGGGCTTAGGGATTTTTTTCAAACATATTTTCTGCCGGTTAAGTTTTTGAGGGCTGATTTCTTGTCCTGTGATAAAAAGCCTTCTGTTTCGAGTGTCAAACCTTTCAGGAGAG
This sequence comes from Podarcis vaucheri, assembly GCF_965113315.1. Taxonomy (NCBI): domain Eukaryota; kingdom Metazoa; phylum Chordata; class Lepidosauria; order Squamata; family Lacertidae; genus Podarcis; species Podarcis vaucheri. The sequence continues at coordinate 14,679,719 of NC_138748.1, forward strand.
CATTTTCAAGCTTTTGGCATCATTTTTGAGTGAATTGCCAAAAGTCAGATTTTTGCTGAAATTCTGACCCCGGGGGTTAGGGATTTTTTCAAAAAAATATTTTCTGCCGGTTAAGTCTTTGAGGGCTGATTTCTTGTCCTGTGATAAAAAGCCTTCTGTTTCGAGTGCCAAACCTTTCAGGGGAGCATTTGCAACCAGTTGGCACCATTTTTGAGTGAATTGCCCAAAGTCAGATTTTTGCTGAAATTGTGACCCCGGGGCTTAGGGATTTTTTCAAAAAAATATTTTCTGCCGGTTAACTTTTTGAGGGCTGATTTCTTGTCCTGTGATAAAAAGCCTTCTGTTTCGAGTGCCAGACCTTTCAGGGGAGTATTAGCAACCGGTTGGCACCATTTTTGAGTGAATTGCCAAAAGTCAGATTTTTGCTGAAATTGTGACCCCGGGGCTTAGGGATTTCTTCAAAAAAATATTTTCTGCCGGTTAAGTTTTTGAGGGCTGATTTCTTGTCCTGTGATAAAAAGCCTTCTGTTTCGAGTGCCAAAGCTTTCAGGGGAGCATTTGCAACCGGTTGGCACCATTTTTCAGTGAATTGCCAAAAGTCAGATTTTTGCTGAAATTGTGACCCCGGGGCTTAGGGATTTTTTTCAAACATATTTTCTGCCGGTTAAGTTTTTGAGGGCTGATTTCTTGTCCTGTGATAAAAAGCCTTCTGTTTCGAGTGTCAAACCTTTCAGGAGAGCATTTTCAAGCTTTTGGCATCATTTTTGAGTGAATTGCCAAAAGTCAGATTTTTGCTGAAATTCTGACCCCGGGGGTTAGGGATTTTTTCAAAAAAATATTTTCTGCCGGTTAAGTCTTTGAGGGCTGATTTCTTGTCCTGTGATAAAAAAGCCTTCTGTTTCGAGTGCCAAACCTTTCAGGGGAGCATTTGCAACCAGTTGGCACCATTTTTGAGTTAATTGCCCAAAGTCAGATTTTTGCTGAAATTGTGACCCCGGGGCTTAGGGATTTTTTCAAAAAAATATTTTCTGCCGGTTAACTTTTTGAGGGCTGATTTCTTGTCCTGTGATAAAAAGCCTTCTGTTTCGAGTGCCAGACCTTTCAGGGGAGTATTAGCAACCGGTTGGCACCATTTTTGAGTGAATTGCCAAAAGTCAGATTTTTGCTGAAATTGTGACCCCGGGGCTTAGGGATTTCTTCAAAAAAATATTTTCTGCCGGTTAAGTTTTTGAGGGCTGATTTCTTGTCCTGTGATAAAAAGCCTTCTGTTTCGAGTGCCAAAGCTTTCAGGGGAGCATTTGCAACCGGTTGGCACCATTTTTCAGTGAATTGCCAAAAGTCAGATTTTTGCTGAAATTGTGACCCCGGGGCTTAGGGATTTTTTTCAAACATATTTTCTGCCGGTTAAGTTTTTGAGGGCTGATTTCTTGTCCTGTGATAAAAAGCCTTCTGTTTCGAGTGTCAAACCTTTCAGGAGAGCATTTTCAAGCTTTTGGCATCATTTTTGAGTGAATTGCCAAAAGTCAGATTTTTGCTGAAATTCTGACCCCGGGGGTTAGGGATTTTTTCAAAAAAATATTTTCTGCCGGTTAAGTCTTTGAGGGCTGATTTCTTGTCCTGTGATAAAAAGCCTTCTGTTTCGAGTGCCAAACCTTTCAGGGGAGCATTTGCAACCAGTTGGCACCATTTTTGAGTTAATTGCCCAAAGTCAGATTTTTGCTGAAATTGTGACCCCGGGGCTTAGGGATTTTTTCAAAAAAATATTTTCTGCCGGTTAACTTTTTGAGGGCTGATTTCTTGTCCTGTGATAAAAAGCCTTCTGTTTCGAGTGCCAAACCTTTCAGGAGAGCATTTTCAAGCTTTTGGCACCATTTTTGAGTGAATTGCCAAAAGTCAGATTTTTGCTGAAATTGTGACCCTGGGGGTTAGGGATTTCTTGAAAAAAATATTTTCTGCCGGTTAAGTTTTTGAGGGCTGATTTCTTGTCCTGTGATAAAAAGCCTTCTGTTTCGAGTGCCAAACCTTTCAGGGGAGCATTTTCAAGCTTTTGGCACCATTTTTGATTGAATTGCCAAAAGTCAGATTTTTGCTGAAATTGTGACCCCGGGGGTTAGGGATTTTTTCAAAAAGATATTTTCTGCCGGTTAAGTTTTTGAGGGCTGATTTCTTGTCCTGTGATAAAAAGCCTTCTGTTTCGAGTGCCAAACCTTTCAGGGGAGCATTTTCAAGCTTTTGGCACCATTTTTGAGTGAATTGCCAAAAGTCAGATTTTTGCTGAAATTCTGACCCCGGGGCTGAGGGATTTTTTCAAAAAAATATTTTCTGCCGGTTGAGTTTTTGAGGGCTGATTTCTTGTCCTGTGATAAAAAGCCTTCTGTTTTCATCGCCAAAGCTTTCAGGGGAGCATTAGCAACCGGTTGGCACCATTTTTGAGTGAATTGCCAAAAGTCAGATTTTTGATGAAATTGTGACCCCGGGGCTTAGGGATTTCTTCAAAAAAATATTTTCTGCCGGTTAAGTTTTTGAGGGCTGATTTCTTGTCCTGTGATAAAAAGCCTTCTGTTTTCATCGCCAAAGCTTTCAGGGGAGCATTAGCAACCGCTTGGCACCATTTTTGAGTGAATTGCCAAAAGTCAGATTTTTGATGAAATTGTGACCCCGGGGGTTAGGGATTATTTCAAAAAAATATTTTCTGCTGGTTAACTTTTTGAGGGCTGATTTCTTGTCCTGTGATAAAAAGCCTTCTGTTTCGAGTGCCAAAGCTTTCAGGGGAGCATTTGCAACCGGTTGGCACCATTTTTGAGTGAATTGCCAAAAGTCAGATTTTTGCTGAAATTGTGTCGCCGGGGCTTAGGGATTTTTTCAAAGAAATATTTTCTGCCGGTTAAGTTTTTGAGGGCTGATTTCTTGTCCTGTGATAAAAAGCCTTCTGTTTTCATCGCCAAAGCTTTCAGGGGAGCATTAGCAACCGGTTGGCACCATTTTTGAGTGAATTGCCAAAAGTCAGATTTTTGATGAAATTGTGACCCCGGGGGTTAGGGATTTTTTCAAAAAAATATTTTCTGCCGGTTAAGTTGTTGAGGGCTGATTTCTTGTCCTGTAATAAAAAGCCTTCTGTTTTCATCGCCAAAGCTTTCAAGGGAGCATTAGCAACCGGTTGGCACCATTTTTGAGTGAATTGCCAAAAGTCAGATTTTTTATGAAATTGTGACCCCGGGGGTTAGGGATTTCTTGAAAAAAATATTTTCTGCCGGTTAAGTTTTTGAGGGCTGATTTCTTGTCCTGTGATAAAAAGCCTTCTGTTTCGAGTGCCAAACCTTTCAGGGGAGCATTTTCAAGCTTTTGGCATCATTTTTGAGTGAATTGCCAAAAGTCAGATTTTTGCTGAAATTCTGACCCCGGGGGTTAGGGATTTTTTCAAAAAAATATTTTCTGCCGGTTAAGTTGTTGAGGGCTGATTTCTTGTCCTGTGATAAAAAGCCTTCTGTTTCGATCGCCCAAGCTTTCTGGGGAGCACTTGCAACCGGTTGGCACCATTTTTGAGTGAATTGCCAAAAGTCAGATTTTTGATGAAATTCTGACCCCGGGGGTTAGGGATTTTTTCAAAAAAATATTTTCTGCCGGTTAAGTTGTTGAGGGCTGATTTCTTGTCCTGTGATAAAAAGCCTTCTGTTTCGATCGCCCAAGCTTTCAGGGGAGCACTTGCAACCGGTTGGCACCATTTTTGAGTGAATTGCCAAAAGTCAGATTTTTGATGAAATTGTGACCCCGGGGCTTAGGGATTTTTTCAAAAAAATATTTTCTGCCGGTTAAGTTTTTGAGGGCTGATTTCTTGTCCTGTGATAAAAAGCCTTCTGTTTTCATCGCCAAACCTTTCAGGGGAGCATTAGCAACCGGTTTGCACTATTTTTGAGTGAATTGCCAAAAGTCAGATTTTTGCTGAAATTGTGACCCCGGGGGTTAGGGATTTTTTCAAAAAAATATTTTCTGCCGGTTAAGTTTTTGAGGGCTGATTTCTTGTCCTGTGATAAAAAGCCTTCTGTTTCGAGTGCCAGACCTTTCAGGGGAGTATTAGCAACCGGTTGGCACCATTTTTGAGTGAATTGCCAAAAGTCAGATTTTTGCTGAAATTGTGACCCCGGGGGTTAGGGATTTTTTCAAAAAAATATTTTCTGCCGGTTAAGTTTTTGAGGGCTGATTTCTTGTCCTGTGATAAAAAGCCTTCTGTTTCGAGTGTCAAACCTTTCAGGGGAGCATTTTCAAGCTTTTGGCACCATTTTTGAGTGAATTGCCAAAAGTCAGATTTTTGCTGAAATTGTGTCGCCGGGGCTTAGGGATTTTTTCAAAGAAATATTTTCTGCCGGTTAAGTTTTTGAGGGCTGATTTCTTGTCCTGTGATAAAAAGCCTTCTGTTTTCATCGCCAAAGCTTTCAGGGGAGCATTAGCAACCGGTTGGCACCATTTTTGAGTGAATTGCCAAAAGTCAGATTTTTGATGAAATTGTGACCCCGGGGGTTAGGGATTTTTTCAAAAAAATATTTTCTGCCGGTTAAGTTGTTGAGGGCTGATTTCTTGTCCTGTAATAAAAAGCCTTCTGTTTTCATCGCCAAAGCTTTCAAGGGAGCATTAGCAACCGGTTGGCACCATTTTTGAGTGAATTGCCAAAAGTCAGATTTTTTATGAAATTGTGACCCCGGGGGTTAGGGATTTCTTGAAAAAAATATTTTCTGCCGGTTAAGTTTTTGAGGGCTGATTTCTTGTCCTGTGATAAAAAGCCTTCTGTTTCGAGTGCCAAACCTTTCAGGGGAGCATTTTCAAGCTTTTGGCATCATTTTTGAGTGAATTGCCAAAAGTCAGATTTTTGCTGAAATTCTGACCCCGGGGGTTAGGGATTTTTTCAAAAAAATATTTTCTGCCGGTTAAGTTTTTGAGGGCTGATTTCTTGTCCTGTGATAAAAAGCCTTCTGTTTCGAGTGTCAAACCTTTCAGGGGAGCATTTTCAAGCTTTTGGCACCATTTTTGAGTGAATTGCCAAAAGTCAGATTTTTGCTGAAATTCTGACCCCGGGGCTGAGGGATTTTTTCAAAAAAATATTTTCTGCCGGTTAAGTTTTTGAGGGCTGATTTCTTGTCCTGTGATAAAAAGCCTTCTGTTTTCATCGCCAAAGCTTTCAGGGGAGCATTAGCAACCGGTTGGCACCATTTTTGAGTGAATTGCCATAAGTCAGATTTTTGATGAAATTGTGACCCCGGGGGTTAGGGATTATTTCAAAAAAATATTTTCTGCCGGTTAAGTTTTTGAGGGCTGATTTCTTGTCCTGTGATAAAAAGCCTTCTGTTTTCGTCGCCAAAGCTTTCAGGGGAGCATTAGCAACCGGTTGGCACCATTTTTGAGTGAATTGCCATAAGTCAGATTTTTGATGAAATTGTGACCCCGGGGCTGAGGGATTTTTTCAAAAAAATATTTTCTGCCGGTTAAGTTTTTGAGGGCTGATTTCTTGTCCTGTGATAAAAAGCCTTCTATTTCGAGTGCCAAAGCTTTCAGGGGAGCATTTGCAACCGGTTGGCACCATTTTTCAGTGAATTGCCAAAAGTCAGATTTTTGCTGAAATTGTGACCCCGGGGCTTAGGGATTTTTTTCAAACATATTTTCTGCCGGTTAAGTTTTTGAGGGCTGATTTCTTGTCCTGTGATAAAAAGCCTTCTGTTTCGAGTGTCAAACCTTTCAGGAGAGCATTTTCAAGCTTTTGGCATCATTTTTGAGTGAATTGCCAAAAGTCAGATTTTTGCTGAAATTCTGACCCCGGGGGTTAGGGATTTTTTCAAAAAAATATTTTCTGCCGGTTAAGTCTTTGAGGGCTGATTTCTTGTCCTGTGATAAAAAGCCTTCTGTTTCGAGTGCCAAACCTTTCAGGGGAGCATTTGCAACCAGTTGGCACCATTTTTGAGTTAATTGCCCAAAGTCAGATTTTTGCTGAAATTGTGACCCCGGGGCTTAGGGATTTTTTCAAAAAAATATTTTCTGCCGGTTAACTTTTTGAGGGCTGATTTCTTGTCCTGTGATAAAAAGCCTTCTGTTTCGAGTGCCAGACCTTTCAGGGGAGTATTAGCAACCGGTTGGCACCATTTTTGAGTGAATTGCCAAAAGTCAGATTTTTGCTGAAATTGTGACCCCGGGGCTTAGGGATTTCTTCAAAAAAATATTTTCTGCCGGTTAAGTTTTTGAGGGCTGATTTCTTGTCCTGTGATAAAAAGCCTTCTGTTTCGAGTGCCAAAGCTTTCAGGGGAGCATTTGCAACCGGTTGGCACCATTTTTCAGTGACTTGCCAAAAGTCAGATTTTTGCTGAAATTGTGACCCCGGGGGTTAGGGATTTTTTCAAAAAGATATTTTCTGCCGGTTAAGTTTTTGAGGGCTGATTTCTTGTCCTGTGATAAAAAGCCTTCTGTTTCGAGTGCCAAACCTTTCAGGGGAGCATTTTCAAGCTTTTGGCACCATTTTTGAGTTAATTGCCAAAAGTCAGATTTTTGCTGAAATTGTGACCCCGGGCGTTAGGGATTTTTTCAAAAAAATATTTTCTGCCGGTTAAGTTTTTGAGGGCTTATTTCTTGTCCTGTGATAAAAAGCCTTCTGTTTCGAGTGCCAGACCTTTCAGGGGAGTATTAGCAACCGGTTGGCACCATTTTTGAGTGAATTGCCAAAAGTCAGATTTTTGCTGAAATTGTGACCCCGGGGGTTAGGGATTTTTTCAAAAAAATATTTTCTGCCGGTTAAGTTTTTGAGGGCTGATTTCTTGTCCTGTGATAAAAAGCCTTCTGTTTCGAGTGCCAAAGCTTTCAGGGGAGCATTAGCAACCGGTTGGCACCATTTTTGAGTGAATTGCCAAAAGTCAGATTTTTGATGAAATTGTGACCCCGGGGCTTAGGGATTTCTTCAAAAAAATATTTTCTGCCGGTTAAGTTTTTGAGGGCTGATTTCTTGTCCTGTGATAAAAAGCCTTCTGTTTTCATCGCCAAAGCTTTCAGGGGAGCATTAGCAACCGCTTGGCACCATTTTTGAGTGAATTGCCAAAAGTCAGATTTTTGATGAAATTGTGACCCCGGGGGTTAGGGATTATTTCAAAAAAATATTTTCTGCTGGTTAACTTTTTGAGGGCTGATTTCTTGTCCTGTGATAAAAAGCCTTCTGTTTCGAGTGCCAAAGCTTTCAGGGGAGCATTTGCAACCGGTTGGCACCATTTTTGAGTGAATTGCCAAAAGTCAGATTTTTGCTGAAATTGTGTCGCCGGGGCTTAGGGATTTTTTCAAAGAAATATTTTCTGCCGGTTAAGTTTTTGAGGGCTGATTTCTTGTCCTGTGATAAAAAGCCTTCTGTTTTCATCGCCAAAGCTTTCAGGGGAGCATTAGCAACCGGTTGGCACCATTTTTGAGTGAATTGCCAAAAGTCAGATTTTTGATGAAATTGTGACCCCGGGGGTTAGGGATTTTTTCAAAAAAATATTTTCTGCCGGTTAAGTTGTTGAGGGCTGATTTCTTGTCCTGTAATAAAAAGCCTTCTGTTTTCATCGCCAAAGCTTTCAAGGGAGCATTAGCAACCGGTTGGCACCATTTTTGAGTGAATTGCCAAAAGTCAGATTTTTTATGAAATTGTGACCCCGGGGGTTAGGGATTTCTTGAAAAAAATATTTTCTGCCGGTTAAGTTTTTGAGGGCTGATTTCTTGTCCTGTGATAAAAAGCCTTCTGTTTCGAGTGCCAAACCTTTCAGGGGAGCATTTTCAAGCTTTTGGCATCATTTTTGAGTGAATTGCCAAAAGTCAGATTTTTGCTGAAATTCTGACCCCGGGGGTTAGGGATTTTTTCAAAAAAATATTTTCTGCCGGTTAAGTTGTTGAGGGCTGATTTCTTGTCCTGTGATAAAAAGCCTTCTGTTTCGATCGCCCAAGCTTTCTGGGGAGCACTTGCAACCGGTTGGCACCATTTTTGAGTGAATTGCCAAAAGTCAGATTTTTGATGAAATTCTGACCCCGGGGGTTAGGGATTTTTTCAAAAAAATATTTTCTGCCGGTTAAGTTTTTGAGGGCTGATTTCTTGTCCTGTGATAAAAAGCCTTCTGTTTCGATCGCCCAAGCTTTCAGGGGAGCACTTGCAACCGGTTGGCACCATTTTTGAGTGAATTGCCAAAAGTCAGATTTTTGATGAAATTGTGACCCCGGGGCTTAGGGATTTTTTCAAAAAAATATTTTCTGCCGGTTAAGTTTTTGAGGGCTGATTTCTTGTCCTGTGATAAAAAGCCTTCTGTTTTCATCGCCAAACCTTTCAGGGGAGCATTAGCAACCGGTTTGCACTATTTTTGAGTGAATTGCCAAAAGTCAGATTTTTGCTGAAATTGTGACCCCGGGGGTTAGGGATTTTTTCAAAAAAATATTTTCTGCCGGTTAAGTTTTTGAGGGCTGATTTCTTGTCCTGTGATAAAAAGCCTTCTGTTTCGAGTGCCAGACCTTTCAGGGGAGTATTAGCAACCGGTTGGCACCATTTTTGAGTGAATTGCCAAAAGTCAGATTTTTGCTGAAATTGTGACCCCGGGGGTTAGGGATTTTTTCAAAAAAATATTTTCTGCCGGTTAAGTTTTTGAGGGCTGATTTCTTGTCCTGTGATAAAAAGCCTTCTGTTTCGAGTGTCAAACCTTTCAGGGGAGCATTTTCAAGCTTTTGGCACCATTTTTGAGTGAATTGCCAAAAGTCAGATTTTTGCTGAAATTCTGACCCCGGGGCTGAGGGATTTTTTCAAAAAAATATTTTCTGCCGGTTAAGTTTTTGAGGGCTGATTTCTTGTCCTGTGATAAAAAGCCTTCTGTTTTCATCGCCAAAGCTTTCAGGGGAGCATTAGCAACCGCTTGGCACCATTTTTGAGTGAATTGCCAAAAGTCAGATTTTTGATGAAATTGTGACCCCGGGGGTTAGGGATTATTTCAAAAAAATATTTTCTGCTGGTTAACTTTTTGAGGGCTGATTTCTTGTCCTGTGATAAAAAGCCTTCTGTTTCGAGTGCCAAAGCTTTCAGGGGAGCATTTGCAACCGGTTGGCACCATTTTTGAGTGAATTGCCAAAAGTCAGATTTTTGCTGAAATTGTGTCGCCGGGGCTTAGGGATTTTTTCAAAGAAATATTTTCTGCCGGTTAAGTTTTTGAGGGCTGATTTCTTGTCCTGTGATAAAAAGCCTTCTGTTTTCATCGCCAAAGCTTTCAGGGGAGCATTAGCAACCGGTTGGCACCATTTTTGAGTGAATTGCCAAAAGTCAGATTTTTGATGAAATTGTGACCCCGGGGGTTAGGGATTTTTTCAAAAAAATATTTTCTGCCGGTTAAGTTGTTGAGGGCTGATTTCTTGTCCTGTAATAAAAAGCCTTCTGTTTTCATCGCCAAAGCTTTCAAGGGAGCATTAGCAACCGGTTGGCACCATTTTTGAGTGAATTGCCAAAAGTCAGATTTTTTATGAAATTGTGACCCCGGGGGTTAGGGATTTCTTGAAAAAAATATTTTCTGCCGGTTAAGTTTTTGAGGGCTGATTTCTTGTCCTGTGATAAAAAGCCTTCTGTTTCGAGTGCCAAACCTTTCAGGGGAGCATTTTCAAGCTTTTGGCATCATTTTTGAGTGAATTGCCAAAAGTCAGATTTTTGCTGAAATTCTGACCCCGGGGGTTAGGGATTTTTTCAAAAAAATATTTTCTGCCGGTTAAGTTGTTGAGGGCTGATTTCTTGTCCTGTGATAAAAAGCCTTCTGTTTCGATCGCCCAAGCTTTCTGGGGAGCACTTGCAACCGGTTGGCACCATTTTTGAGTGAATTGCCAAAAGTCAGATTTTTGATGAAATTCTGACCCCGGGGGTTAGGGATTTTTTCAAAAAAATATTTTCTGCCGGTTAAGTTTTTGAGGGCTGATTTCTTGTCCTGTGATAAAAAGCCTTCTGTTTCGATCGCCCAAGCTTTCAGGGGAGCACTTGCAACCGGTTGGCACCATTTTTGAGTGAATTGCCAAAAGTCAGATTTTTGATGAAATTGTGACCCCGGGGCTTAGGGATTTTTTCAAAAAAATATTTTCTGCCGGTTAAGTTTTTGAGGGCTGATTTCTTGTCCTGTGATAAAAAGCCTTCTGTTTTCATCGCCAAACCTTTCAGGGGAGCATTAGCAACCGGTTTGCACTATTTTTGAGTGAATTGCCAAAAGTCAGATTTTTGCTGAAATTGTGACCCCGGGGGTTAGGGATTTTTTCAAAAAAATATTTTCTGCCGGTTAAGTTTTTGAGGGCTGATTTCTTGTCCTGTGATAAAAAGCCTTCTGTTTCGAGTGCCAGACCTTTCAGGGGAGTATTAGCAACCGGTTGGCACCATTTTTGAGTGAATTGCCAAAAGTCAGATTTTTGCTGAAATTGTGACCCCGGGGGTTAGGGATTTTTTCAAAAAAATATTTTCTGCCGGTTAAGTTTTTGAGGGCTGATTTCTTGTCCTGTGATAAAAAGCCTTCTGTTTCGAGTGTCAAACCTTTCAGGGGAGCATTTTCAAGCTTTTGGCACCATTTTTGAGTGAATTGCCAAAAGTCAGATTTTTGCTGAAATTCTGACCCCGGGGCTGAGGGATTTTTTCAAAAAAATATTTTCTGCCGGTTAAGTTTTTGAGGGCTGATTTCTTGTCCTGTGATAAAAAGCCTTCTGTTTTCATCGCCAAAGCTTTCAGGGGAGCATTAGCAACCGGTTGGCACCATTTTTGAGTGAATTGCCAAAAGTCAGATTTTTGATGAAATTGTGACCCCGGGGGTTAGGGATTATTTCAAAAAAATATTTTCTGCCGGTTAAGTTTTTGAGGGCTGATTTCTTGTCCTGTGATAAAAAGCCTTCTGTTTTCGTCGCCAAAGCTTTCAGGGGAGCATTAGCAACCGGTTGGCACCATTTTTGAGTGAATTGCCATAAGTCAGATTTTTGATGAAATTGTGACCCCGGGGCTGAGGGATTTTTTCAAAAAAATATTTTCTGCCGGTTAAGTTTTTGAGGGCTGATTTCTTGTCCTGTGATAAAAAGCCTTCTGTTTCGAGTGCCAAAGCTTTCAGGGGAGCATTTGCAACCGGTTGGCACCATTTTTCAGTGAATTGCCAAAAGTCAGATTTTTGCTGAAATTGTGACCCCGGGGCTTAGGGATTTTTTTCAAACATATTTTCTGCCGGTTAAGTTTTTGAGGGCTGATTTCTTGTCCTGTGATAAAAAGCCTTCTGTTTCGAGTGTCAAACCTTTCAGGAGAGCATTTTCAAGCTTTTGGCATCATTTTTGAGTGAATTGCCAAAAGTCAGATTTTTGCTGAAATTCTGACCCCGGGGGTTAGGGATTTTTTCAAAAAAATATTTTCTGCCGGTTAAGTCTTTGAGGGCTGATTTCTTGTCCTGTGATAAAAAGCCTTCTGTTTCGAGTGCCAAACCTTTCAGGGGAGCATTTGCAACCAGTTGGCACCATTTTTGAGTTAATTGCCCAAAGTCAGATTTTTGCTGAAATTGTGACCCCGGGGCTTAGGGATTTTTTCAAAAAAATATTTTCTGCCGGTTAACTTTTTGAGGGCTGATTTCTTGTCCTGTGATAAAAAGCCTTCTGTTTCGAGTGCCAGACCTTTCAGGGGAGTATTAGCAACCGGTTGGCACCATTTTTGAGTGAATTGCCAAAAGTCAGATTTTTGCTGAAATTGTGACCCCGGGGCTTAGGGATTTCTTCAAAAAAATATTTTCTGCCGGTTAAGTTTTTGAGGGCTGATTTCTTGTCCTGTGATAAAAAGCCTTCTGTTTCGAGTGCCAAAGCTTTCAGGGGAGCATTTGCAACCGGTTGGCACCATTTTTCAGTGAATTGCCAAAAGTCAGATTTTTGCTGAAATTGTGACCCCGGGGCTTAGGGATTTTTTTCAAACATATTTTCTGCCGGTTAAGTTTTTGAGGGCTGATTTCTTGTCCTGTGATAAAAAGCCTTCTGTTTCGAGTGTCAAACCTTTCAGGAGAGCATTTTCAAGCTTTTGGCATCATTTTTGAGTGAATTGCCAAAAGTCAGATTTTTGCTGAAATTCTGACCCCGGGGGTTAGGGCTTTTTTCAAAAAAATATTTTCTGCCGGTTAAGTCTTTGAGGGCTGATTTCTTGTCCTGTGATAAAAAAGCCTTCTGTTTCGAGTGCCAAACCTTTCAGGGGAGCATTTGCAACCAGTTGGCACCATTTTTGAGTTAATTGCCCAAAGTCAGATTTTTGCTGAAATTGTGACCCCGGGGCTTAGGGATTTTTTCAAAAAAATATTTTCTGCCGGTTAACTTTTTGAGGGCTGATTTCTTGTCCTGTGATAAAAAGCCTTCTGTTTCGAGTGCCAGACCTTTCAGGGGAGTATTAGCAACCGGTTGGCACCATTTTTGAGTGAATTGCCAAAAGTCAGATTTTTGCTGAAATTGTGACCCCGGGGCTTAGGGATTTCTTCAAAAAAATATTTTCTGCCGGTTAAGTTTTTGAGGGCTGATTTCTTGTCCTGTGATAAAAAGCCTTCTGTTTCGAGTGCCAAAGCTTTCAGGGGAGCATTTGCAACCGGTTGGCACCATTTTTCAGTGAATTGCCAAAAGTCAGATTTTTGCTGAAATTGTGACCCCGGGGCTTAGGGATTTTTTTCAAACATATTTTCTGCCGGTTAAGTTTTTGAGGGCTGATTTCTTGTCCTGTGATAAAAAGCCTTCTGTTTCGAGTGTCAAACCTTTCAGGAGAGCATGTTCAAGCTTTTGGCATCATTTTTGAGTGAATTGCCAAAAGTCAGATTTTTGCTGAAATTCTGACCCCGGGGGTTAGGGATTTTTTCAAAAAAATATTTTCTGCCGGTTAAGTCTTTGAGGGCTGATTTCTTGTCCTGTGATAAAAAGCCTTCTGTTTCGAGTGCCAAACCTTTCAGGGGAGCATTTGCAACCAGTTGGCACCATTTTTGAGTTAATTGCCCAAAGTCAGATTTTTGCTGAAATTGTGACCCCGGGGCTTAGGGATTTTTTCAAAAAAATATTTTCTGCCGGTTAACTTTTTGAGGGCTGATTTCTTGTCCTGTGATAAAAAGCCTTCTGTTTCGAGTGCCAAACCTTTCAGGAGAGCATTTTCAAGCTTTTGGCACCATTTTTGAGTGAATTGCCAAAAGTCAGATTTTTGCTGAAATTGTGACCCTGGGGGTTAGGGATTTCTTGAAAAAAATATTTTCTGCCGGTTAAGTTTTTGAGGGCTGATTTCTTGTCCTGTGATAAAAAGCCTTCTGTTTCGAGTGCCAAACCTTTCAGGGGAGCATTTTCAAGCTTTTGGCACCATTTTTGATTGAATTGCCAAAAGTCAGATTTTTGCTGAAATTGTGACCCCGGGGGTTAGGGATTTTTTCAAAAAGATATTTTCTGCCGGTTAAGTTTTTGAGGGCTGATTTCTTGTCCTGTGATAAAAAGCCTTCTGTTTCGAGTGCCAAACCTTTCAGGGGAGCATTTTCAAGCTTTTGGCACCATTTTTGAGTTAATTGCCAAAAGTCAGATTTTTGCTGAAATTGTGACCCCGGGCGTTAGGGATTTTTTCAAAAAAATATTTACTGCCGGTTAAGTTTTTGAGGGCTTATTTCTTGTCCTGTGATAAAAAGCCTTCTGTTTCGAGTGCCAGACCTTTCAGGGGAGTATTAGCAACCGGTTGGCACCATTTTTGAGTGAATTGCCAAAAGTCAGATTTTTGCTGAAATTGTGACCCCGGGGGTTAGGGATTTTTTCAAAAAAATATTTTCTGCCGGTTAAGTTTTTGAGGGCTGATTTCTTGTCCTGTGATAAAAAGCCTTCTGTTTCGAGTGTCAAACCTTTCAGGGGAGCATTTTCAAGCTTTTGGCACCATTTTTGAGTGAATTGCCAAAAGTCAGATTTTTGCTGAAATTCTGACCCCGGGGCTGAGGGATTTTTTCAAAAAAATATTTTCTGCCGGTTGAGTTTTTGAGGGCTGATTTCTTGTCCTGTGATAAAAAGCCTTCTGTTTTCATCGCCAAAGCTTTCAGGGGAGCATTAGCAACCGGTTGGCACCATTTTTGAGTGAATTGCCAAAAGTCAGATTTTTGATGAAATTGTGACCCCGGGGGTTAGGGATTATTTCAAAAAAATATTTTCTGCCGGTTAAGTTTTTGAGGGCTGATTTCTTGTCCTGTGATAAAAAGCCTTCTGTTTTCGTCGCCAAAGCTTTCAGGGGAGCATTAGCAACCGGTTGGCACCAATTTTGAGTGAATTGCCATAAGTCAGATTTTTGATGAAATTGTGACCCCGGGGCTGAGGGATTTTTTCAAAAAAATATTTTCTGCCGGTTAAGTTTTTGAGGGCTGATTTCTTGTCCTGTGATAAAAAGCCTTCTGTTTCGAGTGCCAAAGCTTTCAGGGGAGCATTTGCAACCGGTTGGCACCATTTTTCAGTGAATTGCCAAAAGTCAGATTTTTGCTGAAATTGTGACCCCGGGGCTTAGGGATTTTTTTCAAACATATTTTCTGCCGGTTAAGTTTTTGAGGGCTGATTTCTTGTCCTGTGATAAAAAGCCTTCTGTTTCGAGTGTCAAACCTTTCAGGAGAGCATTTTCAAGCTTTTGGCATCATTTTTGAGTGAATTGCCAAAAGTCAGATTTTTGCTGAAATTCTGACCCCGGGGGTTAGGGATTTTTTCAAAAAAATATTTTCTGCCGGTTAAGTCTTTGAGGGCTGATTTCTTGTCCTGTGATAAAAAGCCTTCTGTTTCGAGTGCCAAACCTTTCAGGGGAGCATTTGCAACCAGTTGGCACCATTTTTGAGTTAATTGCCCAAAGTCAGATTTTTGCTGAAATTGTGACCCCGGGGCTTAGGGATTTTTTCAAAAAAATATTTTCTGCCGGTTAACTTTTTGAGGGCTGATTTCTTGTCCTGTGATAAAAAGCCTTCTGTTTCGAGTGCCAGACCTTTCAGGGGAGTATTAGCAACCGGTTGGCACCATTTTTGAGTGAATTGCCAAAAGTCAGATTTTTGCTGAAATTGTGACCCCGGGGCTTAGGGATTTTTTTCAAACATATTTTCTGCCGGTTAAGTTTTTGAGGGCTGATTTCTTGTCCTGTGATAAAAAGCCTTCTGTTTCGAGTGTCAAACCTTTCAGGAGAGCATTTTCAAGCTTTTGGCATCATTTTTGAGTGAATTGCCAAAAGTCAGATTTTTGCTGAAATTCTGACCCCGGGGGTTAGGGATTTTTTCAAAAAAATATTTTCTGCCGGTTAAGTCTTTGAGGGCTGATTTCTTGTCCTGTGATAAAAAGCCTTCTGTTTCGAGTGCCAAACCTTTCAGGGGAGCATTTGCAACCAGTTGGCACCATTTTTGAGTTAATTGCCCAAAGTCAGATTTTTGCTGAAATTGTGACCCCGGGGCTTAGGGATTTTTTCAAAAAAATATTTTCTGCCGGTTAACTTTTTGAGGGCTGATTTCTTGTCCTGTGATAAAAAGCCTTCTGTTTCGAGTGCCAGACCTTTCAGGGGAGTATTAGCAACCGGTTGGCACCATTTTTGAGTGAATTGCCAAAAGTCAGATTTTTGCTGAAATTGTGACCCCGGGGCTTAGGGATTTCTTCAAAAAAATATTTTCTGCCGGTTAAGTTTTTGAGGGCTGATTTCTTGTCCTGTGATAAAAAGCCTTCTGTTTCGAGTGCCAAAGCTTTCAGGGGAGCATTTGCAACCGGTTGGCACCATTTTTCAGTGAATTGCCAAAAGTCAGATTTTTGCTGAAATTGTGACCCCGGGGCTTAGGGATTTTTTTCAAACATATTTTCTGCCGGTTAAGTTTTTGAGGGCTGATTTCTTGTCCTGTGATAAAAAGCCTTCTGTTTCGAGTGTCAAACCTTTCAGGAGAGCATTTTCAAGCTTTTGGCATCATTTTTGAGTGAATTGCCAAAAGTCAGATTTTTGCTGAAATTCTGACCCCGGGGGTTAGGGATTTTTTCAAAAAAATATTTTCTGCCGGTTAAGTCTTTGAGGGCTGATTTCTTGTCCTGTGATAAAAAGCCTTCTGTTTCGAGTGCCAAACCTTTCATTTGCAACCAGTTGGCACCATTTTTGAGTTAATTGCCCAAAGTCAGATTTTTGCTGAAATTGTGACCCCGGGGCTTAGGGATTTTTTCAAAAAAATATTTTCTGCCGGTTAACTTTTTGAGGGCTGATTTCTTGTCCTGTGATAAAAAGCCTTCTGTTTCGAGTGCCAAACCTTTCAGGAGAGCATTTTCAAGCTTTTGGCACCATTTTTGAGTGAATTGCCAAAAGTCAGATTTTTGCTGAAATTGTGACCCTGGGGGTTAGGGATTTCTTGAAAAAAATATTTTCTGCCGGTTAAGTTTTTGAGGGCTGATTTCTTGTCCTGTGATAAAAAGCCTTCTGTTTCGAGTGCCAAACCTTTCAGGGGAGCATTTTCAAGCTTTTGGCACCATTTTTGATTGAATTGCCAAAAGTCAGATTTTTGCTGAAATTGTGACCCCGGGGGTTAGGGATTTTTTCAAAAAGATATTTTCTGCCGGTTAAGTTTTTGAGGGCTGATTTCTTGTCCTGTGATAAAAAGCCTTCTGTTTCGAGTGCCAAAGCTTTCAGGGGAGCATTAGCAACCGGTTGGCACC
The DNA here is from genome assembly GCF_965113315.1 of Podarcis vaucheri. Lineage (NCBI taxonomy): Eukaryota > Metazoa > Chordata > Lepidosauria > Squamata > Lacertidae > Podarcis > Podarcis vaucheri. The sequence goes on from NC_138748.1 coordinate 14,696,375, forward strand.
ATTTTTGAGTGAATTGCCAAAAGTCAGATTTTTGCTGAAATTGTGACCCCGGGGGTTAGGGATTTTTTCAAAAAAATATTTTCTGCCGGTTAAGTTTTTCAGGGCTGATTTCTTGTCCTGTGATAAAAAGCCTTCTGTTTCGAGTGCCAAACCTTTCAGGGGAGCATTAGCAACCGGTTGGCACCATTTTTGAGTGAATTGCCAAAAGTCAGATTTTTGCTGAAATTGTGACCCCGGGGGTTAGGGATTTTTTCAAAAAAATATTTTCTGCCGGTTAAGTTTTTCAGGGCTGATTTCTTGTCCTGTGATAAAAAGCCTTCTGTTTCGAGTGCCAAACCTTTTAGGGGAGCATTTTCAAGCTTTTGGCACCATTTTTGAGTTAATTGCCAAAAGTAAGATTGTTTCTGAAATATTTTCTGCCGGTTAAGTTTTTGAGGGCTGATTTCTTGTCCTGTGATAAAAAGCCTTCTGTTTCGAGTGCCAAACCTTTCAGGAGAGCATTTTCAAGCTTTTGGCACCATTTTTGAGTGAATTGCCAAAAGTCAGATTTTTGCTGAAATTGTGACCCCGGGGGTTAGGGATTTTTTCAAAAAAATATTTTCTGCCGGTTAAGTTTTTGAGGGCTGATTTCTTGTCCTGTGATAAAAAGCCTTCTGTTTCGAGTGTCAAACCTTTCAGGGGAGCATTTTCAAGCTTTTGGCACCATTTTTGAGTGAATTGCCAAAAGTCAGATTTTTGCTGAAATTCTGACCCCGGGGCTGAGGGATTTTTTCAAAAAAATATTTTCTGCCGGTTAAGTTTTTGAGGGCTGATTTCTTGTCCTGTGATAAAAAGCCTTCTGTTTTCATCGCCAAAGCTTTCAGGGGAGCATTAGCAACCGGTTGGCACCATTTTTGAGTGAATTGCCAAAAGTCAGATTTTTGATGAAATTGTGACCCCGGGGGTTAGGGATTTTTTCAAAAAAATATTTTCTGCCGGTTAAGTTTTTGAGGGCTGATTTCTTGTCCTGTGATAAAAAGCCTTCTGTTTTCGTCGCCAAAGCTTTCAGGGGAGCATTAGCAACCGGTTGGCACCATTTTTGAGTGAATTGCCATAAGTCAGATTTTTGATGAAATTGTGACCCCGGGGCTGAGGGATTTTTTCAAAAAAATATTTTCTGCCGGTTAAGTTTTTGAGGGCTGATTTCTTGTCCTGTGATAAAAAGCCTTATGTTTTCATCGCCAAAGCTTTCAGGGGAGCATTAGCAACCGGTTGGCACCATTTTTGAGTGAATTGCCAAAAGTCAGATTTTTGATGAAATTGTGACCCCGGGGGTTAGGGATTTTTTCAAAAAAATATTTTCTGCCGGTTAAGTTTTTGAGGGCTGATTTCTTGTCCTGTGATAAAAAGCCTTCTGTTTTCGTCGCCAAAGCTTTCAGGGGAGCATTAGCAACCGGTTGGCACCATTTTTGAGTGAATTGCCATAAGTCAGATTTTTGATGAAATTGTGACCCCGGGGCTGAGGGATTTTTTCAAAAAAATATTTTCTGCCGGTTAAGTTTTTGAGGGCTGATTTCTTGTCCTGTGATAAAAAGCCTTCTGTTTCGAGTGCCAAAGCTTTCAGGGGAGCATTTGCAACCGGTTGGCACCATTTTTCAGTGCATTGCCAAAAGTCAGATTTTTGCTGAAATTGTGACCCCGGGGCTTAGGGATTTTTTTCAAACATATTTTCTGCCGGTTAAGTTTTTGAGGGCTGATTTCTTGTCCTGTGATAAAAAGCCTTCTGTTTCGAGTGTCAAACCTTTCAGGAGAGCATTTTCAAGCTTTTGGCATCATTTTTGAGTGAATTGCCAAAAGTCAGATTTTTGATGAAATTGTGACCCCGGGGGTTAGGGATTTTTTCAAAAAAATATTTTCTGCCGGTTAAGTCTTTGAGGGCTGATTTCTTGTCCTGTGATAAAAAGCCTTCTGTTTCGAGTGCCAAACCTTTCAGGGGAGCATTTGCAACCAGTTGGCACCATTTTTGAGTTAATTGCCCAAAGTCAGATTTTTGCTGAAATTGTGACCCCGGGGCTTAGGGATTTTTTCAAAAAAATATTTTCTGCCGGTTAACTTTTTGAGGGCTGATTTCTTGTCCTGTGATAAAAAGCCTTCTGTTTCGAGTGCCAAAGCTTTCAGGGGAGCATTAGCAACCGGTTGGCACCATTTTTGAGTGAATTGCCAAAAGTCAGATTTTTGCTGAAATTGTGACCCCGGGGGTTAGGGATTTTTTCAAAAAAATATTTTCTGCCGGTTAAGTTTTTCAGGGCTGATTTCTTGTCCTGTGATAAAAAGCCTTCTGTTTCGAGTGCCAAACCTTTCAGGGGAGCATTAGCAACCGGTTGGCACCATTTTTGAGTGAATTGCCAAAAGTCAGATTTTTGCTGAAATTGTGACCCCGGGGGTTAGGGATTTTTTCAAAAAAATATTTTCTGCCGGTTAAGTTTTTCAGGGCTGATTTCTTGTCCTGTGATAAAAAGCCTTCTGTTTCGAGTGCCAAACCTTTTAGGGGAGCATTTTCAAGCTTTTGGCACCATTTTTGAGTTAATTGCCAAAAGTAAGATTGTTTCTGAAATATTTTCTGCCGGTTAAGTTTTTGAGGGCTGATTTCTTGTCCTGTGATAAAAAGCCTTCTGTTTCGAGTGCCAAAGCTTTCAGGGGAGCATTTGCAACCGGTTGGCACCATTTTTGAGTGAATTGCCAAAAGTCAGATTTTTGATGAAATTGTGACCCCGGGGGTTAGGGATTTCTTCAAAAAAATATTTTCTGCTGGTTAAATTTTGATGGCTGAATTCTTGTCCTGTGATAAAAAGCCTTCTGTTTCGAGTGCCAAACCTTTCAGGAGAGCATTTTCAAGCTTTTGGCACCATTTTTGAGTGAATTGCCAAAAGTAAGATTGTTTCTGAAATATTTTCTGCCGGTTAAGTTTTTGAGGGCTGATTTCTTGTCCTGTGATAAAAAGCCTTCTGTTTCGAGTGCCAAACCTTTCAGGAGAGCATTTTCAAGCTTTTGGCACCATTTTTGAGTGAATTGCCAAAAGTCAGATTTTTGCTGAAATTGTGACCCCGGGGGTTAGGGATTTTTTCAAAAAAATATTTTCTGCCGGTTAAGTTTTTGAGGGCTGATTTCTTGTCCTGTGATAAAAAGCCTTCTGTTTCGAGTGTCAAACCTTTCAGGGGAGCATTTTCAAGCTTTTGGCACCATTTTTGAGTGAATTGCCAAAAGTCAGATTTTTGCTGAAATTCTGACCCCGGGGCTGAGGGATTTTTTCAAAAAAATATTTTCTGCCGGTTAAGTTTTTGAGGGCTGATTTCTTGTCCTGTGATAAAAAGCCTTCTGTTTTCATCGCCAAAGCTTTCAGGGGAGCATTAGCAACCGGTTGGCACCATTTTTGAGTGAATTGCCAAAAGTCAGATTTTTGATGAAATTGTGACCCCGGGGGTTAGGGATTTTTTCAAAAAAATATTTTCTGCCGGTTAAGTTTTTGAGGGCTGATTTCTTGTCCTGTGATAAAAAGCCTTCTGTTTTCGTCGCCAAAGCTTTCAGGGGAGCATTAGCAACCGGTTGGCACCATTTTTGAGTGAATTGCCATAAGTCAGATTTTTGATGAAATTGTGACCCCGGGGCTGAGGGATTTTTTCAAAAAAATATTTTCTGCCGGTTAAGTTTTTGAGGGCTGATTTCTTGTCCTGTGATAAAAAGCCTTCTGTTTCGAGTGCCAAAGCTTTCAGGGGAGCATTTGCAACCGGTTGGCACCATTTTTCAGTGCATTGCCAAAAGTCAGATTTTTGCTGAAATTGTGACCCCGGGGCTTAGGGATTTTTTTCAAACATATTTTCTGCCGGTTAAGTTTTTGAGGGCTGATTTCTTGTCCTGTGATAAAAAGCCTTCTGTTTCGAGTGTCAAACCTTTCAGGAGAGCATTTTCAAGCTTTTGGCATCATTTTTGAGTGAATTGCCAAAAGTCAGATTTTTGATGAAATTGTGACCCCGGGGGTTAGGGATTTTTTCAAAAAAATATTTTCTGCCGGTTAAGTCTTTGAGGGCTGATTTCTTGTCCTGTGATAAAAAGCCTTCTGTTTCGAGTGCCAAACCTTTCAGGGGAGCATTTGCAACCAGTTGGCACCATTTTTGAGTTAATTGCCCAAAGTCAGATTTTTGCTGAAATTGTGACCCCGGGGCTTAGGGATTTTTTCAAAAAAATATTTTCTGCCGGTTAACTTTTTGAGGGCTGATTTCTTGTCCTGTGATAAAAAGCCTTCTGTTTCGAGTGCCAGACCTTTCAGGTGAGTATTAGCAACCGGTTGGCACCATTTTTGAGTGAATTGCCAAAAGTCAGATTTTTGCTGAAATTGTGACCCCGGGGCTTAGGGATTTCTTCAAAAAAATATTTTCTGCCGGTTAAGTTTTTGAGGGCTGATTTCTTGTCCTGTGATAAAAAGCCTTCTGTTTCGAGTGCCAAAGCTTTCAGGGGAGCATTTGCAACCGGTTGGCACCATTTTTCAGTGAATTGCCAAAAGTCAGATTTTTGCTGAAATTGTGACCCCGGGGCTTAGGGATTTTTTTCAAACATATTTTCTGCCGGTTAAGTTTTTGAGGGCTGATATCTTGTCCTGTGATAAAAAGCCTTCTGTTTCGAGTGTCAAACCTTTCAGGAGAGCATTTTCAAGCTTTTGGCATCATTTTTGAGTGAATTGCCAAAAGTCAGATTTTTGCTGAAATTCTGACCCCGGGGATTAGGGATTTTTTCAAAAAAATATTTTCTGCCGGTTAAGTCTTTGAGGGCTGATTTCTTGTCCTGTGATAAAAAGCCTTCTGTTTCGAGTGCCAAACCTTTCAGGGGAGCATTAGCAACCGGTTGGCACCATTTTTGAGTGAATTGCCAAAAGTCAGATTTTTGCTGAAATTGTGACCCCGGGGGTTAGGGATTTTTTCAAAAAAATATTTTCTGCCGGTTAAGTTTTTCAGGGCTGATTTCTTGTCCTGTGATAAAAAGCCTTCTGTTTCGAGTGCCAAACCTTTTAGGGGAGCATTTTCAAGCTTTTGGCACCATTTTTGAGTTAATTGCCAAAAGTAAGATTGTTTCTGAAATATTTTCTGCCGGTTAAGTTTTTGAGGGCTGATTTCTTGTCCTGTGATAAAAAGCCTTCTGTTTCGAGTGCCAAAGCTTTCAGGGGAGCATTTGCAACCGGTTGGCACCATTTTTGAGTGAATTGCCAAAAGTCAGATTTTTGATGAAATTGTGACCCCGGGGGTTAGGGATTTCTTCAAAAAAATATTTTCTGCTGGTTAAATTTTGATGGCTGAATTCTTGTCCTGTGATAAAAAGCCTTCTGTTTCGAGTGCCAAACCTTTCAGGAGAGCATTTTCAAGCTTTTGGCACCATTTTTGAGTGAATTGCCAAAAGTAAGATTGTTTCTGAAATATTTTCTGCCGGTTAAGTTTTTGAGGGCTGATTTCTTGTCCTGTGATAAAAAGCCTTCTGTTTCGAGTGCCAAACCTTTCAGGAGAGCATTTTCAAGCTTTTGGCACCATTTTTGAGTGAATTGCCAAAAGTCAGATTTTTGCTGAAATTGTGACCCCGGGGGTTAGGGATTTTTTCAAAAAAATATTTTCTGCCGGTTAAGTTTTTGAGGGCTGATTTCTTGTCCTGTGATAAAAAGCCTTCTGTTTCGAGTGTCAAACCTTTCAGGGGAGCATTTTCAAGCTTTTGGCACCATTTTTGAGTGAATTGCCAAAAGTCAGATTTTTGCTGAAATTCTGACCCCGGGGCTGAGGGATTTTTTCAAAAAAATATTTTCTGCCGGTTAAGTTTTTGAGGGCTGATTTCTTGTCCTGTGATAAAAAGCCTTCTGTTTTCATCGCCAAAGCTTTCAGGGGAGCATTAGCAACCGGTTGGCACCATTTTTGAGTGAATTGCCAAAAGTCAGATTTTTGATGAAATTGTGACCCCGGGGGTTAGGGATTTTTTCAAAAAAATATTTTCTGCCGGTTAAGTTTTTGAGGGCTGATTTCTTGTCCTGTGATAAAAAGCCTTCTGTTTTCGTCGCCAAAGCTTTCAGGGGAGCATTAGCAACCGGTTGGCACCATTTTTGAGTGAATTGCCATAAGTCAGATTTTTGATGAAATTGTGACCCCGGGGCTGAGGGATTTTTTCAAAAAAATATTTTCTGCCGGTTAAGTTTTTGAGGGCTGATTTCTTGTCCTGTGATAAAAAGCCTTCTGTTTCGAGTGCCAAAGCTTTCAGGGGAGCATTTGCAACCGGTTGGCACCATTTTTCAGTGCATTGCCAAAAGTCAGATTTTTGCTGAAATTGTGACCCCGGGGCTTAGGGATTTTTTTCAAACATATTTTCTGCCGGTTAAGTTTTTGAGGGCTGATTTCTTGTCCTGTGATAAAAAGCCTTCTGTTTCGAGTGTCAAACCTTTCAGGAGAGCATTTTCAAGCTTTTGGCATCATTTTTGAGTGAATTGCCAAAAGTCAGATTTTTGATGAAATTGTGACCCCGGGGGTTAGGGATTTTTTCAAAAAAATATTTTCTGCCGGTTAAGTCTTTGAGGGCTGATTTCTTGTCCTGTGATAAAAAGCCTTCTGTTTCGAGTGCCAAACCTTTCAGGGGAGCATTTGCAACCAGTTGGCACCATTTTTGAGTTAATTGCCCAAAGTCAGATTTTTGCTGAAATTGTGACCCCGGGGCTTAGGGATTTTTTCAAAAAAATATTTTCTGCCGGTTAACTTTTTGAGGGCTGATTTCTTGTCCTGTGATAAAAAGCCTTCTGTTTCGAGTGCCAGACCTTTCAGGTGAGTATTAGCAACCGGTTGGCACCATTTTTGAGTGAATTGCCAAAAGTCAGATTTTTGCTGAAATTGTGACCCCGGGGCTTAGGGATTTCTTCAAAAAAATATTTTCTGCCGGTTAAGTTTTTGAGGGCTGATTTCTTGTCCTGTGATAAAAAGCCTTCTGTTTCGAGTGCCAAAGCTTTCAGGGGAGCATTTGCAACCGGTTGGCACCATTTTTCAGTGAATTGCCAAAAGTCAGATTTTTGCTGAAATTGTGACCCCGGGGCTTAGGGATTTTTTTCAAACATATTTTCTGCCGGTTAAGTTTTTGAGGGCTGATATCTTGTCCTGTGATAAAAAGCCTTCTGTTTCGAGTGTCAAACCTTTCAGGAGAGCATTTTCAAGCTTTTGGCATCATTTTTGAGTGAATTGCCAAAAGTCAGATTTTTGCTGAAATTCTGACCCCGGGGATTAGGGATTTTTTCAAAAAAATATTTTCTGCCGGTTAAGTCTTTGAGGGCTGATTTCTTGTCCTGTGATAAAAAGCCTTCTGTTTCGAGTGCCAAACCTTTCAGGGGAGCATTTGCAACCAGTTGGCACCATTTTTGAGTTAATTGCCCAAAGTCAGATTTTTGCTGAAATTGTGACCCCGGGGCTTAGGGATTTTTTCAAAAAAATATTTTCTGCCGGTTAACTTTTTGAGGGCTGATTTCTTGTCCTGTGATAAAAAGCCTTCTGTTTCGAGTGCCAAACCTTTCAGGAGAGCATTTTCAAGCTTTTGGCACCATTTTTGAGTGAATTGCCAAAAGTCAGATTTTTGCTGAAATTGTGACCCCGGGGGTTAGGGATTTTTTCAAAAAAATATTTTCTGCCGGTTAAGTCTTTGAGGGCTGATTTCTTGTCCTGTGATAAAAAGCCTTCTGTTTCGAGTGCCAAACCTTTCAGGGGAGCATTAGCAACCGGTTGGCACCATTTTTGAGTGAATTGCCAAAAGTCAGATTTTTGCTGAAATTGTGACCCCGGGGGTTAGGGATTTTTTCAAAAAAATATTTTCTGCCGGTTAAGTTTTTCAGGGCTGATTTCTTGTCCTGTGATAAAAAGCCTTCTGTTTCGACTGCCAAACCTTTTAGGGGAGCATTTTCAAGCTTTTGGCACCATTTTTGAGTTAATTGCCAAAAGTAAGATTGTTTCTGAAATATTTTCTGCCGGTTAAGTTTTTGAGGGCTGAATTCTTGTCCTGTGATAAAAAGCCTTCTGTTTCGAGTGCCAAAGCTTTCAGGGGAGCATTAGCAACCGGTTGGCACCATTTTTTAGTGAATTGCCAAAAGTCAGATTTTTGCTGAAATTGTGACCCCGGGGGTTAGGGATTTTTTCAAAAAAATATTTTCTGCCGGTTAAGTTTTTCAGGGCTGATTTCTTGTCCTGTGATAAAAAGCCTTCTGTTTCGAGTGCCAAACCTTTCAGGGGAGCATTAGCAACCGGTTGGCACCATTTTTGAGTGAATTGCCAAAAGTCAGATTTTTGCTGAAATTGTGACCCCGGGGGTTAGGGATTTTTTCAAAAAAATATTTTCTGCCGGTTACGTTTTTCAGGGCTGATTTCTTGTCCTGTGATAAAAAGCCTTCTGTTTCGAGTGCCAAACCTTTTAGGGGAGCATTTTCAAGCTTTTGGCACCATTTTTGAGTTAATTGCCAAAAGTAAGATTGTTTCTGAAATATTTTCTGCCGGTTAAGTTTTTGAGGGCTGATTTCTTGTCCTGTGATAAAAAACCTTCTGTTTCGAGTGCCAAACCTTTCAGGGGAGCATTTGCAACCGGTTGGCACCATTTTTGAGTGAATTGCCAAAAGTCAGATTTTTGATGAAATTGTGACCCCGGGGGTTAGGGATTTTTTCAAAAAAATATTTTCTGCTGGTTAAATTTTGAGGGCTGAATTCTTGTCCTGTGATAAAAAGCCTTCTGTTTCCATCGCCCAAGCTTTAAGGGGAGCATTTGCAACCGTTTGGCACAATTTTTGATTGAATTGCCAAAAGTCAGGTTTTCAGGAGAGCATTTTCAAGCCTTTCAGGAGAGCATTTTCAAGCTTTTGGCACCATTTTTGAGTGAATTGCCAAAAGTAAGATTGTTTCTGAAATATTTTCTGCCGGTTAAGTTTTTGAGGGCTGATTTCTTGTCCTGTGATAAAAAGCCTTCTGTTTCGAGTGCCAAACCTTTCAGGAGAGCATTTTCATGCTTTTGGCACCATTTTTGAGTGAATTGCCAAAAGTCAGATTTTTGCTGAAATTGTGACCCCGGGGGTTAGGGATTTCTTCAAAAAAATATTTTCTGCCGGTTAACTTTTTGAGGGCTGAATTCTTGTCCTGTGATAAAAAGCCTTCTGTTTCCATCGCCCAAGCTTTAAGGGGAACATTTGCAACCGTTTGGCACCATTTTTGATTGAATTGCCAAAAGTCAGGTTTTTGCAGAAATTGTGACCCCGGGGGTTAGGGATTTTTTCAAAAAAATATTTTCTGCCGGTTAAGTTTTTGAGGGCTGATTTCTTGTCCTGTGATAAAAAGCCTTCTGTTTCGAGTGCCAAACCTTTCAGGGGAGCATTTTCAAGCTTTTGGCACCATTTTTGAGTGAATTGCCAAAAGTCAGATTTTTGCTGAAATTGTGACCCCGGGGGTTAGGGATTTCTTCAAAAAAATATTTTCTGCCGGTTAACTTTTTGAGGGCTGAATTCTTGTCCTGTGATAAAAAGCCTTCTGTTTCGAGTGCCAAAGCTTTCAGGGGAGCATTTGCAACCGGTTGGCACCATTTTTGAGTGAATTGCCAAAAGTCAGATTTTTGATGAAATTGTGACCCCGGGGGTTAGGGATTTCTTCAAAAAAATATTTTCTGCTGGTTAAATTTTGAGGGCTGGATTCTTGTCCTGTGATAAAAAGCCTTCTGTTTCGAGTGCCAAACCTTTCAGGAGAGCATTTTCAAGCTTTTGGCACCATTTTTGAGTGAATTGCCAAAAGTAAGATTGTTTCTGAAATATTTTCTGCCGGTTAAGTTTTTGAGGGCTGATTTCTTGTCCTGTGATAAAAAGCCTTCTGTTTCGAGTGCCAAACCTTTCAGGAGAGCATTTTCATGCTTTTGGCACCATTTTTGAGTGAATTGCCAAAAGTCAGATTTTTGCTGAAATTGTGACCCCGGGGGTTAGGGATTTCTTCAAAAAAATATTTTCTGCCGGTTAACTTTTTGAGGGCTGAATTCTTGTCCTGTGATAAAAAGCCTTCTGTTTCCATCGCCCAAGCTTTAAGGGGAACATTTGCAACCGTTTGGCACCATTTTTGATTGAATTGCCAAAAGTCAGGTTTTTGCAGAAATTGTGACCCCGGGGGTTAGGGATTTTTTCAAAAAAATATTTTCTGCCGGTTAAGTTTTTGAGGGCTGATTTCTTGTCCTGTGATAAAAAGCCTTCTGTTTCGAGTGCCAAACCTTTCAGGGGAGCATTTTCAAGCTTTTGGCACCATTTTTGAGTGAATTGCCAAAAGTCAGATTTTTGCTGAAATTGTGACCCCGGGGGTTAGGGATTTCTTCAAAAAAATATTTTCTGCCGGTTAACTTTTTGAGGGCTGAATTCTTGTCCTGTGATAAAAAGCCTTCTGTTTCCATCGCCCAAGCTTTAAGGGGAGCATTTGCAACCGTTTGGCACAATTTTTGATTGAATTGCCAAAAGTCAGGTTTTTGATGAAATTGTGACCCCGGGGGTTAGGGATTTTTTCAAAAAAATATTTTCTGCCGGTTAAGTTTTTGAGGGCTGATTTCTTGTCCTGTGATAAAAAGCCTTCTGTTTCGAGTGCCAAAGCTTTCAGGAGAGCATTTTCAAGCTTTTGGCACCATTTTTGAGTGAATTGCCAAAAGTCAGATTTTTACTGAAATTGTGACCCCGGGCGTTAGGGATTTTTTCAAAAAAATATTTTCTGCCAGTTAAATTTTTGAGGGCTGATTTCTTGTCCTGTGATAAAAAGCCTTCTGTTTCGAGTGCCAAAGCTTTCAGGGGAGCATTTGCAACCGGTTGGCACCATTTTTGAGTGAATTGCCAAAAGTCAGATTTTTGATGAAATTGTGACCCCGGGGCTTAGGGATTTTTTCAAAAAAATATTTTCTGCCGGTTAAGTTTTTGAGGGCTGATTTCTTGTCCTGTGATAAAAAGCCTTCTGTTTCGAGTGCCAAACCTTTCAGGGGAGCATTTTCAAGCTTTTGGCACCATTTTTGAGTGAATTGCCAAAAGTCAGATTGTTTCTGAAATATTTTCTGCCGGTTACGTTTTTGAGGGCTGATTTCTTGTCCTGTGATAAAAAGCCTTCTGTTTCGAGTGCCAAACCTTTCAGGAGAGCATTTTCATGCTTTTGGCACCATTTTTGAGTGAATTGCTAAAAGTCAGTTTTTTGCTGAAATTGTGACCCCGGGCGTTAGGGATTTTTTCAAAAAAATATTTTCTGCCGGTTAAGTTTTTGAGGGCTGATTTCTTGTCCTGTGATAAAAAGCCTTCTGTTTCGAGTGCCAAAGCTTTCAGGGGAGCACTTGCAACCGGTTGGCACCATTTTTGAGTGAATTGCCAAAAGTCAGGTTTTTGCTGAAATTGTGACCCCGGGGCTTAGGGATTTCATGAAAAAAATATTTTCTGCCGGTTAAGTTTTTGAGGGCTGATTTCTTGTCCTGTGATAAAAAGCCTTCTGTTTCGAGTGCCAAACCTTTCAGGGGAGCATTTTCAAGCTTTTGGCACCATTTTTGAGTGAATTGCCAAAAGTCAGATTGTTTCTGAAATATTTTCTGCCGGTTAAGTTTTTGAGGGCTGATTTCTTGTCCTGTGATAAAAAGCCTTCTGTTTCGAGTGCCAAACCTTTCAGGAGAGCATTTTCATGCTTTTGGCACCATTTTTGAGTGAATTGCTAAAAGTCAGATTTTTGCTGAAATTGTGACCCCGGGCGTTAGGGATTTTTTCAAAAAAATATTTTCTGCCGGTTAAGTTTTTGAGGGCTGATTTCTTGTCCTGTGATAAAAAGCCTTCTGTTTCGAGTGCCAAACCTTTCAGGGGAGCATTTTCAAGCTTTTGGCACCATTTTTGAGTGAATTGCCAAAAGTCAGATTGTTTCTGAAATATTTTCTGCCGGTTAAGTTTTTGAGGGCTGATTTCTTGTCCTGTGATAAAAAGCCTTCTGTTTCGAGTGCCAAACCTTTCAGGAGAGCATTGTCATGCTTTTGGCACCATTTTTGAGTGAATTGCTAAAAGTCAGATTTTTGCTGAAATTGTGACCCCGGGCGTTAGGGATTTTTTCAAAAAAATATTTTCTGCCGGTTAAGTTTTTGAGGGCTGATTTCTTGTCCTGTGATAAAAAGCCTTCTGTTTCGAGTGCCAAAGCTTTCAGGGGAGCATTTGCAACCGGTTGCCACCATTTTTGAGTGAATTGCCAAAAGTCAGATTTTTGCTGAAATTGTGACCCCGGGCGTTAGGGATTTTTTCAAAAAAATATTTTCTGCCGGTTAAGTTGTCGAGGGCTGATTTCTTGTCCTGTGATAAAAAGCCTTCTGTTTCGATCGCCCAAGCTTTCAGGGGAGCACTTGCAACCGGTTGGCACCATTTTTGAGTGAATTGCCAAAAGTCAGATTTTTGCTGAAATTCTGACCCCGGGGGTTAGGGATTTTTTCAAAAAAATATTTTCTGCCGGTTAAGTTGTCGAGGGCTGATTTCTTGTCCTGTGATAAAAAGCCTTCTGTTTCGATCGCCCAAGCTTTCAGGGGAGCACTTGCAACCGGTTGGCACCATTTTTGAGTGAATTGCCAAAAGTCAGGTTTTTGCTGAAATTGTGACCCCGGGGGTTAGGGATTTCTTCCAAAAAATATTTTCTGCCGGTTAAGTTTTTCAGGGCTGATTTCTTGTCCTGTGATAAAAAGCCTTCTGTTTCGAGTGCCAAACCTTTCAGGGGAGCATTTTCAAGCTTTTGGCACCATTTTTGAGTGAATTGCCAAAAGTCAGATTGTTTCTGAAATATTTTCTGCCGGTTAAGTTTTTGAGGGCTGATTTCTTGTCCTGTGATAAAAAGCTTTCTGTTTCGAGTGCCAAAACTTTCAGGGGAGCATTTTCAAGCTTTTGGCAACATTTTTGATTGAATTGCCAAAAGTCAGATTTTTACTGAAATTGTGACCCCGGGCGTTAGGGATTTTTTCAAAAAAATATTTTCTGCCAGTTAAATTTTTGAGGGCTGATTTCTTGTCCTGTGATAAAAAGCCTTCTGTTTCGAGTGCCAAAGCTTTCAGGGGAGCATTTGCAACAGGTTGGCACCATTTTTGAGTGAATTGCCAAAAGTCAGATTTTTGATGAAATTGTGACCCCGGGGCTTAGGGAATTTTTCAAAAAAATATTTTCTGCCGGTTAAGTTTTTGAGGGCTGATTTCTTGTCCTGTGATAAAAAGCCTTCTGTTTCGAGTGCCAAACCTTTCAGGGGAGCATTTTCAAGCTTTTGGCACCATTTTTGAGTGAATTGCCAAAAGTCAGATTGTTTCTGAAATATTTTCTGCCGGTTAAGTTTTTGAGGGCTGATTTCTTGTCCTGTGATAAAAAGCCTTCTGTTTCGAGTGCCAAACCTTTCAGGAGAGCATTTTCATGCTTTTGGCACCATTTTTGAGTGAATTGCTAAAAGTCAGATTTTTGCTGAAATTGTGACCCCGGGCGTTAGGGATTTTTTCAAAAAAATATTTTCTGCCGGTTAAGTTGTCGAGGGCTGATTTCTTGTCCTGTGATAAAAAGCCTTCTGTTTCGATCGCCCAAGCTTTCAGGGGTGCACTTGCAACCGGTTGGCACCATTTTTGAGTGAATTGCCAAAAGTCAGATTTTTGCTGAAATTGTGACCCCGGGGGTTAGGGATTTCTTCAAAAAAATATTTTCTGCCGGTTAAGTTTTTCAGGGCTGATTTCTTGTCCTGTGATAAAAAGCCTTCTGTTTCGAGTGCCAAACCTTTCAGGGGAGCATTTTCAAGCTTTTGGCACCATTTTTGAGTTAATTGCCAAAAGTCAGATTGTTTCTGAAATATTTTCTGCCGGTTAAGTTTTTGAGGGCTGATTTCTTGTCCTGTGATAAAAAGCTTTCTGTTTCGAGTGCCAAAACTTTCAGGGGAGCATTTTCAACCTTCTTGCACCATTTTTGAGTGAATTGCCAAAAGTAAGATTTTTGCTGAAATTGTGACCCCGGGGGTTAGGGATTTTTTCAAAAAAATATTTTCTGCCGGTTAAGTTGTTGAGGGCTGATTTCTTGTCCTGTGATAGAAAGCCTTCTGTTTCGAGTGCCAAAGCTTTCAGGGGAGCATTTGCAACCGGTTGGCACCATTTTTGAGTGAATTGCCAAAAGTCAGATTTTTGATGAAATTGTGACCCCGGGGCTTAGGGAATTTTTCAAAAAAATATTTTCTGCCGGTTAAGTTTTTGAGGGCTGATTTCTTGTCCTGTGATAAAAAGCCTTCTGTTTCGAGTGCCAAACCTTTCAGGGGAGCATTTTCAAGCTTTTGGCACCATTTTTGAGTGAATTGCCAAAAGTCAGATTGTTTCTGAAATATTTTCTGCCGGTTAAGTTTTTGAGGGCTGATTTCTTGTCCTGTGATAAAAAGCCTTCTGTTTCGAGTGCCAAACCTTTCAGGAGAGCATTTTCATGCTTTTGGCACCATTTTTGAGTGAATTGCTAAAAGTCAGATTTTTGCTGAAATTGTGACCCCGGGCGTTAGGGATTTTTTCAAAAAAATATTTTCTGCCGGTTAAGTTGTCGAGGGCTGATTTCTTGTCCTGTGATAAAAAGCCTTCTGTTTCGATCGCCCAAGCTTTCAGGGGTGCACTTGCAACCGGTTGGCACCATTTTTGAGTGAATTGCCAAAAGTCAGATTTTTGCTGAAATTGTGACCCCGGGGGTTAGGGATTTCTTCAAAAAAATATTTTCTGCCGGTTAAGTTTTTCAGGGCTGATTTCTTGTCCTGTGATAAAAAGCCTTCTGTTTCGAGTGCCAAACCTTTCAGGGGAGCATTTTCAAGCTTTTGGCACCATTTTTGAGTTAATTGCCAAAAGTCAGATTGTTTCTGAAATATTTTCTGCCGGTTAAGTTTTTGAGGGCTGATTTCTTGTCCTGTGATAAAAAGCTTTCTGTTTCGAGTGCCAAAACTTTCAGGGGAGCATTTTCAACCTTCTTGCACCATTTTTGAGTGAATTGCCAAAAGTAAGATTTTTGCTGAAATTGTGACCCCGGGGGTTAGGGATTTTTTCAAAAAAATATTTTCTGCCGGTTAAGTTGTTGAGGGCTGATTTCTTGTCCTGTGATAGAAAGCCTTCTGTTTCGAGTGCCAAAGCTTTCAGGGGAGCATTTGCAACCGGTTGGCACCATTTTTGAGTGAATTGCCAAAAGTCAGATTTTTAATGAAATTGTGACCACGGGGCTTAGGGATTTTTTCAAAAAAATATTTTCTGCCGGTTAATTTTTTGAGGGCTGATTTCTTGTCCTGTGATAAAAAGCCTTCTGTTTCGAGTGCCAAACCTTTCAGGAGAGCATTTTCAAGCTTTTGGCACCATTTTTGAGTGAATTGCCAAAAGTCAGGTTTTTGCAGAAATTGTGACCCCGGGGGTTAGGAATTTTTTCAAAAAAATATTTTCTGCCGGTTAAGTTTTTGAGGGCTGATTTCTTGTCCTGTGATAAAAAGCCTTCTGTTTCCATCGCCCAAGCTTTCAGGGGAGCATTTGCAACCGGCTGGCACCATTTTTGATTGAATTGCCAAAAGTCAGGTTTTTGCAGAAATTGTGACCCCGGGGCTTAGGGTTTTTTTCAAAAAAATATTTTCTGCCGGTTAATTTTTTGAGGGCTGATTTCTTGTCCTGTGATAAAAAGCCTTCTGTTTCGAGTGCCAAAGCTTTCAGGGGAGCATTTGCCACCGGTTGGCACCATTTTTGAGTGAATTGCCAAAAGTCAGATTTTTGATGAAATTGTGACCACGGGGCTTAGGGATTTTTTCAAAAAAATATTTTCTGCCGGTTAAGTTTTTGAGGGCTGATTTCTTGTCCTGTGATAAAAAGCCTTCTTTTTCGAGTGCCAAAGCTTTCAGGGGAGCATTTTCAAGCTTTTGGCACCATTTTTGAGTTAATTGCCAAAAGTCAGATTGTTTCTGAAATATTTTCTGCCGGTTAAGTTTTTGAGGGCTGATTTCTTGTCCTGTGATAAAAAGCCTTCTGTTTCCATCGCCCAAGCTTTCAGGGGAGCATTTGCAACCGGCTGGCACCATTTTTGATTGAATTGCCAAAAGTCAGGTTTTTGCAGAAATTGTGACCCCGGGGCTTAGGGATTTTTTCAAAAAAATATTTTCTGCCGGTTAAGTTAATGAGGGCAGATTTCTTGTCCTGTGATAAAAAGCCTTCTGTTTCGAGTGCCAAAGCTTTCAGGGGAGCATTTGCAACCGGTTGGCACCATTTTTGATTGAATTGCCAAAAGTCAGGTTTTTGCAGAAATTGTGACCCCGGGGGTTAGGGATTTTTTCAAAAAAATATTTTCTGCCGGTTAAGTTTTTGAGGGCTGATTTCTTGTCCTGTGATAAAAAGCCTTCTGTTTCGAATGCCAAAGCTTTCAGGGGAGCATTTGCAACCGGTTGGCACCATTTTTGAGTGAATTGCCAAAAGTCAGATTTTTGATGAAATTGTGACCCCGGGGCTTAGGGATTTTTTCAAAAAGATATTTTCTGCTGGTTAAGTTTTTGAGGGCTTTTTTCTTGTCCTGTGATAAAAAGCCTTCTGTTTCGAGTGCCAAAGCTTTCAGGGGAGCATTTGCAACCGGTTGCCACCATTTTTGAGTGAATTGCCAAAAGTCAGATTTTTGATGAAATTGTGACCCCGGGGCTTAGGGATTTTTTCAAAAAAATATTTTCTGCCGGTTAAGTTTTTGAGGGCTGATTTCTTGTCCTGTGATAAAAAGCCTTCTGTTTCGAGTGCCAAACCTTTCAGGAGAGCATTTTCATTCTTTTGGCACCATTTTTGAGTGAATTGCCAAAAGTCAGATTTTTGCTGAAATTGTGACCCCGGGGGTTAGGGATTTTTTCAAAAAAATATTTTCTGCCGGTTAAGTTTTTGAGGGCTGATTTTTTGTCCTGTGATAAAAAGCCTTCTGTTTCCATCGCCCAAGCTTTCAGGGGAGCATTTGCAACCGGTTGGCACCATTTTTGATTGAATTGCCAAAAGTCAGGTTTTTGCTGAAATTGTGACCCCGGGGGTTAGGGATTTTTTCAAAAAAATATTTTCTGCCGGTTAAGTTAATGAGGGCTGATTTCTTGTCCTGTGATAAAAAGCCTTCTGTTTCGAGTGCCAAACCTTTCAGGAGAGCATTTTCAAGCTTTTGGCACCATTTTTGAGTGAATTGCCAAAAGTCAGATTGTTTCTGAAATATTTTCTGCTGGTTAAGTTTTTGAGGGCTGATTTCTTGTCCTGTGATAAAAATCTTTCTGTTTCGAGTGCCAAAACTTTCAGGGGAGCATTTTCAAGTTTTTGGCACCATTTTTGAGTGAATTGCCAAAAGTCAGATTTTTGATGAAATTCTGACCCCGGGGGTTAGGGATTTTTTCAAAAAAATATTTTCTGCCGGTTAAGTTGTTGAGGGCTGATTTCTTGTCCTGTGATAAAAAGCCTTCTGTTTCGAGTGCCAAAGCTTTCAGGAGAGCATTTTCAAGCTTTTGGCACCATTTTTGAGTGAATTGCCAAAAGTCAGATTTTTGCTGAAATTGTGACCCCGGGCGTTAGGGATTTTTTCAAAAAAATATTTTCTGCTGGTTAAGTTTTTGAGGGCTGATTTCTTGTCCTGTGATAAAAAGCCTTCTGTTTTCATCGCCAAAGCTTTCAGGGGAGCATTTGCAACCGGTTGCCACCATTTTTGATTGAATTGCCAAAAGTCAGATTTTTGATGAAATTGTGACCCCGGGGGTTAGGGATTTTTTCAAAAAAATATTTTCTGCCGGTTAAGTTAATGAGGGCTGATTTCTTGTCCTGTGATAAAAAGCCTTCTGTTTCGAGTGCCAAAGCTTTCAGGGGAGCATTTGCAACCGGTTGCCACCATTTTTGAGTTAATTGCCAAAAGTCAGATTGTTTCTGAAATATTTTCTGCTGGTTAAGTTTTTGAGGGCTGATTTCTTGTCCTGTGATAAAAAGCTTTCTGTTTCGAGTGCCAAAACTTTCAGGGGAGCATTTTCAAGTTTTTGGCACCATTTTTGAGTGAATTGCCAAAAGTCAGATTTTTGATGAAATTCTGACCCCGGGGGTTAGGGATTTTTTCAAAAAAATATTTTCTGCCGGTTAAGTTGTTGAGGGCTGATTTCTTGTCCTGTGATAAAAAGCCTTCTGTTTTCATCGCCAAAGCTTTCAAGGGAGCATTTGCAACCAGTTGGCACCATTTTTGAGTTAATTGCCCAAAGTCAGATTTTTGCTGAAATTGTGACCCCGGGGGCTTAGGGATTTTTTCAAAAAAATATTTTCTGCCGGTTAACTTTTTAAGGGCTGATTTCTTGTCCTGTGATAAAAAGCCCTCTGTTTCGAGTGCCAAACCTTTCAGGAGAGCGTATTCAAGCTTTTGGCACCATTTTTGAGTGAATTGCCAAAAGTCAGATTTTTGCTGAAATTGTGACCCCGGGGGTTAGGGATTTTTGCAAAAAAATATTTTCTGCCGGTTAAGTTTTTGAGGGCTGATTTCTTGTCCTGTGATAAAAAACCTTCTGTTTCGAGTGCCAAACCTTTCAGGGGAGCATTTGCAACCGGTTGGCACCATTTTTGAGTGAATTGCCAAAAGTCAGATTTTTGATGAAATTGTGACCCCGGGGGTTAGGGATTTCTTCAAAAAAATATTTTCTGCCGGTTAACTTTTTGAGGGCTGAATTCTTGTCCTGTGATAAAAAGCCTTCTGTTTCGAGTGCCAAACCTTTCAGGGGAGCATTTTCAAGCTTTTGGCACCATTTTTGAGTGAATTGCCAAAAGTCAGATTGTTTCTGAAATATTTTCTGCCGGTTAAGTTTTTGAGGGCTGATTTCTTGTCCTGTGATAAAAAGCCTTCTGTTTCGAGTGCCAAACCTTTCAGGAGAGCATTTTCATGCTTTTGGCACCATTTTTGAGTGAATTGCTAAAAGTCAGATTTTTGCTGAAATTGTGACCCCGGGCGTTAGGGATTTTTTCAAAGAAATATTTTCTGCCGGTTAAGTTTTTGAGGGCTGATTTCTTGTCCTGTGATAAAAAGCCTTCTGTTTTCATCGCCAAAGCTTTCAGGGGAGCATTAGCAACCGGTTGGCACCATTTTTGAGTGAATTGCCAAAAGTCAGATTTTTGATGAAATTGTGACCCCGGGGGTTAGGGATTTTTTCAAAAAAATATTTTCTGCCGGTTAAGTTGTTGAGGGCTGATTTCTTGTCCTGTGATAAAAAGCCTTCTGTTTTCATCGCCAAAGCTTTCAAGGGAGCATTTGCAACCAGTTGGCACCATTTTTGATTGAATTGCCAAAAGTCAGGTTTTTGATGAAATTGTGACCCCGGGGGTTAGGGATTTTTTCAAAAAAATATTTTCTGCCGGTTAAGTTTTTGAGGGCTGATTTCTTGTCCTGTGATAAAAAGCCTTCTGTTTCGAGTGCCAAAGCTTTCAGGAGAGCATTTTCAAGCTTTTGGCACCATTTTTGAGTGAATTGCCAAAAGTCAGATTTTTACTGAAATTGTGACCCCGGGCGTTAGGGATTTTTTCAAAAAAATATTTTCTGCCAGTTAAATTTTTGAGGGCAGATTTCTTGTCCTGTGATAAAAAGCCTTCTGTTTCGAGTGCCAAAGCTTTCAGGGGAGCATTTGCAACCGGTTGGCACCATTTTTGAGTGAATTGCCAAAAGTCAGATTTTTGATGAAATTGTGACCCCGGGGCTTAGGGAATTTTTCAAAAAAATATTTTCTGCCGGTTAAGTTTTTGAGGGCTGATTTCTTGTCCTGTGATAAAAAGCCTTCTGTTTCGAGTGCCAAACCTTTCAGGGGAGCATTTTCAAGCTTTTGGCACCATTTTTGAGTGAATTGCCAAAAGTCAGATTGTTTCTGAAATATTTTCTGCCGGTTAAGTTTTTGAGGGCTGATTTCTTGTCCTGTGATAAAAAGCCTTCTGTTTCGAGTGCCAAACCTTTCAGGAGAGCATTTTCATGCTTTTGGCACCATTTTTGAGTGAATTGCTAAAAGTCAGATTTTTGCTGAAATTGTGACCCCGGGCGTTAGGGATTTTTTCAAAGAAATATTTTCTGCCGGTTAAGTTTTTGAGGGCTGATTTCTTGTCCTGTGATAAAAAGCCTTCTGTTTTCATCGCCAAAGCTTTCAGGGGAGCATTAGCAACCGGTTGGCACCATTTTTGAGTGAATTGCCAAAAGTCAGATTTTTGATGAAATTGTGACCCCGGGGGTTAGGGATTTTTTCAAAAAAATATTTTCTGCCGGTTAAGTTGTTGAGGGCTGATTTCTTGTCCTGTGATAAAAAGCCTTCTGTTTTCATCGCCAAAGCTTTCAAGGGAGCATTTGCAACCAGTTGGCACCATTTTTGATTGAATTGCCAAAAGTCAGGTTTTTGATGAAATTGTGACCCCGGGGGTTAGGGATTTTTTCAAAAAAATATTTTCTGCCGGTTAAGTTTTTGAGGGCTGATTTCTTGTCCTGTGATAAAAAGCCTTCTGTTTCGAGTGCCAAAGCTTTCAGGGGAGCATTTGCAACCGGTTGGCACCATTTTTGAGTGAATTGCCAAAAGTCAGATTTTTGCTGAAATTGTGACCCCGGGCGTTAGGGATTTTTTCAAAAAAATATTTTCTGCTGGTTAAGTTTTTGAGGGCTGATTTCTTGTCCTGTGATAAAAAGCCTTCTGTTTTCATCGCCAAAGCTTTCAGGGGAGCATTTGCAACCGGTTGCCACCATTTTTGATTGAATTGCCAAAAGTCAGATTTTTGATGAAATTGTGACCCCGGGGGTTAGGGATTTTTTCAAAAAAATATTTTCTGCCGGTTAAGTTAATGAGGGCTGATTTCTTGTCCTGTGATAAAAAGCCTTCTGTTTCGAGTGCCAAACCTTTCAGGGGAGCATTTTCAAGCTTTTGGCACCATTTTTGAGTTAATTGCCAAAAGTCAGATTGTTTCTGAAATATTTTCTGCTGGTTAAGTTTTTGAGGGCTGATTTCTTGTCCTGTGATAAAAAGCTTTCTGTTTCGAGTGCCAAAACTTTCAGGGGAGCATTTTCAAGTTTTTGGCACCATTTTTGAGTGAATTGCCAAAAGTCAGATTTTTGATGAAATTCTGACCCCGGGGGTTAGGGATTTTTTCAAAAAAATATTTTCTGCCGGTTAAGTTGTTGAGGGCTGATTTCTTGTCCTGTGATAAAAAGCCTTCTGTTTCGAGTGCCAAAGCTTTCAGGAGAGCATTTTCAAGCTTTTGGCACCATTTTTGAGTGAATTGCCAAAAGTCAGATTTTTGCTGAAATTGTGACCCCGGGCGTTAGGGATTTTTTCAAAAAAATATTTTCTGCTGGTTAAGTTTTTGAGGGCTGATTTCTTGTCCTGTGATAAAAAGCCTTCTGTTTTCATCGCCAAAGCTTTCAGGGGAGCATTTGCAACCGGTTGCCACCATTTTTGATTGAATTGCCAAAAGTCAGATTTTTGATGAAATTGTGACCCCGGGGGTTAGGGATTTTTTCAAAAAAATATTTTCTGCCGGTTAAGTTAATGAGGGCTGATTTCTTGTCCTGTGATAAAAAGCCTTCTGTTTCGAGTGCCAAACCTTTCAGGGGAGCATTTTCAAGCTTTTGGCACCATTTTTGAGTTAATTGCCAAAAGTCAGATTGTTTCTGAAATATTTTCTGCTGGTTAAGTTTTTGAGGGCTGATTTCTTGTCCTGTGATAAAAAGCTTTCTGTTTCGAGTGCCAAAACTTTCAGGGGAGCATTTTCAAGTTTTTGGCACCATTTTTGAGTGAATTGCCAAAAGTCAGATTTTTGATGAAATTCTGACCCTGGGGGTTAGGGATTTTTTCAAAAAAATATTTTCTGCCGGTTAAGTTGTTGAGGGCTGATTTCTTGTCCTGTGATAAAAAGCCTTCTGTTTTCATCGCCAAAGCTTTCAAGGGAGCATTTGCAACCAGTTGGCACCATTTTTGAGTTAATTGCCCAAAGTCAGATTTTTGCTGAAATTGTGACCCCGGGGGCTTAGGGATTTTTTCAAAAAAATATTTTCTGCCGGTTAACTTTTTGAGGGCTGATTTCTTGTCCTGTGATAAAAAGCCCTCTGTTTCGAGTGCCAAACCTTTCAGGAGAGCATATTCAAGCTTTTGGCACCATTTTTGAGTGAATTGCCAAAAGTCAGATTTTTGCTGAAATTGTGACCCCGGGGCTTAGGGATTTTTGCAAAAAAATATTTTCTGCCGGTTAAGTTTTTGAGGGCTGATTTCTTGTCCTGTGATAAAAAACCTTCTGTTTCGAGTGCCAAACCTTTCAGGGCAGCATTTGCAACCGGTTGGCACCATTTTTGAGTGAATTGCCAAAAGTCAGATTTTTGATGAAATTGTGACCCCGGGGGTTAGGGATTTTTTCAAAAAAATATTTTCTGCCGGTTAAGTTGTTGAGGGCTGATTTCTTGTCCTGTGATAAAAAGCCTTCTGTTTTCATCGCCAAAGCTTTCAAGGGAGCATTTGCAACCAGTTGGCACCATTTTTGATTGAATTGCCAAAAGTCAGGTTTTTGATGAAATTGTGACCCCGGGGGTTAGGGATTTTTTCAAAAAAATATTTTCTGCCGGTTAAGTTTTTGAGGGCTGATTTCTTGTCCTGTGATAAAAAGCCTTCTGTTTCGAGTGCCAAACCTTTCAGGAGAGCATTTTCATGCTTTTGGCACCATTTTTGAGTGAATTGCTAAAAGTCAGATTTTTGCTGAAATTGTGACCCCGGGCGTTAGGGATTTTTTCAAAAAAATATTTTCTGCCGGTTAAGTTTTTGAGGGCTGATTTCTTGTCCTGTGATAAAAAGCCTTCTGTTTCGAGTGCCAAAGCTTTCAGGGGAGCATTTGCAACCGGTTGGCACCATTTTTGAGTGAATTGCCAAAAGTCAGATTTTTGCTGAAATTGTGACCCCGGGCGTTAGGGATTTTTTCAAAAAAATATTTTCTGCTGGTTAAGTTTTTGAGGGCTGATTTCTTGTCCTGTGATAAAAAGCCTTCTGTTTTCATCGCCAAAGCTTTCAGGGGAGCATTTGCAACCGGTTGCCACCATTTTTGATTGAATTGCCAAAAGTCAGATTTTTGATGAAATTGTGACCCCGGGGGTTAGGGATTTTTTCAAAAAAATATTTTCTGCCGGTTAAGTTAATGAGGGCTGATTTCTTGTCCTGTGATAAAAAGCCTTCTGTTTCGAGTGCCAAACCTTTCAGGGGAGCATTTTCAAGCTTTTGGCACCATTTTTGAGTTAATTGCCAAAAGTCAGATTGTTTCTGAAATATTTTCTGCTGGTTAAGTTTTTGAGGGCTGATTTCTTGTCCTGTGATAAAAAGCTTTCTGTTTCGAGTGCCAAAACTTTCAGGGGAGCATTTTCAAGTTTTTGGCACCATTTTTGAGTGAATTGCCAAAAGTCAGATTTTTGATGAAATTCTGACCCCGGGGGTTAGGGATTTTTTCAAAAAAATATTTTCTGCCGGTTAAGTTGTTGAGGGCTGATTTCTTGTCCTGTGATAAAAAGCCTTCTGTTTCGAGTGCCAAAGCTTTCAGGAGAGCATTTTCAAGCTTTTGGCACCATTTTTGAGTGAATTGCCAAAAGTCAGATTTTTGCTGAAATTGTGACCCCGGGCGTTAGGGATTTTTTCAAAAAAATATTTTCTGCTGGTTAAGTTTTTGAGGGCTGATTTCTTGTCCTGTGATAAAAAGCCTTCTGTTTTCATCGCCAAAGCTTTCAGGGGAGCATTTGCAACCGGTTGCCACCATTTTTGATTGAATTGCCAAAAGTCAGATTTTTGATGAAATTGTGACCCCGGGGGTTAGGGATTTTTTCAAAAAAATATTTTCTGCCGGTTAAGTTAATGAGGGCTGATTTCTTGTCCTGTGATAAAAAGCCTTCTGTTTCGAGTGCCAAACCTTTCAGGGGAGCATTTTCAAGCTTTTGGCACCATTTTTGAGTTAATTGCCAAAAGTCAGATTGTTTCTGAAATATTTTCTGCTGGTTAAGTTTTTGAGGGCTGATTTCTTGTCCTGTGATAAAAAGCTTTCTGTTTCGAGTGCCAAAACTTTCAGGGGAGCATTTTCAAGTTTTTGGCACCATTTTTGAGTGAATTGCCAAAAGTCAGATTTTTGATGAAATTCTGACCCTGGGGGTTAGGGATTTTTTCAAAAAAATATTTTCTGCCGGTTAAGTTGTTGAGGGCTGATTTCTTGTCCTGTGATAAAAAGCCTTCTGTTTTCATCGCCAAAGCTTTCAAGGGAGCATTTGCAACCAGTTGGCACCATTTTTGAGTTAATTGCCCAAAGTCAGATTTTTGCTGAAATTGTGACCCCGGGGGCTTAGGGATTTTTTCAAAAAAATATTTTCTGCCGGTTAACTTTTTGAGGGCTGATTTCTTGTCCTGTGATAAAAAGCCCTCTGTTTCGAGTGCCAAACCTTTCAGGAGAGCATATTCAAGCTTTTGGCACCATTTTTGAGTGAATTGCCAAAAGTCAGATTTTTGCTGAAATTGTGACCCCGGGGCTTAGGGATTTTTGCAAAAAAATATTTTCTGCCGGTTAAGTTTTTGAGGGCTGATTTCTTGTCCTGTGATAAAAAACCTTCTGTTTCGAGTGCCAAACCTTTCAGGGCAGCATTTGCAACCGGTTGGCACCATTTTTGAGTGAATTGCCAAAAGTCAGATTTTTGATGAAATTGTGACCCCGGGGGTTAGGGATTTCTTCAAAAAAATATTTTCTGCCGGTTAACTTTTTGAGGGCTGAATTCTTGTCCTGTGATAAAAAGCCTTCTGTTTCGAGTGCCAAACCTTTCAGGGGAGCATTTTCAAGCTTTTGGCACCATTTTTGAGTGAATTGCCAAAAGTCAGATTGTTTCTGAAATATTTTCTGCCGGTTAAGTTTTTGAGGGCTGATTTCTTGTCCTGTGATAAAAAGCCTTCTGTTTCGAGTGCCAAACCTTTCAGGAGAGCATTTTCATGCTTTTGGCACCATTTTTGAGTGAATTGCTAAAAGTCAGATTTTTGCTGAAATTGTGACCCCGGGCGTTAGGGATTTTTTCAAAGAAATATTTTCTGCCGGTTAAGTTTTTGAGGGCTGATTTCTTGTCCTGTGATAAAAAGCCTTCTGTTTTCATCGCCAAAGCTTTCAGGGGAGCATTAGCAACCGGTTGGCACCATTTTTGAGTGAATTGCCAAAAGTCAGATTTTTGATGAAATTGTGACCCCGGGGGTTAGGGATTTTTTCAAAA
Organism: Podarcis vaucheri; assembly: GCF_965113315.1. Taxonomy (NCBI): domain Eukaryota; kingdom Metazoa; phylum Chordata; class Lepidosauria; order Squamata; family Lacertidae; genus Podarcis; species Podarcis vaucheri. The sequence continues at coordinate 14,721,639 of NC_138748.1, forward strand.
AAATATTTTCTGCCGGTTAAGTTGTTGAGGGCTGATTTCTTGTCCTGTGATAAAAAGCCTTCTGTTTTCATCGCCAAAGCTTTCAAGGGAGCATTTGCAACCAGTTGGCACCATTTTTGATTGAATTGCCAAAAGTCAGGTTTTTGATGAAATTGTGACCCCGGGGGTTAGGGATTTTTTCAAAAAAATATTTTCTGCCGGTTAAGTTTTTGAGGGCTGATTTCTTGTCCTGTGATAAAAAGCCTTCTGTTTCGAGTGCCAAAGCTTTCAGGAGAGCATTTTCAAGCTTTTGGCACCATTTTTGAGTGAATTGCCAAAAGTCAGATTTTTACTGAAATTGTGACCCCGGGCGTTAGGGATTTTTTCAAAAAAATATTTTCTGCCAGTTAAATTTTTGAGGGCAGATTTCTTGTCCTGTGATAAAAAGCCTTCTGTTTCGAGTGCCAAAGCTTTCAGGGGAGCATTTGCAACCGGTTGGCACCATTTTTGAGTGAATTGCCAAAAGTCAGATTTTTGATGAAATTGTGACCCCGGGGCTTAGGGAATTTTTCAAAAAATATTTTCTGCCGGTTAAGTTTTTGAGGGCTGATTTCTTGTCCTGTGATAAAAAGCCTTCTGTTTCGAGTGCCAAACCTTTCAGGGGAGCATTTTCAAGCTTTTGGCACCATTTTTGAGTGAATTGCCAAAAGTCAGATTGTTTCTGAAATATTTTCTGCCGGTTAAGTTTTTGAGGGCTGATTTCTTGTCCTGTGATAAAAAGCCTTCTGTTTCGAGTGCCAAAGCTTTCAGGGGAGCATTTGCAACCGGTTGGCACCATTTTTGAGTGAATTGCCAAAAGTCAGATTTTTGCTGAAATTGTGACCCCGGGGCTTAGGGATTTCTTGAAAAAAATATTTTCTGCCGGTTAAGTTTTTGAGGGCTGATTTCTTGTCCTGTGATAAAAAGCCTTCTGTTTCGAGTGCCAAACCTTTCAGGGGAGCATTTTCAAGCTTTTGGCATCATTTTTGAGTGAATTGCCAAAAGTCAGATTTTTGCTGAAATTCTGACCCCGGGGGTTAGGGATTTTTTCAAAAAAATATTTTCTGCCGGTTAAGTTGTCGAGGGCTGATTTCTTGTCCTGTGATAAAAAGCCTTCTGTTTCGAGTGCCAAACCTTTCAGGGGAGCATTTTCAAGCTTTTGGCACCATTTTTGAGTGAATTGCCAAAAGTCAGATTGTTTCTGAAATATTTTCTGCCGGTTAAGTTTTTGAGGGCTGATTTCTTGTCCTGTGATAAAAAGCCTTCTGTTTCGAGTGCCAAACCTTTCAGGAGAGCATTTTCATGCTTTTGGCACCATTTTTGAGTGAATTGCTAAAAGTCAGATTTTTGCTGAAATTGTGACCCCGGGCGTTAGGGATTTTTTCAAAAAAATATTTTCTGCCGGTTAAGTTTTTGAGGGCTGATTTCTTGTCCTGTGATAAAAAGCCTTCTGTTTCGAGTGCCAAAGCTTTCAGGGGAGCATTTGCAACCGGTTGGCACCATTTTTGAGTGAATTGCCAAAAGTCAGATTTTTGCTGAAATTGTGACCCCGGGGCTTAGGGATTTCTTGAAAAAAATATTTTCTGCCGGTTAAGTTTTTGAGGGCTGATTTCTTGTCCTGTGATAAAAAGCCTTCTGTTTCGAGTGCCAAACCTTTCAGGGGAGCATTTTCAAGCTTTTGGCATCATTTTTGAGTGAATTGCCAAAAGTCAGATTTTTGCTGAAATTCTGACCCCGGGGGTTAGGGATTTTTTCAAAAAAATATTTTCTGCCGGTTAAGTTGTCGAGGGCTGATTTCTTGTCCTGTGATAAAAAGCCTTCTGTTTCGATCGCCCAAGCTTTCAGGGGAGCACTTGCAACCGGTTGGCACCATTTTTGAGTGAATTGCCAAAAGTCAGATTTTTGCTGAAATTGTGACCCCGGGGGTTAGGGATTTCTTCCAAAAAATATTTTCTGCCGGTTAAGTTTTTCAGGGCTGATTTCTTGTCCTGTGATAAAAAGCCTTCTGTTTCGAGTGCCAAACCTTTCAGGGGAGCATTTTCAAGCTTTTGGCACCATTTTTGAGTGAATTGCCAAAAGTCAGATTGTTTCTGAAATATTTTCTGCCGGTTAAGTTTTTGAGGGCTGATTTCTTGTCCTGTGATAAAAAGCTTTCTGTTTCGAGTGCCAAAACTTTCAGGGGAGCATTTTCAAGCTTTTGGCACCATTTTTGATTGAATTGCCAAAAGTCAGATTTTTACTGAAATTGTGACCCCGGGCGTTAGGGATTTTTTCAAAAAAATATTTTCTGCCAGTTAAATTTTTGAGGGCTGATTTCTTGTCCTGTGATAAAAAGCCTTCTGTTTCGAGTGCCAAAGCTTTCAGGGGAGCATTTGCAACCGGTTGGCAACATTTTTGAGTGAATTGCCAAAAGTCAGATTTTTGATGAAATTGTGACCCCGGGGCTTAGGGAATTTTTCAAAAAAATATTTTCTGCCGGTTAAGTTTTTGAGGGCTGATTTCTTGTCCTGTGATAAAAAGCCTTCTGTTTCGAGTGCCAAACCTTTCAGGGGAGCATTTTCAAGCTTTTGGCACCATTTTTGAGTGAATTGCCAAAAGTCAGATTGTTTCTGAAATATTTTCTGCCGGTTAAGTTTTTGAGGGCTGATTTCTTGTCCTGTGATAAAAAGCCTTCTGTTTCGAGTGCCAAACCTTTCAGGAGAGCATTTTCATGCTTTTGGCACCATTTTTGAGTGAATTGCTAAAAGTCAGATTTTTGCTGAAATTGTGACCCCGGGCGTTAGGGATTTTTTCAAAAAAATATTTTCTGCCGGTTAAGTTGTCGAGGGCTGATTTCTTGTCCTGTGATAAAAAGCCTTCTGTTTCGATCGCCCAAGCTTTCAGGGGAGCACTTGCAACCGGTTGGCACCATTTTTGAGTGAATTGCCAAAAGTCAGATTTTTGCTGAAATTGTGACCCCGGGGGTTAGGGATTTCTTCAAAAAAATATTTTCTGCCGGTTAAGTTTTTCAGGGCTGATTTCTTGTCCTGTGATAAAAAGCCTTCTGTTTCGAGTGCCAAACCTTTCAGGGGAGCATTTTCAAGCTTTTGGCACCATTTTTGAGTTAATTGCCAAAAGTCAGATTGTTTCTGAAATATTTTCTGCCGGTTAAGTTTTTGAGGGCTGATTTCTTATCCTGTTATAAAAAGCCTTCTGTTTCGAGTGCCAAACCTTTCAGGAGAGCATTTTCATGCTTTTGGCACCATTTTTGAGTGAATTGCTAAAAGTCAGATTTTTGCTGAAATTGTGACCCCGGGCGTTAGGGGTTTTTTCAAAAAAATATTTTCTGCCGGTTAAGTTTTTGAGGGCTGATTTCTTTTCCTGTGATAAAAATCCTTCTGTTTCGAGTGCCAAAGCTTTCAGGGGAGCATTTGCAACCGGTTGGCACCATTTTTGAGTGAATTGCCAAAAGTCAGATTTTTGCTGAAATTGTGACCCCGGGGCTTAGGGATTTTTTCAAAGAAATATTTTCTGCCGGTTAAGTTTTTGAGGGCTGATTTCTTGTCCTGTGATAAAAAGCCTTCCGTTTCGAGTGCCAAACCTTTCAGGAGAGCATTTTCAAGCTTTTGGCACCATTTTTGAGTGAATTGCCAAAAGTCAGATTTTTGATGAAATTGTGACCCCGGGGGTTAGGGATTTTTTCAAAAAAATATTTTCTGCCGGTTAAGTTGTTGAGAGCTGATTTCTTGTCCTGTGATAAAAAGCCTTCTGTTTTCATCGCCAAAGCTTTCAAGGGAGCATTTGCAACCAGTTGGCACCATTTTTGAGTTAATTGCCCAAAGTCAGATTTTTGCTGAAATTGTGACCCCAGGGCTTAGGGATTTTTTCAAAAAAATATTTTCTGCCGGTTAACTTTTTGAGGGCTGATTTCTTGTCCTGTGATAAAAAGCCTTCTGTTTCGAGTGCCAAACCTTTCAGGAGAGCATTGTCAAGCTTTTGGCACCATTTTTGAGTGAATTGCCAAAAGTCAGATTTTTGCTGAAATTGTGACCCCGGGGGTTAGGGATTTTTTCAAAAAAATATTTTCTGCCGGTTAAGTTTTTGAGGGCTGATTTCTTGTCCTGTGATAAAAAGCCTTCTGTTTCGAGTGCCAAACCTTTCAGGGGAGTATTAGCAAACGGTTGGCACCATTTTTGAGTGAATTGCCAAAAGTCAGATTTTTGCTGAAATTGTGACCCTGGGGGTTAGGGATTTCTTGAAAAAAATATTTTCTGCCGGTTAAGTTTTTGAGGGCTGATTTCTTGTCCTGTGATAAAAAGCCTTCTGTTTCGAGTGCCAAACCTTTCAGGGGAGCATTTTCAAGCTTTTGGCACCATTTTTGAGTGAATTGCAAAAAGTCAGATTTTTGCTGAAATTGTGACCACGGGGGTTAGGGATTTTTTCAAAAAAATATTTTCTGCCGGTTAAGTTTTTGAGGGCTGATTTCTTGTCCTGTGATAAAAAACCTTCTGTTTCGAGTGCCAAACCTTTCAGGGGAGCATTTGCAACCGGTTGGCACCATTTTTGAGTTAATTGCCCAAAGTCAGATTTTTGCTGAAATTGTGACCCTGGGGCTTAGGGATTTTTTCAAAAAAATATTTTCTGCCGGTTAAGTTTTTGAGGGCTGATTTCTTGTCCTGTGATAAAAAGCCTTCTGTTTTGAGTGCCAAACCTTTCAGGGGAGTATTAGCAAACGGTTGGCACCATTTTTGAGTGAATTGCCAAAAGTCAGATTTTTGCTGAAATTGTGACCCTGGGGGTTAGGGATTTCTTGAAAAAAATATTTTCTGCCGGTTAAGTTTTTGAGGGCTGATTTCTTGTCCTGTGATAAAAAGCCTTCTGTTTCGAGTGCCAAACCTTTCAGGGGAGCATTTTCAAGCTTTTGGCACCATTTTTGAGTGAATTGCAAAAAGTCAGATTTTTGCTGAAATTGTGACCACGGGGGTTAGGGATTTTTTCAAAAAAATATTTTCTGCCGGTTAAGTTTTTGAGGGCTGATTTCTTGTCCTGTGATAAAAAGCCTTCTGTTTTCATCGCCAAAGCTTTCAGGGGAGCATTAGCAACCGGTTGGCACCATTTTTGAGTGAATTGCCAAAAGTCAGATTTTTGCTGAAATTGTGACCCCGGGGGTTAGGGATTTTTTCAAAAAAATATTTTCTGCCGGTTAAGTTAATGACGGCTGATTTCTTGTCCTGTGATAAAAAGCCTTCTGTTTCGAGTGCCAAAGCTTTCAGGGGAGCATTTGCAACCGGTTGGCACCATTTTTGAGTTAATTGCCAAATGTCAGATTTTTGCTGAAATTGTGACCCCGGGGCTTAGGGATTTTTTCAAAAAAATATTTTCTGCCGGTTAAGTTTTTGAGGGCTGATTTCTTGTCCTGTGATAAAAAGCCTTCTGTTTCGAGTGCCAAAGCTTTCAGGGGAGCATTTGCAACCGGTTGGCACCATTTTTGAGTGAATTGCCAAAAGTCAGATTTTTGCTGAAATTGTGACCCCGGGGCTTAGGGATTTTTTCAAAGAAATATTTTCTGCCGGTTAAGTTTTTGAGGGCTGATTTCTTGTCCTGTGATAAAAAGCCTTCCGCTTCGAGTGCCAAACCTTTCAGGAGAGCATTTTCAAGCTTTTGGCACCATTTTTGAGTGAATTGCCAAAAGTCAGATTTTTGATGAAATTGTGACCCCGGGGGTTAGGGATTTTTTCAAAAAAATATTTTCTGCCGGTTAAGTTGTTGAGAGCTGATTTCTTGTCCTGTGATAAAAAGCCTTCTGTTTTCATCGCCAAAGCTTTCAAGGGAGCATTTGCAACCAGTTGGCACCATTTTTGAGTTAATTGCCCAAAGTCAGATTTTTGCTGAAATTGTGACCCCAGGGCTTAGGGATTTTTTCAAAAAAATATTTTCTGCCGGTTAACTTTTTGAGGGCTGATTTCTTGTCCTGTGATAAAAAGCCTTCTGTTTCGAGTGCCAAACCTTTCAGGAGAGCATTGTCAAGCTTTTGGCACCATTTTTGAGTGAATTGCCAAAAGTCAGATTTTTGCTGAAATTGTGACCCCGGGGGTTAGGGATTTTTTCAAAAAAATATTTTCTGCCGGTTAAGTTTTTGAGGGCTGATTTCTTGTCCTGTGATAAAAAGCCTTCTGTTTCGAGTGCCAAACCTTTCAGGGGAGTATTAGCAAACGGTTGGCACCATTTTTGAGTGAATTGCCAAAAGTCAGATTTTTGCTGAAATTGTGACCCTGGGGGTTAGGGATTTCTTGAAAAAAATATTTTCTGCCGGTTAAGTTTTTGAGGGCTGATTTCTTGTCCTGTGATAAAAAGCCTTCTGTTTCGAGTGCCAAACCTTTCAGGGGAGCATTTTCAAGCTTTTGGCACCATTTTTGAGTGAATTGCAAAAAGTCAGATTTTTGCTGAAATTGTGACCACGGGGGTTAGGGATTTTTTCAAAAAAATATTTTCTGCCGGTTAAGTTTTTGAGGGCTGATTTCTTGTCCTGTGATAAAAAACCTTCTGTTTCGAGTGCCAAACCTTTCAGGGGAGCATTTGCAACCGGTTGGCACCATTTTTGAGTTAATTGCCCAAAGTCAGATTTTTGCTGAAATTGTGACCCTGGGGCTTAGGGATTTTTTCAAAAAAATATTTTCTGCCGGTTAAGTTTTTGAGGGCTGATTTCTTGTCCTGTGATAAAAAGCCTTCTGTTTTGAGTGCCAAACCTTTCAGGGGAGTATTAGCAAACGGTTGGCACCATTTTTGAGTGAATTGCCAAAAGTCAGATTTTTGCTGAAATTGTGACCCTGGGGGTTAGGGATTTCTTGAAAAAAATATTTTCTGCCGGTTAAGTTTTTGAGGGCTGATTTCTTGTCCTGTGATAAAAAGCCTTCTGTTTCGAGTGCCAAACCTTTCAGGGGAGCATTTTCAAGCTTTTGGCACCATTTTTGAGTGAATTGCAAAAAGTCAGATTTTTGCTGAAATTGTGACCACGGGGGTTAGGGATTTTTTCAAAAAAATATTTTCTGCCGGTTAAGTTTTTGAGGGCTGATTTCTTGTCCTGTGATAAAAAGCCTTCTGTTTTCATCGCCAAAGCTTTCAGGGGAGCATTAGCAACCGGTTGGCACCATTTTTGAGTGAATTGCCAAAAGTCAGATTTTTGCTGAAATTGTGACCCCGGGGGTTAGGGATTTTTTCAAAAAAATATTTTCTGCCGGTTAAGTTAATGACGGCTGATTTCTTGTCCTGTGATAAAAAGCCTTCTGTTTCGAGTGCCAAAGCTTTCAGGGGAGCATTTGCAACCGGTTGGCACCATTTTTGAGTTAATTGCCAAATGTCAGATTTTTGCTGAAATTGTGACCCCGGGGCTTAGGGATTTTTTCAAAAAAATATTTTCTGCCGGTTAAGTTTTTGAGGGCTGATTTCTTGTCCTGTGATAAAAAGCCTTCTGTTTTCATCGCCAAAGCTTTCAGGGGAGCATTAGCAACTGGTTGGCACCATTTTTGAGTGAATTGCCAAAAGTCAGATTTTTGCTGAAATTGTGACCCCAGGGGTTAGGGATTTTTTCAAAAAAATATTTTCTGCCGGTTAACTTTTTGAGGGCTGATTTCTTGTCCTGTGATAAAAAGCCTTCTGTTTCGAGTGCCAAAGCTTTCAGGGGAGCATATTCAACCGGTTGGCACCATTTTTGAGTTAATTGCCCAAACTCAGATTTTTGCTGAAATTGTGACCCCGGGGGTTAGGGATTTCTTCAAAAAAATATTTTCTGCCGGTTAAGTTTTTCAGGGCTGATTTCTTGTCCTGTGATAAAAAGCCTTCTGTTTCGAGTGCCAAACCTTTCAGGGGAGCATTTTCAAGCTTTTGGCACCATTTTTGAGTGAATTGCCAAAAGTCAGATTGTTTCTGAAATATTTTCTGCCGGTTAAGTTTTTGAGGGCTGATTTCTTGTCCTGTGATAAAAAGCCTTCTGTTTCGAGTGCCAAACCTTTCAGGAGAGCATTTTCATGCTTTTGGCACCATTTTTGAGTGAATTGCCAAAAGTCAGATTTTTGCTGAAATTGTGACCCCGGGGGTTAGGGATTTCTTCAAAAAAATATTTTCTGCCGGTTAACTTTTTGAGGGCTGAATTCTTGTCCTGTGATAAAAAGCCTTCTGTTTCCATCGCCCAAGCTTTAAGGGGAGCATTTGCAACCGTTTGGCACCATTTTTGATTGAATTGCCAAAAGTCAGGTTTTTGCAGAAATTGTGAACCCGGGGGTTAGGGATTTTTTCAAAAAAATATTTTCTGCCGGTTAAGTTTTTGAGGGCTGATATCTTGTCCTGTGATAAAAAGCCTTCTGTTTCGAGTGCCAAACCTTTCAGGGGAGCATTTTCAAGCTTTTGGCACCATTTTTGAGTTAATTGCCAAAAGTCAGATTTTTGATGAAATTGTGACCCCGGGGGTTAGGGATTTTTTCAAAAAAATATTTTCTGCCGGTTAAGTTTTTGAGGGCTGATTTCTTGTCCTGTGATAAAAAGCCTTCTGTTTCGAGTGCCAAACCTTTCAGGGGAGCATTTTCAAGCTTTTGGCACCATTTTTGAGTGAATTGCCAAAAGTCAGATTGTTTCTGAAATATTTTCTGCCGGTTAAGTTTTTGAGGGCTGATTTCTTGTCCTGTGATAAAAAGCCTTCTGTTTCGAGTGCCAAACCTTTCAGGAGAGCATTTTCATGCTTTTGGCACCATTTTTGAGTGAATTGCCAAAAGTCAGATTTTTGCTGAAATTGTGACCCCGGGGCTTAGGGATTTTTTCAAAGAAATATTTTCTGCCGTTTAAGTTTTTGAGGGCTGATTTCTTGTCCTGTGATAAAAAGCCTTCTGTTTTCATCGCCAAAGCTTTCAGGGGAGCATTAGCAACCGGTTGGCACCATTTTTGCGTGAATTGCCAAAAGTCAGATTTTTGCTGAAATTCTGACCCCGGGGCTGAGGGATTTTTTCAAAAAAATATTTTCTGCCGGTTAAGTTGTTGAGGGCTGATTTCTTGTCCTGTGATAAAAAGCCTTCTGTTTTCATCGCCAAAGCTTTCAAGGGAGCATTTGCAACCAGTTGGCACCATTTTTGAGTTAATTGCCCAAAGTCAGATTTTTGCTGAAATTGTGACCCCGGGGCTTAGGGATTTTTTCAAAAAAATATTTTCTGCCGGTTAACTTTTTGAGGGCTGATTTCTTGTCCTGTGATAAAAAGCCTTCTGTTTCGAGTGCCAAACCTTTCAGGAGAGCATTTTCAAGCTTTTGGCACCATTTTTGAGTGAATTGCCAAAAGTCAGATTTTTGCTGAAATTGTGACCCCGGGGGTTAGGGATTTTTTCAAAAAAATATTTTCTGCCGGTTAAGTTTTTGAGGGCTGATTTCTTGTCCTGTGATAAAAAATCTTCTGTTTCGAGTGCCAAACCTTTCAGGGGAGCATTTGCAACCGGTTGGCACCATTTTTGAGTTAATTGCCCAAAGTCAGATTTTTGCTGAAATTGTGACCCCGGGGCTTAGGGATTTTTTCAAAAAAATATTTTCTGCCGGTTAAGTTTTTGAGGGCTGATTTCTTGTCCTGTGATAAAAAGCCTTCTGTTTCGAGTGCCAAACCTTTCAGGGGAGCATTTTCAAGCTTTTGGCACCATTTTTGAGTTAATTGCCAAAAGTCAGATTTTTACTGAAATTGTGACCCCGGGCGTTAGGGATTTTTTCAAAAAAATATTTTCTGCCAGTTAAATTTTTGAGGGCTGATTTCTTGTCCTGTGATAAAAAGCCTTCTGTTTTGAGTACCAAAGCTTTCAGGGGAGCATTTGCAATCGGTTGGCACCATTTTTGAGTGAATTGCCAAAAGTCAGATTTTTGATGAAATTGTGACCCCGGGGCTTAGGGAATTTTTCAAAAAAATATTTTCTGCCGGTTAAGTTTTTGAGGGCTGATTTCTTGTCCTGTGATAAAAAGCCTTCTGTTTCGAGTGCCAAACCTTTCAGGGGAGCATTTTCAAGCTTTTGGCACCATTTTTGAGTGAATTGCCAAAAGTCAGATTGTTTCTGAAATATTTTCTGCCGGTTAAGTTTTTGAGGGCTGATTTCTTGTCCTGTGATAAAAAGCCTTCTGTTTCGAGTGCCAAACCTTTCAGGAGAGCATTTTCATGCTTTTGGCACCATTTTTGAGTGAATTGCCAAAAGTCAGATTTTTGCTGAAATTGTGACCCCGGGGCTTAGGGATTTTTTCAAAGAAATATTTTCTGCCGGTTAAGTTTTTGAGGGCTGATTTCTTGTCCTGTGATAAAAAGCCTTCTGTTTTCATCGCCAAAGCTTTCAAGGGAGCATTAGCAACCGGTTGGCACCATTTTTGAGTTAATTGCCCAAACTCAGATTTTTGCTGAAATTGTGACCCCGGGGGTTAGGGATTTCTTCAAAAAAATATTTTCTGCCGGTTAAGTTTTTCAGGGCTGATTTCTTGTCCTGTGATAAAAAGCCTTCTGTTTCGAGTGCCAAACCTTTCAGGGGAGCATTTTCAAGCTTTTGGCACCATTTTTGAGTTAATTGCCAAAAGTCAGATTTTTGATGAAATTGTGACCCCGGGGGTTAGGGATTTTTTCAAAAAAATATTTTCTGCCGGTTAAGTTTTTGAGGGCTGATTTCTTGTCCTGTGATAAAAAGCCTTCTGTTTCGAGTGCCAAACCTTTCAGGGGAGCATTTTCAAGCTTTTGGCACCATTTTTGAGTGAATTGCCAAAAGTCAGATTGTTTCTGAAATATTTTCTGCCGGTTAAGTTTTTGAGGGCTGATTTCTTGTCCTGTGATAAAAAGCCTTCTGTTTCGAGTGCCAAACCTTTCAGGAGAGCATTTTCATGCTTTTGGCACCATTTTTGAGTGAATTGCCAAAAGTCAGATTTTTGCTGAAATTGTGACCCCGGGGGTTAGGGATTTCTTCAAAAAAATATTTTCTGCCGGTTAACTTTTTGAGGGCTGAATTCTTGTCCTGTGATAAAAAGCCTTCTGTTTCCATCGCCCAAGCTTTAAGGGGAGCATTTGCAACCGTTTGGCACCATTTTTGATTGAATTGCCAAAAGTCAGGTTTTTGCAGAAATTGTGAACCCGGGGGTTAGGGATTTTTTCAAAAAAATATTTTCTGCCGGTTAAGTTTTTGAGGGCTGATATCTTGTCCTGTGATAAAAAGCCTTCTGTTTCGAGTGCCAAACCTTTCAGGGGAGCATTTTCAAGCTTTTGGCACCATTTTTGAGTTAATTGCCAAAAGTCAGATTTTTGATGAAATTGTGACCCCGGGGGTTAGGGATTTTTTCAAAAAAATATTTTCTGCCGGTTAAGTTTTTGAGGGCTGATTTCTTGTCCTGTGATAAAAAGCCTTCTGTTTCGAGTGCCAAACCTTTCAGGGGAGCATTTTCAAGCTTTTGGCACCATTTTTGAGTGAATTGCCAAAAGTCAGATTGTTTCTGAAATATTTTCTGCCGGTTAAGTTTTTGAGGGCTGATTTCTTGTCCTGTGATAAAAAGCCTTCTGTTTCGAGTGCCAAACCTTTCAGGAGAGCATTTTCATGCTTTTGGCACCATTTTTGAGTGAATTGCCAAAAGTCAGATTTTTGCTGAAATTGTGACCCCGGGGCTTAGGGATTTTTTCAAAGAAATATTTTCTGCCGTTTAAGTTTTTGAGGGCTGATTTCTTGTCCTGTGATAAAAAGCCTTCTGTTTTCATCGCCAAAGCTTTCAGGGGAGCATTAGCAACCGGTTGGCACCATTTTTGCGTGAATTGCCAAAAGTCAGATTTTTGCTGAAATTCTGACCCCGGGGCTGAGGGATTTTTTCAAAAAAATATTTTCTGCCGGTTAAGTTGTTGAGGGCTGATTTCTTGTCCTGTGATAAAAAGCCTTCTGTTTTCATCGCCAAAGCTTTCAAGGGAGCATTTGCAACCAGTTGGCACCATTTTTGAGTTAATTGCCCAAAGTCAGATTTTTGCTGAAATTGTGACCCCGGGGCTTAGGGATTTTTTCAAAAAAATATTTTCTGCCGGTTAACTTTTTGAGGGCTGATTTCTTGTCCTGTGATAAAAAGCCTTCTGTTTCGAGTGCCAAACCTTTCAGGAGAGCATTTTCAAGCTTTTGGCACCATTTTTGAGTGAATTGCCAAAAGTCAGATTTTTGCTGAAATTGTGACCCCGGGGGTTAGGGATTTTTTCAAAAAAATATTTTCTGCCGGTTAAGTTTTTGAGGGCTGATTTCTTGTCCTGTGATAAAAAATCTTCTGTTTCGAGTGCCAAACCTTTCAGGGGAGCATTTGCAACCGGTTGGCACCATTTTTGAGTTAATTGCCCAAAGTCAGATTTTTGCTGAAATTGTGACCCCGGGGCTTAGGGATTTTTTCAAAAAAATATTTTCTGCCGGTTAAGTTTTTGAGGGCTGATTTCTTGTCCTGTGATAAAAAGCCTTCTGTTTCGAGTGCCAAACCTTTCAGGGGAGCATTTTCAAGCTTTTGGCACCATTTTTGAGTTAATTGCCAAAAGTCAGATTTTTACTGAAATTGTGACCCCGGGCGTTAGGGATTTTTTCAAAAAAATATTTTCTGCCAGTTAAATTTTTGAGGGCTGATTTCTTGTCCTGTGATAAAAAGCCTTCTGTTTTGAGTACCAAAGCTTTCAGGGGAGCATTTGCAATCGGTTGGCACCATTTTTGAGTGAATTGCCAAAAGTCAGATTTTTGATGAAATTGTGACCCCGGGGCTTAGGGAATTTTTCAAAAAAATATTTTCTGCCGGTTAAGTTTTTGAGGGCTGATTTCTTGTCCTGTGATAAAAAGCCTTCTGTTTCGAGTGCCAAACCTTTCAGGGGAGCATTTTCAAGCTTTTGGCACCATTTTTGAGTGAATTGCCAAAAGTCAGATTGTTTCTGAAATATTTTCTGCCGGTTAAGTTTTTGAGGGCTGATTTCTTGTCCTGTGATAAAAAGCCTTCTGTTTCGAGTGCCAAACCTTTCAGGAGAGCATTTTCATGCTTTTGGCACCATTTTTGAGTGAATTGCCAAAAGTCAGATTTTTGCTGAAATTGTGACCCCGGGGCTTAGGGATTTTTTCAAAGAAATATTTTCTGCCGGTTAAGTTTTTGAGGGCTGATTTCTTGTCCTGTGATAAAAAGCCTTCTGTTTTCATCGCCAAAGCTTTCAAGGGAGCATTTGCAACCAGTTGGCACCATTTTTGAGTTAATTGCCCAAAGTCAGATTTTTGCTGAAATTGTGAGCCCGGGGCTTAGGGATTTTTTCAAAAAAATATTTTCTGCCGGTTAACTTTTTGAGGGCTGATTTCTTGTCCTGTGATAAAAAGCCTTCTGTTTCGAGTGCCAAACCTTTCAGGAGAGCATTTTCAAGCTTTTGGCACCATTTTTGAGTGAATTGCCAAAAGTCAGATTTTTGCTGAAATTGTGACCCCGGGGGTTAGGGATTTTTTCAAAAAAATATTTTCTGCCGGTTAAGTTTTTGAGGGCTGATTTCTTGTCCTGTGATAAAAAAACCTTCTGTTTCGAGTGCCAAACCTTTCAGGGGAGCATTTGCAACCGGTTGGCACCATTTTTGAGTTAATTGCCCAAAGTCAGATTTTTGCTGAAATTGTGACCCCGGGGCTTAGGGATTTCTTCAAAAAAATATTTTCTGCCGGTTAAGTTTTTCAGGGCTGATTTCTTGTCCTGTGATAAAAAGCCTTCTGTTTCGAGTGCCAAACCTTTCAGGAGAGCATTTTCATGCTTTTGGCACCATTTTTGAGTGAATTGCTAAAAGTCAGATTTTTGCTGAAATTGTGACCCCGGGCGTTAGGGATTTTTTCAAAAAAATATTTTCTGCCGGTTAAGTTTTTGAGGGCTGATTTCTTGTCCTGTGATAAAAAGCCTTCTGTTTCGAGTGCCAAAGCTTTCAGGGGAGCATTTTCAAGCTTTTGGCACCATTTTTGAGTGAATTGCCAAAAGTCAGATTGTTTCTGAAATATTTTCTGCCGGTTAAGTTTTTGAGGGCTGATTTCTTGTCCTGTGATAAAAAGCCTTCTGTTTCGAGTGCCAAACCTTTCAGGAGAGCATTTTCATGCTTTTGGCACCATTTTTGAGTGAATTGCCAAAAGTCAGATTTTTGCTGAAATTGTGACCCCGGGGCTTAGGGATTTTTTCAAAGAAATATTTTCTGCCGGTTAAGTTTTTGAGGGCTGATTTCTTGTCCTGTGATAAAAAGCCTTCTGTTTTCATCGCCAAACCTTTCAGGGGAGCATTAGCAACCGGATGGCACCATTTTTGCGTGAATTGCCAAAAGTCAGATTTTTGATGAAATTGTGACCCCGGGGGTTAGGGATTTTTTCAAAAAAATATTTTCTGCCGGTTAAGTTGTTGAGGGCTGATTTCTTGTCCTGTGATAAAAAGCCTTCTGTTTCGAGTGCCAAACCTTTCAGGAGAGCATTTTCAAGCTTTTGGCACCATTTTTGAGTGAATTGCCAAAAGTCAGATTTTTGCTGAAATTGTGACCCCGGGGGTTAGGGATTTTTTCAAAAAAATATTTTCTGCCGGTTAAGTTTTTGAGGGCTGATTTCTTGTCCTGTGATAAAAAAACCTTCTGTTTCGAGTGCCAAACCTTTCAGGGGAGCATTTGCAACCGGTTGGCACCATTTTTGAGTTAATTGCCCAAAGTCAGATTTTTGCTGAAATTGTGACCCCGGGGCTTAGGGATTTCTTCAAAAAAATATTTTCTGCCGGTTAAGTTTTTCAGGGCTGATTTCTTGTCCTGTGATAAAAAGCCTTCTGTTTCGAGTGCCAAACCTTTCAGGGGAGCATTTTCAAGCTTTTGGCACCATTTTTGAGTTAATTGCCAAAAGTCAGATTTTTACTGAAATTGTGACCCCGGGCGTTAGGGATTTTTTCAAAAAAATATTTTCTGCCAGTTAAATTTTTGAGGGCTGATTTCTTGTCCTGTGATAAAAAGCCTTCTGTTTCGAGTACCAAAGCTTTCAGGGGAGCATTTGCAACCGGTTGGCACCATTTTTGAGTGAATTGCCAAAAGTCAGATTTTTGATGAAATTGTGACCCCGGGGCTTAGGGAATTTTTCAAAAAAATATTTTCTGCCGGTTAAGTTTTTGAGGGCTGATTTCTTGTCCTGTGATAAAAAGCCTTCTGTTTCGAGTGCCAAACCTTTCAGGGGAGCATTTTCAAGCTTTTGGCACCATTTTTGAGTGAATTGCCAAAAGTCAGATTGTTTCTGAAATATTTTCTGCCGGTTAAGTTTTTGAGGGCTGATTTCTTGTCCTGTGATAAAAAGCCTTCTGTTTCGAGTGCCAAACCTTTCAGGAGAGCATTTTCATGCTTTTGGCACCATTTTTGAGTGAATTGCTAAAAGTCAGATTTTTGCAGAAATTGTGACCCCGGGCGTTAGGGATTTTTTCAAAAAAATATTTTCTGCCGGTTAAGTTTTTGAGGGCTGATTTCTTGTCCTGTGATAAAAAGCCTTCTGTTTCGAGTGCCAAAGCTTTAAGGGGAGCATTTTCAAGCTTTTGGCACCATTTTTGAGTGAATTGCCAAAAGTCAGATTGTTTCTGAAATATTTTCTGCCGGTTAAGTTTTTGAGGGCTGATTTCTTGTCCTGTGATAAAAAGCCTTCTGTTTCGAGTGCCAAACCTTTCAGGAGAGCATTTTCATGCTTTTGGCACCATTTTTGAGTGAATTGCCAAAAGTCAGATTTTTGCTGAAATTGTGACCCCGGAGGTTAGGGATTTTTTCAAAGAAATATTTTCTGCCGGTTAAGTTTTTGAGGGCTGATTTCTTGTCCTGTGATAAAAAGCCTTCTGTTTTCATCGCCAAAGCTTTCAGGGGAGCATTAGCAACCGGTTGTGTCAGGGGATGATTAGCTGCTTGTGCTTAAAATAGTGCCCCTTCAGAGTTTGTGCGACCCCACAAACCTCTGTGTGTGACAGAGCTCCTCAGACATGTCTGCTCTAGTCACTTGTAGAGTCCGACAGTGGCTGTCTGCGGAAGCGCTTCCAGCAAAGAAGTTCCTTAACGGAAACGCGTCTCCTGGACTCACGACGTGACAGCTTCCGGCGAAGCATAGGTCTCCCTGCAGTTGCTTCTGACACCTCCCCGCTATTTTCGCTCGAAGTGTCTCTCACCCCTTTCTCTCCCCTTCTGCTTCCTGCCTGGGCTGCTGCGTCTCTCTCAGCATTACTGAGATCCTCCTCCAGAGACCCCGCGCTCCCCCTGGTCCCTGCTTTAGCTGTTGACTCTCTCCCAGTCTCTGGGAGCCCTACCACTTCCCTTTCCTCCGATGTCAGTTCCCTGACAGGTTGGCACCATTTTTGCGTGAATTGCCAAAAGTCAGATTTTTGATGAAATTGTGACCCCGGAGGTTAGGGATTTTTTCAAAAAAATATTTTCTGCCGGTTAAGTTGTTGAGGGCTGATTTCTTGTCCTGTGATAAAAAGCCTTCTGTTTTCATCGCCAAAGCTTTCAAGGGAGCATTTGCAACCAGTTGGCACCATTTTTGAGTTAATTGCCCAAAGTCAGATTTTTGCTGAAATTGTGACCCCGGGGCTTAGGGATTTTTTCAAAAAAATATTTTCTGCCGGTTAACTTTTTGAGGGCTGATTTCTTGTCCTGTGATAAAAAGCCTTCTGTTTCGAGTGCCAAACCTTTCAGGAGAGCATTTTCAAGCTTTTGGCACCATTTTTGAGTGAATTGCCAAAAGTCAGATTTTTGCTGAAATTGTGACCCCGGGGCTTAGGGATTTCTTCAAAAAAATATTTTCTGCCGGTTAAGTTTTTCAGGGCTGATTTCTTGTCCTGTGATAAAAAGCCTTCTGTTTCGAGTGCCAAACCTTTCAGGGGAGCATTTTCAAGCTTTTGGCACCATTTTTGAGTTAATTGCCAAAAGTCAGATTGTTTCTGAAATATTTTCTGCCGGTTAAGTTTTTGAGGGCTGATTTCTTGTCCTGTGATAAAAAGCCTTCTGTTTCGAGTGCCAAAGCTTTCAGGGGAGCATTTGCAACCGGTTGGCACCATTTTTGAGTGAATTGCCAAAAGTCAGATTTTTGATGAAATTGTGACCCCGGGGCTTAGGGATTTTTTCAAAAAAATATTTTCTGCCGGTTAAATTTTGAGGGCTGAATTCTTGTCCTGTGATAAAAAGCCTTCTGTTTCGAGTGCCAAACCTTTCAGGAGAGCATTTTCAAGCTTTTGGCACGATTTTTGAGTGAATTGCCAAAAGTAAGATTGTTTCTGAAATATTTTCTGCCGGTTAAGTTTTTGAGGGCTGATTTCTTGTCCTGTGATAAAAAGCCTTCTGTTTCGAGTGCCAAAGCTTTCAGGGGAGCATTTGCAACCGGTTGGCACCATTTTTGAGTGAATTGCCAAAAGTCAGATTTTTGCTGAAATTGTGACCCCGGGCGTTAGGGATTTTTTCAAAAAAATATTTTCTGCCGGTTAAGTTTTTGAGGGCTGATTTCTTGTCCTGTGATAAAAAGCCTTCTGTTTCGAGTGCCAAACCTTTCAGGGGAGCATTTTCAAGCTTTTGGCACCATTTTTGAGTGAATTGCCAAAAGTCAGATTGTTTCTGAAATATTTTCTGCCGGTTAAGTTTTTGAGGGCTGATTTCTTGTCCTGTGATAAAAAGCCTTCTGTTTCGAGTGCCAAACCTTTCAGGAGAGCATTTTCATGCTTTTGGCACCATTTTTGAGTGAATTGCCAAAAGTCAGATTTTTGATGAAATTGTGACCCCGGGGGTTAGGGATTTTTTCAAAAAAATATTTTCTGCCGGTTAAGTTTTTGAGGGCTGATTTCTTGTCCTGTGATAAAAAGCCTTCTGTTTCGAGTGCCAAACCTTTCAGGGGAGCATTTTCAAGCTTTTGGCACCATTTTTGAGTTAATTGCCAAAAGTCAGATTTTTACTGAAATTGTGACCCCGGGCGTTAGGGATTTTTTCAAAAAAATATTTTCTGCCAGTTAAATTTTTGAGGCCTGATTTCTTGTCCTGTGATAAAAAGCCTTCTGTTTCGAGTACCAAAGCTTTCAGGGGAGCATTTGCAACCGGTTGGCACCATTTTTGAGTGAATTGCCAAAAGTCAGATTTTTGATGAAATTTTGACCCCGGGGCTTAGGGAATTTTTCAAAAAAATATTTTCTGCCGGTTAAGTTTTTGAGGGCTGATTTCTTGTCCTGTGATAAAAAGCCTTCTGTTTCGAGTGCCAAAGCTTTCAGGGGAGCATTTGCAACCGGTTGGCACCATTTTTGAGTGAATTGCCAAAAGTCAGATTTTTGCTGAAATTGTGACCCCGGGGCTTAGGGATTTTTTCAAAGAAATATTTTCTGCCTGTTAATTTTTTGAGGGCTGATTTCTTGTCCTGTGATAAAAAGCCTTCTGTTTTCATCGCCAAAGCTTTCAGGGGAGCATTTGCAACCGGTTGGCACCATTTTTGAGTGAATTGCCAAAAGTCAGATTTTTACTGAAATTGTGACCCCGGGGCTTAGGGAATTTTTCAAAAAAATATTTTCTGCCGGTTAAGTTTTTGAGGGCTGATTTCTTGTCCTGTGATAAAAAGCCTTCTGTTTCGAGTGCCAAACCTTTAAGGGGAGCATTTTCAAGCTTTTGGCACCATTTTTGAGTGAATTGCCAAAAGTCAGATTGTTTCTGAAATATTTTCTGCCGGTTAAGTTTTTGAGGGCTGATTTCTTGTCCTGTGATAAAAAGCCTTCTGTTTTCATCGCCAAAGCTTTCAGGGGAGCATTTGCAACCGGTTGGCACCATTTTTGAGTGAATTGCCAAAAGTCAGATTTTTACTGAAATTGTGCTTAGGGAATTTTTCAAAAAAATATTTTCTGCCGGTTAAGTTTTTGAGGGCTGATTTCTTGTCCTGTGATAAAAAGCCTTCTGTTTCGAGTGCCAAACCTTTAAGGGGAGCATTTTCAAGCTTTTGGCACCATTTTTGAGTGAATTGCCAAAAGTCAGATTGTTTCTGAAATATTTTCTGCCGGTTAAGTTTTTGAGGGCTGATTTCTTGTCCTGTGATAAAAAGCCTTCTGTTTTCATCGCCAAAGCTTTCAGGGGAGCATTTGCAACCGGTTGGCACCATTTTTGAGTGAATTGCCAAAAGTCAGATTTTTACTGAAATTGTGACCCCTGGGCTTAGGGAATTTTTCAAAAAAATATTTTCTGCCGGTTAAGTTTTTGAGGGCTGATTTCTTGTCCTGTGATAAAAAGCCTTCTGTTTCGAGTGCCAAACCTTTAAGGGGAGCATTTTCAAGCTTTTGGCACCATTTTTGAGTGAATTGCCAAAAGTCAGATTGTTTCTGAAATATTTTCTGCCGGTTAAGTTTTTGAGGGCTGATTTCTTGTCCTGTGATAAAAAGCCTTCTGTTTCGAGTGCCAAAACTTTCAGGAGAGCATTTTCATGCTTTTGGCACCATTTTTGAGTGAATTGCTAAAATTCAGATTTTTGCTGAAATTGTGCGTTAGGGATTTTTTCAAAAAAATATTTTCTGCCGGTTAAGTTTTTGAGGGCTGATTTCTTGTCCTGTGATAAAAAGCCTTCTGTTTCGAGTGCCAAAGCTTTCAGGGGAGCATTTGCAACCGGTTGGCACCATTTTTGAGTGAATTGCCAAAAGTCAGATTTTTCCTGAAATTGTGACCCCGGGCGTTAGGGATTTTTTCAAAAAAATATTTTCTGCCAGTTAAATTTTTGAGGCCTGATTTCTTGTCCTGTGATAAAAAGCCTTCTGTTTCGAGTACCAAAGCTTTCAGGGGAGCATTTGCAACCGGTTGGCACCATTTTTGAGTGAATTGCCAAAAGTCAGATTTTTGATGAAATTTTGACCCCGGGGCTTAGGGAATTTTTCAAAAAAATATTTTCTGCCGGTTAAGTTTTTGAGGGCTGATTTCTTGTCCTGTGATAAAAAGCCTTCTGTTTCGAGTGCCAAAGCTTTCAGGGGAGCATTTGCAACCGGTTGGCACCATTTTTGAGTGAATTGCCAAAAGTCAGATTTTTGCTGAAATTGTGACCCCGGGGCTTAGGGATTTTTTCAAAGAAATATTTTCTGCCTGTTAATTTTTTGAGGGCTGATTTCTTGTCCTGTGATAAAAAGCCTTCTGTTTTCATCGCCAAAGCTTTCAGGGGAGCATTTGCAACCGGTTGGCACCATTTTTGAGTGAATTGCCAAAAGTCAGATTTTTACTGAAATTGTGACCCCGGGGCTTAGGGAATTTTTCAAAAAAATATTTTCTGCCGGTTAAGTTTTTGAGGGCTGATTTCTTGTCCTGTGATAAAAAGCCTTCTGTTTTCATCGCCAAAGCTTTCAGGGGAGCATTAGCAACCGGTTGGCACCATTTTTGAGTGAATTGCCAAAAGTCAGATTTTTACTGAAATTGTGACCCCTGGGCTTAGGGAATTTTTCAAAAAAATATTTTCTGCCGGTTAAGTTTTTGAGGGCTGATTTCTTGTCCTGTGATAAAAAGCCTTCTGTTTCGAGTGCCAAACCTTTAAGGGGAGCATTTTCAAGCTTTTGGCACCATTTTTGAGTGAATTGCCAAAAGTCAGATTGTTTCTGAAATATTTTCTGCCGGTTAAGTTTTTGAGGGCTGATTTCTTGTCCTGTGATAAAAAGCCTTCTGTTTCGAGTGCCAAAGCTTTCAGGGGAGCATTTGCAACCGGTTGGCACCATTTTTGAGTGAATTGCCAAAAGTCAGATTTTTGCTGAAATTGTGACCCCGGGCGTTAGGGATTTTTTCAAAAAAATATTTTCTGCCGGTTAAGTTTTTGAGGGCTGATTTCTTGTCCTGTGATAAAAAGCCTTCTGTTTCGAGTGCCAAACCTTTCAGGGGAGCATTTTCAAGCTTTTGGCACCATTTTTGAGTGAATTGCCAAAAGTCAGATTGTTTCTGAAATATTTTCTGCCGGTTAAGTTTTTGAGGGCTGATTTCTTGTCCTGTGATAAAAAGCCTTCTGTTTCGAGTGCCAAACCTTTCAGGAGAGCATTTTCATGCTTTTGGCACCATTTTTGAGTGAATTGCCAAAAGTCAGATTTTTGATGAAATTGTGACCCCGGGGGTTAGGGATTTTTTCAAAAAAATATTTTCTGCCGGTTAAGTTTTTGAGGGCTGATTTCTTGTCCTGTGATAAAAAGCCTTCTGTTTCGAGTGCCAAACCTTTCAGGGGAGCATTTTCAAGCTTTTGGCACCATTTTTGAGTTAATTGCCAAAAGTCAGATTTTTACTGAAATTGTGACCCCGGGCGTTAGGGATTTTTTCAAAAAAATATTTTCTGCCAGTTAAATTTTTGAGGCCTGATTTCTTGTCCTGTGATAAAAAGCCTTCTGTTTCGAGTACCAAAGCTTTCAGGGGAGCATTTGCAACCGGTTGGCACCATTTTTGAGTGAATTGCCAAAAGTCAGATTTTTGATGAAATTGTGACCCCGGGGCTTAGGGAATTTTTCAAAAAAATATTTTCTGCCGGTTAAGTTTTTGAGGGCTGATTTCTTGTCCTGTGATAAAAAGCCTTCTGTTTCGAGTGCCAAAGCTTTCAGGGGAGCATTTGCAACCGGTTGGCACCATTTTTGAGTGAATTGCCAAAAGTCAGATTTTTGCTGAAATTGTGACCCCGGGGCTTAGGGATTTTTTCAAAGAAATATTTTCTGCCTGTTAAGTTTTTGAGGGCTGATTTCTTGTCCTGTGATAAAAAGCCTTCTGTTTTCATCGCCAAAGCTTTCAGGGGAGTATTTGCAACCGGTTGGCACCATTTTTGAGTGAATTGCCAAAAGTCAGATTTTTACTGAAATTATGACCCCGGGGCTTAGGGAATTTTTCAAAAAAATATTTTCTGCCGGTTAAGTTTTTGAGGGCTGATTTCTTGTCCTGTGATAAAAAGCCTTCTGTTTCGAGTGCCAAACCTTTAAGGGGAGCATTTTCAAGCTTTTGGCACCATTTTTGAGTGAATTGCCAAAAGTCAGATTGTTTCTGAAATATTTTCTGCCGGTTAAGTTTTTGAGGGCTGATTTCTTGTCCTGTGATAAAAAGCCTTCTGTTTTCATCGCCAAAGCTTTCAGGGGAGCATTTGCAACCGGTTGGCACCATTTTTGAGTGAATTGCCAAAAGTCAGATTTTTACTGAAATTGTGCTTAGGGAATTTTTCAAAAAAATATTTTCTGCCGGTTAAGTTTTTGAGGGCTGATTTCTTGTCCTGTGATAAAAAGCCTTCTGTTTCGAGTGCCAAACCTTTAAGGGGAGCATTTTCAAGCTTTTGGCACCATTTTTGAGTGAATTGCCAAAAGTCAGATTGTTTCTGAAATATTTTCTGCCGGTTAAGTTTTTGAGGGCTGATTTCTTGTCCTGTGATAAAAAGCCTTCTGTTTTCATCGCCAAAGCTTTCAGGGGAGCATTTGCAACCGGTTGGCACCATTTTTGAGTGAATTGCCAAAAGTCAGATTTTTACTGAAATTGTGACCCCTGGGCTTAGGGAATTTTTCAAAAAAATATTTTCTGCCGGTTAAGTTTTTGAGGGCTGATTTCTTGTCCTGTGATAAAAAGCCTTCTGTTTCGAGTGCCAAACCTTTAAGGGGAGCATTTTCAAGCTTTTGGCACCATTTTTGAGTGAATTGCCAAAAGTCAGATTGTTTCTGAAATATTTTCTGCCGGTTAAGTTTTTGAGGGCTGATTTCTTGTCCTGTGATAAAAAGCCTTCTGTTTTCATCGCCAAAGCTTTCAGGGGAGCATTTGCAACCGGTTGGCACCATTTTTGAGTGAATTGCCAAAAGTCAGATTTTTACTGAAATTGTGACCCCTGGGCTTAGGGAATTTTTCAAAAAAATATTTTCTGCCGGTTAAGTTTTTGAGGGCTGATTTCTTGTCCTGTGATAAAAAGCCTTCTGTTTCGAGTGCCAAACCTTTAAGGGGAGCATTTTCAAGCTTTTGGCACCATTTTTGAGTGAATTGCCAAAAGTCAGATTGTTTCTGAAATATTTTCTGCCGGTTAAGTTTTTGAGGGCTGATTTCTTGTCCTGTGATAAAAAGCCTTCTGTTTCGAGTGCCAAAACTTTCAGGAGAGCATTTTCATGCTTTTGGCACCATTTTTGAGTGAATTGCTAAAATTCAGATTTTTGCTGAAATTGTGCGTTAGGGATTTTTTCAAAAAAATATTTTCTGCCGGTTAAGTTTTTGAGGGCTGATTTCTTGTCCTGTGATAAAAAGCCTTCTGTTTCGAGTGCCAAAGCTTTCAGGGGAGCATTTGCAACCGGTTGGCACCATTTTTGAGTGAATTGCCAAAAGTCAGATTTTTGCTGAAATTGTGACCCCGGGGCTTAGGGATTTTTTCAAAGAAATATTTTCTGCCGGTTAAGTTTTTGAGGGCTGATTTCTTGTCCTGTGATAAAAAGCCTTCTGTTTTCATCGCCAAAGCTTTCAGGGGAGCATTAGCAACCGGTTGGCACCATTTTTGAGTGAATTGCCAAAAGTCAGATTTTTGATGAAATTGTGACCCCGGGGGTTAGGGATTTTTTCAAAAAAATATTTTCTGCCGGTTAAGTTGTTGAGGGCTGATTTCTTGTCCTGTGATAAAAAGCCTTCTGTTTCGAGTGCCAAAGCTTTCAGGGGAGCATTTGCAACCGGTTGGCACCATTTTTGAGTGAATTGCCAAAAGTCAGATTTTTGCTGAAATTCTGACCCCGGGGGTTAGGGATTTTTTCAAAAAAATATTTTCTGCCGGTTAAGTTGTTGAGGGCTGATTTCTTGTCCGGTGATAAAAAGCCTTCTGTTTCGAGTGCCAAACCTTTCAGGAGAGCATTTTCAAGCTTTTGGCATCATTTTTGAGTGAATTGCCAAAAGTCAGATTTTTTATGAAATTGTGACCCCGGGGGTTAGGGATTTCTTGAAAAAAATATTTTCTGCCGGTTAAGTTTTTGAGGGCTGATTTCTTGTCCTGTGATAAAAAGCCTTCTGTTTCGAGTGCCAAACCTTTCAGGGGAGTATTTTCAAGCTTTTGGCACCATTTTTGAGTGAATTGAAAAAATTAAGATTTCTTGTCCTGTGATAAAAAGCCTTCTGTTTCGATCGCCCAAGCTTTCAGGGGAGCAATTGCAACCGGTTGGCACCATTTTTGAGTGAATTGCCAAAAGTCAGATTTTTGATGAAATTGTGACCCCGGGGCTTAGGGATTTTTTCAAAAAAAAATTTTCTGCCGGTTAAGTTTTTGAGGGCTGATTTCTTGTCCTGTGAT
This sequence comes from Podarcis vaucheri, assembly GCF_965113315.1. Lineage (NCBI taxonomy): Eukaryota > Metazoa > Chordata > Lepidosauria > Squamata > Lacertidae > Podarcis > Podarcis vaucheri. The sequence continues at coordinate 14,745,885 of NC_138748.1, forward strand.
AAAAAGCCTTCTGTTTTCATCGCCAAACCTTTCAGGGGAGCATTTTCAAGCTTTTGGCACCATTTTTGAGTGAATTGCAAAAAGTCAGATTTTTGCTGAAATTCTGACCCCGGGGCTGAGGGATTTTTTCAAAAAAATATTTTCTGCCGGTTAAGTTTTTGAGGGCTGATTTCTTGTCCTGTGATAAAAAGCCTTCTGTTTTCATCGCCAAAGCTTTCAGGGGAGCATTAGCAACCGGTTGGCACCATTTTTAAGTGAATTGCCAAAAGTCAGATTTTTGATGAAATTGTGACCCCGGGGGTTAGGGATTTTTTCAAAAAAATATTTTCTGCCGGTTAAGTTTTTGAGGGCTGATTTCTTGTCCTGTGATAAAAAGCCTTCTGTTTCGAGTGCCAAACCTTTCAGGGGAGTATTTTCAAGCTTTTGGCACCATTTTTGAGTGAATTGAAAAAATTAAGATTTTTGCTGCAATTGTGACCTTAGGGATTTTTTCAAAAAAAATATTTTCTGCCGGTTAAGTTTTTGAGGGCTGATTTCTTGTCCTGTGATAAAAAGCCTTCTGTTTCGAGTGCCAAACCTTTCAGGGGAGCATTTTCAAGCTTTTGGCACCATTTTTGAGTTAATTGCCAAAAGTCAGATTTTTACTGAAATTGTGACCCCGGGCGTTAGGGATTTTTTCAAAAAAATATTTTCTGCCAGTTAAATTTTTGAGGCCTGATTTCTTGTCCTGTGATAAAAAGCCTTCTGTTTCGAGTACCAAAGCTTTCAGGGGAGCATTTGCAACCGGTTGGCACCATTTTTGAGTGAATTGCCAAAAGTCAGATTTTTGATGAAATTGTGACCCCGGGGCTTAGGGAATTTTTCAAAAAAATATTTTCTGCCGGTTAAGTTTTTGAGGGCTGATTTCTTGTCCTGTGATAAAAAGCCTTCTGTTTCGAGTGCCAAACCTTTAAGGGGAGCATTTTCAAGCTTTTGGCACCATTTTTGAGTGAATTGCCAAAAGTCAGATTGTTTCTGAAATATTTTCTGCCGGTTAAGTTTTTGAGGGCTGATTTCTTGTCCTGTGATAAAAAGCCTTCTGTTTCGAGTGCCAAAACTTTCAGGAGAGCATTTTCATGCTTTTGGCACCATTTTTGAGTGAATTGCTAAAATTCAGATTTTTGCTGAAATTGTGCGTTAGGGATTTTTTCAAAAAAATATTTTCTGCCGGTTAAGTTTTTGAGGGCTGATTTCTTGTCCTGTGATAAAAAGCCTTCTGTTTTCATCGCCAAAGCTTTCAGGGGAGCATTTGCAACCGGTTGGCACCATTTTTGAGTGAATTGCCAAAAGTCAGATTTTTACTGAAATTGTGACCCCGGGGCTTAGGGAATTTTTCAAAAAAATATTTTCTGCCGGTTAAGTTTTTGAGGGCTGATTTCTTGTCCTTTGATAAAAAGCCTTCTGTTTCGAGTGCCAAACCTTTAAGGGGAGCATTTTCAAGCTTTTGGCACCATTTTTGAGTGAATTGCCAAAAGTCAGATTGTTTCTGAAATATTTTCTGCCGGTTAAGTTTTTGAGGGCTGATTTCTTGTCCTGTGATAAAAAGCCTTCTGTTTTCATCGCCAAAGCTTTCAGGGGAGCATTTGCAACCGGTTGGCACCATTTTTGAGTGAATTGCCAAAAGTCAGATTTTTACTGAAATTGTGACCCCGGGGCTTAGGGAATTTTTCAAAAAAATATTTTCTGCCGGTTAAGTTTTTGAGGGCTGATTTCTTGTCCTGTGATAAAAAGCCTTCTGTTTCGAGTGCCAAACCTTTAAGGGGAGCATTTTCAAGCTTTTGGCACCATTTTTGAGTGAATTGCCAAAAGTCAGATTGTTTCTGAAATATTTTCTGCCGGTTAAGTTTTTGAGGGCTGATTTCTTGTCCTGTGATAAAAAGCCTTCTGTTTTCATCGCCAAAGCTTTCAGGGGAGCATTTGCAACCGGTTGGCACCATTTTTGAGTGAATTGCCAAAAGTCAGATTTTTACTGAAATTGTGACCCCGGGGCTTAGGGAATTTTTCAAAAAAATATTTTCTGCCGGTTAAGTTTTTGAGGGCTGATTTCTTGTCCTGTGATAAAAAGCCTTCTGTTTCGAGTGCCAAACCTTTAAGGGGAGCATTTTCAAGCTTTTGGCACCATTTTTGAGTGAATTGCCAAAAGTCAGATTGTTTCTGATATATTTTCTGCCGGTTAAGTTTTTGAGGGCTGATTTCTTGTCCTGTGATAAAAAGCCTTCTGTTTCGAGTGCCAAAACTTTCAGGAGAGCATTTTCATGCTTTTGGCACCATTTTTGAGTGAATTGCTAAAATTCAGATTTTTGCTGAAATTGTGCGTTAGGGATTTTTTCAAAAAAATATTTTCTGCCGGTTAAGTTGTTGAGGGCTGATTTCTTGTCCTGTGATAAAAAGCCTTCTGTTTCGAGTGCCAAAGCTTTCAGGGGAGCATTTGCAACCGGTTGGCACCATTTTTGAGTGAATTGCCAAAAGTCAGATTTTTGCTGAAATTGTGACCCCGGGGCTTAGGGATTTTTTCAAAGAAATATTTTCTGCCGGTTAAGTTTTTGAGGGCTGATTTCTTGTCCTGTGATAAAAAGCCTTCTGTTTTCATCGCCAAAGCTTTCAGGGGAGCATTAGCAACCGGTTGGCACCATTTTTGAGTGAATTGCCAAAAGTCAGATTTTTGATAAAATTGTGACCCCGGGGGTAAGGGATTTTTTCAAAAAAATATTTTCTGCCGGTTAAGTTGTTGAGGGCTGATTTCTTGTCCTGTGATAAAAAGCCTTCTGTTTCGAGTGCCAACGCTTTCAGGGGAGCATTTGCAACCGGTTGGCACCATTTTTGAGTGAATTGCCAAAAGTCAGATTTTTACTGAAATTGTGACCCCGGGGCTTAGGGAATTTTTCAAAAAAATATTTTCTGCCGGTTAAGTTTTTGAGGGCTGATTTCTTGTCCTGTGATAAAAAGCCTTCTGTTTCGAGTGCCAAACCTTTAAGGGGAGCATTTTCAAGCTTTTGGCACCATTTTTGAGTGAATTGCCAAAAGTCAGATTGTTTCTGAAATATTTTCTGCCGGTTAAGTTTTTGAGGGCTGATTTCTTGTCCTGTGATAAAAAGCCTTCTGTTTCGAGTGCCAAAACTTTCAGGAGAGCATTTTCATGCTTTTGGCACCATTTTTGAGTGAATTGCTAAAATTCAGATTTTTGCTGAAATTGTGCGTTAGGGATTTTTTCAAAAAAATATTTTCTGCCGGTTAAGTTTTTGAGGGCTGATTTATTGTCCTGTGATAAAAAGCCTCCTGTTTCGAGTGCCAAAGCTTTCAGGGGAGCATTTGCAACCGGTTGGCACCATTTTTGAGTGAATTGCCAAAAGTCAGATTTTTGCTGAAATTGTGACCCCGGGGCTTAGGGATTTTTTCAAAGAAATATTTTCTGCCGGTTAAGTTTTTGAGGGCTGATTTCTTGTCCTGTGATAAAAAGCCTTCTGTTTTCATCGCCAAAGCTTTCAGGGGAGCATTAGCAACCGGTTGGCACCATTTTTGAGTGAATTGCCAAAAGTCAGATTTTTGATAAAATTGTGACCCCGGGGGTAAGGGATTTTTTCAAAAAAATATTTTCTGCCGGTTAAGTTGTTGAGGGCTGATTTCTTGTCCTGTGATAAAAAGCCTTCTGTTTCGAGTGCCAACGCTTTCAGGGGAGCATTTGCAACCGGTTGGCACCATTTTTGAGTGAATTGCCAAAAGTCAGATTTTTGCTGAAATTCTGACCCCGGGGGTTAGGGATTTTTTCAAAAAAATATTTTCTGCCGGTTAAGTTGTTGAGGGCTGATTTCTTGTCCTGTGATAAAAAGCCTTCTGTTTCGATCGCCCAAGCTTTCAGGGGAGCAATTGCAACCGGTTGGCACCATTTTTGAGTGAATTGCCAAAAGTCAGATTTTTGATGAAATTGTGACCCCGGGGCTTAGGGATTTTTTCAAAAAAATATTTTCTGCCGGTTAAGTTTTTGAGGGCTGATTTCTTGTCCGGTGATAAAAAGCCTTCTGTTTTCATCGCCAAACCTTTCAGGGGAGCATTAGCAACCGGTTGGCACTATTTTTGAGTGAATTGCCAATTTCAGATTTTTTCTGAAATTGTGACCCCCGGGGTTAGGGATTTTTTCAAAAAAATATTTTCTGCCGGTTAAGTTTTTGAGGGCTGATTTCTTGTCCTGTGATAAAAAGCCTTCTGTTTCGAGTGTCAAACCTTTCAGGGGAGCATTTTCAAGCTTTTGGCACCATTTTTGAGTGAATTGCAAAAAGTCAGATTTTTGCTGAAATTCTGACCCCGGGGCTGAGGGATTTTTTCAAAAAAATATTTTCTGCCGGTTAAGTTTTTGAGGGCTGATTTCTTGTCCTGTGATAAAAAGCCTTCTGTTTTCATCGCCAAAGCTTTCAGGGGAGCATTAGCAACCGATTGGCACCATTTTTGAGTGAATTGCCAAAAGTCAGATTTTTGATGAAATTGTGACCCCGGGGGTTAGGGATTTCTTCAAAAAAATATTTTCTGCCGGTTAAGTTTTTGAGGGCTGATTTCTTGTCCTGTGATAAAAAGCCTTCTGTTTCGAGTGCCAAAGCTTTCAGGGGAGCATTTGCAACCGGTTGGCACCATTTTTCAGTGAATTGCCAAAAGTCAGATTTTTGCTGAAATTGTGACCCCGAGGCTTAGGGATATTTTCAAACATATTTTCTGCCGGTTAAGTTTTTGAGGGCTGATTTCTTGTCCTGTGATAAAAAGCCTTCTGTTTCGAGTGCCAAACCTTTCAGGAGAGCAGTTTCAAGCTTTTGGCACCATTTTTGAGTGAATTGCCAAAAGTCAGATTTTTGCTGAAATTCTGACCCTGGGGGTTAGGGATTTCTTGAAAAAAATATTTTCTGCCGGTTAAGTTTTTGAGGGCTGATTTCTTGTCCTGTGATAAAAAGCCTTCTGTTTCGAGTGCCAAACCTTTCAGGGGAGCATTTTCAAGCTTTTGGCACCATTTTTGAGTGAATTGCCAAAAGTCAGATTTTTGATGAAATTGTGACCCCGGGCGTTAGGGATTTTTTCAAAAAAATATTTTCTGCCGGTTAAGTTTTTGAGGGCTGATTTCTTGTCCTGTGATAAAAAGCCTTCTGTATCGAGTGCCAAAGCTTTCAGGGGAGCATTTGCAACCGGTTGGCACCATTTTTGAGTGAATTGCCAAAAGTCAGATTTTTGATGAAATTGTGACCCCGGGGGTTAGGGATTTTTTCAAAAAAATATTTTCTGCCGGTTAAGTTTTTGAGGGCTGATTTCTTGTCCTGTGATAAAAAGCCTTCTGTTTCGAGTGCCAAAGCTTTCAGGGGAGCATTTGCAACCGGTTGGCACCATTTTTGAGTGAATTGCCAAAAGTCAGATTTTTGATGAAATTGTGACCCCGGGGCTTAGGGATTTTTTCAAAAAAATATTTTCTGCCGGTTAAGTTTTTGAGGGCTGATTTCTTGTCCTGTGATAAAAAGCCTTCTGTTTCGAGTGCCAAACCTTTCAGGAGAGCATTTTCAAGCTTTTGGCACCATTTTTGAGTGAATTGACAAAAGTCAGATTTTTGCTGAAATTGTGACCCCGGGGCTTAGGGATTTTTTTTAAAAAAAATTTATGCCGGTTAAGTTTTTGAGGGCTGATTTCTTGTCCTGTGATAAAAAGCCTTCTGTTTCGAGTGCCAAAGCTTTCAGGGGAGCATTTGCAACCGGTTGGCACCATTTTTGAGTGAATTGCCAAAAGTCAGATTTTTGATGAAATTGTGACCCCGGGGCTTAGGGATTTTTTCAAAAAAATATTTTCTGCCGGTTAAGTTAATGAGGGCTGATTTCTTGTCCTGTGATAAAAAGCCTTCTGTTTCGAGTGCCAAACCTTTCAGGAGAGCATTTTCAAGCTTTTGGCACCATTTTTGAGTGAATTGCCAAAAGTCAGATTTTTGCTGAAATTGTGACCCCGGGGCTTAGGGATTTTTTCAAAAAAATATTTTCTGCCGGTTAAGTTTTTGAGGGCTGATTTCTTGTCCTGTGATAAAAAGCCTTCTGTTTCGAGTGCCAAAGCTTTCAGGGGAGCATTTGCAACCGGTTGGCACCATTTTTGAGTGAATTGCCAAAAGTCAGATTTTTGCTGAAATTGTGACCCCGAGGCTTAGGGATTTTTTCAAACATATTTTCTGCCGGTTAAGTTTTTGAGGGCTGATTTCTTGTCCTGTGATAAAAAGCCTTCTGTTTCGAGTGCCAAACCTTTCAGGAGAGCAGTTTCAAGCTTTTGGCACCATTTTTGAGTGAATTGCCAAAAGTCAGATTTTTGCTGAAATTCTGACCCTGGGGGTTAGGGATTTCTTGAAAAAAATATTTTCTGCCGGTTAAGTTTTTGAGGGCTGATTTCTTGTCCTGTGATAAAAAGCCTTCTGTTTCGAGTGCCAAACCTTTCAGGGGAGCATTTTCAAGCTTTTGGCACCATTTTTGAGTGAATTGCCAAAAGTCAGATTTTTGATGAAATTGTGACCCCGGGCGTTAGGGATTTTTTCAAAAAAATATTTTCTGCCGGTTAAGTTTTTGAGGGCTGATTTCTTGTCCTGTGATAAAAAGCCTTCTGTTTCGAGTGCCAAAACTTTCAGGAGAGCATTTTCATGCTTTTGGCACCATTTTTGAGTGAATTGCTAAAATTCAGATTTTTGCTGAAATTGTGCGTTAGGGATTTTTTCAAAAAAATATTTTCTGCCGGTTACGTTTTTGAGGGCTGATATCTTGTCCTGTGATAAAAAGCCTTCTGTTTCGAGTGCCAAACCTTTCAGGGGAGCATTTTCAAGCTTTTGGCACCATTTTTGAGTGAATTGCCAAAAGTCAGATTTTTGCTGAAATTGTGACCCCGGGGGTTAGGGATTTCTTCAAAATATATTTTCTGCCGGTTAAATTTTGAGGGCTGAATTTTGTCCTGTGATAAAAAGCCTTCTGTTTCGAGTGCCAAACCTGTCAGGGGAGCATTTGCAACCAGTTGGCACCATTTTTGATTGAATTGCCAAAAGTCAGGTTTTTGCAGAAATTGTGACCCCGGGGGTTAGGGATTTTTTCAAAAAAATATTTTCTGCCGGTTAAGTTGTTGAGGGCTGATTTCTTGTCCTGTGATAAAAAGCCTTCTGTTTCGAGTGCCAAAGCTTTCAGGGGAGCATTTGCAACCGGTTGGCACCATTTTTGAGTGAATTGCCAAAAGTCAGATTCTTGCTGAAATTCTGACCCCGGGGGTTAGGGATTTTTTCAAAAAAATATTTTCTGCCGGTTAAGTTGTTGAGGGCTGATTTCTTGTCCGGTGATAAAAAGCCTTCTGTTTCGAGTGCCAAACCTTTCAGGAGAGCAGTTTCAAGCTTTTGGCACCATTTTTGAGTGAATTGCCAAAAGTCAGATTTTTGCTGAAATTCTGACCCTGGGGGTTAGGGATTTCTTGAAAAAAATATTTTCTGCCGGTTAAGTTTTTGAGGGCTGATTTCTTGTCCTGTGATAAAAAGCCTTCTGTTTCGAGTGCCAAACCTTTCAGGGGAGCATTTTCAAGCTTTTGGCACCATTTTTGAGTGAATTGCCAAAAGTCAGATTTTTGATGAAATTGTGACCCCGGGCGTTAGGGATTTTTTCAAAAAAATATTTTCTGCCGGTTAAGTTTTTGAGGGCTGATTTCTTGTCCTGTGATAAAAAGCCTTCTGTATCGAGTGCCAAAGCTTTCAGGGGAGCATTTGCAACCGGTTGGCACCATTTTTGAGTGAATTGCCAAAAGTCAGATTTTTGATGAAATTGTGACCCCGGGGGTTAGGGATTTTTTCAAAAAAATATTTTCTGCCGGTTAAGTTTTTGAGGGCTGATTTCTTGTCCTGTGATAAAAAGCCTTCTGTTTCGAGTGCCAAAGTTTCAGGGGAGCATTTGCAACCGGTTGGCACCATTTTTGAGTGAATTGCCAAAAGTCAGATTTTTGATGAAATTGTGACCCCGGGGCTTAGGGATTTTTTCAAAAAAATATTTTCTGCCGGTTAAGTTTTTGAGGGCTGATTTCTTGTCCTGTGATAAAAAGCCTTCTGTTTCGAGTGCCAAACCTTTCAGGAGAGCATTTTCAAGCTTTTGGCACCATTTTTGAGTGAATTGCCAAAAGTCAGATTTTTGCTGAAATTGTGACCCCGGGGCTTAGGGATTTTTTTTAAAAAAAATTTATGCCGGTTAAGTTTTTGAGGGCTGATTTCTTGTCCTGTGATAAAAAGCCTTCTGTTTCGAGTGCCAAAGCTTTCAGGGGAGCATTTGCAACCGGTTGGCACCATTTTTGAGTGAATTGCCAAAAGTCAGATTTTTGATGAAATTGTGACCCCGGGGCTTAGGGATTTTTTCAAAAAAATATTTTCTGCCGGTTAAGTTAATGAGGGCTGATTTCTTGTCCTGTGATAAAAAGCCTTCTGTTTCGAGTGCCAAACCTTTCAGGAGAGCATTTTCAAGCTTTTGGCACCATTTTTGAGTGAATTGCCAAAAGTCAGATTTTTGCTGAAATTGTGACCCCGGGGCTTAGGGATTTTTTCAAAAAAATATTTTCTGCCGGTTAAGTTTTTGAGGGCTGATTTCTTGTCCTGTGATAAAAAGCCTTCTGTTTCGAGTGCCAAAGCTTTCAGGGGAGCATTTGCAACCGGTTGGCACCATTTTTGAGTGAATTGCCAAAAGTCAGATTTTTGCTGAAATTGTGACCCCGAGGCTTAGGGATTTTTTCAAACATATTTTCTGCCGGTTAAGTTTTTGAGGGCTGATTTCTTGTCCTGTGATAAAAAGCCTTCTGTTTCGAGTGCCAAACCTTTCAGGAGAGCAGTTTCAAGCTTTTGGCACCATTTTTGAGTGAATTGCCAAAAGTCAGATTTTTGCTGAAATTCTGACCCTGGGGTTAGGGATTTCTTGAAAAAAATATTTTCTGCCGGTTAAGTTTTTGAGGGCTGATTTCTTGTCCTGTGATAAAAAGCCTTCTGTTTCGAGTGCCAAACCTTTCAGGGGAGCATTTTCAAGCTTTTGGCACCATTTTTGAGTGAATTGCCAAAAGTCAGATTTTTGATGAAATTGTGACCCCGGGGGTTAGGATTTTTTCAAAAAAATATTTTCTGCCGGTTAAGTTTTGAGGGCTGATTTCTTGTCCTGTGATAAAAAGCCTTCTGTTTCGAGTGCCAAAGCTTTCAGGGGAGCATTTGCAACCGGTTGGCACCATTTTTGAGTGAATTGCCAAAAGTCAGATTTTTGATGAAATTGTGACCCCGGGGCTTAGGGATTTTTTCAAAAAAATATTTTCTGCCGGTTAAGTTTTTGAGGGCTGATTTCTTGTCCTGTGATAAAAAGCCTTCTGTTTCGAGTGCCAAACCTTTCAGGAGAGCATTTTCAAGCTTTTGGCACCATTTTTGAGTGAATTGCCAAAAGTCAGATTTTTGCTGAAATTGTGACCCCGGGCTTAGGGATTTTTTTTAAAAAAAAAATTATGCCGGTTAAGTTTTTGAGGGCTGATTTCTTGTCCTGTGATAAAAAGCCTTCTGTTTCGAGTGCCAAAGCTTTCAGGGGAGCATTTGCAACCGGTTGGCACCATTTTTGAGTGAATTGCCAAAAGTCAGATTTTTGATGAAATTGTGACCCCGGGGCTTAGGGATTTTTTCAAAAAAATATTTTCTGCCGGTTAAGTTAATGAGGGCTGATTTCTTGTCCTGTGATAAAAAGCCTTCTGTTTCGAGTGCCAAACCTTTCAGGAGAGCATTTTCAAGCTTTTGGCACCATTTTTGAGTGAATTGCCAAAAGTCAGATTTTTGCTGAAATTGTGACCCCGGGGCTTAGGGATTTTTTCAAAAAATATTTTCTGCCGGTTAAGTTTTTGAGGGCTGATTTCTTTTCCTGTGATAAAAAGCCTTCTGTTTCGAGTGCCAAAGCTTTCAGGGGAGCATTTGCAACCGGTTGGCACCATTTTTGAGTGAATTGCCAAAAGTCAGATTTTTGCTGAAATTGTGACCCCGGGGCTTAGGGATTTTTTCAAAAAAATATTTTCTGCCGGTTAAGTTTTTGAGGGCTGATTTCTTGTCCTGTGATAAAAAGCCTTCTGTTTCGAGTGCCAAAGCTTTCAGGGGAGCATTTGCAACCGGTTGGCACCATTTTTGAGTGAATTGCCAAAAGTCAGATTTTTGATGAAATTGTGACCCCGGGGCTTAGGATTTTTTCAAAAAAATATTTTCTGCCGGTTAAGTTTTTGAGGGCTGATTTCTTGTCCTGTGATAAAAAGCCTTCTGTTTCGAGTGCCAAAGCTTTCAGGAGAGCATTTTCAAGCTTTTGGCACCATTTTTGAGTGAATTGCCAAAAGTCAGATTTTTGATGAAATTGTGACCCCGGGGCTTAGGGATTTTTTCAAAAAAATATTTTCTGCCGGTTAAGTTTTTGAGGGCTGATTTCTTGTCCTGTGATAAAAAGCCTTCTGTTTCGAGTGCAAAGCTTTCAGGAGAGCATTTTCAAGCTTTTGGCACCATTTTTGAGTGAATTGCCAAAAGTCAGATTTTTGATGAAATTGTGACCCCGGGCTTAGGGATTTTTTCAAAAAAATATTTTCTGCCGGTTAAATTTTTGAGGGCTGATTTCTTTTCCTGTGATAAAAAGCCTTCTGTTTCGAGTGCCAAAGCTTTCAGGGGAGCATTTGCAACCGGTTGGCACCATTTTTGAGTGAATTGCCAAAAGTCAGATTTTGCTGAAATTGTGACCCCGGGGCTTAGGGATTTTTCAAAAAAATATTTTCTGCCGGTTAAGTTTTTGAGGGCTGATTTCTTGTCCTGTGATAAAAAGCCTTCTGTTTCGAGTGCCAAACCTTTCAGGAGAGCATTTTCAAGCTTTTGGCACCATTTTTGAGTGAATTGCCAAAAGTCAGATTTTTGATGAAATTGTGACCCCGGGGCTTAGGGATTTTTTCAAAAAAATATTTTCTGCCGGTTAAGTTTTTGAGGGCTGATTTCTTGTCCTGTGATAAAAAGCCTTCTGTTTCGAGTGCCAAAGCTTTCAGGAGAGCATTTTCAAGCTTTTGGCACCATTTTTGAGTGAATTGCCAAAAGTCAGATTTTTGATGAAATTGTGACCCCGGGGCTTAGGGATTTTTTCAAAAAAAATATTTTCTGCCGGTTAAGTTTTTGAGGGCTGATTTCTTGTCCTGTGATAAAAAGCCTTCTGTTTCGAGTGCCAAAGCTTTCAGGAGAGCATTTTCAAGCTTTTGGCACCATTTTTGAGTGAATTGCCAAAAGTCAGATTTTTGATGAAATTGTGACCCCGGGGCTTAGGGATTTTTCAAAAAAATATTTTCTGCCGGTTAAGTTAATGAGGGCTGATTTCTTGTCCTGTGATAAAAAGCCTTCTGTTTCGAGTGCCAAACCTTTCAGGAGACCATTTTCAAGCTTTTGGCACCATTTTTGAGTGAATTGCCAAAAGTCAGATTTTTGCTGAAATTGTGACCCCGGGCTTAGGGATTTTTTTAAAAAAAAATTATGCCGGTTAAGTTTTTGAGGGCTGATTTCTTGTCCTGTGATAAAAAGCCTTCTGCTTCGAGTGCCAAAGCTTTCAGGGGAGCATTTGCAACCGGTTGGCACCATTTTTGAGTGAATTGCCAAAAGTCAGATTTTTGATGAAATTGTGATCCCGGGGCTTAGGGATTTTTTCAAAAAAATATTTTCTGCCGGTTAAGTTAATGAGGGCTGATTTCTTGTCCTGTGATAAAAAGCCTTCTGTTTCGAGTGCCAAACCTTTCAGGAGAGCATTTTCAAGCTTTTGGCACCATTTTTGAGTGAATTGCCAAAAGTCAGATTTTTGCTGAAATTGTGACCCCGGGGCTTAGGGATTTTTTCAAAAAAATATTTTCTGCCGGTTAAGTTTTTGAGGGCTGATTTCTTGTCCTGTGATAAAAAGCCTTCTGTTTCGAGTGCCAAAGCTTTCAGGGGAGCATTTGCAACCGGTTGGCACCATTTTTGAGTGAATTGCCAAAGTCAGATTTTTGATGAAATTGTGACCCCGGGGCTTAGGGATTTTTCAAAAAATATTTTCTGCCGGTTAAGTTTTTGAGGGCTGATTTCTTGTCCTGTGATAAAAAGCCTTCTGTTTCGAGTGCCAAACCTTTCAGGAGAGCATTTTCAAGCTTTTGGCACCATTTTTGAGTGAATTGCCAAAAGTCAGATTTTGCTGAAATTGTGACCCCGGGGGTTAGGGATTTTTTCAAAAAATATTTTCTGCCGGTTAAGTTTTTGAGGGCTGATTTCTTGTCCTGTGATAAAAAGCCTTCTGTTTCGAGTGCCAAAGCTTTCAGGAGAGCATTGTCAAGCTTTTGGCACCATTTTTGAGTGAATTGCCAAAAGTCAGATTTTTGATGAAATTGTGACCCCGGAGCTTAGGGATTTTTTTTTAAAAAAAAATTATGCCGGTTAAGTTTTTGAGGGCTGATTTCTTGTCCTGTGATAAAAAGCCTTCTGTTTCGAGTGCCAAAGCTTTCAGGGGAGCATTTGCAACCGGTTGGCACCATTTTTGAGTGAATTGCCAAAAGTCAGATTTTTGATGAAATTGTGACCCCGGGGCTTAGGGATTTTTTCAAAAAAATATTTTCTGCCGGTTAAGTTAATGAGGGCTGATTTCTTGTCCTGTGATAAAAAGCCTTCTGTTTCGAGTGCCAAAGCTTTCAGGAGAGGCATTGTCAAGCTTTTGGCACCATTTTTGAGTGAATTGCCAAAAGTCAGATTTTTGCTGAAATTGTGACCCCGGGGCTTAGGGATTTTTTCAAAAAAATATTTCTGCCGGTTAAGTTTTTGAGGGCTGATTTCTTTTACTGTGATAAAAGCCTTCTGTTTCGAGTGCCAAAGCTTTCAGGGGAGCATTTGCAACCGGTTGGCACCATTTTTGAGTGAATTGCCAAAGTCAGATTTTTGATGAAATTGTGACCCCGGGGCTTAGGGATTTTTTCAAAAAAATATTTTCTGCCGGTTAAGTTTTTGAGGGCTGATTTCTTGTCCTGTGATAAAAAGCCTTCTGTTTCGAGTGCCAAACCTTTCAGGAGAGCATTTTCAAGCTTTTGGCACCATTTTGAGTGAATTGCCAAAAGTCAGATTTTTGCTGAAATTGTGACCCCGGGCTTAGGGATTTTTTTTTTTAAAAAAAATTATGCCGGTTAAGTTTTTGAGGGCTGATTTCTTGTCCTGTGATAAAAAGCCTTCTGTTTCGAGTGCCAAGCTTTCAGGGGAGCATTTGCAACCGGTTGGCACCATTTTTGAGTGAATTGCCAAAAGTCAGATTTTTGATGAAATTGTGACCCCGGGGCTTAGGGATTTTTTCAAAAAAATATTTTCTGCCGGTTAAGTTTTTGAGGGCTGATTTCTTGTCCTGTGATAAAAAGCCTTCTGTTTCGAGTGCCAAACCTTTCAGGAGAGCATTTTCAAGCTTTTGGCACCATTTTTGAGTGAATTGCCAAAAGTCAGATTTTTGATGAAATTGTGACCCCGGGGCTTAGGGATTTTTCAAAAAAATATTTTCTGCCGGTTAAGTTTTTGAGGGCTGATTTCTTGTCCTGTGATAAAAAGCCTTCTGTTTCAAGTGCCAAAGCTTTCAGGAGAGCATTTTCAAGCTTTTGGCACCATTTTTGAGTGAATTGCCAAAAGTCAGATTTTTGATGAAATTGTGACCCCGGGGCTTAGGGATTTTTTCAAAAAAATATTTTCTGCCGGTTAAGTTTTTGAGGGCTGATTTCTTGTCCTGTGATAAAAAGCCTTCTGTTTCGAGTGCCAAAGCTTTCAGGAGAGCATTTTCAAGCTTTTGGCACCATTTTTGAGTGAATTGCCAAAAGTCAGATTTTTGATGAAATTGTGACCCCGGGGCTTAGGGATTTTTCAAAAAATATTTTCTGCCGGTTAAGTTAATGAGGGCTGATTTCTTGTCCTGTGATAAAAAGCCTTCTGTTTCGAGTGCCAAACCTTTCAGGAGACCATTTTCAAGCTTTTGGCACCATTTTTGAGTGAATTGCCAAAAGTCAGATTTTTGCTGAAATTGTGACCCCGGGGCTTAGGGATTTTTTTAAAAAAAAATTATGCCGGTTAAGTTTTTGAGGGCTGATTTCTTGTCCTGTGATAAAAAGCCTTCTGCTTCGAGTGCCAAAGCTTTCAGGGGAGCATTTGCAACCGGTTGGCACCATTTTTGAGTGAATTGCCAAAAGTCAGATTTTTGATGAAATTGTGACCCCGGGGCTTAGGGATTTTTCAAAAAAATATTTTCTGCCGGTTAAGTTAATGAGGGCTGATTTCTTGTCCTGTGATAAAAAGCCTTCTGTTTCGAGTGCCAAACCTTTCAGGAGAGCATTTTCAAGCTTTTGGCACCATTTTTGAGTGAATTGCCAAAAGTCAGATTTTTGATGAAATTGTGACCCCGGGGCTTAGGATTTTTTCAAAAAAATATTTTCTGCCGGTTAAGTTTTTGAGGGCTGATTTCTTGTCCTGTGATAAAAAGCCTTCTGTTTCGAGTGCCAAAGCTTTCAGGAGAGCATTTTCAAGCTTTTGGCACCATTTTTGAGTGAATTGCCAAAAGTCAGATTTTTGATGAAATTGTGACCCCGGGGCTTAGGGATTTTTTCAAAAAAATATTTCTGCCGGTTAAGTTTTTGAGGGCTGATTTCTTGTCCTGTGATAAAAAGCCTTCTGTTTCGAGTGCCAAAGCTTTCAGGAGAGCATTGTCAAGCTTTTGGCACCATTTTTGAGTGAATTGCCAAAAGTCAGATTTTTGATGAAATTGTGACCCCGGAGCTTAGGGATTTTTTTTTAAAAAAAAATTATGCCGGTTAAGTTTTTGAGGGCTGATTTCTTGTCCTGTGATAAAAAGCCTTCTGTTTCGAGTGCCAAAGCTTTCAGGAGAGCATTGTCAAGCTTTTGGCACCATTTTTGAGTGAATTGCCAAAAGTCAGATTTTTGATGAAATTGTGACCCCGGGGCTTAGGGATTTTTTTTTTAAAAAAAATTATGCCGGTTAAGTTTTTGAGGGCTGATTTCTTGTCCTGTGATAAAAAGCCTTCTGTTTCGAGTGCCAAAGCTTTCAGGGGAGCATTTGCAACCGGTTGGCACCATTTTTGAGTGAATTGCCAAAAGTCAGATTTTTGATGAAATTGTGACCCCGGGGCTTAGGGATTTTTTCAAAAAAATATTTTCTGCCGGTTAAGTTTTTGAGGGCTGATTTCTTGTCCTGTGATAAAAAGCCTTCTGTTTCGAGTGCCAAAGCTTTCAGGGGAGCATTTGCAACCGGTTGGCACCATTTTTGAGTGAATTGCCAAAAGTCAGATTTTTGCTGAAATTGTGACCCCGGGGCTTAGGGATTTTTTCAAAAAAATATTTTCTGCCGGTTAAGTTTTTGAGGGCTGATTTCTTGTCCTGTGATAAAAACCTTCTGTTTCGAGTGCCAAAGCTTTCAGGGGAGCATTTGCAACCGGTTGGCACCATTTTTGAGTGAATTGCCAAAAGTCAGATTTTTGCTGAAATTGTGACCCCGGGGCTTAGGGATTTTTTCAAAAAAATATTTTCTGCCGGTTAAGTTTTTGAGGGCTGATTTCTTGTCCTGTGATAAAAAGCCTTCTGTTTCGAGTGCCAAACCTTTCATGAGAGCATTTTCAAGCTTTTGGCACCATTTTTGAGTGAATTGCCAAAAGTCAGATTTTTGCTGAAATTGTGACCCCGGGGGTTAGGGATTTTTTCAAAAAAATATTTTCTGCCGGTTAAGTTTTTGAGGGCTGATTTCTTGTCCTGTGATAAAAATCCTTCTGTTTCGAGTGCCAAAGCTTTCAGGAGAGCATTTTCAAGCTTTTGGCACCATTTTTGAGTGAATTGCCAAAAGTCAGATTTTTGATGAAATTGTGACCCCGGGGCTTAGGGATTTTTTCAAAAAAATATTTTCTGCCGGTTAAGTTTTTGAGTCCTGATTTCTTGTCCTGTGATAAAAAGCCTTCTGTTTCGAGTGCCAAATCTTTCAGGGGAGCATTTGCAACCGGTTGGCACCATTTTTGAGTGAATTGCCAAAAGTCAGATTTTTGATGAAATTGTGACCCCGGGGCTTAGGGATTTTTTCAAAAAAATATTTTCTGCCGGTTAAGTTAATGAGGGCTGATTTCTTTTCCTGTGATAAAAAGCCTTCTGTTTCGAGTGCCAAAGCTTTCAGGGGAGCATTTGCAACCGGTTGGCACCATTTTTGAGTGAATTGCCAAAAGTCAGATTTTTGCTGAAATTGTGACCCCGGGGCTTAGGGATTTTTTTTAAAAAAAATTTATGCCGGTTAAGTTTTTGAGGGCTGATTTCTTGTCCTGTGATAAAAAGCCTTCTGTTTCGAGTGCCAAAGCTTTCAGGGGAGCATTTGCAACTGGTTGGCACCATTTTTGAGTGAATTGCCAAAAGTCAGATTTTTGATGAAATTGTGACCCCGGGGCTTAGGGATTTTTTCAAAAAAATATTTTCTGCCGGTTAAGTTAATGAGGGCTGATTTCTTGTCCTGTGATAAAAAGCCTTCTGTTTCGAGTGCCAAACCTTTCAGGAGAGCATTTTCAAGCTTTTGGCACCATTTTTGAGTGAATTGCCAAAAGTCAGATTTTTGCTGAAATTGTGACCCCGGGGGTTAGGGATTTCTTCAAAAAAATATTTTCTGCCGGTTAAGTTTTTGAGGGCTGATTTCTTTTCCTGTGATAAAAAGCCTTCTGTTTCGAGTGCCAAAGCTTTCAGGGGAGCATTTGCAACCGGTTGGCACCATTTTTGAGTGAATTGCCAAAAGTCAGATTTTTGCTGAAATTGTGACCCCGGGGCTTAGGGATTTTTTCAAAAAAATATTTTCTGCCGGTTAAGTTTTTGAGGGCTGATTTCTTGTCCTGTGATAAAAAGACTTCTGTTTCGAGTGCCAAAGCTTTCAGGGGAGCATTTGCAACCGGTTGGCACCATTTTTGAGTGAATTGCCAAAAGTCAGACTTTTGATGAAATTGTGACCCCGGGGCTTAGGGATTTTTTCAAAAAAATATTTTCTGCCGGTTAAGTTTTTGAGGGTTGATTTCTTGTCCTGTGATAAAAAGCCTTCTGTTTCGAGTGCCAAACCTTTCAGGAGAGCATTTTCAAGCTTTTGGCACCATTTTTGAGTGAATTGCCAAAAGTCAGATTTTTGATGAAATTGTGACCCCGGGGCTTAGGGATTTTTTCAAAAAAATATTTTCTGCCGGTTAAGTTTTTGAGTCCTGATTTCTTGTCCTGTGATAAAAAGCCTTCTGTTTCGAGTGCCAAAGCTTTCAGGGGAGCATTTGCAACCGGTTGGCACCATTTTTGAGTGAATTGCCAAAAGTCAGATTTTTGATGAAATTGTGACCCCGGGGCTTAGGGATTTTTTCAAAAAAATATTTTCTGCCGGTTAAGTTTTTGAGGGCTGATTTCTTTTCCTGTGATAAAAAGCCTTCTGTTTCGAGTGCCAAAGCTTTCAGGGGAGCATTTGCAACCGGTTGGCACCATTTTTGAGTGAATTGCCAAAAGTCAGATTTTTGCTGAAATTGTGACCCCGGGGCTTAGGGATTTTTTCAAAAAAATATTTTCTGCCGGTTAAGTTTTTGAGTCCTGATTTCTTGTCCTGTGATAAAAAGCCTTCTGTTTCGAGTGCCAAAGCTTTCAGGGGAGCATTTGCAACCGGTTGGCACCATTTTTGAGTGAATTGCCAAAAGTCAGATTTTTGCTGAAATTGTGACCCCGGGGCTTAGGGATTTTTTTTAAAAAAAAAATTATGCCGGTTAAGTTTTTGAGGGCTGATTTCTTGTCCTGTGATAAAAAGCCTTCTGTTTCGAGTGCCAAAGCTTTCAGGGGAGCATTTGCAACCGGTTGGCACCATTTTTGAGTGAATTGCCAAAAGTCAGATTTTTGATGAAATTGTGACCCCGGGGCTTAGGGATTTTTTCAAAAAAATATTTTCTGCCGGTTAAGTTAATGAGGGCTGATTTCTTGTCCTGTGATAAAAAGCCTTCTGTTTCGAGTGCCAAACCTTTCAGGAGAGCATTTTCAAGCTTTTGGCACCATTTTTGAGTGAATTGCCAAAAGTCAGATTTTTGCTGAAATTGTGACCCCAGGGGCTTAGGGATTTTTTTCAAAAAAATATTTTCTGCCGGTTAAGTTTTTGAGGGCTGATTTCTTTTCCTGTGATAAAAAAGCCTTCTGTTTCGAGTTGCCAAAGCTTTCAGGGGAGCATTTGCAACCGGTTGGCACCATTTTTGAGTGAATTGCCAAAAGTCAGATTTTTGCTGAAATTGTGACCCCGGGGCTTAGGGATTTTTTCAAAAAAATATTTTCTGCCGGTTAAGTTTTTGAGGGCTGATTTCTTTTCCTGTGATAAAAAGCCTTCTGTTTCGAGTGCCAAAGCTTTCAGGGGAGCATTTGCAACCGGTTGGCACCATTTTTGAGTGAATTGCCAAAAGTCAGATTTTGATGAAATTGTGACCCCGGGGCTTAGGGATTTTTTCAAAAAAATATTTTCTGCCGGTTAAGTTTTTGAGGGCTGATTTCTTGTCCTGTGATAAAAAGCCTTCTGTTTCGAGTGCCAAAGCTTTCAGGGGAGCATTTGCAACCGGTTGGCACCATTTTTGAGTGAATTGCCAAAAGTCAGATTTTGATGAAATTGTGACCCCGGGGCTTAGGGATTTTTTCAAAAAAATATTTTCTGCCGGTTAAGTTTTTGAGGGCTGATTTCTTGTCCTGTGATAAAAAGCCTTCTGTTTCGAGTGCCAAACCTTTCAGGAGAGCATTTTCAAGCTTTTGGCACCATTTTGAGTGAATTGCCAAAAGTCAGATTTTTGCTGAAATTGTGACCCCGGGGGTTAGGGATTTTTTCAAAAAATATTTTCTGCCGGTTAAGTTTTTGAGGGCTGATTTCTTGTCCTGTGATAAAAGCCTTCTGTTTCGAGTGCCAAAGCTTTCAGGAGAGCATTTTCAAGCTTTTGGCACCATTTTTGAGTGAATAATTCCACTCAAAAATGGTGCCAAAAGCTTGAAAATGCTCTCCTGAAAGCTTTGGCACTCGAAACAGAAGGCTTTTATCACAGGACAAGAAATCAGCCCTCAAAAACTTAACCGGCAGAAATATTTTTTGAAAAAATCCCTAACCCCCGGGGTCACAATTTCAGCAAAAATCTGACTTTTGGCAATTCACTCAAAAATGGTGCCAAAAGCTTGAAAATGCTCTCCTGAAAGGTTTGGCACTCGAAACAGAAGGCTTTTTATCACAGGACAAGAAATCAGCCCTCAAAAAACTTAACCGGCAGAAAATATTTTTTTGAAAAAATCCCTAAGCCCCGGGGTCACAATTTCATCAAAAATCTGACTTTTGGCAATTCACTCAAAAATGGTGCCAACCGGTTGCAAATGCTCCCCTGAAAGCTTTGGCACTCGAAACAGAAGGCTTTTTATCACAGGACAAGAAATCAGCCCTCAAAAACTTAACCGGCAGAAAATATTTTTTGAAAAAATCCCTAAGCCCCGGGGTCACAATTTCATCAAAAATCTGACTTTTGGCAATTCACTCAAAAATGGTGCCAACCGGTTGCAAATGCTCCCCTGAAAGCTTTGGCACTCGAAACAGAAGGCTTTTTATCACAGGAAAAGAAATCAGCCCTCAAAAACTTAACCGGCAGAAAATATTTTTTTGAAAAATCCCTAAGCCCCGGGGTCACAATTTCAGCAAAAATCTGACTTTTGGCAATTCACTCAAAAAATGGTGCCAACCGGTTGCAAATGCTCCCCTGAAAGCTTTGGCACTCGAAACAGAAGGCTTTTTTATCACAGGAAAAGAAATCAGCCCTCAAAAACTTAACCGGCAGAAAATATTTTTTTTGAAAAAATCCCTAAGCCCCTGGGGTCACAATTTCAGCAAAAATCTGACTTTTGGCAATTCACTCAAAAATGGTGCCAAAAGCTTGAAAATGCTCTCCTGAAAGGTTTGGCACTCGAAACAGAAGGCTTTTTATCACAGGACAAGAAATCAGCCCTCATTAACTTAACCGGCAGAAAATATTTTTTTGAAAAAATCCCTAAGCCCCGGGGTCACAATTTCATCAAAAAATCTGACTTTTGGCAATTCACTCAAAAAATGGTGCCAACCGGTTGCAAATGCTCCCCTGAAAGCTTTGGCACTCGAAAACAGAAGGCTTTTTTATCACAGGACAAGAAATCAGCCCTCAAAAACTTAACCGGCATAATTTTTTTTTAAAAAAAATCCCTAAGCCCCGGGGTCACAATTTCAGCAAAATCTGACTTTTGGCAATTCACTCAAAAATGGTGCCAACCGGTTGCAAATGCTCCCCTGAAAGCTTTGGCACTCGAAACAGAAGGCTTTTTATCACAGGACAAGAAATCAGGACTCAAAAACTTAACCGGCAGAAAATATTTTTTTTGAAAAAATCCCTAAGCCCCGGGGTCACAATTTCAGCAAAAATCTGACTTTTGGCAATTCACTCAAAAATGGTGCCAACCGGTTGCAAATGCTCCCTGAAAGCTTTGGCACTCGAAACAGAAGGCTTTTTATCACAGGAAAAGAAATCAGCCCTCAAAAACTTAACCGGCAGAAAATATTTTTTTTGAAAAATCCCTAAGCCCCGGGGTCACAATTTCATCAAAATCTGACTTTTGGCAATTCACTCAAAATGGTGCCAACCGGTTGCAAATGCTCCCCTGAAAGCTTTGGCACTCGAAACAGAAGGCTTTTTATCACAGGACAAGAAATCAGGACTCAAAAAACTTAACCGGCAGAAAAATATTTTTTTGAAAAAAATCCCTAAGCCCCGGGGTCACAATTTCATCAAAAATCTGACTTTTGGCAATTCACTCAAAATGGTGCCAAAAGCTTGAAAATGCTCTCCTGAAAGGTTTGGCACTCGAAACAGAAGGCTTTTTATCACAGGACAAGAAATCAACCCTCAAAAACTTAACCGGCAGAAAATATTTTTTTTGAAAAAATCCCTAAGCCCCGGGGTCACAATTTCATCAAAAGTCTGACTTTTGGCAATTCACTCAAAAATGGTGCCAACCGGTTGCAAATGCTCCCCTGAAAGCTTTGGCACTCGAAACAGAAGTCTTTTTATCACAGGACAAGAAATCAGCCCTCAAAACTTAACCGGCAGAAAATATTTTTTTGAAAAATCCTAAGCCCCGGGGTCACAATTTCAGCAAAAATCTGACTTTTGGCAATTCACTCAAAAATGGTGCCAACCGGTTGCAAATGCTCCCCTGAAAGCTTTGGCACTCGAAACAGAAGGCTTTTTATCACAGGAAAAGAAATCAGCCCTCAAAAACTTAACCGGCAGAAAATATTTTTTTGAAGAAATCCCTAACCCCCGGGGTCACAATTTCAGCAAAAATCTGACTTTTGGCAATTCACTCAAAAATGGTGCCAAAAGCTTGAAAATGCTCTCCTGAAAGGTTTGGCACTCGAAACAGAAGGCTTTTTATCACAGGACAAGAAATCAGCCCTCATTAACTTAAACCGGCAGAAAAATATTTTTTTGAAAAAATCCCTAAGCCCCCGGGGTCACAATTTCATCAAAAATCTGACTTTTGGCAATTCACTCAAAAATGGTGCCAACCAGTTGCAAATGCTCCCCTGAAAGCTTTGGCACTCGAAACAGAAGGCTTTTTATCACAGGACAAGAAATCAGCCCTCAAAACTTAACCGGCATAAATTTTTTTTAAAAAAAATCCCTAAGCCCCGGGGTCACAATTTCAGCAAAAATCTGACTTTTGGCAATTCACTCAAAAATGGTGCCAACCGGTTGCAAATGCTCCCCTGAAAGCTTTGGCACTCGAAACAGAAGGCTTTTTATCACAGGAAAAGAAATCAGCCCTCATTAACTTAACCGGCAGAAAATATTTTTTTGAAAAAATCCCTAAGCCCCCGGGGTCACAATTTCATCAAAAATCTGACTTTTGGCAATTCACTCAAAAATGGTGCCAACCGGTTGCAAATGCTCCCCTGAAAGATTTGGCACT
Organism: Podarcis vaucheri; assembly: GCF_965113315.1. Classification (NCBI taxonomy): domain Eukaryota; kingdom Metazoa; phylum Chordata; class Lepidosauria; order Squamata; family Lacertidae; genus Podarcis; species Podarcis vaucheri. The sequence continues at coordinate 14,767,957 of NC_138748.1, forward strand.
CGAAACAGAAGGCTTTTTATCACAGGACAAGAAATCAGGACTCAAAAACTTAACCGGCAGAAAATATTTTTTTTGAAAAAATCCCTAAGCCCCGGGGTCACAATTTCATCAAAAATCTGACTTTTGGCAATTCACTCAAAAATGGTGCCAAAAGCTTGAAAATGCTCTCCTGAAAGCTTTGGCACTCGAAACAGAAGGATTTTTATCACAGGACAAGAAATCAGCCCTCAAAAACTTAACCGGCAGAAAATATTTTTTTGAAAAATCCCTAACCCCCGGGGTCACAATTTCAGCAAAAATCTGACTTTTGGCAATTCACTCAAAAATGGTGCCAAAAGCTTGAAAATGCTCTCATGAAAGGTTTGGCACTCGAAACAGAAGGCTTTTTATCACAGGACAAGAAATCAGCCCTCAAAAACTTAACCGGCAGAAAATATTTTTTTGAAAAAATCCCTAAGCCCCGGGGTCACAATTTCAGCAAAAATCTGACTTTTGGCAATTCACTCAAAAATGGTGCCAACCGGTTTGCAAATGCTCCCCTGAAAGCTTTGGCACTCGAAACAGAAGGTTTTTATCACAGGACAAGAAATCAGCCCTCAAAAACTTAACCGGCAGAAAATATTTTTTTGAAAAAATCCCTAAGCCCCGGGGTCACAATTTCAGCAAAAATCTGACTTTTGGCAATTCACTCAAAATGGTGCCAACCGGTTGCAAATGCTCCCCTGAAAGCTTTGGCACTCGAAACAGAAGGCTTTTTATCACAGGACAAGAAATCAGCCCTCAAAAACTTAACCGGCAGAAAATATTTTTTTGAAAAAATCCCTAAGCCCCGGGGTCACAATTTCATCAAAAATCTGACTTTTGGCAATTCACTCAAAAATGGTGCCAACCGGTTGCAAATGCTCCCCTGAAAGCTTTGGCACTCGAAACAGAAGGCTTTTTATCACAGGACAAGAAATCAGCCCTCAAAAACTTAACCGGCATAATTTTTTTTTAAAAAAAAAAATCCCTAAGCCCCGGGGTCACAATTTCATCAAAAATCTGACTTTTGGCAATTCACTCAAAAATGGTGCCAAAAGCTTGACAATGCTCTCCTGAAAGCTTTGGCACTCGAAACAGAAGGCTTTTTATCACAGGACAAGAATCAGCCCTCAAAAACTTAACCGGCATAATTTTTTTTTAAAAAAAAATCCCTAAGCTCCGGGGTCACAATTTCATCAAAATCTGACTTTTGGCAATTCACTCAAAAATGGTGCCAAAAGCTTGACAATGCTCTCCTGAAAGCTTTGGCACTCGAAACAGAAGGCTTTTTATCACAGGACAAGAAATCAGCCCTCAAAAACTTAACCGGCAGAAAATATTTTTTTGAAAAAATCCCTAAGCCCCGGGGTCACAATTTCATCAAAAATCTGACTTTTGGCAATTCACTCAAAATGGTGCCAAAGCTTGAAAATGCTCTCCTGAAAGCTTTGGCACTCGAAACAGAAGGCTTTTTATCACAGGACAAGAAATCAGCCCTCAAAACTTAACCGGCAGAAAATATTTTTTTGAAAAAATCCCTAAGCCCCGGGGTCACAATTTCATCAAAAATCTGACTTTTTGGCAATTCACTCAAAAAATGGTGCCAAAAGCTTGAAAAATGCTCTCCTGAAAGGTTTGGCACTCGAAACAGAAGGCTTTTTATCACAGGACAAGAAATCAGCCCTCATTAACTTAACCGGCAGAAAATATTTTTTTGAAAAAATCCCTAAGCCCCGGGGTCACAATTTCATCAAAAATCTGACTTTTGGCAATTCACTCAAAAATGGTGCCAACCGGTTGCAAATGCTCCCCTGAAAGCTTTGGCACTCGAAGCAGAAGGCTTTTTATCACAGGACAAGAAATCAGCCCTCAAAAACTTAACCGGCATAATTTTTTTTTAAAAAAATCCCTAAGCCCCGGGGTCACAATTTCAGCAAAAATCTGACTTTTGGCAATTCACTCAAAAATGGTGCCAAAGCTTGAAAATGGTCTCCTGAAAGGTTTGGCACTCGAAACAGAAGGCTTTTTATCACAGGACAAGAAATCAGCCCTCATTAACTTAACCGGCAGAAAATATTTTTTTGAAAAAATCCCTAAGCCCCGGGGTCACAATTTCATCAAAAATCTGACTTTTGGCAATTCACTCAAAAATGGTGCCAAAAGCTTGAAAATGCTCTCCTGAAAGCTTTGGCACTCGAAACAGAAGGCTTTTTATCACAGGACAAGAAATCAGCCCTCAAAAACTTAACCGGCAGAAAATATTTTTTTGAAAAAAATCCCTAAGCCCCGGGGTCACAATTTCATCAAAAATCTGACTTTTGGGCAATTCACTCAAAATGGTGCCAAAAGCTTGAAAATGCTCTCCTGAAAGCTTTGGCACTTGAAACAGAAGGCTTTTTATCACAGGACAAGAAATCAGCCCTCAAAAACTTAACCGGCAGAAAATATTTTTTTGAAAAAATCCTAAGCCCCGGGGTCACAATTTCATCAAAAATCTGACTTTTGGCAATTCACTCAAAAATGGTGCCAAAAGCTTGAAAATGCTCTCCTGAAAGGTTTGGCACTCGAAACAGAAGGCTTTTTATCACAGGACAAGAAATCAGCCCTCAAAAACTTAACCGGCAGAAAATATTTTTTTGAAAAAATCCCTAAGCCCCGGGGTCACAATTTCATCAAAAATCTGACTTTTGGCAATTCACTCAAAAATGGTGCCAACCGGTTGCAAATGCTCCCCTGAAAGCTTTGGCACTCGAAACAGAAGGCTTTTTATCACAGGACAAGAAATCAGCCCTCAAAAACTTAACCGGCATAATTTTTTTTAAAAAAAAAAATCCCTAAGCCCCGGGGTCACAATTTCAGCAAAAATCTGACTTTTGGCAATTCACTCAAAAATGGTGCCAAAAGCTTGAAAATGCTCTCCTGAAAGGTTTGGCACTCGAAACAGAAGGCTTTTTATCACAGGACAAGAAATCAGCCCTCAAAAACTTAACCGGCAGAAAATATTTTTTTGAAAAAATCCCTAAGCCCCGGGGTCACAATTTCATCAAAAATCTGACTTTTGGCAATTCACTCAAAAATGGTGCCAACCGGTTGCAAATGCTCCCCTGAAAGCTTTGGCACTCGAAACAGAAGGCTTTTTATCACAGTAAAAGAAATCAGCCCTCAAAAACTTAACCGGCAGAAAATATTTTTTTGAAAAAATCCCTAAGCCCCGGGGTCACAATTTCAGCAAAAATCTGACTTTTGGCAATTCACTCAAAAATGGTGCCAAAAGCTTGACAATGCTCTCCTGAAAGCTTTGGCACTCGAAACAGAAGGCTTTTTATCACAGGACAAGAAATCAGCCCTCATTAACTTAACCGGCAGAAAATATTTTTTTGAAAAAATCCCTAAGCCCCGGGGTCACAATTTCATCAAAAATCTGACTTTTGGCAATTCACTCAAAAATGGTGCCAACCGGTTGCAAATGCTCCCCTGAAAGCTTTGGCACTCGAAACAGAAGGCTTTTTATCACAGGACAAGAAATCAGCCCTCAAAAACTTAACCGGCATAATTTTTTTTTAAAAAAAAATCCCTAAGCTCCGGGGTCACAATTTCATCAAAAATCTGACTTTTGGCAATTCACTCAAAAATGGTGCCAAAAGCTTGACAATGCTCTCCTGAAAGCTTTGGCACTCGAAACAGAAGGCTTTTTATCACAGGACAAGAAATCAGCCCTCAAAAACTTAACCGGCAGAAAATATTTTTTTGAAAAAATCCCTAACCCCCGGGGTCACAATTTCAGCAAAAATCTGACTTTTGGCAATTCACTCAAAAATGGTGCCAAAAGCTTGAAAATGCTCTCCTGAAAGGTTTGGCACTCGAAACAGAAGGCTTTTTATCACAGGACAAGAAATCAGCCCTCAAAAACTTAACCGGCAGAAAATATTTTTTTGAAAAAATCCCTAAGCCCCGGGGTCACAATTTCATCAAAAATCTGACTTTTGGCAATTCACTCAAAAATGGTGCCAACCGGTTGCAAATGCTCCCCTGAAAGCTTTGGCACTCGAAACAGAAGGCTTTTTATCACAGGACAAGAAATCAGCCCTCAAAAACTTAACCGGCAGAAAATATTTTTTTGAAAAAATCCCTAAGCCCCGGGGTCACAATTTCAGCAAAAATCTGACTTTTGGCAATTCACTCAAAAATGGTGCCAAAAGCTTGAAAATGCTCTCCTGAAAGGTTTGGCACTCGAAACAGAAGGCTTTTTATCACAGGACAAGAAATCAGCCCTCATTAACTTAACCGGCAGAAAATATTTTTTTGAAAAAATCCCTAAGCCCCGGGATCACAATTTCATCAAAAATCTGACTTTTGGCAATTCACTCAAAAATGGTGCCAACCGGTTGCAAATGCTCCCCTGAAAGCTTTGGCACTCGAAGCAGAAGGCTTTTTATCACAGGACAAGAAATCAGCCCTCCAAAAACTTAACCGGCATAATTTTTTTTTAAAAAAATCCCTAAGCCCCGGGGTCACAATTTCAGCAAAATCTGACTTTTGGCAATTCACTCAAAAATGGTGCCAAAGCTTGAAAATGGTCTCCTGAAAGGTTTGGCACTCGAAACAGAAGGCTTTTTATCACAGGACAAGAAATCAGCCCTCATTAACTTAACCGGCAGAAAATATTTTTTTGAAAAAATCCCTAAGCCCCGGGGTCACAATTTCATCAAAATCTGACTTTTGGCAATTCACTCAAAAATGGTGCCAAAAGCTTGAAAATGCTCTCCTGAAAGCTTTGGCACTCGAAACAGAAGGCTTTTTATCACAGGACAAGAAATCAGCCCTCAAAAACTTAACCGGCAGAAAATATTTTTTTGAAAAAATCCCTAAGCCCCGGGGTCACAATTTCATCAAAAATCTGACTTTTGGCAATTCACTCAAAAAATGGTGCCAAAAGCTTGAAAATGCTCTCCTGAAAGCTTTGGCACTCGAAACAGAAGGCTTTTTATCACAGGACAAGAAATCAGCCCTCAAAAACTTAACCGGCAGAAAATATTTTTTTTGAAAAAATCCCTAAGCCCCGGGGTCACAATTTCATCAAAAATCTGACTTTTGGCAATTCACTCAAAAATGGTGCCAAAAGCTTGAAAATGCTCTCCTGAAAGGTTTGGCACTCGAAACAGAAGGCTTTTTATCACAGGACAAGAAATCAGCCCTCAAAAACTTAACCGGCAGAAAATATTTTTTTGAAAAAATCCCTAAGCCCCGGGGTCACAATTTCAGCAAAAATCTGACTTTTGGCAATTCACTCAAAAATGGTGCCAACCGGTTGCAAATGCTCCCCTGAAAGCTTTGGCACTCGAAACAGAAGGCTTTTTATCACAGGAAAAGAAATCAGCCCTCAAAAATTTAACCGGCAGAAAATATTTTTTTGAAAAAATCCCTAAGCCCCGGGGTCACAATTTCATCAAAAATCTGACTTTTGGCAATTCACTCAAAAATGGTGCCAAAAGCTTGAAAATGCTCTCCTGAAAGCTTTGGCACTCGAAACAGAAGGCTTTTTATCACAGGACAAGAAATCAGCCCTCAAAAACTTAACCGGCAGAAAATATTTTTTTGAAAAAATCCCTAAGCCCCGGGGTCACAATTTCATCAAAAATCTGACTTTTGGCAATTCACTCAAAAATGGTGCCAAAAGCTTGAAAATGCTCTCCTGAAAGCTTTGGCACTCGAAACAGAAGGCTTTTTATCACAGGACAAGAAATCAGCCCTCAAAAACTTAACCGGCAGAAAATATTTTTTTGAAAAAATCCCTAAGCCCCGGGGTCACAATTTCATCAAAAATCTGACTTTTGGCAATTCACTCAAAAATGGTGCCAACCGGTTGCAAATGCTCCCCTGAAAGCTTTGGCACTCGAAACAGAAGGCTTTTTATCACAGGACAAGAAATCAGCCCTCAAAAACTTAACCGGCAGAAAATATTTTTTTGAAAAAATCCCTAAGCCCCGGGGTCACAATTTCAGCAAAAATCTGACTTTTGGCAATTCACTCAAAAATGGTGCCAACCGGTTGCAAATGCTCCCCTGAAAGCTTTGGCACTCGAAACAGAAGGCTTTTTATCACAGGAAAAGAAATCAGCCCTCAAAAACTTAACCGGCAGAAAATATTTTTTGAAAAAATCCCTAAGCCCCGGGGTCACAATTTCAGCAAAAATCTGACTTTTGGCAATTCACTCAAAAATGGTGCCAAAAGCTTGAAAATGCTCTCCTGAAAGGTTTGGCACTCGAAACAGAAGGCTTTTTATCACAGGACAAGAAATCAGCCCTCATTAACTTAACCGGCAGAAAATATTTTTTTGAAAAAATCCCTAAGCCCCGGGGTCACAATTTCATCAAAAATCTGACTTTTGGCAATTCACTCAAAAATGGTGCCAACCGGTTGCAAATGCTCCCCTGAAAGCTTTGGCACTCGAAACAGAAGGCTTTTTATCACAGGACAAGAAATCAGCCCTCAAAAACTTAACCGGCATAATTTTTTTTTTAAAAAAAATCCCTAAGCCCCGGGGTCACAATTTCAGCAAAAATCTGACTTTTGGCAATTCACTCAAAAATGGTGCCAAAAGCTTGAAAATGCTCTCCTGAAAGGTTTGGCACTCGAAACAGAAGGCTTTTTATCACAGGACAAGAAATCAGCCCTCAAAAACTTAACCGGCAGAAAATATTTTTTTGAAAAAATCCCTAAGCCCCGGGGTCACAATTTCATCAAAAATCTGACTTTTGGCAATTCACTCAAAAATGGTGCCAACCGGTTGCAAATGCTCCCCTGAAAGCTTTGGCACTCGAAACAGAAGGCTTTTTATCACAGGACAAGAAATCAGCCCTCAAAAACTTAACCGGCAGAAAATATTTTTTTGAAAAAATCCCTAACCCCCGGGGTCACAATTTCATCAAAAATCTGACTTTTGGCAATTCACTCAAAAATGGTGCCAAAAGCTTGAAAATGCTCCCCTGAAAGGTTTGGCACTCGAAACAGAAGGCTTTTTATCACAGGACAAGAAATCAGCCCTCAAAAACTTAACCGGCAGAAAATATTTTTTTCAAGAAATCCCTAACCCCCAGGGTCAGAATTTCAGCAAAAATCTGACTTTTGGCAATTCACTCAAAAATGGTGCCAAAAGCTTGAAACTGCTCTCCTGAAAGGTTTGGCACTCGAAACAGAAGGCTTTTTATCACAGGACAAGAAATCAGCCCTCAAAAACTTAACCGGCAGAAAATATGTTTGAAAAAATCCCTAAGCCTCGGGGTCACAATTTCAGCAAAAATCTGACTTTTGGCAATTCACTCAAAAATGGTGCCAACCGGTTGCAAATGCTCCCCTGAAAGCTTTGGCACTCGAAACAGAAGGCTTTTTATCACAGGACAAGAAATCAGCCCTCAAAAACTTAACCGGCAGAAAATATTTTTTTGAAAAAATCCCTAAGCCCCGGGGTCACAATTTCAGCAAAAATCTGACTTTTGGCAATTCACTCAAAAATGGTGCCAAAAGCTTGAAAATGCTCTCCTGAAAGGTTTGGCACTCGAAACAGAAGGCTTTTTATCACAGGACAAGAAATCAGCCCTCATTAACTTAACCGGCAGAAAATATTTTTTTGAAAAAATCCCTAAGCCCCGGGGTCACAATTTCATCAAAAATCTGACTTTTGGCAATTCACTCAAAAATGGTGCCAACCGGTTGCAAATGCTCCCCTGAAAGCTTTGGCACTCGAAACAGAAGGCTTTTTATCACAGGACAAGAAATCAGCCCTCAAAAACTTAACCGGCATAAATTTTTTTTAAAAAAAATCCCTAAGCCCCGGGGTCACAATTTCAGCAAAAATCTGACTTTTGGCAATTCACTCAAAAATGGTGCCAAAAGCTTGAAAATGCTCTCCTGAAAGGTTTGGCACTCGAAACAGAAGGCTTTTTATCACAGGACAAGAAATCAGCCCTCAAAAACTTAACCGGCAGAAAATATTTTTTTGAAAAAATCCCTAAGCCCCGGGGTCACAATTTCATCAAAAATCTGACTTTTGGCAATTCACTCAAAAATGGTGCCAACCGGTTGCAAATGCTCCCCTGAAACTTTGGCACTCGAAACAGAAGGCTTTTTATCACAGGACAAGAAATCAGCCCTCAAAAACTTAACCGGCAGAAAATATTTTTTTGAAAAAATCCCTAACCCCCGGGGTCACAATTTCATCAAAAATCTGACTTTTGGCAATTCACTCAAAAATGGTGCCAACCGGTTGCAAATGCTCCCCTGAAAGCTTTGGCACTCGATACAGAAGGCTTTTTATCACAGGACAAGAAATCAGCCCTCAAAAACTTAACCGGCAGAAAATATTTTTTTGAAAAAATCCCTAACGCCCGGGGTCACAATTTCATCAAAAATCTGACTTTTGGCAATTCACTCAAAAATGGTGCCAAAAGCTTGAAAATGCTCCCCTGAAAGGTTTGGCACTCGAAACAGAAGGCTTTTTATCACAGGACAAGAAATCAGCCCTCAAAAACTTAACCGGCAGAAAATATTTTTTTCAAGAAATCCCTAACCCCCAGGGTCAGAATTTCAGCAAAAATCTGACTTTTGGCAATTCACTCAAAAATGGTGCCAAAAGCTTGAAACTGCTCTCCTGAAAGGTTTGGCACTCGAAACAGAAGGCTTTTTATCACCGGACAAGAAATCAGCCCTCAACAACTTAACCGGCAGAAAATATTTTTTTGAAAAAATCCCTAACCCCCGGGGTCAGAATTTCAGCAAGAATCTGACTTTTGGCAATTCACTCAAAAATGGTGCCAACCGGTTGCAAATGCTCCCCTGAAAGCTTTGGCACTCGAAACAGAAGGCTTTTTATCACAGGACAAGAAATCAGCCCTCAACAACTTAACCGGCAGAAAATATTTTTTTGAAAAAATCCCTAACCCCCGGGGTCACAATTTCTGCAAAAACCTGACTTTTGGCAATTCAATCAAAAATGGTGCCAACTGGTTGCAAATGCTCCCCTGACAGGTTTGGCACTCGAAACAGAAGGCTTTTTATCACAGGACAAAATTCAGCCCTCAAAATTTAACCGGCAGAAAATATATTTTGAAGAAATCCCTAACCCCCGGGGTCACAATTTCAGCAAAAATCTGACTTTTGGCAATTCACTCAAAAATGGTGCCAAAAGCTTGAAAATGCTCCCCTGAAAGGTTTGGCACTCGAAACAGAAGGCTTTTTATCACAGGACAAGATATCAGCCCTCAAAAACGTAACCGGCAGAAAATATTTTTTTGAAAAAATCCCTAACGCACAATTTCAGCAAAAATCTGAATTTTAGCAATTCACTCAAAAATGGTGCCAAAAGCATGAAAATGCTCTCCTGAAAGTTTTGGCACTCGAAACAGAAGGCTTTTTATCACAGGACAAGAAATCAGCCCTCAAAAACTTAACCGGCAGAAAATATTTTTTTGAAAAAATCCCTAACGCCCGGGGTCACAATTTCATCAAAAATCTGACTTTTGGCAATTCACTCAAAAATGGTGCCAAAAGCTTGAAAATGCTCCCCTGAAAGGTTTGGCACTCGAAACAGAAGGCTTTTTATCACAGGACAAGAAATCAGCCCTCAAAAACTTAACCGGCAGAAAATATTTTTTTCAAGAAATCCCTAACCCCCAGGGTCAGAATTTCAGCAAAAATCTGACTTTTGGCAATTCACTCAAAAATGGTGCCAAAAGCTTGAAACTGCTCTCCTGAAAGGTTTGGCACTCGAAACAGAAGGCTTTTTATCACAGGACAAGAAATCAGCCCTCAAAAACTTAACCGGCAGAAAATATGTTTGAAAAAATCCCTAAGCCTCGGGGTCACAATTTCAGCAAAAATCTGACTTTTGGCAATTCACTCAAAAATGGTGCCAACCGGTTGCAAATGCTCCCCTGAAAGCTTTGGCACTCGAAACAGAAGGCTTTTTATCACAGGACAAGAAATCAGCCCTCAAAAACTTAACCGGCAGAAAATATTTTTTTGAAAAAATCCCTAAGCCCCGGGGTCACAATTTCAGCAAAAATCTGACTTTTGGCAATTCACTCAAAAATGGTGCCAAAAGCTTGAAAATGCTCTCCTGAAAGGTTTGGCACTCGAAACAGAAGGCTTTTTATCACAGGACAAGAAATCAGCCCTCATTAACTTAACCGGCAGAAAATATTTTTTTGAAAAAATCCCTAAGCCCCGGGGTCACAATTTCATCAAAAATCTGACTTTTGGCAATTCACTCAAAAATGGTGCCAACCGGTTGCAAATGCTCCCCTGAAAGCTTTGGCACTCGAAACAGAAGGCTTTTTATCACAGGACAAGAAATCAGCCCTCAAAAACTTAACCGGCATAAATTTTTTTTAAAAAAAATCCCTAAGCCCCGGGGTCACAATTTCAGCAAAAATCTGACTTTTGTCAATTCACTCAAAAATGGTGCCAAAAGCTTGAAAATGCTCTCCTGAAAGGTTTGGCACTCGAAACAGAAGGCTTTTTATCACAGGACAAGAAATCAGCCCTCAAAAACTTAACCGGCAGAAAATATTTTTTTGAAAAAATCCCTAAGCCCCGGGGTCACAATTTCATCAAAAATCTGACTTTTGGCAATTCACTCAAAAATGGTGCCAACCGGTTGCAAATGCTCCCCTGAAAGCTTTGGCACTCGAAACAGAAGGCTTTTTATCACAGGACAAGAAATCAGCCCTCAAAAACTTAACCGGCAGAAAATATTTTTTTGAAAAAATCCCTAACCCCCGGGGTCACAATTTCATCAAAAATCTGACTTTTGGCAATTCACTCAAAAATGGTGCCAACCGGTTGCAAATGCTCCCCTGAAAGCTTTGGCACTCGATACAGAAGGCTTTTTATCACAGGACAAGAAATCAGCCCTCAAAAACTTAACCGGCAGAAAATATTTTTTTGAAAAAATCCCTAACGCCCGGGGTCACAATTTCATCAAAAATCTGACTTTTGGCAATTCACTCAAAAATGGTGCCAAAAGCTTGAAAATGCTCCCCTGAAAGGTTTGGCACTCGAAACAGAAGGCTTTTTATCACAGGACAAGAAATCAGCCCTCAAAAACTTAACCGGCAGAAAATATTTTTTTCAAGAAATCCCTAACCCCCAGGGTCAGAATTTCAGCAAAAATCTGACTTTTGGCAATTCACTCAAAAATGGTGCCAAAAGCTTGAAACTGCTCTCCTGAAAGGTTTGGCACTCGAAACAGAAGGCTTTTTATCACAGGACAAGAAATCAGCCCTCAAAAACTTAACCGGCAGAAAATATGTTTGAAAATATCCCTAAGCCTCGGGGTCACAATTTCAGCAAAAATCTGACTTTTGGCAATTCACTGAAAAATGGTGCCAACCGGTTGCAAATGCTCCCCTGAAAGCTTTGGCACTCGAAACAGAAGGCTTTTTATCACAGGACAAGAAATCAGCCCTCAAAAACTTAACCGGCAGAAAATATTTTTTTGAAGAAATCCCTAACCCCCGGGGTCACAATTTCATCAAAAATCTGACTTTTGGCAATTCACTCAAAAATGGTGCCAATCGGTTGCTAATGCTCCCCTGAAAGCTTTGGCGATGAAAACAGAAGGCTTTTTATCACAGGACAAGAAATCAGCCCTCAAAAACTTAACCGGCAGAAAATATTTTTTTGAAAAAATCCCTCAGCCCCGGGGTCAGAATTTCAGCAAAAATCTGACTTTTTGCAATTCACTCAAAAATGGTGCCAAAAGCTTGAAAATGCTCCCCTGAAAGGTTTGACACTCGAAACAGAAGGCTTTTTATCACAGGACAAGAAATCAGCCCTCAAAAACTTAACCGGCAGAAAATATTTTTTTGAAAAAATCCCTAACCCCGGGGGTCACAATTTCAGAAAAAATCTGAAATTGGCAATTCACTCAAAAATAGTGCCAACCGGTTGCTAATGCTCCCCTGAAAGGTTTGGCGATGAAAACAGAAGGCTTTTTATCACCGGACAAGAAATCAGCCCTCAAAAACTTAACCGGCAGAAAATATTTTTTTGAAAAAATCCCTAAGCCCCGGGGTCACAATTTCATCAAAAATCTGACTTTTGGCAATTCACTCAAAAATGGTGCCAACCGGTTGCAATTGCTCCCCTGAAAGCTTGGGCGATCGAAACAGAAGGCTTTTTATCACAGGACAAGAAATCAGCCCTCAACAACTTAACCGGCAGAAAATATTTTTTTGAAAAAATCCCTAACCCCCGGGGTCAGAATTTCAGCAAAAATCTGACTTTTGGCAATTCACTCAAAAATGGTGCCAACCGGTTGCAAATGCTCCCCTGAAAGCGTTGGCACTCGAAACAGAAGGCTTTTTATCACAGGACAAGAAATCAGCCCTCAACAACTTAACCGGCAGAAAATATTTTTTTGAAAAAATCCCTTACCCCCGGGGTCACAATTTTATCAAAAATCTGACTTTTGGCAATTCACTCAAAAATGGTGCCAACCGGTTGCTAATGCTCCCCTGAAAGCTTTGGCGATGAAAACAGAAGGCTTTTTATCACAGGACAAGAAATCAGCCCTCAAAAACTTAACCGGCAGAAAATATTTCTTTGAAAAAATCCCTAAGCCCCGGGGTCACAATTTCAGCAAAAATCTGACTTTTGGCAATTCACTCAAAAATGGTGCCAACCGGTTGCAAATGCTCCCCTGAAAGCTTTGGCACTCGAAACAGGAGGCTTTTTATCACAGGACAATAAATCAGCCCTCAAAAACTTAACCGGCAGAAAATATTTTTTTGAAAAAATCCCTAACGCACAATTTCAGCAAAAATCTGAATTTTAGCAATTCACTCAAAAATGGTGCCAAAAGCATGAAAATGCTCTCCTGAAAGTTTTGGCACTCGAAACAGAAGGCTTTTTATCACAGGACAAGAAATCAGCCCTCAAAAACTTAACCGGCAGAAAATATTTCAGAAACAATCTGACTTTTGGCAATTCACTCAAAAATGGTGCCAAAAGCTTGAAAATGCTCCCCTTAAAGGTTTGGCACTCGAAACAGAAGGCTTTTTATCACAGGACAAGAAATCAGCCCTCAAAAACTTAACCGGCAGAAAATATTTTTTTGAAAAATTCCCTAAGCCCCGGGGTCACAATTTCAGTAAAAATCTGACTTTTGGCAATTCACTCAAAAATGGTGCCAACCGGTTGCAAATGCTCCCCTGAAAGCGTTGGCACTCGAAACAGAAGGCTTTTTATCACAGGACAAGAAATCAGCCCTCAACAACTTAACCGGCAGAAAATATTTTTTTGAAAAAATCCCTTACCCCCGGGGTCACAATTTTATCAAAAATCTGACTTTTGGCAATTCACTCAAAAATGGTGCCAACCGGTTGCTAATGCTCCCCTGAAAGCTTTGGCGATGAAAACAGAAGGCTTTTTATCACAGGACAAGAAATCAGCCCTCAAAAACTTAACCGGCAGAAAATATTTCTTTGAAAAAATCCCTAAGCCCCGGGGTCACAATTTCAGCAAAAATCTGACTTTTGGCAATTCACTCAAAAATGGTGCCAACCGGTTGCAAATGCTCCCCTGAAAGCTTTGGCACTCGAAACAGAAGGCTTTTTATCACAGGACAAGAAATCAGCCCTCAACAACTTAACCGGCAGAAAATATTTTTTTGAAAAAATCCCTAACGCACAATTTCAGCAAAAATCTGAATTTTAGCAATTCACTCAAAAATGGTGCCAAAAGCATGAAAATGCTCTCCTGAAAGTTTTGGCACTCGAAACAGAAGGCTTTTTATCACAGGACAAGAAATCAGCCCTCAAAAACTTAACCGGCAGAAAATATATCAGAAACAATCTGACTTTTGGCAATTCACTCAAAAATGGTGCCAAAAGCTTGAAAATGCTCCCCTTAAAGGTTTGGCACTCGAAACAGAAGGCTTTTTATCACAGGACAAGAAATCAGCCCTCAAAAACTTAACCGGCAGAAAATATTTTTTTGAAAAATTCCCTAAGCCCCGGGGTCACAATTTCAGTAAAAATCTGACTTTTGGCAATTCACTCAAAAATGGTGCCAACCGGTTGCAAATGCTCCCCTGAAAGCTTTGGCGATGAAAACAGAAGGCTTTTTATCACAGGACAAGAAATCAGCCCTCAAAAACTTAACCGGCAGAAAATATTTCAGAAACAATCTGACTTTTGGCAATTCACTCAAAAATGGTGCCAAAAGCTTGAAAATGCTCCCCTTAAAGGTTTGGCACTCGAAACAGAAGGCTTTTTATCACAGGACAAGAAATCAGCCCTCAAAAACTTAACCGGCAGAAAATATTTTTTTGAAAAATTCCCTAAGCCCCGGGGTCACAATTTCAGTAAAAATCTGACTTTTGGCAATTCACTCAAAAATGGTGCCAACCGGTTGCAAATGCTCCCCTGAAAGCTTTGGCGATGAAAACAGAAGGCTTTTTATCACAGGACAAGAAATCAGCCCTCAAAAACTTAACCGGCAGAAAATATTTCAGAAACAATCTGACTTTTGGCAATTCACTCAAAAATGGTGCCAAAAGCTTGAAAATGCTCCCCTTAAAGGTTTGGCACTCGAAACAGAAGGCTTTTTATCAAAGGACAAGAAATCAGCCCTCAAAAACTTAACCGGCAGAAAATATTTTTTTGAAAAATTCCCTAAGCCCCGGGGTCACAATTTCAGTAAAAATCTGACTTTTGGCAATTCACTCAAAAATGGTGCCAACCGGTTGCAAATGCTCCCCTGAAAGCTTTGGCGATGAAAACAGAAGGCTTTTTATCACAGGACAAGAAATCAGCCCTCAAAAACTTAACCGGCAGAAAATATTTTTTTGAAAAAATCCCTAACGCACAATTTCAGCAAAAATCTGAATTTTAGCAATTCACTCAAAAATGGTGCCAAAAGCATGAAAATGCTCTCCTGAAAGTTTTGGCACTCGAAACAGAAGGCTTTTTATCACAGGACAAGAAATCAGCCCTCAAAAACTTAACCGGCAGAAAATATTTCAGAAACAATCTGACTTTTGGCAATTCACTCAAAAATGGTGCCAAAAGCTTGAAAATGCTCCCCTTAAAGGTTTGGCACTCGAAACAGAAGGCTTTTTATCACAGGACAAGAAATCAGCCCTCAAAAACTTAACCGGCAGAAAATATTTTTTTGAAAAATTCCCTAAGCCCCGGGGTCACAATTTCATCAAAAATCTGACTTTTGGCAATTCACTCAAAAATGGTGCCAACCGGTTGCAAATGCTCCCCTGAAAGCTTTGGTACTCGAAACAGAAGGCTTTTTATCACAGGACAAGAAATCAGGCCTCAAAAATTTAACTGGCAGAAAATATTTTTTTGAAAAAATCCCTAACGCCCGGGGTCACAATTTCAGTAAAAATCTGACTTTTGGCAATTAACTCAAAAATGGTGCCAAAAGCTTGAAAATGCTCCCCTGAAAGGTTTGGCACTCGAAACAGAAGGCTTTTTATCACAGGACAAGAAATCAGCCCTCAAAAACTTAACCGGCAGAAAATATTTTTTTTGAAAAAATCCCTAAGGTCACAATTGCAGCAAAAATCTTAATTTTTTCAATTCACTCAAAAATGGTGCCAAAAGCTTGAAAATACTCCCCTGAAAGGTTTGGCACTCGAAACAGAAGGCTTTTTATCACAGGACAAGAAATCAGCCCTCAAAAACTTAACCGGCAGAAAATATTTTTTTGAAAAAATCCCTAACCCCCGGGGTCACAATTTCATCAAAAATCTGACTTTTGGCAATTCACTTAAAAATGGTGCCAACCGGTTGCTAATGCTCCCCTGAAAGCTTTGGCGATGAAAACAGAAGGCTTTTTATCACAGGACAAGAAATCAGCCCTCAAAAACTTAACCGGCAGAAAATATTTTTTTGAAAAAATCCCTCAGCCCCGGGGTCAGAATTTCAGCAAAAATCTGACTTTTTGCAATTCACTCAAAAATGGTGCCAAAAGCTTGAAAATGCTCCCCTGAAAGGTTTGGCGATGAAAACAGAAGGCTTTTTATCACAGGACAAGAAATCAGCCCTCAAAAACTTAACCGGCAGAAAATTTTTTTTTGAAAAAATCCCTAAGCCCCGGGGTCACAATTTCATCAAAAATCTGACTTTTGGCAATTCACTCAAAAATGGTGCCAACCGGTTGCAATTGCTCCCCTGAAAGCTTGGGCGATCGAAACAGAAGGCTTTTTATCACAGGACAAGAAATCTTAATTTTTTCAATTCACTCAAAAATGGTGCCAAAAGCTTGAAAATACTCCCCTGAAAGGTTTGGCACTCGAAACAGAAGGCTTTTTATCACAGGACAAGAAATCAGCCCTCAAAAACTTAACCGGCAGAAAATATTTTTTTCAAGAAATCCCTAACCCCCGGGGTCACAATTTCATAAAAAATCTGACTTTTGGCAATTCACTCAAAAATGATGCCAAAAGCTTGAAAATGCTCTCCTGAAAGGTTTGGCACTCGAAACAGAAGGCTTTTTATCACCGGACAAGAAATCAGCCCTCAACAACTTAACCGGCAGAAAATATTTTTTTGAAAAAATCCCTAACCCCCGGGGTCAGAATTTCAGCAAAAATCTGACTTTTGGCAATTCACTCAAAAATGGTGCCAACCGGTTGCAAATGCTCCCCTGAAAGCTTTGGCACTCGAAACAGAAGGCTTTTTATCACAGGACAAGAAATCAGCCCTCAACAACTTAACCGGCAGAAAATATTTTTTTGAAAAAATCCCTAACCCCCGGGGTCACAATTTCATCAAAAATCTGACTTTTGGCAATTCACTCAAAAATGGTGCCAACCGGTTGCTAATGCTCCCCTGAAAGCTTTGGCGATGAAAACAGAAGGCTTTTTATCACAGGACAAGAAATCAGCCCTCAAAAACTTAACCGGCAGAAAATATTTCTTTGAAAAAATCCCTAAGCCCCGGGGTCACAATTTCAGCAAAAATCTGACTTTTGGCAATTCACTCAAAAATGGTGCCAACCGGTTGCAAATGCTCCCCTGAAAGCTTTGGCACTCGAAACAGAAGGCTTTTTATCACAGGACAAGAAATCAGCCCTCAAAAACTTAACCGGCAGAAAATATTTTTTTGAAAAAATCCCTAACGCACAATTTCAGCAAAAATCTGAATTTTAGCAATTCACTCAAAAATGGTGCCAAAAGCATGAAAATGCTCTCCTGAAAGTTTTGGCACTCGAAACAGAAGGCTTTTTATCACAGGACAAGAAATCAGCCCTCAAAAACTTAACCGGCAGAAAATATTTCAGAAACAATCTGACTTTTGGCAATTCACTCAAAAATGGTGCCAAAAGCTTGAAAATGCTCCCCTTAAAGGTTTGGCACTCGAAACAGAAGGCTTTTTATCACAGGACAAGAAATCAGCCCTCAAAAACTTAACCGGCAGAAAATATTTTTTTGAAAAATTCCCTAAGCCCAGGGGTCACAATTTCAGTAAAAATCTGACTTTTGGCAATTCACTCAAAAATGGTGCCAACCGGTTGCAAATGCTCCCCTGAAAGCTTTGGCGATGAAAACAGAAGGCTTTTTATCACAGGACAAGAAATCAGCCCTCAAAAACTTAACCGGCAGAAAATATTTCAGAAACAATCTGACTTTTGGCAATTCACTCAAAAATGGTGCCAAAAGCTTGAAAATGCTCCCCTTAAAGGTTTGGCACTCGAAACAGAAGGCTTTTTATCACAGGACAAGAAATCAGCCCTCAAAAACTTAACCGGCAGAAAATATTTTTTTGAAAAATTCCCTAAGCCCAGGGGTCACAATTTCAGTAAAAATCTGACTTTTGGCAATTCACTCAAAAATGGTGCCAACCGGTTGCAAATGCTCCCCTGAAAGCTTTGGCGATGAAAACAGAAGGCTTTTTATCACAGGACAAGAAATCAGCCCTCAAAAACTTAACCGGCAGAAAATATTTCAGAAACAATCTGACTTTTGGCAATTCACTCAAAAATGGTGCCAAAAGCTTGAAAATGCTCCCCTTAAAGGTTTGGCACTCGAAACAGAAGGCTTTTTATCACAGGACAAGAAATCAGCCCTCAAAAACTTAACCGGCAGAAAATATTTTTTTGAAAAATTCCCTAAGCACAATTTCAGTAAAAATCTGACTTTTGGCAATTCACTCAAAAATGGTGCCAACCGGTTGCAAATGCTCCCCTGAAAGCTTTGGCGATGAAAACAGAAGGCTTTTTATCACAGGACAAGAAATCAGCCCTCAAAAACTTAACCGGCAGAAAATATTTCAGAAACAATCTGACTTTTGGCAATTCACTCAAAAATGGTGCCAAAAGCTTGAAAATGCTCCCCTTAAAGGTTTGGCACTCGAAACAGAAGGCTTTTTATCACAGGACAAGAAATCAGCCCTCAAAAACTTAACCGGCAGAAAATATTTTTTTGAAAAATTCCCTAAGCCCCGGGGTCATAATTTCAGTAAAAATCTGACTTTTGGCAATTCACTCAAAAATGGTGCCAACCGGTTGCAAATACTCCCCTGAAAGCTTTGGCGATGAAAACAGAAGGCTTTTTATCACAGGACAAGAAATCAGCCCTCAAAAACTTAACAGGCAGAAAATATTTCTTTGAAAAAATCCCTAAGCCCCGGGGTCACAATTTCAGCAAAAATCTGACTTTTGGCAATTCACTCAAAAATGGTGCCAACCGGTTGCAAATGCTCCCCTGAAAGCTTTGGCACTCGAAACAGAAGGCTTTTTATCACAGGACAAGAAATCAGCCCTCAAAAACTTAACCGGCAGAAAATATTTTTTTGAAAAATTCCCTAAGCCCCGGGGTCACAATTTCATCAAAAATCTGACTTTTGGCAATTCACTCAAAAATGGTGCCAACCGGTTGCAAATGCTCCCCTGAAAGCTTTGGTACTCGAAACAGAAGGCTTTTTATCACAGGACAAGAAATCAGGCCTCAAAAATTTAACTGGCAGAAAATATTTTTTTGAAAAAATCCCTAACGCCCGGGGTCACAATTTCAGTAAAAATCTGACTTTTGGCAATTAACTCAAAAATGGTGCCAAAAGCTTGAAAATGCTCCCCTGAAAGGTTTGGCACTCGAAACAGAAGGCTTTTTATCACAGGACAAGAAATCAGCCCTCAAAAACTTAACCGGCAGAAAATATTTTTTTGAAAAAATCCCTAACCCCCGGGGTCACAATTTCATCAAAAATCTGACTTTTGGCAATTCACTCAAAAATGGTGCCAAAAGCATGAAAATGCTCTCCTGAAAGGTTTGGCACTCGAAACAGAAGGCTTTTTATCACAGGACAAGAAATCAGCCCTCAAAAACTTAACCGGCAGAAAATATTTCAGAAACAATCTGACTTTTGGCAATTCACTCAAAAATGGTGCCAAAAGCTTGAAAATGCTCCCCTGAAAGGTTTGGCACTCGAAACAGAAGGCTTTTTATCACAGGACAAGAAATCAGCCCTCAAAAACTTAACCGGCAGAAAATATTTTTTTGAAAAAATCCCTAACGCCCGGGGTCACAATTTCAGCAAAAATCTGACTTTTGGCAATTCACTCAAAAATGGTGCCAACCGGTTGCAAATGCTCCCCTGAAAGCTTTGGCACTCGAAACAGAAGGCTTTTTATCACAGGACAAGAAATCAGCCCTCAAAAACTTAACCGGCAGAAAATATTTCAGAAACAATCTGACTTTTGGCAATTCACTCAAAAATGGTGCCAAAAGCTTGAAAATGCTCCCCTTAAAGGTTTGGCACTCGAAACAGAAGGCTTTTTATCACAGGACAAGAAATCAGCCCTCAAAAACTTAACCGGCAGAAAATATTTTTTTGAAAAATTCCCTAAGCCCAGGGGTCACAATTTCAGTAAAAATCTGACTTTTGGCAATTCACTCAAAAATGGTGCCAACCGGTTGCTAATGCTCCCCTGAAAGCTTTGGCGATGAAAACAGAAGGCTTTTTATCACAGGACAAGAAATCAGCCCTCAAAAACTTAACCGGCAGAAAATATTTTTTTGAAAAATTCCCTAAGCCCCGGGGTCACAATTTCAGTAAAAATCTGACTTTTGGCAATTCACTCAAAAATGGTGCCAACCGGTTGCAAATGCTCCCCTGAAAGCTTTGGCGATGAAAACAGAAGGCTTTTTATCACAGGACAAGAAATCAGCCCTCAAAAAATTAACAGGCAGAAAATATTTCTTTGAAAAAATCCCTAAGCCCCGGGGTCACAATTTCAGCAAAAATCTGACTTTTGGCAATTCACTCAAAAATGGTGCCAACCGGTTGCAAATGCTCCCCTGAAAGCTTTGGCACTCGAAACAGAAGGCTTTTTATCACAGGACAAGAAATCAGCCCTCAAAAACTTAACCGGCAGAAAATATTTTTTTGAAAAATTCCCTAAGCCCCGGGGTCAAAATTTCATCAAAAATCTGACTTTTGGCAATTCACTCAAAAATGGTGCCAACCGGTTGCAAATGCTCCCCTGAAAGCTTTGGTACTCGAAACAGAAGGCTTTTTATCACAGGACAAGAAATCAGGCCTCAAAAATTTAACTGGCAGAAAATATTTTTTTGAAAAAATCCCTAACGCCCGGGGTCACAATTTCAGGAAAAATCTGACTTTTGGCAATTCACTCAAAAATGGTGCCAACCGGTTGCAAATGCTCCCCTGAAAGCTTTGGCACTCGAAACAGAAGGCTTTTTATCACAGGACAAGAAATCAGCCCTCAAAAACTTAACCGGCAGAAAATATTTTTTTGAAAAAATCCCTAACGCACAATTTCAGCAAAAATCTGAATTTTAGCAATTCACTCAAAAATGGTGCCAAAAGCATGAAAATGCTCTCCTGAAAGTTTTGGCACTCGAAACAGAAGGCTTTTTATCACAGGACAAGAAATCAGCCCTCAAAAACTTAACCGGCAGAAAATATTTCAGAAACAATCTGACTTTTGGCAATTCACTCAAAAATGGTGCCAAAAGCTTGAAAATGCTCCCCTTAAAGGTTTGGCACTCGAAACAGAAGGCTTTTTATCACAGGACAAGAAATCAGCCCTCAAAAACTTAACCGGCAGAAAATATTTTTTTGAAAAATTCCCTAAGCCCAGGGGTCACAATTTCAGTAAAAATCTGACTTTTGGCAATTCACTCAAAAATGGTGCCAACCGGTTGCAAATGCTCCCCTGAAAGCTTTGGCGATGAAAACAGAAGGCTTTTTATCACAGGACAAGAAATCAGCCCTCAAAAACTTAACCGGCAGAAAATATTTCAGAAACAATCTGACTTTTGGCAATTCACTCAAAAATGGTGCCAAAAGCTTGAAAATGCTCCCCTTAAAGGTTTGGCACTCGAAACAGAAGGCTTTTTATCACAGGACAAGAAATCAGCCCTCAAAAACTTAACCGGCAGAAAATATTTTTTTGAAAAATTCCCTAAGCACAATTTCAGTAAAAATCTGACTTTTGGCAATTCACTCAAAAATGGTGCCAACCGGTTGCAAATGCTCCCCTGAAAGCTTTGGCGATGAAAACAGAAGGCTTTTTATCACAGGACAAGAAATCAGCCCTCAAAAACTTAACCGGCAGAAAATATTTCAGAAACAATCTGACTTTTGGCAATTCACTCAAAAATGGTGCCAAAAGCTTGAAAATGCTCCCCTTAAAGGTTTGGCACTCGAAACAGAAGGCTTTTTATCACAGGACAAGAAATCAGCCCTCAAAAACTTAACCGGCAGAAAATATTTTTTTGAAAAATTCCCTAAGCCCCGGGGTCACAATTTCAGTAAAAATCTGACTTTTGGCAATTCACTCAAAAATGGTGCCAACCGGTTGCAAATGCTCCCCTGAAAGCTTTGGCGATGAAAACAGAAGGCTTTTTATCACAGGACAAGAAATCAGCCCTCAAAAAATTAACAGGCAGAAAATATTTCTTTGAAAAAATCCCTAAGCCCCGGGGTCACAATTTCAGCAAAAATCTGACTTTTGGCAATTCACTCAAAAATGGTGCCAACCGGTTGCAAATGCTCCCCTGAAAGCTTTGGCACTCGAAACAGAAGGCTTTTTATCACAGGACAAGAAATCAGCCCTCAAAAACTTAACCGGCAGAAAATATTTTTTTGAAAAATTCCCTAAGCCCCGGGGTCAAAATTTCATCAAAAATCTGACTTTTGGCAATTCACTCAAAAATGGTGCCAACCGGTTGCAAATGCTCCCCTGAAAGCTTTGGTACTCGAAACAGAAGGCTTTTTATCACAGGACAAGAAATCAGGCCTCAAAAATTTAACTGGCAGAAAATATTTTTTTGAAAAAATCCCTAACGCCCGGGGTCACAATTTCAGTAAAAATCTGACTTTTGGCAATTAACTCAAAAATGGTGCCAAAAGCTTGAAAATGCTCCCCTGAAAGGTTTGGCACTCGAAACAGAAGGCTTTTTATCACAGGACAAGAAATCAGCCCTCAAAAACTTAACCGGCAGAAAATATTTTTTTGAAAAAATCCCTAACCCCCGGGGTCACAATTTCATCAAAAATCTGACTTTTGGCAATTCACTCAAAAATGGTGCCAAAAGCATGAAAATGCTCTCCTGAAAGGTTTGGCACTCGAAACAGAAGGCTTTTTATCACAGGACAAGAAATCAGCCCTCAAAAACTTAACCGGCAGAAAATATTTCAGAAACAATCTGACTTTTGGCAATTCACTCAAAAATGGTGCCAAAAGCTTGAAAATGCTCCCCTGAAAGGTTTGGCACTCGAAACAGAAGGCTTTTTATCACAGGACAAGAAATCAGCCCTCAAAAACTTAACCGGCAGAAAATATTTTTTTGAAAAAATCCCTAACGCCCGGGGTCACAATTTCAGCAAAAATCTGACTTTTGGCAATTCACTCAAAAATGGTGCCAACCGGTTGCAAATGCTCCCCTGAAAGCTTTGGCACTCGAAACAGAAGGCTTTTTATCACAGGACAAGAAATCAGCCCTCAAAAACTTAACCGGCAGAAAATATTTCAGAAACAATCTTACTTTTGGCAATTCACTCAAAAATCGTGCCAAAAGCTTGAAAATGCTCTCCTGAAAGGTTTGGCACTCGAAACAGAAGGCTTTTTATCACAGGACAAGAATTCAGCCCTCAAAATTTAACCGGCAGAAAATATTTTTTTGAAAAAATCCCTAAGCCCCGGGGTCACAATTTCATCAAAAATCTGACTTTTGGCAATTCACTCAAAAATGGTGCCAACCGGTTGCAAATGCTCCCCTGAAAGCTTTGGCACTCGAAACAGAAGGCTTTTTATCACAGGACAAGAAATCAGCCCTCAAAAACTTAACCGGCAGAAAATATTTCAGAAACAATCTGACTTTTGGCAATTAACTCAAAAATGGTGCCAAAAGCTTGAAAATGCTCCCCTGAAAGGTTTGGCACTCGAAACAGAAGGCTTTTTATCACAGGACAAGAAATCAGCCCTGAAAAACTTAACCGGCAGAAAATATTTTTTTGAAGAAATCCCTAAGCCCCGGGGTCACAATTTCAGCAAAAATCTGACTTTTGGCAATTCACTCAAAAATGGTGCCAAAAGCTTGAAAATGCTCTCCTGAAAGGTTTGGCACTCGAAACAGAAGGCTTTTTATCACAGGACAAGAAATCAGCCCTCAAAAAGTTAACCGGCAGAAAATATTTTTTTGAAAAAATCCCTAAGCCCCGGGGTCACAATTTCAGCAAAAATCTGACTTTGGGCAATTAACTCAAAAATGGTGCCAACTGGTTGCAAATGCTCCCTTGAAAGCTTTGGCGATGAAAACAGAAGGCTTTTTATCACAGGACAAGAAATCAGCCCTCAACAACTTAACCGGCAGAAAATATTTTTTTGAAAAAATCCCTAACCTCCGGGGTCACAATTTCATCAAAAATCTGACTTTTGGCAATTCACGCAAAAATGGTGCCAACCTGTCAGGGAACTGACATCGGAGGAAAGGGAAGTGGTAGGGCTCCCAGAGACTGGGAGAGAGTCAACAGCTAAAGCAGGGACCAGGGGGAGCGCGGGGTCTCTGGAGGAGGATCTCAGTAATGCTGAGAGAGACGCAGCAGCCCAGGCAGGAAGCAGAAGGGGAGAGAAAGGGGTGAGAGACACTTCGAGCGAAAATAGCGGGGAGGTGTCAGAAGCAACTGCAGGGAGACCTATGCTTCGCCGGAAGCTGTCACGTCGTGAGTCCAGGAGACGCGTTTCCGTTAAGGAACTTCTTTGCTGGAAGCGCTTCCGCAGACAGCCACTGTCGGACTCTACAAGTGACTAGAGCAGACATGTCTGAGGAGCTCTGTCACACACAGAGGTTTGTGGGGTCGCACAAACTCTGAAGGGGCACTATTTTAAGCACAAGCAGCTAATCATCCCCTGACACAACCGGTTGCTAATGCTCCCCTGAAAGCTTTGGCGATGAAAACAGAAGGCTTTTTATCACAGGACAAGAAATCAGCCCTCAAAAACTTAACCGGCAGAAAATATTTCTTTGAAAAAATCCCTAACCTCCGGGGTCACAATTTCAGCAAAAATCTGACTTTTGGCAATTCACTCAAAAATGGTGCCAAAAGCATGAAAATGCTCTCCTGAAAGGTTTGGCACTCGAAACAGAAGGCTTTTTATCACAGGACAAGAAATCAGCCCTCAAAAACTTAACCGGCAGAAAATATTTCAGAAACAATCTGACTTTTGGCAATTCACTCAAAAATGGTGCCAAAAGCTTGAAAATGCTCCCCTGAAAGCTTTGGCACTCGAAACAGAAGGCTTTTTATCACCGGACAAGAAATCAGCCCTCAAAAACTTAACCGGCAGAAAATATTTTTTTGAAAAAATCCCTAACGCCCGGGGTCACAATTTCTGCAAAAATCTGACTTTTAGCAATTCACTCAAAAATGGTGCCAAAAGCATGAAAATGCTCTCCTGAAAGGTTTGGCACTCGAAACAGAAGGCTTTTTATCACAGGACAAGAAATCAGCCCTCAAAAACTTAACCGGCAGAAAATATTTCAGAAACAATCTGACTTTTGGTAATTCACTCAAAAATGGTGCCAAAAGCTTGAAAATGCTCCCCTGAAAGGTTTGGCACTCGAAACAGAAGGCTTTTTATCACAGGACAAGAAATCAGCCCTCAAAAACTTAACCGGCAGAAAATATTTTTTTGAAAAATTCCCTAAGCCCCGGGGTCACAATTTCATCAAAAATCTGACTTTTGGCAATTCACTCAAAAATGGTGCCAACCGGTTGCAAATGCTCCCCTGAAAGCTTTGGTACTCGAAACAGAAGGCTTTTTATCACAGGACAAGAAATCAGCCCTCAAAAATTTAACTGGCAGAAAATATTTTTTTGAAAAAATCCCTAACGCCCGGGGTCACAATTTCAATAAAAATCTGACTTTTGGCAATTCACTCAAAAATGGTGCCAAAAGCTTGAAAATGCTCTCCTGAAAGGTTTGGCACTCGAAACAGAAGGCTTTTTATCACAGGACAAGAAATCAGCCCTCAAAAAGTTAACCGGCAGAAAATATTTTTTTGAAAAAATCCCTAAGCCCCGGGGTCAAAATTTCATCAAAAATCTGACTTTTGGCAATTAACTCAAAAATGGTGCCAACTGGTTGCAAATGCTCCTTTGAAAGGTTTGGCGATGAAAACAGAAGGCTTTTTATCACAGGACAAGAAATCAGCCCTCAAAAACTTAACCGGCAGAAAATATTTTTTTGAAAAATTCCCTAAGCCCCGGGGTCAAAATTTCATCAAAAATCTGACTTTTGGCAATTCACTCAAAAATGGTGCCAACCGGTTGCAAATGCTCCCCTGAAAGCTTTGGTACTCGAAACAGAAGGCTTTTTATCACAGGACAAGAAATCAGGCCTCAAAAATTTAACTGGCAGAAAATATTTTTTTGAAAAAATCCCTAACGCCCGGGGTCACAATTTCAGTAAAAATCTGACTTTTGGCAATTAACTCAAAAATGGTGCCAAAAGCTTGAAAATGCTCCCCTGAAAGGTTTGGCACTCGAAACAGAAGGCTTTTTATCACAGGACAAGAAATCAGCCCTCAAAAACTTAACCGGCAGAAAATATTTTTTTGAAAAAATCCCTAACCCCCGGGGTCACAATTTCATCAAAAATCTGACTTTTGGCAATTCACTCAAAAATGGTGCCAAAAGCATGAAAATGCTCTCCTGAAAGGTTTGGCACTCGAAACAGAAGGCTTTTTATCACAGGACAAGAAATCAGCCCTCAAAAACTTAACCGGCAGAAAATATTTCAGAAACAATCTGACTTTTGGCAATTCACTCAAAAATGGTGCCAAAAGCTTGAAAATGCTCCCCTGAAAGGTTTGGCACTCGAAACAGAAGGCTTTTTATCACAGGACAAGAAATCAGCCCTCAAAAACTTAACCGGCAGAAAATATTTTTTTGAAAAAATCCCTAACGCCCGGGGTCACAATTTCAGCAAAAATCTGACTTTTGGCAATTCACTCAAAAATGGTGCCAACCGGTTGCAAATGCTCCCCTGAAAGCTTTGGCACTCGAAACAGAAGGCTTTTTATCACAGGACAAGAAATCAGCCCTCAAAAACTTAACCGGCAGAAAATATTTCAGAAACAATCTTACTTTTGGCAATTCACTCAAAAATCGTGCCAAAAGCTTGAAAATGCTCTCCTGAAAGGTTTGGCACTCGAAACAGAAGGCTTTTTATCACAGGACAAGAATTCAGCCCTCAAAATTTAACCGGCAGAAAATATTTTTTTGAAAAAATCCCTAAGCCCCGGGGTCACAATTTCATCAAAAATCTGACTTTTGGCAATTCACTCAAAAATGGTGCCAACCGGTTGCAAATGCTCCCCTGAAAGCTTTGGCACTCGAAACAGAAGGCTTTTTATCACAGGACAAGAAATCAGCCCTCAAAAACTTAACCGGCAGAAAATATTTCAGAAACAATCTGACTTTTGGCAATTAACTCAAAAATGGTGCCAAAAGCTTGAAAATGCTCCCCTGAAAGGTTTGGCACTCGAAACAGAAGGCTTTTTATCACAGGACAAGAAATCAGCCCTGAAAAACTTAACCGGCAGAAAATATTTTTTTGAAGAAATCCCTAAGCCCCGGGGTCACAATTTCAGCAAAAATCTGACTTTGGGCAATTAACTCAAAAATGGTGCCAACCGGTTGCAAATGCTCCCCTGAAAGGTTTGGCACTCGAAACAGAAGGTTTTTTATCACAGGACAAGAAATCAGCCCTCAAAAACTTAACCGGCAGAAAATATTTTTTTGAAAAAATCCCTAACCCCCGGGGTCACAATTTCAGCAAAAATCTGACTTTTGGCAATTCACTCAAAAATGGTGCCAAAAGCTTGAAAATGCTCTCCTGAAAGGTTTGGCACTCGAAACAGAAGGCTTTTTATCACAGGACAAGAAATCAGCCCTCAAAAAGTTAACCGGCAGAAAATATTTTTTTGAAAAAATCCCTAAGCCCCGGGGTCACAATTTCAGCAAAAATCTGACTTTGGGCAATTAACTCAAAAATGGTGCCAACTGGTTGCAAATGCTCCCTTGAAAGCTTTGGCGATGAAAACAGAAGGCTTTTTATCACAGGACAAGAAATCAGCCCTCAACAACTTAACCGGCAGAAAATATTTTTTTGAAAAAATCCCTAACCTCCGGGGTCACAATTTCATCAAAAATCTGACTTTTGGCAATTCACGCAAAAATGGTGCCAACCTGTCAGGGAACTGACATCGGAGGAAAGGGAAGTGGTAGGGCTCCCAGAGACTGGGAGAGAGTCAACAGCTAAAGCAGGGACCAGGGGGAGCGCGGGGTCTCTGGAGGAGGATCTCAGTAATGCTGAGAGAGACGCAGCAGCCCAGGCAGGAAGCAGAAGGGGAGAGAAAGGGGTGAGAGACACTTCGAGCGAAAATAGCGGGGAGGTGTCAGAAGCAACTGCAGGGAGACCTATGCTTCGCCGGAAGCTGTCACGTCGTGAGTCCAGGAGACGCGTTTCCGTTAAGGAACTTCTTTGCTGGAAGCGCTTCCGCAGACAGCCACTGTCGGACTCTACAAGTGACTAGAGCAGACATGTCTGAGGAGCTCTGTCACACACAGAGGTTTGTGGGGTCGCACAAACTCTGAAGGGGCACTATTTTAAGCACAAGCAGCTAATCATCCCCTGACACAACCGGTTGCTAATGCTCCCCTGAAAGCTTTGGCGATGAAAACAGAAGGCTTTTTATCACAGGACAAGAAATCAGCCCTCAAAAACTTAACCGGCAGAAAATATTTCTTTGAAAAAATCCCTAACCTCCGGGGTCACAATTTCAGCAAAAATCTGACTTTTGGCAATTCACTCAAAAATGGTGCCAAAAGCATGAAAATGCTCTCCTGAAAGGTTTGGCACTCGAAACAGAAGGCTTTTTATCACAGGACAAGAAATCAGCCCTCAAAAACTTAACCGGCAGAAAATATTTCAGAAACAATCTGACTTTTGGCAATTCACTCAAAAATGGTGCCAAAAGCTTGAAAATGCTCCCCTGAAAGCTTTGGCACTCGAAACAGAAGGCTTTTTATCACCGGACAAGAAATCAGCCCTCAAAAACTTAACCGGCAGAAAATATTTTTTTGAAAAAATCCCTAACGCCCGGGGTCACAATTTCTGCAAAAATCTGACTTTTAGCAATTCACTCAAAAATGGTGCCAAAAGCATGAAAATGCTCTCCTGAAAGGTTTGGCACTCGAAACAGAAGGCTTTTTATCACAGGACAAGAAATCAGCCCTCAAAAACTTAACCGGCAGAAAATATTTCAGAAACAATCTGACTTTTGGTAATTCACTCAAAAATGGTGCCAAAAGCTTGAAAATGCTCCCCTGAAAGGTTTGGCACTCGAAACAGAAGGCTTTTTATCACAGGACAAGAAATCAGCCCTCAAAAACTTAACCGGCAGAAAATATTTTTTTGAAAAATTCCCTAAGCCCCGGGGTCACAATTTCATCAAAAATCTGACTTTTGGCAATTCACTCAAAAATGGTGCCAACCGGTTGCAAATGCTCCCCTGAAAGCTTTGGTACTCGAAACAGAAGGCTTTTTATCACAGGACAAGAAATCAGCCCTCAAAAATTTAACTGGCAGAAAATATTTTTTTGAAAAAATCCCTAACGCCCGGGGTCACAATTTCAATAAAAATCTGACTTTTGGCAATTAACTCAAAAATGGTGCCAAAAGCTTGAAAATGCTCCCCTGAAAGGTTTGGCACTCGAAACAGAAGGCTTTTTATCACAGGACAAGAAATCAGCCCTGAAAAACTTAACCGGCAGAAAATATTTTTTTGAAGAAATCCCTAAGCCCCGGGGTCACAATTTCAGCAAAAATCTGACTTTGTGCAATTAACTCAAAAATGGTGCCAACCGGTTGCAAATGCTCCCCTGAAAGGTTTGGCACTCGAAACAGAAGGTTTTTTTATCACAGGACAAGAAATCAGCCCTCAAAAACTTAACCGGCAGAAAATATTTTTTTGAAAAAATCCCTAACCCCCGGGGTCACAATTTCATCAAAAATCTGACTTTTGGCAATTCACGCAAAAATGGTGCCAACCGGTTGCTAATGCTCCCCTGAAAGGTTTGGCGATGAAAACAGAAGGCTTTTTATCACAGGACAAGAAATCAGCCCTCAAAAACTTAACCGGCAGAAAATATTTCTTTGAAAAAATCCCTAAGCCCCGGGGTCACAATTTCAGCAAAAATCTGACTTTTGGCAATTCACTCAAAAATGGTGCCAAAAGCATGAAAATGCTCTCCTGAAAGGTTTGGCACTCGAAACAGAAGGCTTTTTATCACAGGACAAGAAATCAGCCCTCAAAAACTTAACCGGCAGAAAATATTTCAGAAACAATCTGACTTTTGGCAATTCACTCAAAAATGGTGCCAAAAGCTTGAAAATGCTCCCCTGAAAGCTTTGGCACTCGAAACAGAAGGCTTTTTATCACAGGACAAGAAATCAGCCCTCAAAAACTTAACCGGCAGAAAATATTTTTTTGAAAAAATCCCTAACGCCCGGGGTCACAATTTCAGCAAAAATCTGACTTTTAGCAATTCACTCAAAAATGGTGCCAAAAGCATGAAAATGCTCTCCTGAAAGGTTTGGCACTCGAAACAGAAGGCTTTTTATCACAGGACAAGAAATCAGCCCTCAAAAACTTAACCGGCAGAAAATATTTCAGAAACAATCTGACTTTTGGCAATTCACTCAAAAATGGTGCCAAAAGCTTGAAAATGCTCCCCTGAAAGGTTTGGCACTCGAAACAGAAGGCTTTTTATCACATGACAAGAAATCAGCCCTCAAAAACTTAACCGGCAGAAAATATTTTTTTGAAAAAATCCCTAACGCCCGGGGTCACAATTTCAGCAAAAATCTGACTTTTGGCAATTCACTCAAAAATGGTGCCAACCGGTTGCAAATGCTCCCCTGAAAGCTTTGGCACTCGAAACAGAAGGCTTTTTATCACAGGACAAGAAATCAGCCCTCAAAAACTTAACCGGCAGAAAATATTTCAGAAACAATCTTACTTTTGGCAATTCACTCAAAAATGGTGCCAAAAGCTTGAAAATGCTCTCCTGAAAGGTTTGGCACTCGAAACAGAAGGCTTTTTATCACAGGACAAGAATTCAGCCCTCAAAATTTAACCGGCAGAAAATATTTTTTTGAAAAAATCCCTAAGCCCCGGGGTCACAATTTCATCAAAAATCTGACTTTTGGCAATTCACTCAAAAATGGTGCCAACCGGTTGCAAATGCTCCCCTGAAAGCTTTGGCACTCGAAACAGAAGGCTTTTTATCACAGGACAAGAAATCAGCCCTCAAAAACTTAACCGGCAGAAAATATTTCAGAAACAATCTGACTTTTGGCAATTAACTCAAAAATGGTGCCAAAAGCTTGAAAATGCTCCCCTGAAAGGTTTGGCACTCGAAACAGAAGGCTTTTTATCACAGGACAAGAAATCAGCCCTGAAAAACTTAACCGGCAGAAAATATTTTTTTGAAGAAATCCCTAACCCCCGGGGTCACAATTTCAGCAAAAATCTGAGTTTGGGCAATTAACTCAAAAATGGTGCCAACCGGTTGAATATGCTCCCCTGAAAGCTTTGGCACTCGAAACAGAAGGCTTTTTATCACAGGACAAGAAATCAGCCCTCAAAAAGTTAACCGGCAGAAAATATTTTTTTGAAAAAATCCCTAACCCCTGGGGTCACAATTTCAGCAAAAATCTGACTTTTGGCAATTCACTCAAAAATGGTGCCAACCAGTTGCTAATGCTCCCCTGAAAGCTTTGGCGATGAAAACAGAAGGCTTTTTATCACAGGACAAGAAATCAGCCCTCAAAAACTTAACCGGCAGAAAATATTTTTTTGAAAAAATCCCTAAGCCCCGGGGTCACAATTTCAGCAAAAATCTGACATTTGGCAATTAACTCAAAAATGGTGCCAACCGGTTGCAAATGCTCCCCTGAAAGCTTTGGCACTCGAAACAGAAGGCTTTTTATCACAGGACAAGAAATCAGCCGTCATTAACTTAACCGGCAGAAAATATTTTTTTGAAAAAATCCCTAACCCCCGGGGTCACAATTTCAGCAAAAATCTGACTTTTGGCAATTCACTCAAAAATGGTGCCAACCGGTTGCTAATGCTCCCCTGAAAGCTTTGGCGATGAAAACAGAAGGCTTTTTATCACAGGACAAGAAATCAGCCCTCAAAAACTTAACCGGCATAAAATATTTTTTTGAAAAAATCCCTAACCCCCGTGGTCACAATTTCAGCAAAAATCTGACTTTTTGCAATTCACTCAAAAATGGTGCCAAAAGCTTGAAAATGCTCCCCTGAAAGGTTTGGCACTCGAAACAGAAGGCTTTTTATCACAGGACAAGAAATCAGCCCTCAAAAACTTAACCGGCAGAAAATATTTTTTTCAAGAAATCCCTAACCCCCAGGGTCACAATTTCAGCAAAAATCTGACTTTTGGCAATTCACTCAAAAATGGTGCCAACCGTTTGCTAATACTCCCCTGAAAGGTTTGGCACTCAAAACAGAAGGCTTTTTATCACAGGACAAGAAATCAGCCCTCAAAAACTTAACCGGCAGAAAATATTTTTTTGAAAAAATCCCTAAGCCCCAGGGTCACAATTTCAGCAAAAATCTGACTTTGGGCAATTCAGTCAAAAATGGTGCAAAAAGCTTGAAAATGCTCCCCTGAAAGGTTTGGCACTCGAAACAGAAGGTTTTTTATCACAGGACAAGAAATCAGCCCTCAAAAACTTAACCGGCAGAAAATATTTTTTTGAAAAAATCCCTAACCCCCGGGGTCACAATTTCAGCAAAAATCTGACTTTTGGCAATTCACTCAAAAATGGTGCCAAAAGCTTGACAATGCTCTCCTGAAAGGTTTGGCACTCGAAACAGAAGGCTTTTTATCACAGGACAAGAAATCAGCCCTCAAAAAGTTAACCGGCAGAAAATATTTTTTTGAAAAAATCCCTAAGCCCTGGGGTCACAATTTCAGCAAAAATCTGACTTTGGGTAATTAACTCAAAAATGGTGCCAACTGGTTGCAAATGCTCCCTTGAAAGCTTTGGCGATGAAAACAGAAGGCTTTTTATCACAGGACAAGAAATCAGCTCTCAACAACTTAACCGGCAGAAAATATTTTTTTGAAAAAATCCCTAACCCCCGGGGTCACAATTTCATCAAAAATCTGACTTTTGGCAATTCACTCAAAAATGGTGCCAAAAGCTTGAAAATGCTCTCCTGAAAGGTTTGGCACTCGAAACGGAAGGCTTTTTATCACAGGACAAGAAATCAGCCCTCAAAAACTTAACCGGCAGAAAATATTTTTTTGAAAAAACCCCTAACGCCCGGGGTCACAATTTCAGCAAAAATCTGACTTTTAGCAATTCACTCAAAAATGGTGCCAAAAGCATGAAAATGCTCTCCTGAAAGGTTTGGCACTCGAAATAGAAGGCTTTTTATCACAGGACAAGAAATCAGCCCTCAAAAACTTAACCGGCAGAAAATATTTTTTTGAAAAATTCCCTAAGCCCCGGGGTCACAATTTCATCAAAAATCTGACTTTTGGCAATTCACTCAAAAATGGTGCCAACTGGTTGCAAATGCTCCCCTGAAAGCTTTGGCACTCGAAACAGAAGGCTTTTTATCACAGGACAAGAAATCAGCCCTCAAAAATTTAACTGGCAGAAAATATTTTTTTGAAAAAATCCCTAACCCCCGGGGTCACAATTTCATCAAAAATCTGACTTTTGGCAATTCACTCAAAAATGGTGCCAAAAGCTTGAAAATGCTCCCCTGAAAGGTTTGGCACTCGAAACAGAAGGCTTTTTATCACAGGACAATCAATCAATCAATTTCTTTATTCGACCGATAGTCAGAATTAAAACATTGCACAATAATTATAAACTATAACATCATAGGAGATACATCAGTAAGGTAGGGCCACAGAAATAGACCTCTCACAGATAACCCACATCAAAGCATTCAGTTATACGTTTCCGACACTTGAGTGCCAGGAAAAGAAATTTGGCCACCGACAAGGTTGTTTTCCCAGAAGACTTATTTAGCAGATATGCTGTCTGCTTTCCTCTTTGTCGGGAACTGAGCTGGGGTAAGTATGGAGTTATAAGATACTGTCTTAAATCGTTGTAGAAGGGACAGCTCAATAAAATATGCTCTGTGGATTCTACCTCACCCAATGCACAGTGGCATAATCTCTGGTCATATGGAACTCCTCCATATCTTCCCTTCAGGACCGCCGAGTCAAGAACATTCAGCCTAGCCGCAGTAAATAGTCTGCGGTATTCCACGTAGTGGATATCCGCCAGGTAGCGAGCTGGAGCAGCCCGATACAACTGCTCCCCCAGAAACAACCCAGGTTTCACACGGGCTATGTCCTCCTGTCTGGCAATATCCCTTAATCTTTGCGCGATCACCGCCTTTCCAATTTTTCAAAATCCCTACGTGAGCCCAAGGCAATGCCCACCAGCAGAACAGGGAGGACTTTCATTTTAAAGAGACGTAAGGCAACATTGACAGTTTGTGCCTGTTTCTTGGAGTACATGGTTCTAATCACCAGGGCTGCTTTGGATGCGTTTGAGGCTATGTATTCTCTGTGCGCCAAGAAGGACCTATTTGATCTTACAACCTGACCCAGGTACTTGAAGCAACTGACCTGCTCTAAAGGAATACCATTAATTGACCATAAATTAGGTTTCGGTCGAGCAGCAAAGACCATTATTTTGGTCTTGGCATAATTTAGTTGGAGCTCGTGTTGGGTCTCATATTCATGAAGAGCTCGAAGCATCCTCCTTAATCCGATGGGGGAGGTAGCTAATAGGGCGGCATCGTCCGCATACAGTAGGACATTTAAGGCTCGTCCTGCCAGTTTTGGTGGATGGAAATCAGCATTTGCCATATGCTCCACTAGCGAATTAATATAGAAGTTAAACAGAGCAGGGGCAAGCAAACAGCCCTGTCTTACCCCCCTAGTGGTGGCAACCGGATTGGAGACTAGCCCCTTACTATCTATCCTAATCCTCAAGAGGGTATTTGTATGCAAATTAATAATCAGCAAGAGAAGGCGGCGGTCGATAGATGTCGCTGCCAATTTTGTCCATAGCTGGTTCCTGGGAATTAGATCAAAGGCCTGCTTAAAGTCTATAAAGGCGACGTGGAGGGCTTTTAGGCCATTGCCAGCGTACTTGGTGGCCAAGTGATTTAGGATTAAGATTTGGTCTGTTGTTGATCTTCCGGGGCGGAAACCCGCCTGCTCCTCTGCGATGATATTGTTGCTTTCCATCCAGGTCGTTAATTTGTTAAGTAGAAATCTTGAATAGATCTTCCCAATAACATTTAGCAGGCTAATTGGTCTAAAATTGGCCGGGTCTGTGCGCGGCCCTTTCTTGTGAATTAACACAATCAGTGCAGAGTTCCAGCTTGGAGGAAATTGTGCAGTTTTGTTTATATAAGTAAAAAGAGCTGCTAGGGGTGGACACCACCAATCCTTATTGGCTTTAATAACATCTATGGAAATAAGATCGTCTCCGGGTGCCTTGCCCGCCTCAAATTGGCCTATAAGTGTTTCCACTTCAGAGCAGGTAACAGGATCCCACTCTGGCAAGGGGGCCAAATCTAACCTTACTCCGCTGGCTGCGTGAGCTGCATATAAAACGGAGAAGAAGCTTTCCCAGGTGTCAGCTGAAATTTGGGGTTCTATCCTTGACAACGGTCTACCCAGGTATCTGGAAATTTGGTGCCAAAAGGAGGAGGGATTTCTATTTTCTGCAGCTTTTAGAAGGTTCTTCCAATCATTTCTTTCTGCCGCAAGCTTCTTTTCCTTTAATAGTGCTTTATACCTTCTCTTGAGGTTCATAAGGTGACTGCTAGGTGCAGAATCATTTGATGCCCTATATGCCAAGAATTCATTATATAAGTTGTTCTTGAAGTGCCTACATTCCTCATCAAACCACTTTTTATGAGAGAAATGGTTACTATTCATTACCGGGGTCTTAGCCAACGAAGGTTTTAGCAGTTCTACTAAATTGTCATATATTGGCAGTGGCTCAACTGCCTGGATGAGGGAGTCCCTTGTCTCTTGCAGTTGGTCAGACCAAAGGAGTTCATTTATCCGTTGAGCCATATTGTCGGTCCATTTTAAGGCAGTGGGCCTCATCTGAAGCTGGTTATTTGTAATAGGCACACAGGAATAGGTAGCCAATTCTCCATCCAGGGTCAGAGAAAGTTCTAATGGAAAATGGTCACTTTCCAGCCTCGTTACCACCCTAAAGTTGGAAATTTTGGGAATTAGGTCTGCTGATGTCCAAATAAAGTCTATGGTAGAGGCTCGGGAGCCTGACCAGAAAGTAAATTCGGCAGGGTAATCAGAACTGAGAGCTCCGTTTAAAAGGTGAAAATTAAGAGCCATCAAGGTTTGTCTACATTTAAAACCTGCATATGTAGCAACACTGTCTTTAAAATTCCTGGGTAAAAGGTCTGAGGTTAAAATGGGTAGTGAGGGATATTTATTATACTTAGCAAATAATGATTTATCAGAGTGAGACAATCGGCCATTGAAATCTCCTGCAACTAGGAAGGTGGCTTCAGGATATTTCTCTAGGAGAGTTTCAAGAGTCTGTTGAATTTCCCTCCATCTTTGGTCCACCAGGTTTTTCTTATAGATTGGGTGCAAATAAACATTAATCACCACAAACACTTCCTCCGCTGTTTGTAGCTTTACACCCAGCATGGATGACGACTGGATGTCGATTTGTTCCACCTGCAGGTTTAAGGCCAAAGAAACTAGGGTAGCCAACCCACCTTGTGGTCTGCCAGATGATAGTAAATTCTGTTGTGCATTCAGGTAGAAGCCCTTATACCCTGATAGGGAGAAGCCCTCACAAGCCCAGGTCTCTTGCAGCAAAAGAATATGACTGCCTTTTATGTAGGCGACAAAGGATGGATCCATCAGCTTAGGTTTAATGCCAGCTACATTCCAGGATAAGAAAGTAAGTAATCTCCTGGTCACCCCTTCGAGTCATGCTGGGCCTTGCGGAATCAGCACGGCAGAATCCACCTGGGAATGCATGCGGCGAGGGGGGACAATAGGCTGGAAGAAGGAAGTAATTGTAGCTTGCTTACCAGGCAATTTCCGAGCACCACTTACCGCAGCAGCAGCCATGGATTGAGGCTTAATTATTGGTAGCTGCAGGGATGGATTCTGGTGCACAGGAGTATCACTTAACGACAGGTCCATAGACTCTACATTTAAAGTGTGCTCTAAGGTTGAGGGGGGTGGGCCTTTTGGATCTGCGGCTGCTGTAGGGAACATGCAGTGTAAGGCAGGTGGAAGGCATCCATTTCGGTTTGCCTCCAAGAGAGCATCCAGTCTTGCCACAGCTTCCGAGTTTGACCAGAGGGTTGTCGAATCTTCCACTGTATCCTGCCCGGGCTTGACATCCCGAGGCCGTGTACAGCCAGGTTGCAGATCAAAGGTCGTTAAAGCAGGTACCACTTGGGCTTGTGTAGACTGATCTACAATTGGTGAGGAATTCATCTTATTTACATGAGCATGATCTTCTGAGTTACGGAGACAGAGTAGCAACTCGTCCAATCTGTCTGTTATCTCTGTCCGCTCCAGTTTTGGCAATTGGGAGAAGGATAGAAGTAACTCACGCTCCGTAGAATTCTCCAGATGTATAGCCTTTGTCAGTGGAGGCAGGGGGGCGTCAATCCAGCTGATTAGATCTGCGGCCAGGGGAGTTGGGGTCGTGGCAATTGGCGGACCCTCAGACTTATCTGCTTTCTTTTTGAACAAGCGGTTTGGTAAGAGGGGGCAGATCTTGGTATTGGTAAAGACTCTTGTAGCAAGGATTCCATAGTTAATTAGAAGGCTTCTTGAGGACATAATAAGTGCAGGGAGCTTTTTGGTTTTAAAGGAGAGCAGCACTCTCTGCCTCTGAGGTCTGCTGCTAATATGATCAATATGCCTCAGGTCAATAGAGCTAGGGATTACCCTCAGAAGCTCTGCTAGGTGTCTCCTTATATCATTCTTATAATGCCAGTTTATTACCTTGCCTCTAAAGGGGCAAACCGTTAGGCAGATTTTGGTAGCTTGCAGCAGCAGTTTGTGAGGAGCTGCACACTGTTGTTCCTTCTTATTTTGCTCACCTTGCTTACTTTTCTGATTGCCAGCAGCTTGAGGAATTATACAGGAGGTATGAGGTAAAACGGGTGCTCTGGGCATTTGTAAGGGCTTCATCTCAGGTGGTACATCAGGGGAACTGTCTTTACCTGTTGGGGATACAAGCGAGATAATCTTCTCCAAGGATCCTCGGATGTCTTTTATGTATTTAAAGATATAGTCCACTGTTCTAGCAACCAGGTCTAAAGTAGTTGAGTGTTCAAATAGTATCTCATCAATGCAGCTTTCACGGGCTCTAGTGCAAACATTCGAGTGGATGCCAGTATTATTATTGCTTGAAGGTTTAGTAGGCAGGTTATCAAAAGGTTCTTTCACACTGGTTTCCTCGTCATTCATCTCTGCTAGCAGTGTGAAAGAGTTTGAAACCGGGATATTAAAAATATCCTTTGTACCTTCAGATTCGCTAATTTTTGTTTGTTTAGCAAGAGGCAGGCATCTCAGTTCCTCTGTGTCGTCTATATCTCTGGAATCTCTGGTACGTTTCCCAGCTCCTCTCCCACAAGCAGGGCTGTATAGTTGCTTAGTCATTTCTCTCTTCAT
The DNA here is from genome assembly GCF_965113315.1 of Podarcis vaucheri. Taxonomy (NCBI): domain Eukaryota; kingdom Metazoa; phylum Chordata; class Lepidosauria; order Squamata; family Lacertidae; genus Podarcis; species Podarcis vaucheri. The sequence goes on from NC_138748.1 coordinate 14,806,287, forward strand.
GCAACCGCCCCAGTTTCAAGGTTAATGGCTGTCTCCCCGATAGAAAAAGGCGTCCTCCTACTTACTAATTTAAAACTAAGACTAAAAACTAAAAACTAAAGTTAAAAGTTAAAAGGTTAAAAGGTTTCTATGCTCATTAAAACAATGTTAAAAGATAAATCAGGGAGCTCACACTCATGCTGACTAAGTGCCGTTCGCCATCTTGCTCCCATTGAAGCTTGAAAATGCTCCCCTGAAAGGTTTGGCACTCGAAACAGAAGGCTTTTTATCACAGGACAAGAAATCAGCCCTCAAAAACTTAACCGGCAGAAAATATTTTTTTGAAAAAATCCCTAACAATTTCTGCAAAAACCTGACTTTTGGCAATTCAATCAAAAATGGTGCCAAACGGTTGCAAATGCTCCCCTTAAAGCTTGGGCGATGGAAACAGAAGGCTTTTTATCACAGGACAAGAATTCAGCCCTCAAAAAGTTAACCGGCAGAAAATATTTTTTTGAAGAAATCCCTAACCCCCGGGGTCACAATTTCAGCAAAAATCTGACTTTTGGCAATTCACTCAAAAATGGTGCCAAAAGCTTGAAAATGCTCTCCTGAAAGGTTTGAAACTCGAAACAGAAGGCTTTTTATCACAGGACAAGAAATCAGCCCTCAAAAACTTAACCGGCAGAAAATATTTCAGAAACAATCTGAGTTTTGGCAATTCACTCAAAAATGGTGCCAACCGGTTGCAAATGCTCCCCTGAAAGCTTTGGCACTCGAAACAGAAGGCTTTCTATCACAGGACAAGAAATCAGCCCTCAACAACTTAACCGGCAGAAAATATTTTTTTGAAAAAATCCCTAACCCCCGGGGTCACAATTTCAGCAAAAATCTTACTTTTGGCAATTCACTCAAAAATGGTGCCAAAAACTTGAAAATGCTCCCCTGAAAGGTTTGGCACTCGAAACAGAAGGCTTTTTATCACAGGACAGGAAATCAGCCCTCAAAAACTTAACCGGCAGAAAATATTTCAGAAACAATCTGACTTTTGGCAATTCACTCAAAAATGGTGCCAAAAGCTTGAAAATGCTCCCCTGAAAGGTTTGGCACTCGAAACAGAAGGCTTTTTATCACAGGACAAGAAATCAGCCCTCAAAAACTTAACCGGCAGAAAATATTTTTTTGAAAAATTCCCTAAGCCCCGGGGTCACAATTTCATCAAAAATCTGACTTTTGGCAATTCACTCAAAAATGGTGCCAACCGGTTGCAAATGCTCCCCTGAAAGCTTTGGCACGCGAAACAGAAGGCTTTTTATCACAGGACAAGAAATCAGCCCTCAAAAATTTAACTGGCAGAAAATATTTTTTTGAAAAAATCCCTAACGCCCGGGGTCACAATTTCAGTAAAAATCTGACTTTTGGCAATTCAATCAAAAATGGTGCCAAACGGTTGCAAATGCTCCCCTTAAAGCTTGGGCGATGAAAACAGAAGGCTTTTTATCACAGGACAAGAATTCAGCCCTCAAAAAGTTAACCGGCAGAAAATATTTTTTTGAAGAAATCCCTAACCCCCGGGGTCACAATTTCATCAAAAATCTGACTTTTGGCAATTCACTCAAAAATGGTGCCAACCGTTTGCAAATGCTCCCCTGAAAGCTTTGGCACTCGAAACAGAAGGCTTTTTATCACAGGAGAAGAAATCAGCCCTCAAAAACTTAACCGGCAGAAAATATTTCAGAAACAATCTGAGTTTTGGCAATTCACTCAAAAATGGTGCCAACAGGTTGCAAATGCTCCCCTGAAAGCTTTGGCACTCGAAACAGAAGGCTTTCTATCACAGGACAAGAAATCAGCCCTCAACAACTTAACCGGCAGAAAATATTTTTTTGAAAAAATCCCTAACCCCCGGGGTCACAATTTCAGCAAAAATCTGACTTTTGGCCATACACTCAAAAATGGTGCCAAAAACTTGAAAATGCTCCCCTTGAAAGTTTTGGCACTCGAAACAGAAAGCTTTTTATCACAGGACAAGTAATCAGCCCTCAAAAACTTAACCGGCAGAAAATATTTCAGAAACAATCTGACTTTTGGCAATTCACTCAAAAATGGTGCCAAAAGCTTGAAAATGCTCCCCTGAAAGGTTTGGCACTCGAAACAGAAGGCTTTTTATCACAGGACAAGAAATCAGCCCTCAAAAACTTAACCGGCAGAAAATAATTTTTTGGAAAATTCCCTAAGCCCCGGGGTCACAATTTCATCAAAAATCTGACTTTTGGCAATTCACTCAAAAATGGTGCCAACCGGTTGCAAATGCTCCCCTGAAAGCTTTGGCACTCGAAACAGAAGGCTTTTTGCGTGCTGAGGTCCCCCAAAACCCCTACCCCAATAACTCACACATCACACATAATTTTTGTTTAAGGTTTTTGGCATACTTTTGGCCACAACTTTATTTTCATACAAATTGAGAGTGGTTGCTTAGGCATTGGTTATGACTATCTGTCCCCCCCGCCTTGGGGACAGCGCTGACTCCCGTGAGTCAGCGTGTGGAGGAACAAGACCAGGGACAGCTGGGACTGCGACACAGACCCTCAGCTATTCCCTGCTTGTTCCTTGGGAACTTACACGGCCCGCACCCTGCTCCAAGGGTTTGGACGAAGGGATGGTAAGCCCCAGAATTCCTTTAACGGAATTCCCAGCAGCAGCAGCATTGGAGGGGCAGGCACAGCCAATCCATACCCCTCCACCAACCAATTTAACCAATGCCTAACCGCCACAGAGCCTTAGCTCACCGCCAAACCACTCACAAATGCAACCCTTCCTTCAATCCCAAAGCAACCATAGCCAACCAGGTGTCGTTCCCTATAGGGGAAATATTCACCCTAAAGCTGGCAGCAGCCTTGAAGGTAATCACAGGGTGCAAAATCATGGAACCACCTGAAGCAAAGCCTATTTTACTTTATTATTTTAATTATTATTTTATTTTATTTTATTTTCTTTTACACTTCCTTATTAACATGCTTCCCGGCCTCTTTGGTGGTAGTTTGTCTAGGCACTGGTTCCTGACTAGCTGCACCTGACCTCAGCAGGGCAGCACTGACGACTGGGCCCCACCATATCGTCAGTACCAGCAACATTGTGGGGGAGCAATGAATCCCAAGGCAATCGCATCCCGCCAGGTGTCGTTCCCCATAGGGGAAAGATGCACCCCCCATCTGCCCCAAAGAGGGGAACAGTCTTGAAGAAAATAGCAGGGTGCAATATCACAGAACCACCTAAAGCAAGGACCTATTTTATTTTATTTGTTATTTTATTTTATATGTTATTTTATTTTATTTGATTTACTTTATTTATTTTATTTTCCACCGCCATATTAACATGCTTTCTGGCCTGCTCGGTGGTAGTTTGTCTAGGCATTGGTTCCCGACTAGCTGCACCTGACCTCAGCAGGGCAGCACTGACGACTGGGCCCCACCATATCGTCAGTACAAGTAAACAGCGTGGGGGAGCAATGAACCAGGATCAGACTCAAGCTCACCCCAAATGCTCCCAGGGACTCTTGCGTGGCCCTACCCCTCGAAAGGGGTTGACAAAGCATGGCAAATCCTTGGTTTCCTTTAATGGAATATCTTTGCGCATTGGAGGGGACAGGTGCTCCAACCCCCCCTCCAGACCACCTTGAACCAAATGCCTTAAATTATTTTGAGTCCAGGGAGAGCTGCCATCAACTCAATCCAAGCCCTCTTGCATGCAGGAATGCAAACTTATGCTGGAGGAAGACAGCAAATCATTCTTGCCCAGCTGTACCACCAGCCCTGCGGGAGGACCTGCACAGGTCACACTCGACCGCACCAAAGGAAGGACCTCCTCCCAAAGCATTCCCCATCTGGACATCCAGTATATGTCCACATGGGCAGGAAGACTGAGATGGCGCCCCAGTCCAGACTTGTCAGCGCGCTTACCAGCCCAGTGTACAATGCTGTGGCCCAAATGTGCACCGCTGCTCCTATGAGAAAAGGAATAACAGACAAGCATCAGCACAGACATCACTGTGACACTTCCTGATATAACCCTTGTCAGCGTCAGACTTCCAATGACCCGTATTCACAATCCTGTCTACAGACAGGCCCCCAGTGTGCAGCCGTTGCAGCAGCCCTATTCGGAAGGAATGAGGCGTGTCCAGTGGTAGGCAAGCCGCAGGCCGTGATAACTGGTGCACGATGTAAGCACATTAATGCCTGGCTAACGGGAACCCATTTTCATGCACTAGGAGTGGGCCAGCCCCCAGGGGAATGAAAAGCCAAATTTTTCTGGTATCCATAACCGTGCAAGGGCCCTCCTCATCTGTAATGGGAAGCCTGATTGTGGCACTCCTGCCCACTAAGTCTGTTTTAGAGTTCCCAACTCTAATGACAAGCTCCAAAGCAGATAAGGAAAAGTCCTGAAGCAATAAGCCTCCAGACTCTCAGCCCTGTGCTGGCTCCAACAACCATTTCCCCAACCCTCAGTGCCCAAAATGCAATGGAATACTGAAAGGAGTCTCGCCTTGATCTTTTACCAGCAGACAAGTTTTAACTTGTTGCAGATCCTGCCTAGGTAAAATTGACCGACTTCCTGCCCACTGTCCTATGAGGTTGGAGCCTATTCCAACCTTCCAAGGCCCTGCACATTACAAACTTTATGCAAGGGTCTCTGAAAAATAAAGCTTCAGTATAACAGACATTGCAGCGGACTGAATTCTTATAGTTATAACAGGACGCCCAATCTGCGGCAGGTGGACCAAATACTGCAGGATCTGCTCAGAGGATGGGGGCCAGTTCATCTGAATGGCCGAGGACTGCCAGCTTAAGGCTAAGAAATCCATCCAGGCCTTCCCATAAGAGCTAAAAGCAGAAGGGGAAATGGAAGCTGCTGCTCTCTGTAATTACTAATTGTTGTCAAAATGCCACAGGTGGTCTGGAAAAGTCTGGCAATAGCTGAGTCTGGAGCCCAGGATCTGAAGCGCTCCATCTGAAAATGGGATAGAGTGTCAGAGACATCATTAGAGGATCCCGTAATCAGGAGAGCAGAAAGCACAATATTAAACCTTAAGCGGTGCAGCTCAAAAGCGTGAGCGGAGGGGCGGAGACTCTGCTGGAGCGTGAGAACTGTTTAGCCAAGACGCTCACCACTACCTGGTTATCAGACCAAAAGCAGATCCGATGGTCACTGAACTCCTCGGGCCACATGTGAACTGCTACTACAATGGGGAAAACTCAAAAGTTAGGTCACATGATTGCCTCACCATACCGGGCTTGAGGCCATGGCTTTGCACACCAGCAGCCCCTGAAATAAAAAACCAAAGGGCAAAGATCCAGCAGCATCAGCATGAACCTGAAAATTCCCTGTGCAAGTATCCTGCCATGGCCAACTACTATTGCATACATATAGGAATTGCAACCATTGCATGAGATCCCATTGCATGAGAAAGGTAAGGGGACCTCAGGCCGCAGGCAGCCTGGCCTAGTGGGAAGGGAAGGGGCGGCCTGGGGCAACCACTCTGCATGCAAGATTAATTAAGTGACCCAGCAAGATCGGATCTGATGAAGCATCACTTGCTACAGAGGAAGTATTACAAAATAACTTCCTTCAAGGCAGACAGCTTCTCCATAGGCAAGTGGTATGTTTTAGCAACGATATCCAACTGGATCCCCAAATAAAATGGGAATATGGGCAAAAAGTATTGAGGTATTGCTTGCCAGCTTCCAGCCCTGCTTGGGCAGGGGGCATCTTGTGCTGCCATCATAATACGTAAATTTACAGGGCCGACGCTGGCCAGAACCGCTAAAAAAGTCCCGACAAAACTGCCGCCGTGCCAGCTTCCTTTTCAGACACACACTGTGCAATGCAAAAACACACTCCGTGCGGTGCTCACACAATCCATGCAATGCAACTATACTCCGTGCGATGCAGCTACACACTCCGTTCAATGCAACTACACACTCAGTGCAAAAAAAAACACTCCGTGCAATGCAAAAACGCACTCCATGCAATGCAACTACCCTCCATGCAATGCAACTACCCACTCTGTGCAATGCAACTACACACTCCATGCAATGCAACTACACACTTCATGCAATGCAACTACACACTCCGTTCAATGCAACTACACACTCCGTGCAATGCAAAAACGCACTCCATGCAATGCAACTACCCTCCATGCAATGCAACTACCCACTCTGTGCAATGCAACTACCCTCCATGCAATGCAACTACACACTCCGTGCACTGCACACACCCTCTGTTCAATGCAACTACACACTCCGTGCAATGCACTCTCTGTGCAATGCAAAAAAAAAAAAAAAAAAACCAAACCACACACACTCTGTGCAAATGCCACTACACCCTTCGTGCAATGCACACACACTCTGTGCAATGCACACACACCCTCTGTGCAATGCACTCACACCCTCTGTGCAATGCGCACAACCTCTGTGCAATGCAAATGCAAATCTCTCACGCAATTCAATGCAAATGCAGCCCGTGCAGCGCTGTGCCCTGTAACGCACAGAGCAAACTGCAGTGCGGGCACACAAAGGTGCTTTCTCCCGCTTGCATATTGCAAACGTGGCGCCTGTTACATCCCTCGCAGTGAGGGAACCACCAAAAGGCCCTCGACACTGGACCTAAGTGTCCAGGTAGAGCAATGGGGGAGCATGCAGCTGTCCCATATAGGGACCAATCCTGCAACCAAGGCATTACCGGCACTATGCGCTGACCAGCTGAGTTATCCAGGATGATCCCTAAAGACCCGGGACAGCCTCACCCTGACCCCTGTAGAGGTCCAAGGTGATGTCTGAATCATGATCCCTGCTCCTCTTTGCCCTCCTCCTGGATTGCAGCCTTCGAAGATGCTTTCTTCTGGAAGAAGACACCTGGGGCGTCCACAAGTCATCCCCTGCAGGAGAGGCAAGCTCTTGAGGCATTTGCAAAAGCCCAGTCATAGTCCGCAAAAACTAAACAATGTAAGGAACTGGTGAAACCAATGCTTCATGGACCACATGGGGACACTATTCAGGCCGGAAACGCTTCCAGGCCATCGAATTCTAGGGCAAAGCCCTAGGATCACCTGCCAGGCCAGGCATAAATGTTTCCAGTGAAATAGCAGAGTTGAAGCAGCCCACAGCTTGTCCAGGTACCCCTGCTTGCCCTTTTAGAGGGAAGCACCCCTTCAAGAAACCCAAAGTTCTTTTATGGACCGAACTACCCAGCAACAGAATAGCCCAAAAGGAGCAGTTTGTTTTGTTTTGTTATAACAATGGCTAAGAGGGGGATATGAACCCTGTCTCCCAGGTCCTAGTCCTACACTTTAGCCACTAAACCACAATGGCTCACCTCTAAAATGGCAGTCGCCACTATCAGGGCAAAACAAACTTAAAGAAAATAAACTTGTTCAGAAACAGCATAGTTCAAAAGCATATACAGAGTGCTCATAGTCATTGGAGGCACAGAGAGCCTCTGCCGCCCTCTGATATACATTAGCAGCAACTGAGCCTGCAAGCAGGTACATTCTTATAGAGAGGTCAGAGACTTAACAATTAACTGCTACCTGTAGCATACTTAGGCTTGGAAGTTATGCCCAGGCCAAATAGGGCTCCATGCCTCTGCTCTTGAGAATCTTAGTCTCATAGCAATATTAAAGGAACTCAAAATAGTGCTCCCGCCCAAGGCTAGATTAAAATTTGGCCAACAGCGCTGCACACACCCAAATAAAGCCAACCTTCGGGGGTGCTGTAAACGAAAGTGATTCCAGCTAAGCTGGGAACAGCCCTGACTAGCCCCACAATTTACAACAGGAGAAATGGGGGAAACCTTTTGCGAAAGAAAGGCAAGCCACAGATACAGGGAGAATCTTCCCACAGGGCAGGGTAAGGGGTGGGGTGGGAAATTGAACAGGAAAAAGGGGAATTAAATTATTTAAGGGACTAAAGAGGATTAAAAGAAGGGGGAAATAAAGAAATGTAACCAGACAATGAGAAGTTTGCATCACTGTCCTCCAGACAGTCCAAGTGCTCCATGTGATCCGATGTCCACAGCGAAAGAGAAAGAGAAAGCTGTGGACCTTGCTTAAATAACCACTGATCCCACCCCTAAATTGGCAACATCAAATTTACCCCAGTAACACCATCCTCCAATCTGCTCCAGGCCCCTTGAATCTAATACTGCCTGGCAACCAAGTGGAGTTTTGTTCGGCCCCATCCGCAACACGTGCTCTCTTTTAGTGAGAACACGCTTTATCACAGGACAAGAAATCAGCCCTCAAAAATTTAACTGGCAGAAAATATTTTTTTGAAAAAATCCCTAACGCCCGGGGTCACAATTTCAGTAAAAATCTGACTTTTGGCAATTCACTCAAAAATGGTGCCAAAAGCTTGAAAATGCTCTCCTGAAAGCTTTGGCACTCGAAACAGAAGGCTTTTTATCACAGGACAAGAAATCAGCCCTCAAAAACTTAACCGGCAGAAAATATTTTTTTGAAAAAATCCCTAACCCCCGGGGTCACAATTTCATCAAAAACCTGACTTTTGGCAATTCAATCAAAAATGGTGCCAAACGGTTGCAAATGCTCCCCTTAAAGCTTGGGCGATGGAAACAGAAGGCTTTTTATCACAGGACAAGAATTCAGCCCTCAAAAAGTTAACCGGCAGAAAATATTTTTTTGAAGAAATCCCTAACCCCCGGGGTCACAATTTCATCAAAAATCTGACTTTTGGCAATTCACTCAAAAATGGTGCCAACCGGTTGCAAATGCTCCCCTGAAAGGTTTGGCACTCGAAACAGAAGTTTTTTTATCACAGGACAAGAAATCAGCCCTCAAAAACTTAACCGGCAGAAAATATTTTTTTGAAAAAATCCCTAACCCCCGGGGTCACAATTTCAGCAAAAATCTGACTTTTGGCAATTCACTCAAAAATGGTGCCAAAAGCTTGAAAATGCTCTCCTGAAAGGTTTGGCACTCGAAACAGAAGGCTTTTTATCACAGGACAAGAAATCAGCCCTCAAAAAGTTAACCGGCAGAAAATATTTTTTTGAAAAAATCCCTAAGCCCCCGGGGTCACAATTTCAGCAAAAATCTGACTTTTGGCAATTCAATCAAAAATGGTGCCAAACGGTTGCAAATGCTCCCCTTAAAGCTTGGGCGATGGAAACAGAAGGCTTTTTATCACAGGACAAGAATTCAGCCCTCAAAAAGTTAACCGGCAGAAAATATTTTTTTGAAGAAATCCCTAACCCCCGGGGTCACAATTTCAGCAAAAATCTGACTTTTGGCAATTCACTCAAAAATGGTGCCAAAAGCTTGAAAATGCTCTCCTGAAAGGTTTGAAACTCGAAACAGAAGGCTTTTTATCACAGGACAAGAAATCAGCCCTCAAAAACTTAACCGGCAGAAAATATTTCAGAAACAATCTGAGTTTTGGCAATTCACTCAAAAATGGTGCCAACCGGTTGCAAATGCTCCCCTGAAAGCTTTGGCACTCAAAACAGAAGGCTTTCTATCACAGGACAAGAAATCAGCCCTCAACAACTTAACCGGCAGAAAATATTTTTTTGAAAAAATCCCTAACCCCCGGGGTCACAATTTCAGCAAAAATCTTACTTTTGGCAATTCACTCAAAAATGGTGCCAAAAACTTGAAAATGCTCCCCTGAAAGGTTTGGCACTCGAAACAGAAGGCTTTTTATCACAGGACAGGAAATCAGCCCTCAAAAACTTAACCGGCAGAAAATATTTCAGAAACAATCTGACTTTTGGCAATTCACTCAAAAATGGTGCCAAAAGCTTGAAAATGCTCCCCTGAAAGGTTTGGCACTCGAAACAGAAGGCTTTTTATCACAGGACAAGAAATCAGCCCTCAAAAACTTAACCGGCAGAAAATATTTTTTTGAAAAATTCCCTAAGCCCCGGGGTCACAATTTCATCAAAAATCTGACTTTTGGCAATTCACTCAAAAATGGTGCCAACCGGTTGCAAATGCTCCCCTGAAAGCTTTGGCACTCGAAACAGAAGGCTTTTTATCACAGGACAAGAAATCAGCCCTCAAAAATTTAACTGGCAGAAAATATTTTTTTGAAAAAATCCCTAACGCCCGGGGTCACAATTTCAGTAAAAATCTGACTTTTGGCAATTCAATCAAAAATGGTGCCAAACGGTTGCAAATGCTCCCCTTAAAGCTTGGGCGATGGAAACAGAAGGCTTTTTATCACAGGACAAGAATTCAGCCCTCAAAAAGTTAACCGGCAGAAAATATTTTTTTGAAGAAATCCCTAACCCCCGGGGTCACAATTTCATCAAAAATCTGACTTTTGGCAATTCACTCAAAAATGGTGCCAACCGTTTGCAAATGCTCCCCTGAAAGCTTTGGCACTCGAAACAGAAGGCTTTTTATCACAGGAGAAGAAATCAGCCCTCAAAAACTTAACCGGCAGAAAATATTTCAGAAACAATCTGAGTTTTGGCAATTCACTCAAAAATGGTGCCAACAGGTTGCAAATGCTCCCCTGAAAGCTTTGGCACTCGAAACAGAAGGCTTTCTATCACAGGACAAGAAATCAGCCCTCAACAACTTAACCGGCAGAAAATATTTTTTTGAAAAAATCCCTAACCCCCGGGGTCACAATTTCAGCAAAAATCTGACTTTTGGCCATACACTCAAAAATGGTGCCAAAAACTTGAAAATGCTCCCCTTGAAAGTTTTGGCACTCGAAACAGAAAGCTTTTTATCACAGGACAAGTAATCAGCCCTCAAAAACTTAACCGGCAGAAAATATTTCAGAAACAATCTGACTTTTGGCAATTCACTCAAAAATGGTGCCAAAAGCTTGAAAATGCTCCCCTGAAAGGTTTGGCACTCGAAACAGAAGGCTTTTTATCACAGGACAAGAAATCAGCCCTCAAAAACTTAACCGGCAGAAAATATTTTTTTGAAAAATTCCCTAAGCCCCGGGGTCACAATTTCATCAAAAATCTGACTTTTGGCAATTCACTCAAAAATGGTGCCAACCGGTTGCAAATGCTCCCCTGAAAGCTTTGGCACTCGAAACAGAAGGCTTTTTATCACAGGACAAGAAATCAGCCCTCAAAAATTTAACTGGCAGAAAATATTTTTTTGAAAAAATCCCTAACGCCCGGGGTCACAATTTCAGTAAAAATCTGACTTTTGGCAATTCACTCAAAAATGGTGCCAAAAGCTTGAAAATGCTCTCCTGAAAGCTTTGGCACTCGAAACAGAAGGCTTTTTATCACAGGACAAGAAATCAGCCCTCAAAAACTTAACCGGCAGAAAATATTTTTTTGAAAAAATCCCTAACCCCCGGGGTCACAATTTCATCAAAAACCTGACTTTTGGCAATTCAATCAAAAATGGTGCCAAACGGTTGCAAATGCTCCCCTTAAAGCTTGGGCGATGGAAACAGAAGGCTTTTTATCACAGGACAAGAATTCAGCCCTCAAAAAGTTAACCGGCAGAAAATATTTTTTTGAAGAAATCCCTAACCCCCGGGGTCACAATTTCATCAAAAATCTGACTTTTGGCAATTCACTCAAAAATGGTGCCAACCGGTTGCAAATGCTTCCCTGAAAGGTTTGGCACTCGAAACAGAAGTTTTTTTTATCACAGGACAAGAAATCAGCCCTCAAAAACTTAACCGGCAGAAAATATTTTTTTGAAAAAATCCCTAACCCCCGGGGTCACAATTTCAGCAAAAATCTGACTTTTGGCAATTCACTCAAAAATGGTGCCAAAATCTTGAAAATGCTCTCCTGAAAGGTTTGGCACTCGAAACAGAAGGCTTTTTATCACAGGACAAGAAATCAGCCCTCAAAAAGTTAACCGGCAGAAAATATTTTTTTGAAAAAATCCCTAAGCCCCCGGGGTCACAATTTCAGCAAAAATCTGACTTTTGGCAATTCAATCAAAAATGGTGCCAAACGGTTGCAAATGCTCCCCTTAAAGCTTGGGCGATGGAAACAGAAGGCTTTTTATCACAGGACAAGAATTCAGCCCTCAAAAAGTTAACCGGCAGAAAATATTTTTTTGAAGAAATCCCTAACCCCCGGGGTCACAATTTCAGCAAAAATCTGACTTTTGGCAATTCACTCAAAAATGGTGCCAAAAGCTTGAAAATGCTCTCCTGAAAGGTTTGAAACTCGAAACAGAAGGCTTTTTATCACAGGACAAGAAATCAGCCCTCAAAAACTTAACCGGCAGAAAATATTTCAGAAACAATCTGAGTTTTGGCAATTCACTCAAAAATGGTGCCAACCGGTTGCAAATGCTCCCCTGAAAGCTTTGGCACTCGAAACAGAAGGCTTTCTATCACAGGACAAGAAATCAGCCCTCAACAACTTAACCGGCAGAAAATATTTTTTTGAAAAAATCCCTAAGCCCCGGGGTCACAATTTCAGCAAAAATCTTACTTTTGGCAATTCACTCAAAAATGGTGCCAAAAACTTGAAAATGCTCCCCTGAAAGTTTTGGCACTCGAAACAGAAAGCTTTTTATCACAGGACAAGAAATCAGCCCTCAAAAACTTAACCGGCAGAAAATATTTCAGAAACAATCTGACTTTTGGCAATTAACTCAAAAATGGTGCCAAAAGCTTGAAAATGCTCCCCTGAAAGCTTGGGCGATCGAAACAGAAGGCTTTTTATCACAGGACAAGAAATCAGCCCTCGACAACTTAACCGGCAGAAAATATTTTTTTGAAAAAATCCCTAACCCCCGGGGTCAGAATTTCAGCAAAAATCTGACTTTTGGCAATTCACTCAAAAATGATGCCAAAAGCTTGAAAATGCTCCCCTGAAAGGTTTGGCACTCGAAACAGAAGGCTTTTTATCACAGGACAAGAAATCAGCCCTCAAAAACTTAACCGGCAGAAAATATTTTTTTCAAGAAATCCCTAAGCCCCGGGGTCACAATTTCAGCAAAAATCTGACTTTTGGCAATTCACTCAAAAATGGTGCAAACCGGTTGCAAATGCTCCCCTGAAAGCTTTGGCACTCGAAACAGAAGGCTTTTTATCACAGGACAAGAAATCAGCCCTCAAAAACTTAACCGGAAGAAAATATTTTTTTGAAAAAATCCCTAACGCCCGGGGTCACAATTTCAGCAAAAATCTGACTTTTAGCAATTCACTCAAAAATGGTGCCAAAAGCATGAAAATGCTCTCCTGAAAGGTTTGGCACTCGAAACAGAAGGCTTTTTATCACAGGACAAGAAATCAGCCCTCAAAAACTTAACCGGCAGAAAATATTTCAGAAACAATCTGACTTTTGGCAATTCACTCAAAAATGGTGCCAAAAGCTTGAAAATGCTCCCCTGAAAGGTTTGGCACTCGAAACAGAAGGCTTTTTATCACAGGACAAGAAATCAGCCCTCAAAAACTTAACCGGCAGAAAATATTTTTTTGAAAAATTCCCTAAGCCCCGGGGTCACAATTTCATCAAAAATCTGACTTTTGGCAATTCACTCAAAAATGGTGCCAACCGGTTGCAAATGCTCCCCTGAAAGCTTTGGCACTCGAAACAGAAGGCTTTTTATCACAGGACAAGAAATCAGCCCTCAAAAATTTAACTGGCAGAAAATATTTTTTTGAAAAAATCCCTAAGCCCCGGGGTCACAATTTCAGCAAAAATCTGACTTTTGGCAATTCAATCAAAAATGGTGCCAAACGGTTGCAAATGCTCCCCTTAAAGCTTGGGCGATGGAAACAGAAGGCTTTTTATCACAGGACAAGAATTCAGCCCTCAAAAAGTTAACCGGCAGAAAATATTTTTTTGAAGAAATCCCAAACCCCCGGGGTCACAATTTCATCAAAAATCTGACTTTTGGCAATTCACTCAAAAATGGTGCCAACCGTTTGCAAATGCTCCCCTGAAAGGTTTGGCACTCGAAACAGAAGGTTTTTTATCACAGGAGAAGAAATCAGCCCTCAAAAACTTAACCGGCAGAAAATATTTCAGAAACAATCTGAGTTTTGGCAATTCACTCAAAAATGGTGCCAACCGGTTGCAAATGCTCCCCTGAAAGCTTTGGCACTCGAAACAGAAGGCTTTCTATCACAGGACAAGAAATCAGCCCTCAACAACTTAACCGGCAGAAAATATTTTTTTGAAAAAATCCCTAACCCCCGGGGTCACAATTTCAGCAAAAATCTGACTTTTGGCCATACACTCAAAAATGGTGCCAAAAACTTGAAAATGCTCCCCTTGAAAGTTTTGGCACTCGAAACAGAAAGCTTTTTATCACAGGACAAGTAATCAGCCCTCAAAAACTTAACCGGCAGAAAATATTTCAGAAACAATCTGACTTTTGGCAATTCACTCAAAAATGGTGCCAAAAGCTTGAAAATGCTCCCCTGAAAGGTTTGGCACTCGAAACAGAAGGCTTTTTATCACAGGACAAGAAATCAGCCCTCAAAAACTTAACCGGCAGAAAATATTTTTTTGAAAAAATCCCTAAACCCGGGGTCACAATTTCATCAAAAATCTGACTTTTGGCAATTCACTCAAAAATGGTGCCAACCGGTTGCTAATGCTCCCCTGAAAGCTTTGGCGATGAAAACAAAAGGCTTTTTATCACAGGACAAGAAATTAGCCCTCAAAAACTTAACCGGCAGAAAATATTTTTTTCAAGAAATCCCTAACCCCCGGGGTCACAATTTCAGCAAAAATCTGACTTTTGACAATTCACTCAAAAATGGTGCCAAAAGCTTGAAAATGCTCCCCTGAAAGCTTGGGCGATCGAAACAGAAGGCTTTTTATCACAGGACAAGAAATCAGCCCTCAAAAACTTAACCGGCAGAAAATATTTTTTTGAAAAATTCCCTAAGCCCCGGGGTCACAATTTCAGTAAAAATCTGACTTTTGGCAATTCACTCAAAAATGGTGCCAAAAGCTTGAAAATGCTCTCCTGAAAGCTTTGGCACTCGAAACAGAAGGCTTTTTATCACAGGACAAGAAATCAGCCCTCAAAAACTTAACCGGCAGAAAATATTTTTTTGAAAAAATCCCTAAGCCCCGGGGTCACAATTTCATCAAAAACCTGACTTTTGGCAATTCAATCAAAAATGGTGCCAAACGGTTGCAAATGCTCCCCTTAAAGCTTGGGCGATGGAAACAGAAGGCTTTTTATCACCGGACAAGAATTCAGCCCTCAAAAAGTTAACCGGCAGAAAATATTTTTTTGAAAAAATCCCTAAGCCCCCGGGGTCACAATTTCAGCAAAAATCTGACTTTGGGCAATTAACTCAAAAATGGTGCCAACTGGTTGCAAATGCTCCCTTGAAAGCTTTGGCGATGAAAACAGAAGGCTTTTTATCACAGGACAAGAAATCAGCCCTCAACAACTTAACCGGCAGAAAATATTTTTTTGAAAAAATCCCTAACCCCCGGGGTCACAATTTCAGCAAAAATCGGACTTTTGGCAATTCACTCAAAAATGGTGCCAAAAGCATGAAAATGCTCTCCTGAAAGGTTTGGCACTCGAAACAGAAGGCTTTTTATCACAGGACAAGAAATCAGCCCTCAAAAACTTAACCGGCAGAAAATATTTCAGAAACAATCTGACTTTTGGCAATTCACTCAAAAATGGTGCCAAAAGCTTGAAAATGCTCCCCTGAAAGGTTTGGCACTCGAAACAGAAGGCTTTTTATCACAGGACAAGAAATCAGCCCTCAAAAACTTAACCGGCAGAAAATATTTTTTTGAAAAATTCCCTAAGCCCCGGGGTCACAATTTCATCAAAAATCTGACTTTTGGCAATTCACTCAAAAATGGTGCCAACCGGTTGCAAATGCTCCCATGAAAGCTTTGGCACTCGAAACAGAAGGCTTTTTATCACAGGACAAGAAATCAGCCCTCAAAAATTTAACTGGCAGAAAATATTTTTTTGAAAAAATCCCTAAGCCCCGGGGTCACAATTTCAGCAAAAATCTGACTTTTGGCAATTCAATCAAAAATGGTGCCAAACGGTTGCAAATGCTCCCCTTAAAGCTTGGGCGATGGAAACAGAAGGCTTTTTATCACAGGACAAGAATTCAGCCCTCAAAAAGTTAACCGGCAGAAAATATTTTTTTGAAGAAATCCCAAACCCCCGGGGTCACAATTTCATCAAAAATCTGACTTTTGGCAATTCACTCAAAAATGGTGCCAACCGTTTGCAAATGCTCCCCTGAAAGGTTTGGCACTCGAAACAGAAGGTTTTTTATCACAGGAGAAGAAATCAGCCCTCAAAAACTTAACCGGCAGAAAATATTTCAGAAACAATCTGAGTTTTGGCAATTCACTCAAAAATGGTGCCAACCGGTTGCAAATGCTCCCCTGAAAGCTTTGGCACTCGAAACAGAAGGCTTTCTATCACAGGACAAGAAATCAGCCCTCAACAACTTAACCGGCAGAAAATATTTTTTTGAAAAAATCCCTAACCCCCGGGGTCACAATTTCAGCAAAAATCTGACTTTTGGCCATACACTCAAAAATGGTGCCAAAAACTTGAAAATGCTCCCCTTGAAAGTTTTGGCACTCGAAACAGAAAGCTTTTTATCACAGGACAAGTAATCAGCCCTCAAAAACTTAACCGGCAGAAAATATTTCAGAAACAATCTGACTTTTGGCAATTCACTCAAAAATGGTGCCAAAAGCTTGAAAATGCTCCCCTGAAAGGTTTGGCACTCGAAACAGAAGGCTTTTTATCACAGGACAAGAAATCAGCCCTCAAAAACTTAACCGGCAGAAAATATTTTTTTGAAAAAATCCCTAAACCCGGGGTCACAATTTCATCAAAAATCTGACTTTTGGCAATTCACTCAAAAATGGTGCCAACCGGTTGCTAATGCTCCCCTGAAAGCTTTGGCGATGAAAACAAAAGGCTTTTTATCACAGGACAAGAAATTAGCCCTCAAAAACTTAACCGGCAGAAAATATTTTTTTCAAGAAGTCCCTAACCCCCGGGGTCACAATTTCAGCAAAAATCTGACTTTTGACAATTCACTCAAAAATGGTGCCAAAAGCTTGAAAATGCTCCCCTGAAAGCTTGGGCGATCGAAACAGAAGGCTTTTTATCACAGGACAAGAAATCAGCCCTCAAAAACTTAACCGGCAGAAAATATTTTTTTGAAAAATTCCCTAAGCCCCGGGGTCACAATTTCAGTAAAAATCTGACTTTTGGCAATTCACTCAAAAATGGTGCCAAAAGCTTGAAAATGCTCTCCTGAAAGCTTTGGCACTCGAAACAGAAGGCTTTTTATCACAGGACAAGAAATAAGCCCTCAAAAAATTAACCGGCAGAAAATATTTTTTTGAAAAAATCCCTAAGCCCCGGGGTCACAATTTCATCAAAAACCTGACTTTTGGCAATTCAATCAAAAATGGTGCCAAACGGTTGCAAATGCTCCCCTTAAAGCTTGGGCGATGGAAACAGAAGGCTTTTTATCACCGGACAAGAATTCAGCCCTCAAAAAGTTAACCGGCAGAAAATATTTTTTTGAAAAAATCCCTAAGCCCCCGGGGTCACAATTTCAGCAAAAATCTGACTTTGGGCAATTAACTCAAAAATGGTGCCAACTGGTTGCAAATGCTCCCTTGAAAGCTTTGGCGATGAAAACAGAAGGCTTTTTATCACAGGACAAGAAATCAGCCCTCAACAACTTAACCGGCAGAAAATATTTTTTTGAAAAAATCCCTAACCCCCGGGGTCACAATTTCATCAAAAATCTGACTTTTGGCAATTCACTCAAAAATGGTGCCAACCGGTTGCTAATGCTCCCCTGAAAGCTTTGGCGATGAAAACAGAAGGCTTTTTATCACAGGACAAGAAATCAGCCCTCAAAAACATAACCAGCAGAAAATATTTCTTTGAAAAAATCCCTAACCCCCGGGGTCACAATTTCAGCAAAAATCTGACTTTTGGCAATTCACACAAAAATGGTGCCAAAAGCATGAAAATGCTCTCCTGAAAGGTTTGGCACTCGAAACAGAAGGCTTTTTATCACAGGACAAGAAATCAGCCCTCAAAAACTTAACCGGCAGAAAATATTTCAGAAACAATCTGACTTTTGGCAATTCACTCAAAAATGGTGCCAAAAGCTTGAAAATGCTCCCCTGAAAGGTTTGGCACTCGAAACAGAAGGCTTTTTATCACAGGACAAGAAATCAGCCCTCATTAACTTAACCGGCAGAAAATATTTTTTTGAAGAAATCCCAAACCCCCGGGGTCACAATTTCATCAAAAATCTGACTTTTGGCAATTCACTCAAAAATGGTGCCAACCGTTTGCAAATGCTCCCCTGAAAGGTTTGGCACTCGAAACAGAAGGTTTTTTATCACAGGAGAAGAAATCAGCCCTCAAAAACTTAACCGGCAGAAAATATTTCAGAAACAATCTGAGTTTTGGCAATTCACTCAAAAATGGTGCCAACCGGTTGCAAATGCTCCCCTGAAAGCTTTGGCACTCGAAACAGAAGGCTTTCTATCACAGGACAAGAAATCAGCCCTCAACAACTTAACCGGCAGAAAATATTTTTTTGAAAAAATCCCTAACCCCCGGGGTCACAATTTCAGCAAAAATCTTACTTTTGGCCATACACTCAAAAATGGTGCCAAAAACTTGAAAATGCTCCCCTTGAAAGTTTTGGCACTCGAAACAGAAAGCTTTTTATCACAGGACAAGTAATCAGCCCTCAAAAACTTAACCGGCAGAAAATATTTCAGAAACAATCTGACTTTTGGCAATTCACTCAAAAATGGTGCCAAAAGCTTGAAAATGCTCCCCTGAAAGGTTTGGCACTCGAAACAGAAGGCTTTTTATCACAGGACAAGAAATCAGCCCTCAAAAACTTAACCGGCAGAAAATATTTTTTTGAAAAAATCCCTAAACCCGGGGTCACAATTTCATCAAAAATCTGACTTTTGGCAATTCACTCAAAAATGGTGCCAACCGGTTGCTAATGCTCCCCTGAAAGCTTTGGCGATGAAAACAAAAGGCTTTTTATCACAGGACAAGAAATTAGCCCTCAAAAACTTAACCGGCAGAAAATATTTTTTTCAAGAAATCCCTAACCCCCGGGGTCACAATTTCAGCAAAAATCTGACTTTTGACAATTCACTCAAAAATGGTGCCAAAAGCTTGAAAATGCTCCCCTGAAAGCTTGGGCGATCGAAACAGAAGGCTTTTTATCACAGGACAAGAAATCAGCCCTCAAAAACTTAACCGGCAGAAAATATTTTTTTGAAAAATTCCCTAAGCCCCGGGGTCACAATTTCAGTAAAAATCTGACTTTTGGCAATTCACTCAAAAATGGTGCCAAAAGCTTGAAAATGCTCTCCTGAAAGCTTTGGCACTCGAAACAGAAGGCTTTTTATCACAGGACAAGAAATCAGCCCTCAAAAACTTAACCGGCAGAAAATATTTTTTTGAAAAAATCCCTAACCCCCGGGGTCACAATTTCATCAAAAACCTGACTTTTGGCAATTCAATCAAAAATGGTGCCAAACGGTTGCAAATGCTCCCCTTAAAGCTTGGGCGATGGAAACAGAAGGCTTTTTATCACCGGACAAGAATTCAGCCCTCAAAAAGTTAACCGGCAGAAAATATTTTTTTGAAAAAATCCCTAAGCCCCCGGGGTCACAATTTCAGCAAAAATCTGACTTTGGGCAATTAACTCAAAAATGGTGCCAACTGGTTGCAAATGCTCCCTTGAAAGCTTTGGCGATGAAAACAGAAGGCTTTTTATCACAGGACAAGAAATCAGCCCTCAACAACTTAACCGGCAGAAAATATTTTTTTGAAAAAATCCCTAACCCCCGGGGTCACAATTTCATCAAAAATCTGACTTTTGGCAATTCACTCAAAAATGGTGCCAACCGGTTGCTAATGCTCCCCTGAAAGCTTTGGCGATGAAAACAGAAGGCTTTTTATCACAGGACAAGAAATCAGCCCTCAAAAACATAACCAGCAGAAAATATTTCTTTGAAAAAATCCCTAACCCCCGGGGTCACAATTTCAGCAAAAATCTGACTTTTGGCAATTCACTCAAAAATGGTGCCAAAAGCATGAAAATGCTCTCCTGAAAGGTTTGGCACTCGAAACAGAAGGCTTTTTATCACAGGACAAGAAATCAGCCCTCAAAAACTTAACCGGCAGAAAATATTTCAGAAACAATCTGACTTTTGGCAATTCACTCAAAAATGGTGCCAAAAGCTTGAAAATGCTCCCCTGAAAGGTTTGGCACTCGAAACAGAAGGCTTTTTATCACAGGACAAGAAATCAGCCCTCAAAAACTTAACCGGCAGAAAATATTTTTTTGAAAAATTCCCTAAGCCCCGGGGTCACAATTTCATCAAAAATCTGACTTTTGGCAATTCACTCAAAAATGGTGCCAACTGGTTGCAAATGCTCCCCTGAAAGCTTTGGCACTCGAAACAGAAGGCTTTTTATCACAGGACAAGAATTCAGCCCTCAAAATTTAACCGGCAGAAAATATTTTTTTGAAAAAATCCCTAAGCCCCGGGGTCACAATTTCATCAAAAATCTGACTTTTGGCAATTCACTCAAAAATGGTGCCAACCGGTTGCAAATGCTCCCCTGAAAGCTTTGGCACTCGAAACAGAAGGCTTTTTATCACAGGACAAGAAATCAGCCCTCAAAAACTTAACCGGCAGAAAATATTTTTTTCAAGAAATCCCTAAGCCCCGGGGTCACAATTTCATCAAAAATCTGACTTTTGGCAATTCACTCAAAAATGGTGCCAACCGGTTGCAAATTCTCCCCTGAAAGCTTTAGCACTCGAAACAGAAGGCTTTTTATCACAGGACAAGAAATCAGCCCTCAAAAACTTAACCGGCAGAAAATATTTTTTTGAAAAAATCCCTAACGCCCGGGGTCACAATTTCAGCAAAAATCTGACTTTTAGCAATTCACTCAAAAATGGTGCCAAAAGCATTAAAATGCTCTCCTGAAAGGTTTGGCACTCGAAACAGAAGGCTTTTTATCACAGGACAAGAAATCAGCCCTCAAAAACTTAACCGCCAGAAAATATTTCAGAAACAATCTGACTTTTGGCAATTCACTCAAAAATGGTGCCAACCGGTTGCAAATACTCCCCTGAAAGCTTTGGCACTCGAAACAGAAGGCTTTTTATCACAGGACAAGAATTCAGCCCTCAAAAACTTAACCGGCAGAAAATATTTTTTTGAAGAAATCCCTAAACCCCGGGGTCACAATTTCATCAAAAATCTGACTTTTGGCAATTCACTCAAAAATGGTGCCAACTGGTTGCAAATGCTCCCCTGAAAGCTTTGGCACTCGAAACAGAAGGCTTTTTATCACAGGACAAGAAATCAGCCCTCAAAAACTTAACCAGCAGAAAATATTTTTTTGAAAAAATCCCTAACCCCCGGGGTCACAATTTCAGCAAAAATCTGACTTTTGGCAATTCACTCAAAAATGGTGCCAAAAGCTTGAAAATGTTCTCCTGAAAGTTTTGGCACTCGAAACAGAAGGCTTTTTATCACAGGACAAGAAATCAGCCCTCATTAACTTAACCGGCAGAAAATATTTTTTTGAAAAAATCCCTAAGCCCCCGGGGTCACAATTTCAGCAAAAATCTGACTTTGGGCAATTAACTCAAAAATGGTGCCAACTGGTTGCAAATGCTCCCTTGAAAGCTTTGGCGATGAAAACAGAAGGCTTTTTATCACAGGACAAGAAATCAGCCCTCAACAACTTAACCGGCAGAAAATATTTTTTTGAAAAAATCCCTAACCCCCGGGGTCACAATTTCATCAAAAATCTGACTTTTGGCAATTCACTCAAAAATGGTGCCAACCCGTTGCAAATGCTCCCCTGAAAGCTTTGGCACTCGAAACAGAAGGCTTTTTATCACAGGACAAGAAATCAGCCCTCAAAAACTTAACCGGCAGAAAATATTTCAGAAACAATCTGACTTTTGGCAATTAACTCAAAAATGGTGCCAAAAGCTTGAAAATGCTCCCCTGAAAGGTTTGGCACTCGAAACAGAAGGCTTTTTATCACAGGACAAGAAATCAGCCCTGAAAAACTTAACCGGCAGAAAATATTTTTTTGAAGAAATCCCTAACCCCCGGGGTCACAATTTCAGCAAAAATCTGACTTTGGGCAATTAACTCAAAAATGGTGCCAACCGGTTGCAAATGCTCCCCTGAAAGCTTTGGCACTCGAAACAGAAGGCTTTTTATCACAGGACAAGAAATCAGCCCTCAAAAAGTTAACCGGCAGAAAATATTTTTTTGAAAAAATCCCTAACCCCCGGGGTCACAATTTCAGCAAAAATCTTACTTTTGGCAATTCACTCAAAAATGGTGCCAAAAACTTGAAAATGCTCCCTTGGAAGTTTTGGCACTCGAAACAGAAAGCTTTTTATCACAGGACAAGAAATCAGCCCTCAAAAACTTAACCGGCAGAAAATATTTCAGAAACAATCTGACTTTTGGCAATTCACTCAAAAATGGTGCCAAAAGCTTGAAAATGCTCCCCTGAAAGGTTTGGCACTCGAAACAGAAGGCTTTTTATCACAGGACAAGAATTCAGCCCTCAAAAACTTAACCGGCAGAAAATATTTTTTTGAAAAAATCCCTAAGCCCCCGGGGTCACAATTTCAGCAAAAATCTGACTTTGGGCAATTAACTCAAAAATGGTGCCAACTGGTTGCAAATGCTCCCTTGAAAGCTTTGGCGATGAAAACAGAAGGCTTTTTATCACAGGACAAGAAATCAGCCCTCAACAACTTAACCGGCAGAAAATATTTTTTTGAAAAAATCCCTAACCCCCGGGGTCACAATTTCAGCAAAAATCTGACTTTTGGCAATTCACTCAAAAATGGTGCCAACCGGTTGCAAATGCTCCCCTGAAAGCTTTGGCACTCGAAACAGAAGGCTTTTTATCATAGGACAAGAAATCAGCCCTCAAAAACTTAACCGGCAGAAAATATTTTTTTGAAAAAATCCCTAACGCCCGGGGTCACAATTTCAGCAAAAATCTGACTTTTAGCAATTCACTCAAAAATGGTGCCAAAAGCATGAAAATGCTCTCCTGAAAGGTTTGGCACTCGAAACAGAAGGCTTTTTATCACAGGACAAGAAATCAGCCCTCAAAAATTTAACTGGCAGAAAATATTTTTTTGAAAAAATCCCTAACGCCCGGGGTCACAATTTCAGTAAAAATCTGACTTTTGGCAATTCACTCAAAAATGGTGCCAAAAGCTTGAAAATGCTCTCCTGAAAGCTTTGGCACTCGAAACAGAAGGCTTTTTATCACAGGACAAGAATTCAGCCCTCAAAAACTTAACCGGCAGAAAATATTTTTTTGAAGAAATCCCTAAACCCCGGGGTCACAATTTCATCAAAAATCTGACTTTTGGCAATTCACTCAAAAATGGTGCCAACCGGTTGCAAATGCTCCCCTGAAAGGTTTGGCACTCGAAATAGAAGGTTTTTTATCACAGGACAAGAAATCAGCCCTCAAAAACTTAACCAGCAGAAAATATTTTTTTGAAAAAATCCCTAACCCCCGGGGTCACAATTTCAGCAAAAATCTGACTTTTGGCAATTCACTCAAAAATGGTGCCAAAAGCTTGAAAATGCTCTCCTGAAAGGTTTGGCACTCGAAACAGAAGGCTTTTTATCACAGGACAAGAAATCAGCCCTCATTAACTTAACCGGCAGAAAATATTTTTTTGAAAAAATCCCTAACCCCCGGGGTCACAATTTCAGCAAAAATCTGACTTTGGGCAATTAACTCAAAAATGGTGCCAACTGGTTGCAAATGCTCCCTTGAAAGCTTTGGCGATGAAAACAGAAGGCTTTTTATCACAGGACAAGAAATCAGCCCTCAACAACTTAACCGGCAGAAAATATTTTTTTGAAAAAATCCCTAACCCCCGGGGTCACAATTTCATCAAAAATCTGACTTTTGGCAATTCACTCAAAAATGGTGCCAACCCGTTGCAAATGCTCCCCTGAAAGCTTTGGCAATCGAAACAGAAGGCTTTTTATCACAGGACAAGAAATCAGCCCTCAAAAACTTAACCGGCAGAAAATATTTCAGAAACAATCTGACTTTTGGCAATTAACTCAAAAATGCTGCCAAAAGCTTGAAAATGCTCCCCTGAAAGGTTTGGCACTCGAAACAGAAGGCTTTTTATCACAGGACAAGAAATCAGCCCTCAACAACTTAACCGGCAGAAAATATTTTTTTGAGAAAATCCCTAAGCCCCGGGGTCACAATTTCATAAAAAATCTGACTTTTGGCAATTCACTCAAAAATGGTGCCAACCGGTTGCAAGTGCTCCCCTGAAAGCTTGGGCGATCGAAACAGAAGGCTTTTTATCACAGGACAAGAAATCAGCCCTCAAAAAGTTAACCGGCAGAAAATATTTTTTTGAAAAAATCCCTAACCCCCGGCGTCACAATTTCAGCAAAAATCTGACTTTTGGCAATTCACTCAAAAATGGTGCCAAAAACTTGAAAATGCTCCCTTGGAAGTTTTGGCACTCGAAACAGAAAGCTTTTTATCACAGGACAAGAAATCAGCCCTCAAAAACTTAACCGGCAGAAAATATTTCAGAAACAATCTGACTTTTGGCAATTAACTCAAAAATGGTGCCAAAAGCTTGAAAATGCTCCCCTGAAAGGTTTGGCACTCGAAACAGAAAGCCTTTTATCACAGGACAAGAAATCAGCCCTCAAAAACTTAACCGGCAAAAAATATTTCAGAAACAATCTGACTTTTGGCAATTAACTCAAAAATGGTGCCAAAAGCTTGAAAATGCTCCCCTGAAAGCTTTGGCACTCGAAACAGAAGGCTTCTTATCACAGGACAAGAAATCAGCCCTCAAAAAGTTAACCGGCAGAAAATATTTTTTTGAAAAAATCCCTAACCCCCGGGGTCACAATTTCAGCAAAAATCTGACTTTTGGCAATTCACTCAAAAATGGTGCCAACCGGTTGCTAATGCTCCCCTGAAAGCTTTGGCGATGAAAACAGAAGGCTTTTTATCACAGGACAAGAAATCAGCCCTCAAAAACTTAACCAGCAGAAAATATTTTTTTGAAAAAATCCCTAACCCCCGGGGTCACAATTTCAGCAAAAATCTGACTTTTGGCAATTCACTCAAAAATGGTGCCAAAAGCTTGAAAATGCTCTCCTGAAAGGTTTGGCACTCGAAACAGAAGGCTTTTTATCACAGGACAAGAAATCAGCCCTCAACAACTTAACCGGCAGAAAATATTTTTTTGAAAAAATCCCTAACCCCCGGGGTCACAATTTCATCAAAAATCTGACTTTTGGCAATTCACTCAAAAATGGTGCCAACCCGTTGCAAATGCTCCCCTGAAAGCTTTGGCACTCGAAACAGAAGGCTTTTTATCACAGGACAAGAAATCAGCCCTCAAAAACTTAACCGGCAGAAAATATTTCAGAAACAATCTGACTTTTGGCAATTAACTCAAAAATGGTGCCAAAAGCTTGAAAATGCTCCCCTGAAAGGTTTGGCACTCCAAACAGAAGGCTTTTTATCACAGGACAAGAAATCAGCCCTGAAAAACCTAACCGGCAGAAAATATTTTTTTGAAGA
The DNA here is from genome assembly GCF_965113315.1 of Podarcis vaucheri. Classification (NCBI taxonomy): domain Eukaryota; kingdom Metazoa; phylum Chordata; class Lepidosauria; order Squamata; family Lacertidae; genus Podarcis; species Podarcis vaucheri. The sequence continues at coordinate 14,831,908 of NC_138748.1, forward strand.
AATCCCTAACCCCCGGGGTCACAATTTCAGCAAAAAACTGACTTTGGGCAATTCACTCAAAAATGGTGCCAACCGGTTGCAAATGCTCCCCTGAAAGCTTTGGCACTCGAAACAGAAGGCTTTTTATCACAGGACAAGAAATCAGCCCTCAAAAAGTTAACCGGCAGAAAATATTTTTTTGAAAAAATCCCTAACCCCCGGGGTCACAATTTCAGCAAAAATCTGACTTTTGGCAATTCACTCAAAAATGGTGCCAAAAACTTGAAAATGCTCCCTTGGAAGTTTTGGCACTCGAAACAGAAAGCTTTTTATCATAGGACAAGAAATCAGCCCTCAAAAACTTAACCGGCAGAAAATATTTCAGAAACAATCTGACTTTTGGCAATTAACTCAAAAATGGTGCCAAAAGCTTGAAAATGCTCCCCTGAAAGGTTTGGCACTCGAAACAGAAAGCTTTTTATCACAGGACAAGAAATCAGCCCTCAAAAACTTAACCGGCAGAAAATATTTCAGAAACAATCTGACTTTTGGCAATTAACTCAAAAATGGTGCCAAAAGCTTGAAAATACTCCCCTGAAAGCTTTGGCACTCGAAACAGAAGGCTTCTTATCACAGGACAAGCAATCAGCCCTCAAAAAGTTAACCGGCAGAAAATATTTTTTTGAAAAAATCCCTAACCCCCGGGGTCACAATTTCAGCAAAAATCTGACTTTTGGCAATTCACTCAAAAATGGTGCCAACCGGTTGCTAATGCTCCCCTGAAAGCTTTGGCGATGAAAACAGAAGGCTTTTTATCACAGGACAAGAAATCAGCCCTCAAAAACTTAACCGGCAGAAAATATTTTTTTCAAGAAATCCCTAAGCCCCGGGGTCACAATTTCAGCAAAAATCTGACTTTTGGCAATTCACTCAAAAATGGTGCAAACCGGTTGCAAATGCTCCCCTGAAAGCTTTGGCACTCGAAACAGAAGGATTTTTATCACAGGACAAGAAATCAGCCCTCAAAAACTTAACCGGCAGAAAATATTTTTTTGAAAAAATCCCTAAGCCCCGGGGTCACAATTTCATCAAAAATCTGACTTTTAGCAATTCACTCAAAAATGGTGCCAAAAGCATGAAAATGCTCTCCTGAAAGGTTTGGCACTCGAAACAGAAGGCTTTTTATCACAGGACAAGAAATCAGCCCTCAAAAACTTAACCGGCAGAAAATATTTCAGAAACAATCTGACTTTTGGCAATTCACTCAAAAATGGTGCCAAAAGCTTGAAAATGCTCTCCTGAAAGGTTTGGCACTCGAAATAGAAGGCTTTTTATCACAGGACAAGAAATCAGCCCTCAAAAACTTAACCGGCAGAAAATATTTTTTTGAAAAATTCCCTAAGCCCCGGGGTCACAATTTCATCAAAAATCTGACTTTTGGCAATTCACTCAAAAATGGTGCCAACCGGTTGCAAATGCTCCCCTGAAAGCTTTGGCACTCGAAACAGAAGGCTTTTTATCACAGGACAAGAAATCAGCCCTCAAAAATTTAACCGGCAGAAAATATTTTTTTGAAAAAATCCCTAAGCCCCGGGGTCACAATTTCATCAAAAACCTGACTTTTGGCAATTCACTCAAAAATGGTGCCAACCGGTTACAAGTGCTCCCCTGAAAGCTTGGGCGATCGAAACAGAAGGCTTTTTATCACAGGACAAGAAATCAGCCCTCAACAACTTAACCGGCAGAAAATATTTTTTTGAAAAAATCCCTAGCCCCCGGGGTCAGAATTTCAGCAAAAATCTGACTTTTGGCAATTCACTCAAAAATGATGCCAAAAGCTTGAAAATGCTCTCCTGAAAGGTTTGGCACTCGAAACAGAAGGCTTTTTATCACAGGACAAGAAATCAGCCCTCATTAACTTAACCGGCAGAAAATATTTTTTTGAAAAAATCCCTAACCCCCGGGGTCACAATTTCAGCAAAAATCTGACTTTGGGCAATTAACTCAAAAATGGTGCCAACTGGTTGCAAATGCTCCCTTGAAAGCTTTGGCGATGAAAACAGAAGGCTTTTTATCACAGGACAAGAAATCAGCCCTCAACAACTTAACCGGCAGAAAATATTTTTTTGAAAAAATCCCTAACCCCCGGGGTCACAATTTCATCAAAAATCTGACTTTTGGCAATTCACTCAAAAATGGTGCCAACCCGTTGCAAATGCTCCCCTGAAAGCTTTGGCAATCGAAACAGAAGGCTTTTTATCACAGGACAAGAAATCAGCCCTCAAAAACTTAACCGGCAGAAAATATTTCAGAAACAATCTGACTTTTGGCAATTAACTCAAAAATGGTGCCAAAAGCTTGAAAATGCTCCCCTGAAAGGTTTGGCACTCGAAACAGAAGGCTTTTTATCACAGGACAAGAAATCAGCCCTCAACAACTTAACCGGCAGAAAATATTTTTTTGAGAAAATCCCTAAGCCCCGGGGTCACAATTTCATAAAAAATCTGACTTTTGGCAATTCACTCAAAAATGGTGCCAACCGGTTGCAAGTGCTCCCCTGAAAGCTTGGGCGATCGAAACAGAAGGCTTTTTATCACAGGACAAGAAATCAGCCCTCAAAAAGTTAACCGGCAGAAAATATTTTTTTGAAAAAATCCCTAACCCCCGGCGTCACAATTTCAGCAAAAATCTGACTTTTGGCAATTCACTCAAAAATGGTGCCAAAAACTTGAAAATGCTCCCTTGGAAGTTTTGGCACTCGAAACAGAAAGCTTTTTATCACAGGACAAGAAATCAGCCCTCAAAAACTTAACCGGCAGAAAATATTTCAGAAACAATCTGACTTTTGGCAATTAACTCAAAAATGGTGCCAAAAGCTTGAAAATGCTCCCCTGAAAGGTTTGGCACTCGAAACAGAAAGCTTTTTATCACAGGACAAGAAATCAGCCCTCAAAAACTTAACCGGCAAAAAATATTTCAGAAACAATCTGACTTTTGGCAATTAACTCAAAAATGGTGCCAAAAGCTTGAAAATGCTCCCCTGAAAGCTTTGGCACTCGAAACAGAAGGCTTCTTATCACAGGACAAGAAATCAGCCCTCAAAAAGTTAACCGGCAGAAAATATTTTTTTGAAAAAATCCCTAACCCCCGGGGTCACAATTTCAGCAAAAATCTGACTTTTGGCAATTCACTCAAAAATGGTGCCAACCGGTTGCTAATGCTCCCCTGAAAGCTTTGGCGATGAAAACAGAAGGCTTTTTATCACAGGACAAGAAATCAGCCCTCAAAAACTTAACCAGCAGAAAATATTTTTTTGAAAAAATCCCTAACCCCCGGGGTCACAATTTCAGCAAAAATCTGACTTTTGGCAATTCACTCAAAAATGGTGCCAAAAGCTTGAAAATGCTCTCCTGAAAGGTTTGGCACTCGAAACAGAAGGCTTTTTATCACAGGACAAGAAATCAGCCCTCAACAACTTAACCGGCAGAAAATATTTTTTTGAAAAAATCCCTAACCCCCGGGGTCACAATTTCATCAAAAATCTGACTTTTGGCAATTCACTCAAAAATGGTGCCAACCCGTTGCAAATGCTCCCCTGAAAGCTTTGGCACTCGAAACAGAAGGCTTTTTATCACAGGACAAGAAATCAGCCCTCAAAAACTTAACCGGCAGAAAATATTTCAGAAACAATCTGACTTTTGGCAATTAACTCAAAAATGGTGCCAAAAGCTTGAAAATGCTCCCCTGAAAGGTTTGGCACTCGAAACAGAAGGCTTTTTATCACAGGACAAGAAATCAGCCCTGAAAAACCTAACCGGCAGAAAATATTTTTTTGAAGAAATCCCTAACCCCCGGGGTCACAATTTCAGCAAAAATCTGACTTTGGGCAATTAACTCAAAAATGGTGCCAACCGGTTGCAAATGCTCCCCTGAAAGCTTTGGCACTCGAAACAGAAGGCTTTTTATCACAGGACAAGAAATCAGCCCTCAAAAAGTTAACCGGCAGAAAATATTTTTTTGAAAAAATCCCTAACCCCCGGGGTCACAATTTCAGCAAAAATCTGACTTTTGGCAATTCACTCAAAAATGGTGCCAAAAACTTGAAAATGCTCCCTTGGAAGTTTTGGCACTCGAAACAGAAAGCTTTTTATCATAGGACAAGAAATCAGCCCTCAAAAACTTAACCGGCAGAAAATATTTCAGAAACAATCTGACTTTTGGCAATTAACTCAAAAATGGTGCCAAAAGCTTGAAAATGGTCCCCTGAAAGGTTTGGCACTCGAAACAGAAAGCTTTTTATCACAGGACAAGAAATCAGCCCTCAAAAACTTAACCGGCAGAAAATATTTCAGAAACAATCTGACTTTTGGCAATTAACTCAAAAATGGTGCCAAAAGCTTGAAAATACTCCCCTGAAAGCTTTGGCACTCGAAACAGAAGGCTTCTTATCACAGGACAAGAAATCAGCCCTCAAAAAGTTAACCGGCAGAAAATATTTTTTTGAAAAAATCCCTAACCCCCGGGGTCACAATTTCAGCAAAAATCTGACTTTTGGCAATTCACTCAAAAATGGTGCCAACCGGTTGCTAATGCTCCCCTGAAAGCTTTGGCGATGAAAACAGAAGGCTTTTTATCACAGGACAAGAAATCAGCCCTCAAAAACTTAACCGGCAGAAAATATTTCAGAAACAATCTGACTTTTGGCAATTAACTCAAAAATGGTGCCAAAAGCTTGAAAATGCTCCCCTGAAAGGTTTGGCACTCGAAACAGAAGGCTTTTTATCACAGGACAAGAAATCAGCCCTGAAAAACTTAACCGGCAGAAAATATTTTTTTGAAGAAATCCCTAACCCCCGGGGTCACAATTTCAGCAAAAATCTGACTTTGGGCAATTAACTCAAAAATGGTGCCAACCGGTTGCAAATGCTCCCCTGAAAGCTTTGGCACTCGAAACAGAAGGCTTTTTATCACAGGACAAGAAATCAGCCCTCAAAAAGTTAACCGGCAGAAAATATTTTTTTGAAAAAATCCCTAACCCCCGGGGTCACAATTTCAGCAAAAATCTGACTTTTGGCAATTCACTCAAAAATGGTGCCAAAAACTTGAAAATGCTCCCTTGGAAGTTTTGGCACTCGAAACAGAAAGCTTTTTATCATAGGACAAGAAATCAGCCCTCAAAAACTTAACCGGCAGAAAATATTTCAGAAACAATCTGACTTTTGGCAATTAACTCAAAAATGGTGCCAAAAGCTTGAAAATGCTCCCCTGAAAGGTTTGGCACTCGAAACAGAAAGCTTTTTATCACAGAACAAGAAATCAGCCCTCAAAAACTTAACCGGCAGAAAATATTTCAGAAACAATCTGACTTTTGGCAATTAACTCAAAAATGGTGCCAAAAGCTTGAAAATACTCCCCTGAAAGCTTTGGCACTCGAAACAGAAGGCTTCTTATCACAGGACAAGAAATCAGCCCTCAAAAAGTTAACCGGCAGAAAATATTTTTTTGAAAAAATCCCTAACCCCCGGGGTCACAATTTCAGCAAAAATCTGACTTTTGGCAATTCACTCAAAAATGGTGCCAACCGGTTGCTAATGCTCCCCTGAAAGCTTTGGCGATGAAAACAGAAGGCTTTTTATCACAGGACAAGAAATCAGCCCTCAAAAACTTAACCGGCAGAAAATATTTTTTTCAAGAAATCCCTAAGCCCCGGGGTCACAATTTCAGCAAAAATCTGACTTTTGGCAATTCACTCAAAAATGGTGCCAACCGGTTGCAAATGCTCCCCTGAAAGCTTTGGCACTCGAAACAGAAGGATTTTTATCACAGGACAAGAAATCAGCCCTCAAAAACTTAACCGGCAGAAAATATTTTTTTGAAAAAATCCCTAAGCCCCGGGGTCACAATTTCATCAAAAATCTGACTTTTAGCAATTCACTCAAAAATGGTGCCAAAAGCATGAAAATGCTCTCCTGAAAGGTTTGGCACTCGAAACAGAAGGCTTTTTATCACAGGACAAGAAATCAGCCCTCAAAAACTTAACCGGCAGAAAATATTTCAGAAACAATCTGACTTTTGGCAATTCACTCAAAAATGGTGCCAAAAGCTTGAAAATGCTCTCCTGAAAGGTTTGGCACTCGAAATAGAAGGCTTTTTATCACAGGACAAGAAATCAGCCCTCAAAAACTTAACCGGCAGAAAATATTTTTTTGAAAAATTCCCTAAGCCCCGGGGTCACAATTTCATCAAAAATCTGACTTTTGGCAATTCACTCAAAAATGGTGCCAACCGGTTGCAAATGCTCCCCTGAAAGCTTTGGCACTCGAAACAGAAGGCTTTTTATCACAGGACAAGAAATCAGCCCTCAAAAATTTAACCGGCAGAAAATATTTTTTTGAAAAAATCCCTAAGCCCCGGGGTCACAATTTCATCAAAAATCTGACTTTTGGCAATTCACTCAAAAATGGTGCCAAAAGCTTGAAAATGCTCTCCTGAAAGCTTTGGCACTCGAAACAGAAGGCTTTTTATCACAGGACAAGAAATCAGCCCTCAAAAACTTAACCGGCAGAAAATATTTTTTTGAAAAAATCCCTAACCCCCGGGGTCACAATTTCATCAAAAACCTGACTTTTGGCAATTCACTCAAAAATGGTGCCAACCGGTTGCAAGTGCTCCCCTGAAAGCTTGGGCGATCGAAACAGAAGGCTTTTTATCACAGGACAAGAAATCAGCCCTCAACAACTTAACCGGCAGAAAATATTTTTTTGAAAAAATCCCTAGCCCCCGGGGTCAGAATTTCAGCAAAAATCTGACTTTTGGCAATTCACTCAAAAATGATGCCAAAAGCTTGAAAATGCTCCCCTGAAAGGTTTGGCACTCGAAACAGAAGGCTTTTTATCACAGGACAAGAAATCAGCCCTCAAAAACTTAACCGGCAGAAAATATTTTTTTCAAAAATTCCCTAAGCCCCGGGGTCACAATTTCTGCAAAAACCTGACTTTTAGCAATTCAATCAAAAATGGTGCCAAACGGTTGCAAATGTTCCCCTTAAAGCTTGGGCGATGGAAACAGAAGGCTTTTTATCACAGGACAAGAAATCAGCCCTCAACAACTTAACCGGCAGAAAATATTTTTTTGAAAAAATCCCTAGCCCCCGGGGTCAGAATTTCAGCAAAAATCTGACTTTTGGCAATTCACTCAAAAATGATGCCAAAAGCTTGAAAATGCTCCCCTGAAAGGTTTGGCACTCGAAACAGAAGGCTTTTTATCACAGGACAAGAAATCAGCCCTCAAAAACTTAACCGGCAGAAAATATTTTTTTCAAAAATTCCCTAAGCCCCAGGGTCACAATTTCTGCAAAAACCTGACTTTTGGCAATTCAATCAAAAATGGTGCCAAACGGTTGCAAATGTTCCCCTTAAAGCTTGGGCGATGGAAACAGAAGGCTTTTTATCACAGGACAAGAAATCAGCCCTCAAAAACTTAAACGGCAGAAAATATTTTTTTGAAAAAATCCCTAAGCCCCGGGGTCACAATTTCATCAAAAATCTGACTTTTGGCAATTCACTCAAAAATGGTGCCAACCGGTTGCAAGTGCTCCCCTGAAAGCTTGGGCGATCGAAACAGAAGGCTTTTTATCACAGGACAAGAAATCAGCCCTGAAAAACTTAACCGGCAGAAAATATTTTTTTGAAGAAATCCCTAACCCCCGGGGTCACAATTTCAGCAAAAATCTGACTTTGGGCAATTAACTCAAAAATGGTGCCAACCGGTTGCAAATGCTCCCCTGAAAGCTTTGGCACTCGAAACAGAAGGCTTTTTATCACAGGACAAGAAATCAGCCCTCAAAAAGTTAACCGGCAGAAAATATTTTTTTGAAAAAATCCCTAACCCCCGGGGTCACAATTTCAGCAAAAATCTGACTTTTGGCAATTCACTCAAAAATGGTGCCAAAAACTTGAAAATGCTCCCTTGGAAGTTTTGGCACTCGAAACAGAAAGCTTTTTATCATAGGACAAGAAATCAGCCCTCAAAAACTTAACCGGCAGAAAATATTTCAGAAACAATCTGACTTTTGGCAATTAACTCAAAAATGGTGCCAAAAGCTTGAAAATGCTCCCCTGAAAGGTTTGGCACTCGAAACAGAAAGCTTTTTATCACAGGACAAGAAATCAGCCCTCAAAAACTTAACCGGCAGAAAATATTTCAGAAACAATCTGACTTTTGGCAATTAACTCAAAAATGGTGCCAAAAGCTTGAAAATACTCCCCTGAAAGCTTTGGCACTCGAAACAGAAGGCTTCTTATCACAGGACAAGAAATCAGCCCTCAAAAAGTTAACCGGCAGAAAATATTTTTTTGAAAAAATCCCTAACCCCCGGGGTCACAATTTCAGCAAAAATCTGACTTTTGGCAATTCACTCAAAAATGGTGCCAACCGGTTGCTAATGCTCCCCTGAAAGCTTTGGCGATGAAAACAGAAGGCTTTTTATCACAGGACAAGAAATCAGCCCTCAAAAACTTAACCGGCAGAAAATATTTTTTTCAAGAAATCCCTAAGCCCCGGGGTCACAATTTCAGCAAAAATCTGACTTTTGGCAATTCACTCAAAAATGGTGCCAACCGGTTGCAAATGCTCCCCTGAAAGCTTTGGCACTCGAAACAGAAGGATTTTTATCACAGGACAAGAAATCAGCCCTCAAAAACTTAACCGGCAGAAAATATTTTTTTGAAAAAATCCCTAAGCCCCGGGGTCACAATTTCATCAAAAATCTGACTTTTAGCAATTCACTCAAAAATGGTGCCAAAAGCATGAAAATGCTCTCCTGAAAGGTTTGGCACTCGAAACAGAAGGCTTTTTATCACAGGACAAGAAATCAGCCCTCAAAAACTTAACCGGCAGAAAATATTTCAGAAACAATCTGACTTTTGGCAATTCACTCAAAAATGGTGCCAAAAGCTTGAAAATGCTCTCCTGAAAGGTTTGGCACTCGAAATAGAAGGCTTTTTATCACAGGACAAGAAATCAGCCCTCAAAAACTTAACCGGCAGAAAATATTTTTTTGAAAAATTCCCTAAGCCCCGGGGTCACAATTTCATCAAAAATCTGACTTTTGGCAATTCACTCAAAAATGGTGCCAACCGGTTGCAAATGCTCCCCTGAAAGCTTTGGCACTCGAAACAGAAGGCTTTTTATCACAGGACAAGAAATCAGCCCTCAAAAATTTAACCGGCAGAAAATATTTTTTTGAAAAAATCCCTAAGCCCCGGGGTCACAATTTCATCAAAAATCTGACTTTTGGCAATTCACTCAAAAATGGTGCCAAAAGCTTGAAAATGCTCTCCTGAAAGCTTTGGCACTCGAAACAGAAGGCTTTTTATCACAGGACAAGAAATCAGCCCTCAAAAATTTAACCGGCAGAAAATATTTTTTTGAAAAAATCCCTAACCCCCGGGGTCACAATTTCATCAAAAACCTGACTTTTGGCAATTCACTCAAAAATGGTGCCAACCGGTTGCAAGTGCTCCCCTGAAAGCTTGGGCGATCGAAACAGAAGGCTTTTTATCACAGGACAAGAAATCAGCCCTCAACAACTTAACCGGCAGAAAATATTTTTTTGAAAATATCCCTAGCCCCCGGGGTCAGAATTTCAGCAAAAATCTGACTTTTGGCAATTCACTCAAAAATGATGCCAAAAGCTTGAAAATGCTCCCCTGAAAGGTTTGGCACTCGAAACAGAAGGCTTTTTATCACAGGACAAGAAATCAGCCCTCAAAAACTTAACCGGCAGAAAATATTTTTTTCAAAAATTCCCTAAGCCCCGGGGTCACAATTTCTGCAAAAACCTGACTTTTAGCAATTCAATCAAAAATGGTGCCAAACGGTTGCAAATGTTCCCCTTAAAGCTTGGGCGATGGAAACAGAAGGCTTTTTATCACAGGACAAGAAATCAGCCCTCAACAACTTAACCGGCAGAAAATATTTTTTTGAAAAAATCCCTAGCCCCCGGGGTCAGAATTTCAGCAAAAATCTGACTTTTGGCAATTCACTCAAAAATGATGCCAAAAGCTTGAAAATGCTCCCCTGAAAGGTTTGGCACTCGAAACAGAAGGCTTTTTATCACAGGACAAGAAATCAGCCCTCAAAAACTTAACCGGCAGAAAATATTTTTTTCAAAAATTCCCTAAGCCCCGGGGTCACAATTTCTGCAAAAACCTGACTTTTGGCAATTCAATCAAAAATGGTGCCAAACGGTTGCAAATGTTCCCCTTAAAGCTTGGGCGATGGAAACAGAAGGCTTTTTATCACAGGACAAGAAATCAGCCCTCAACAACTTAACCGGCAGAAAATATTTTTTTGAAAAAATCCCTAGCCCCCGGGGTCAGAATTTCAGCAAAAATCTGACTTTTGGCAATTCACTCAAAAATGATGCCAAAAGCTTGAAAATGCTCCCCTGAAAGGTGTGGCACTCGAAACAGAAGGCTTTTGATCACAGGACAAGAAATCAGCCCTCAAAAACTTAACCGGCAGAAAATATTTTTTTCAAAAATTCCCTAAGCCCCGGGGTCACAATTTCTGCAAAAACCTGACTTTTGGCAATTCACTCAAAAATGGTGCCAACCGGTTGCAAGTGCTCCCCTGAAAGCTTGGGCGATCGAAACAGAAGGCTTTTTATCACAGGACAAGAAATCAGCCCTCAACAACTTAACCGGCAAAAAATATTTTTTTGAAAAAATCCCTAACCCCCGGGGTCACAATTTCAGTAAAAATCTGACTTTTGGCAATTCACTCAAAAATGGTGCCAACCGGTTGCAAATGCTCCCCTGAAAGCTTTGGCACTCGAAACAGAAGGCTTTTTATCACAGGACAAGAAATCAGCCCTCAAAAACTTAACCGGCAGAAAATATTTTTTTGAAAAAATCCCTAACCCCCGGGGTCACAATTTCATCAAAAATCTGACTTTTGGCAATTCACTCAAAAATGGTGCCAAAAGCTTGAAAATGCTCTCCTGAAAGGTTTGGCACTCGAAACAGAAGGCTTTTTATCACAGGACAAGAATTCAGCCCTCAAAATTTAACCAGCAGAAAATATTTTTTTGAAGAAATCCCTCCCGGGGTCACAATTTCATCAAAAATCTGACTTTTGGCAATTCACTCAAAAATGGTGCCAACCGGTTGCAAATGCTCCCCTGAAAGCTTTGGCACTCGAAACAGAAGGCTTTTTATCACAGGACAAGAAATCAGCCCTCAAAAACTTAACCGGCAGAAAATATTTTTTTGAAAAAATCCCTAACCCCCGGGGTCACAATTTCAGCAAAAATCTGACTTTTGGCAATTCACTCAAAAATGGTGCCAACCGGTTGCTAATGCTCCCCTGAAAGCTTTGGAACTCGAAACAGAAGGCTTTTTATCACAGGACAAGAAATCAGCCCTGAAAAACTTAACCGGCAGAAAATATTTTTTTGAAAAAATCCCTAACCCCCGGGGTCACAATTTCAGCAAAAATCTGACTTTTGGCAATTCACTCAAAAATGGTGCCAACCGGTTGCTAATACTCCCCTGAAAGGTCTGGCACTCGAAACAGAAGGCTTTTTATCACAGGACAAGAAATCAGCCCTCAAAAAGTTAACCGGCAGAAAATATTTTTTTGAAAAAATCCCTAAGCCCCGGGGTCACAATTTCAGCAAAAATCTGACTTTGGGCAATTAACTCAAAAATGGTGCCAACTGGTTGCAAATGCTCCCCTGAAAGGTTTGGCACTCAAAACAGAAGGCTTTTTATCACAGGACAAGAAATCAGCCCTCAAAGACTTAACCGGCAGAAAATATTTTTTTGAAAAAATCCCTAACCCCCGGGGTCAGAATTTCAGCAAAAATCTGAATTTTGGCAATTCACTCAAAAATGATGCCAAAAGCTTGAAAATGCTCTCCTGAAAGGTTTGGCACTCGAAACAGAAGGCTTTTTATCACAGGACAAGAAATCAGCCCTCAAAAACTTAACCAGCAGAAAATATTTTTTTGAAAAAATCCCTAACCCCCGGGGTCACAATTTCAGCAAAAATCTGACTTTTGGCAATTCACTCAAAAATGGTGCCAACCGGTTGCAAGTGCTCCCCTGAAAGCTTGGGCGATCGAAACAGAAGGCTTTTTATCACAGGACAAGAAATCAGCCCTCAACAACTTAACCGGCAGAAAATATTTTTTTGAAAAAATCCCTAGCCCCCGGGGTCAGAATTTCAGCAAAAATCTGACTTTTGGCAATTCACTCAAAAATGATGCCAAAAGCTTGAAAATGCTCCCCTGAAAGGTTTGGCACTCGAAACAGAAGGCTTTTTATCACAGGACAAGAAATCAGCCCTCAAAAACTTAACCGGCAGAAAATATTTTTTTCAAAAATTCCCTAAGCCCCGGGGTCACAATTTCTGCAAAAACCTGACTTTTGGCAATTCAATCAAAAATGGTGCCAAACGGTTGCAAATGTTCCCCTTAAAGCTTGGGCGATGGAAACAGAAGGCTTTTTATCACAGGACAAGAAATCAGCCCTCAACAACTTAACCGGCAGAAAATATTTTTTTGAAAAAATCCCTAGCCCCCGGGGTCAGAATTTCAGCAAAAATCTGACTTTTGGCAATTCACTCAAAAATGATGCCAAAAGCTTGAAAATGCTCCCCTGAAAGGTTTGGCACTCGAAACAGAAGGCTTTTTATCACAGGACAAGAAATCAGCCCTCAAAAACTTAACCGGCAGAAAATATTTTTTTCAAAAATTCCCTAAGCCCCGGGGTCACAATTTCTGCAAAAACCTGACTTTTGGCAATTCAATCAAAAATGGTGCCAAACGGTTGCAAATGTTCCCCTTAAAGCTTGGGCGATGGAAACAGAAGGCTTTTTATCACAGGACAAGAAATCAGCCCTCAACAACTTAACCGGCAGAAAATATTTTTTTGAAAAAATCCCTAGCCCCCGGGGTCAGAATTTCAGCAAAAATCTGACTTTTGGCAATTCACTCAAAAATGATGCCAAAAGCTTGAAAATGCTCCCCTGAAAGGTTTGGCACTCGAAACAGAAGGCTTTTTATCACAGGACAAGAAATCAGCCCTCAAAAACTTAACCGGCAGAAAATATTTTTTTCAAAAATTCCCTAAGCCCCGGGGTCACAATTTCTGCAAAAACCTGACTTTTGGCAATTCAATCAAAAATGGTGCCAAACGGTTGCAAATGTTCCCCTTAAAGCTTGGGCGATGGAAACAGAAGGCTTTTTATCACAGGACAAGAAATCAGCCCTCAAAAACTTAACCGGCAGAAAATATTTTTTTGAAAAAATCCCTAACCCCCGGGGTCACAATTTCAGTAAAAATCTGGCTTTTGGCAATTCACTCAAAAATGGTGCCAACCGGTTGCAAATGCTCTCCTGAAAGGTTTGGCACTCGAAACAGAAGGCTTTTTATCACAGGACAAGAATTCAGCCCTCAAAATTTAACCAGCAGAAAATATTTTTTTGAAGAAATCCCTAACCCCCGGGGTCACAATTTCATCAAAAATCTGACTTTTGGCAATTCACTCAAAAATGGTGCCAACCGGTTGCAAATGCTCCCCTGAAAGCTTTGGCACTCGAAACAGAAGGCTTTTTATCACAGGACAAGAAATCAGCCCTCAAAAACTTAACCGGCAGAAAATATTTTTTTGAAAAAATCCCTAACCCCCGGGGTCACAATTTCAGCAAAAATCTGACTTTTGGCAATTCACTCAAAAATGGTGCCAACCGGTTGCTAATGCTCCCCTGAAAGCTTTGGAACTCGAAACAGAAGGCTTTTTATCACAGGACAAGAAATCAGCCCTGAAAAACTTAACCGGCAGAAAATATTTTTTTGAAAAAATCCCTAACCCCCGGGGTCACAATTTCAGCAAAAATCTGACTTTTGGCAATTCACTCAAAAATGGTGCCAACCGGTTGCTAATGCTCCCCTGAAAGCTTTGGCACTCGAAACAGAAGGCTTTTTATCACAGGACAAGAAATCAGCCCTCAAAAACTTAACCGGCAGAAAATATTTTTTTGAAAAAATCCCTAACCCCCGGGGTCACAATTTCAGCAAAAATCTGACTTTTGGCAATTCACTCAAAAATGGTGCCAACCGGTTGCTAATGCTCCCCTGAAAGCTTTGGAACTCGAAACAGAAGGCTTTTTATCACAGGACAAGAAATCAGCCCTGAAAAACTTAACCGGCAGAAAATATTTTTTTGAAAAAATCCCTAACCCCCGGGGTCACAATTTCAGCAAAAATCTGACTTTTGGCAATTCACTCATAAATGGTGCCAACCGGTTGCTAATGCTCCCCTGAAAGCTTTGGCACTCGAAACAGAAGGCTTTTTATCACAGGACAAGAAATCAGCCCTCAAAAACTTAACCGGCAGAAAATATTTTTTTGAAAAAATCCCTAACCCCCGGGGTCACAATTTCAGCAAAAATCTGACTTTTGGCAATTCACTCAAAAATGGTGCCAACCGGTTGCTAATGCTCCCCTGAAAGCTTTGGCGACGAAAACAGAAGGCTTTTTATCACAGGACAAGAAATCAGCCCTCAAAAACTTAACCGGCAGAAAATATTTTTTTGAAATAATCCCTAACCCCCGGGGTCACAATTTCATCAAAAATCTGACTTTTGGCAATTCACTCAAAAATGGTGCCAACCGGTTGCTAATGCTCCCCTGAAAGGTTTGACACTCGAAACAGAAGGCTTTTTATCACAGGACAAGAAATCAGCCCTCAAAAACTTAACAGGCAGAAAATATTTTTTTGAAAAAATCCCTAACCCCCGGGGTCACAATTTCAGCAAAAATCTGACTTTTGGCAATTCACTCAAAAATGGTGCCAAAAGCTTGAAAATGCTCTCCTGAAAGGTTTGGCACTCGAAACAGAAGGCTTTTTATCACAGGATAAGAAATCAGCCCTCAAAAACTTAACCGGCAGAAAATATTTTTTTCAAGAAATCCCTAACCCCCGGGGTCACAATTTCATCAAAAATCTGACTTTTGGCAATTCACTCAAAAATGGTGCCAACCGGTTGCTAATGCTCCCCTGAAAGCTTTGGCGATGAAAACAGAAGGCTTTTTATCACAGGACAAGAAATCAGCCCTCAAAAACTTAACCGGCAGAAAATATTTCAGAAACAATCTGACTTTTGGCAATTAACTCAAAAATGGTGCCAAAAGCTTGAAAATACTCCCCTGAAAGCTTTGGCACTCGAAACAGAAGGCTTCTTATCACAGGACAAGAAATCAGCCCTCAAAAAGTTAACCGGCAGAAAATATTTTTTTCAAGAAATCCCTAACCCCCGGGGTCACAATTTCAGCAAAAATCTGACTTTTGGCAATTCACTCAAAAATAGTGCAAACCGGTTGCTAATGCTCCCCTGAAAGGTTTGGCGATGAAAACAGAAGGCTTTTTATCACAGGACAAGAAATCAGCCCTCAAAAACTTAACCGGCAGAAAATATTTTTTTCAAGAAATCCCTAACCCCCAGGGTCACAATTTCAGCAAAAATCTGACTTTTGGCAATTCACTCAAAAATGATGCCAAAAGCTTGAAAATGCTCCCCTGAAAGGTTTGGCACTCGAAACAGAAGGCTTTTTATCACAGGATAAGAAATCAGCCCTCAAAAACTTAACCGGCAGAAAATATTTTTTTCAAGAAATCCCTAACCCCCGGGGTCACAATTTCATCAAAAATCTGACTTTTGGCAATTCACTCAAAAATGGTGCCAACCGGTTGCTAATGCTCCCCTGAAAGCTTTGGCGATGAAAACAGAAGGCTTTTTATCACAGGACAAGAAATCAGCCCTCAAAAACTTAACCGGCAGAAAATATTTCTTTGAAAAAATCCCTAAGCCCCGGGGTCACAGTTTCAGCAAAAATCTGACTTTTGGCAATTCACTCAAAAATGGTGCCAACCGGTTGCAAATGCTCCCCTGAAAGCTTTGGCACTCGAAACAGAAGGCTTTTTATCACAGGACAAGAAAGCATCCCTCAAAAACTTAACCGGCAGAAAATATTTTTTTGAAAAAATCCCTAACGCCCGGGGTCACAATTTCAGCAAAAATCTGACTTTGGCAATTCACTCAAAAATGGTGCCAAAAGCATGAAAATGCTCTACTGAAAGGTTTGGCACTCGAAACAGAAGGCTTTTTATCACAGGACAAGAAATCAGCCCTCAAAAACTTAACCGGCAGAAAATATTTCAGAAACAATCTGACTTTTGGCAATTCACTCAAAAATGGTGCCAAAACCTTGAAAATCCTCCCCTGAAAGTTTTGGCACTCGAAACAGAAGGCTTTTTATCACAGGACAAGAAATCAGCCCTCAAAAACTTAACCGGCAGAAAATATTTTTTTGAGAAAATCCCTAAGCCCCGGGGTCACAATTTCATAAAAAATCTGACTTTTGGCAATTCACTCAAAAATGGTGCCAACCGGTTGCAAGTGCTCCCCTGAAAGCTTGGGCGATCGAAACAGAAGGCTTTTTATCAAAGGACAAGAAATCAGCCCTCAAAAACTTAACCGGCAGAAAATATTTTTTTGAAAAAATCCCTAACCCCCGGGGTCAGAATTTCAGCAAAAATCTGACTTTTGGCAATTCACTCAAAAATGGTGCCAACCGGTTGCTAATGCTCCCCTGAAAGCTTTGGCGATGAAAACAGAAGGCTTTTTATCACAGGACAAGAAATCAGCCCTCAAAAACTTAACCGGCAGAAAATATTTCTTTGAAAAAATCCCTAAGCCCCGGGGTCACAATTTCAGCAAAAATCTGACTTTTGGCAATTCACTCAAAAATGGTGCCAACCGGTTGCAAATGCTCCCCTGAAAGCTTTGGCACTCGAAACAGAAGGCTTTTTATCACAGGACAAGAAATCAGCCCTCAAAAACTTAACCGGCAGAAAATATTTTTTTGAAAAAAACCCTAACGCCCGGGGTCACAATTTCAGCAAAAATCTGACTTTTGGCAATTCACTCAAAAATGGTGCCAAAAGCATGAAAATGCTCTCCTGAAAGGTTTGGCACTCGAAACAGAAGGCTTTTTATCACAGGACAAGAAGTCAGCCCTCAAAAACTTAACCGGCAGAAAAAATTTCAGAAACAATCTGACTTTTGGCAATTCACTCAAAAATGGTGCCAAAAGCTTGAAAATGCTCCCCTGAAAGGTTTGGCACTCGAAACAGAAGGCTTTTTATCACAGGACAAGAAATCAGCCCTCAAAAACTTAACCGGCAGAAAATGTTTTTTTGAAAAAAACCCTAACCCCCGGGGTCACAATTTCATCAAAAATCTGACTTTTGGCAATTCACTCAAAAATGGTGCCAAAAGCTTGAAAATGCTCCCCTGAAAGGTTTGGCACTCGAAACAGAAGGCTTTTTATCACAGGACAAGAAATCAGCCCTCAAAAACTTAACCGGCAGAAATTTTTTTTTGAAAAAATCCCTAACGCCCGGGGTCACAATTTCATCAAAAATCTGACTTTTGGCAATTCACTCAAAAATGGTGCCAACCGGTTGCAAATGCTCCCCTGAAAGCTTTGGCGATGGAAACAGAAGGCTTTTTATCACAGGACAAGAAATCAGCCCTCAAAAAGTTAACCGGCAGAAAATATTTTTTTGAAGAAATCCCTAACCCCCGGGGTCACAATTTCAGCAAAAATCTGACTTTTGGCAATTCACTCAAAAATGGTGCCAAAAGCATAAAAATCCTCTCCTGAAAGGTTTGGCACTCGAAACAGAAGGCTTTTTATCACAGGACAAGAAATCAGCCCTCAAAAACTTAACCGGCAGAAAATATTTCAGAAACAATTTGACTTTTGGCAATTCACTCAAAAATGGTGCCAAAAGCTTGAAAATGCTCCCCTGAAAGGTTTGGCACTCAAAACAGAAGGCTTTTTATCACAGGACAAGAATTCAGCCCTCAAAAACTTAACCGGCAGAAAATATTTTTTTGAAAAAATCCCTAATCCCCGGGGTCACAATTTCATCAAAAATCTGACTTTTGGCAATTCACTCAAAAATGGTGCCAACCGGTTGCAAGTGCTCCCCTGAAAGGTTTGACACTCGAAACAGAAGGCTTTTTATCACAGGACAAGAAATCAGCCCTCAAAAACTTAACAGGCAGAAAATATTTTTTTGAAAAAATCCCTAACCCCCGGGGTCACAATTTCAGCAAAAATCTGACTTTTGGCAATTCACTCAAAAATGGTGCCAAAAGCTTGAAAATGCTCTCCTGAAAGGTTTGGCACTCGAAACAGAAGGCTTTTTATCACAGGACAAGAAATCAGCCCTCAAAAACTTAACCGGCAGAAAATATTTCAGAAACAATCTGACTTTTGGCAATTCACTCAAAAATGGTGCCAACCGGTTGCAAATGCTCCCCTGAAAGGTTTGGCACTCGAAACAGAAGGCTTTTTATCACAGGACAAGAAATCAGCCCTCAAAAACTTAACCGGCAGAAAATATTTCAGAAACAATCTGACTTTTGGCAATTAACTCAAAAATGGTGCCAAAAGCTTGAAAATACTCCCCTGAAAGCTTTGGCACTCGAAACAGAAGGCTTCTTATCACAGGACAAGAAATCAGCCCTCAAAAAGTTAACCGGCAGAAAATATTTTTTTCAAGAAATCCCTAACCCCCGGGGTCACAATTTCAGCAAAAATCTGACTTTTGGCAATTCACTCAAAAATAGTGCAAACCGGTTGCTAATGCTCCCCTGAAAGGTTTGGCGATGAAAACAGAAGGCTTTTTATCACAGGACAAGAAATCAGCCCTCAAAAACTTAACCGGCAGAAAATATTTTTTTCAAGAAATCCCTAACCCCCAGGGTCACAATTTCAGCAAAAATCTGACTTTTGGCAATTCACACAAAAATGATGCCAAAAGCTTGAAAATGCTCCCCTGAAAGGTTTGGCACTCGAAACAGAAGGCTTTTTATCACAGGACAAGAAATCAGCCCTCAAAAACTTAACCGGCAGAAAATATTTTTTTCAAGAAATCCCTAACCCCCGGGGTCACAATTTCATCAAAAATCTGACTTTTGGCAATTCACTCAAAAATGGTGCCAACCGGTTGCTAATGCTCCCCTGAAAGCTTTGGCGATGAAAACAGAAGGCTTTTTATCACAGGACAAGAAATCAGCCCTCAAAAACTTAACCGGCAGAAAATATTTCTTTGAAAAAATCCCTAAGCCCCGGGGTCACAATTTCAGCAAAAATCTGACTTTTGGCAATTCACTCAAAAATGGTGCCAACCGGTTGCAAATGCTCCCCTGAAAGCTTTGGCACTCGAAACAGAAGGCTTTTTATCACAGGACAAGAAAGCATCCCTCAAAAACTTAACCGGCAGAAAATATTTTTTTGAAAAAATCCCTAACGCCCGGGGTCACAATTTCAGCAAAAATCTGACTTTGGCAATTCACTCAAAAATGGTGCCAAAAGCATGAAAATGCTCTACTGAAAGGTTTGGCACTCGAAACAGAAGGCTTTTTATCACAGGACAAGAAATCAGCCCTCAAAAACTTAACCGGCAGAAAATATTTCAGAAACAATCTGACTTTTGGCAATTCACTCAAAAATGGTGCCAAAACCTTGAAAATCCTCCCCTGAAAGTTTTGGCACTCGAAACAGAAGGCTTTTTATCACAGGACAAGAAATCAGCCCTCAAAAACTTAACCGGCAGAAAATATTTCAGAAACAATTTGACTTTTGGCAATTCACTCAAAAATGGTGCCAAAAGCTTGAAAATGCTCCCCTGAAAGGTTTGGCACTCGAAACAGAAGGCTTTTTATCACAGGACAAGAATTCAGCCCTCAAAAACTTAACCGGCAGAAAATATTTTTTTGAAAAAATCCCTAAGCCCCGGGGTCACAATTTCATCAAAAATCTGACTTTTGGCAATTCACTCAAAAATGGTGCCAACCGGTTGCAAGTGCTCCCCTGAAAGCTTGGGCGATCGAAACAGAAGGCTTTTTATCACAGGACAAGAAATCAGCCCTCAACAACTTAACCGGCAGAAAATATTTTTTTGAAAAAATCCCTAACCCCCGGGGTCAGAATTTCATCAAAAATCTGACTTTTGGCAATTCACTCAAAAATGGTGCCAACCGGTTGCAAGTGCTCCCCTGAAAGCTTGGGCGATCGAAACAGAAGGCTTTTTATCACAGGACAAGAAATCAGCCCTCAACAACTTAACCGGCAGAAAATATTTTTTTGAAAAAATCCCTAACTGCCGGGGTCAGAATTTCAGCAAAAATCTGACTTTTGGCAATTCACTCAA
Source organism: Podarcis vaucheri (assembly GCF_965113315.1). Lineage (NCBI taxonomy): Eukaryota > Metazoa > Chordata > Lepidosauria > Squamata > Lacertidae > Podarcis > Podarcis vaucheri. The sequence goes on from NC_138748.1 coordinate 14,852,185, forward strand.
AAATGATGCCAAAAGCTTGAAAATGCTCCCCTGAAAGGTTTGGCACTCGAAACAGAAGGCTTTTTATCACAGGACAAGAAATCAGCCCTCAAAAACTTAACCGGCAGAAAATATTTTTTTCAAGAAATCCCTAACCCCCGGGGTCACAATTTCATAAAAAATCTGACTTTTGGCAATTCACTCAAAAATGTTGCCAACCGGTTGCTAATGCTCCCTTGAAAGCTTTGGCGATGAAAACAGAAGGCTTTTTATCACAGGACAAGAAATCAGCCCTCAACAACTTAACCGGCAGAAAATATTTTTTTGAAAAAATCCCTAACCCCCCGGGGTCACAATTTCATCAAAAATCTGACTTTTGGCAATTCACTCAAAAATGGTGCCAACCGGTTGCTAATGCTCCCCTGAAAGCTTTGGCGATGAAAACAGAAGGCTTTTTATCACAGGACAAGAAATCAGCCCTCAAAAACTTAACCGGCAGAAAATATTTCTTTGAAAAAATCCCTAAGCCCCGGGGTCACAATTTCAGCAAAAATCTGACTTTTGGCAATTCACTCAAAAATGGTGCCAACCGGTTACAAATGCTCCCCTGAAAGCTTTGGCACTCGAAACAGAAGGCTTTTTATCACAGGACAAGAAATCAGCCCTCAAAAACTTAACCGGCAGAAAATATTTTTTTGAAAAAATCCCTAACGCCCGGGGTCACAATTTCATCAAAAATCTGACTTTTGGCAATTCACTCAAAAATGGTGCCAAAAGCATGAAAATGCTCTCCTGAAAGGTTTGGCACTCGAAACAGAAGGCTTTTTATCACAGGACAAGAAATCAGCCCTCAAAAACTTAACCGGCAGAAAATATTTCAGAAACAATCTTACTTTTGGCAATTAACTCAAAAATGGTGCCAAAAGCTTGAAAATGCTCCCCTTAAAGGTTTGGCACTCGAAACAGAAGGCTTTTTATCACAGGACAAGAAATCAGCCCTGAAAAACTTAACCGGTAGAAAATATTTTTTTGAAAAAATCCCTAACCCCCGGGGTCACAATTTCAGCAAAAATCTGACTTTTGGCAATTCACTCAAAAATGGTGCCAACCGGTTGCTAATGCTCCCCTGAAAGCTTTGGCACTCGAAACAGAAGGCTTTTTATCACAGGACAAGAAATCAGCCCTGAAAAACTTAACCGGCAGAAAATATTTTTTTGAAAAAATCCCTAACCCCCGGGGTCACAATTTCAGCAAAAATCTGACTTTTGGCAATTCACTCAAAAATGGTGCCAACCGGTTGCTAATGCTCCCCTGAAAGGTTTGGCACTCGAAACAGAAGGCTTTTTATCACAGGACAAGAAATCAGCCCTCAAAAACATAACCGGCAGAAAATATTTTTTTGAAAAAATCCCTAACCCCCGGGGTCACAATTTCAGCAAAAATCTGACTTTTGGCAATTAACTCAAAAATGGTGCCAAAAGCTTGAAAATGCTCCCCTGAAAGGTTTGGCACTCGAAACAGAAGGCTTTTTATCACAGGACAAGAAATCAGCCCTCAAAAACTTAACCGGCAGAAAATATTTTTTTCAAGAAATCCCTAACCCCCAGGGTCACAATGTCAGCAAAAATCTGACTTTTGGCAATTCACTCAAAAATGGTGCCAACCGGTTGCTAATACTCCCCTGAAAGGTCTGGCACTCGAAACAGAAGGCTTTTTATCACAGGACAAGAAATCAGCCCTCAAAAAGTTAACCGGCAGAAAATATTTTTTTGAAAAAATCCCTAAGCCCCGGGGTCACAATTTCAGCAAAAATCTGACTTTTGGCAATTCACTGAAAAATGGTGCCAAAAGCATGAAAATGCTCTCCTGAAAGGTTTGGCACTCGAAACAGAAGGCTTTTTATCACAGGACAAGAAATCAGCCCTCAAAAACTTAACCGGCAGAAAATATTTTTTTGAAAAAATCCCTAAGCCCCGGGGTCACAATTTCAGCAAAAATCTGACTTTTGGCAATTCACTCAAAAATGGTGCCAACCGGTTGCAAATGCTCCCCTGAAAGCTTTGGCACTCGAAACAGAAGGCTTTTTATCACAGGACAAGAAATCAGCCCTCAAAAACTTAACCGGCAGAAAATATTTTTTTGAAAAAATCCCTAAGCCCCGGGTTACAATTTCATCAAAAATCTGACTTTTGGCAATTCACTCAAAAATGGTGCCAACCGGTTGCAAATGCTCCCCTGAAAGCTTTGGCACTCGAAACAGAAGGCTTATTATCACAGGACAAGAAATCAGCCCTCAAAAACTTAACCGGCAGAAAATATTTTTTTGAAAAATTCCCAAAGCCCCGGGGTCACAATTTCATCAAAAATCTGACTTTTGGCAATTCACTCAAAAATGGTGCCAACCGGTTGCAAATGCTCCCCTGAAAGCTTTGGCACTCGAAACAGAAGGCTTTTTATCACAGGACAAGAAATCAGCCCTCAAAAACTTAACCGGCAGAAAATATTTCAGCAAAAATCTGACTTTTGGCAATTCACTCAAAAATGGTGCCAAAAGCTTGAAAATGCTCCCCTGAAAGCTTTGGCACTCGAAACAGAAGGCTTTTTATCACAGGACAAGAAATCAGCCCTCAAAAAGTTAACCGACAGAAAATACTTTTTTGAAAAAATCCCTAAGCCCCGGGGTCACAATTTCAGCAAAAATCTGACTTTTGGTAATTCACTCAAAAATGGTGCCAACCGGTTGCAAATGCTCCCCTGAAAGCTTTGGCACTCGAAACAGAAGGCTTTTTATCACAGGACAAGAAATCAGCCCTCAAAAACTTAACCGGCAGAAAATATTTTTTTGAAAAAATCCCTAACGCCCGGGGTCACAATTTCAGCAAAAATCTGACTTTTGGCAATTCACTCAAAAATGGTGCCAACCGGTTGCAAATGCTCCCCTGAAAGCTTTGGCACTCGAAACAGAAGGCTTTTTATCAAAGGACAAGAAATCAGCCCTCAAAAACTTAACCGGCAGAAAATATTTCAGCAAAAATCTGACTTTTGGCAATTCACTCAAAAATGGTGCCAAAAGCTTGAAAATGCTCCCCTGAAAGCTTTGGCACTCGAAACAGAAGGCTTTTTATCACAGGACAAGAAATCAGCCCTCAAAAACTTAACCGGCAGAAAATATTTTTTTGAAAAAATCCCTAACGCCCGGGGTCACAATTTCAGCAAAAATCTGACTTTTGGCAATTCACTCAAAAATGGTGCCAAAAGCTTGAAAATGCTCCCCTGAAAGCTTTGGCACTCGAAACAGAAGGCTTTTTATCACAGGACAAGAAATCAGCCCTCAAAAACTTAACCGGCAGAAAATATTTTTTTGAAAAAATCCCTAACGCCCGGGGTCACAATTTCAGCAAAAATCTGACTTTTGGCAATTCACTCAAAAATGGTGCCAAAAGCTTGAAAATGCTCTCCTGAAAGCTTTGGCACTCGAAACAGAAGGCTTTTTATCACAGGACAAGAAATCAGCCCTCAAAAAGTTAACCGGCAGAAAATATTTTTTTGAAAAAATCCCTAACGCCCGGGGTCACAATTTCAGCAAAAATCTGACTTTTGGCAATTCACTCAAAAATGGTGCCAAAAGCTTGAAAATGCTCTCCTGAAAGCTTTGGCACTCGAAACAGAAGGCTTTTTATCACAGGACAAGAAATCAGCCCTCAAAAACTTAACCGGCAGAAAATATTTTTTTGAAAAAATCCCTAACGCCTGGGGTCACAATTTCAGCAAAAATCTGACTTTTGGCAATTCACTCAAAAATGGTGCCAAAAGCTTGAAAATGCTCTCCTGAAAGCTTTGGCACTCGAAACAGAAGGCTTTTTATCACAGGACAAGAAATCAGCCCTCAAAAACTTAACCGGCAGAAAATATTTTTTTGAAAAAATCACTAAGCCCCGGGGTCACAATTTCAGTAAAAATCTGACTTTTGGCAATTCACTCAAAAATGGTGCCAACCGGTTGCAAATGCTCCCCTGAAAGCTTTGGCACTCGAAACAGAAGGCTTTTTATCACAGGACAAGAAATCAGCCCTCAAAAACTTAACCGGCAGAAAATATTTTTTTGAAAAAATCCCTAAGCCCCGGGGTCACAATTTCATCAAAAATCTGACTTTTGGCAATTCACTCAAAAATGGTGCCAACCGGTTGCAAATGCTCCCCTGAAAGCTTTGGCACTCGAAACAGAAGGCTTTTTATCACAGGACAAGAAATCAGCCCTCAAAAACTTAACCGGCAGAAAATATTTCAGCAAAAATCTGACTTTTGGCAATTCACTCAAAAATGGTGCCAAAAGCTTGAAAATGCTCCCCTGAAAGCTTTGGCACTCGAAACAGAAGGCTTTTTATCACAGGACAAGAAATCAGCCCTCAAAAACTTAACCGGCAGAAAATATTTTTTTGAAAAAATCCCTAAGCCCCGGGGTCACAATTTCATCAAAAATCTGACTTTTGGTAATTCACTCAAAAATGGTGCCAACCGGTTGCAAATGCTCCCCTGAAAGCTTTGGCACTCGAAACAGAAGGCTTTTTATCACAGGACAAGAAATCAGCCCTCAAAAACGTAACCGGCAGAAAATATTTTTTTGAAATAATCCCTAACGCCCGGGGTCACAATTTCAGCAAAAATCTGACTTTTGGCAATTCACTCAAAAATGGTGCCAAAAGCTTGAAAATGCTCTCCTGAAATCTTTGGCACTCGAAACATAAGGCTTTTTATCACAGGACAAGAAATCAGCCCTCAAAAACTTAACCGGCAGAAAATATTTTTTTGAAAAAATCCCTAACCCCCGGGGTCACAATTTCTGCAAAAACCTGACTTTTGGCAATTCACTCAAAAATGGTGCCAAAAGCTTGAAAATGCTCCCCTGAAAGGTTTGGCACTCGAAAAAGAAGGCTTTTTATCACAGGACAAGAAATCAGCCCTCAAAAACTTAACCGGCAGAAAATATTTTTTTGAAAAAATCCCTAAGCCCCGGGGTCACAATTTCATCAAAAATCTGACTTTTGGTAATTCACTCAAAAATGGTGCCAACCAGATGCAAATGCTCCCCTGAAAGCTTTGGCACTCGAAGCAGAAGGCTTTTTATCACAGGACAAGAAATCAGCCCTCAAAAACTTAACCGGCAGAAAATATTTTTTTGAAAAAATCCCTAACCCCCGGGGTCACAATTTCTGCAAAAACCTGACTTTTGGCAATTCAATCAAAAATGGTGCCAAACGGTTGCAAATGCTCCCCTGAAAGCTTGGGCGATGGAAACAGAAGGCTTTTTATCACAGGACAAGAAATCAGCCCTCAAAAAGATAACCGACAGAAAATATTTTTTTGAAGAAATCCCTAAGCCCCGGGGTCACAATTTCATCAAAAATCTGACTTTTGGCAATTCAATCAAAAATGGTGCCAAAAGCTTGAAAATGCTCTCCTGAAAGCTTTGGCACTCGAAACAGAAGGCTTTTTATCACAGGACAAGAAATCAGCCCTCAAAAACTTAACCGGCAGAAAATATTTTTTTGAAAAAATCCCTAAGCCCCGGGGTCACAATTTCATCAAAAATCTGACTTTTGGTAATTCACTCAAAAATGGTGCCAACCGGTTGCAAATGCTCCCCTGAAAGCTTTGGCACTCGAAACAGAAGGCTTTTTATCACAGGACAAGAAATCAGCCCTCAAAATCTTAACCGGCAGAAAATATTTTTTTGAAAAAATCCCTAACGCCCGGGGTCACAATTTCAGCAAAAATCTGACTTTTGGCAATTCACTCAAAAATGGTGCCAAAAGCTTGAAAATGCTCTCCTGAAAGCTTTGGCACTCGAAACAGAAGGCTTTTTATCACAGGACAAGAAATCAGCCCTCAAAAACTTAACCGGCAGAAAATATTTTTTTGAAAAAATCCCTAAGCCCCGGGGTCACAATTTCATCAAAAATCTGACTTTTGGCAATTCACTCAAAAATGGTGCCAACCGGTTGCAAATGCTCCCCTGAAAGCTTTGGCACTTGAAACAGAAGGCTTTTTATCACAGGACAAGAAATCAGCCCTCAAAAACTTAACCGGCAGAAAATATTTCAGCAAAAATCTGACTTTTGGCAATTCACTCAAAAATGGTGCCAAAAGCTTGAAAATGCTCCCCTGAAAGCTTTGGCACTCGAAACAGAAGGCTTTTTATCACAGGACAAGAAATCAGCCCTCAAAAACTTAACCGGCAGAAACTATTTTTTTGAAAAAATCCCTAAGCCCCGGGGTCACAATTTCTGCAAAAACCTGACTTTTGGCAATTCACTCAAAAATGGTGCCAAAAGCTTGAAAATGCTCCCCTGAAAGGTTTGGCACTCGAAAAAGAAGGCTTTTTATCACAGGACAAGAAATCAGCCCTCAAAAACTTAACCGGCAGAAAATATTTTTTTGAAAAAATCCCTAAGCCCCGGGGTCACAATTTCATCAAAAATCTGACTTTTGGTAATTCACTCAAAAATGGTGCCAACCAGATGCAAATGCTCCCCTGAAAGCTTTGGCACTCGAAGCAGAAGGCTTTTTATCACAGGACAAGAAATCAGCCCTCAAAAACTTAACCGGCAGAAAATATTTTTTTGAAAAAATCCCTAACGCCCGGGGTCACAATTTCAGCAAAAATCTGACTTTTGGCAATTCACTCAAAAATGGTGCCAAAAGCTTGAAAATGGTCTCCTGAAAGCTTTGGCACTCGAAACAGAAGGCTTTTTATCACAGGACAAGAAATCAGCCCTCAAAAACTTAACCGGCAGAAAATATTTTTTTGAAAAAATCCCTAACCCCCGGGGTCACAATTTCTGCAAAAACCTGACTTTTGGCAATTCAATCAAAAATGGTGCCAAACGGTTGCAAATGCTCCCCTGAAAGCTTGGGCGATGGAAACAGAAGGCTTTTTATCACAGGACAAGAAATCAGCCCTCAAAAAGATAACCGACAGAAAATATTTTTTTGAAGAAATCCCTAAGCCCCGGGGTCACAATTTCATCAAAAATCTGACTTTTGGCAATTCACTCAAAAATGGTGCCAAAAGCTTGAAAATGCTCCCCTGAAAGGTTTGGCACTCGAAAAAGAAGGCTTTTTATCACAGGACAAGAAATCAGCCCTCAAAAACTTAACCGGCAGAAAATATTTTTTTGAAAAAATCCCTAAGCCCCGGGGTCACAATTTCATCAAAAATCTGACTTTTGGCAATTCAATCAAAAATGGTGCCAAAAGCTTGAAAATGCTCTCCTGAAAGCTTTGGCACTCGAAACAGAAGGCTTTTTATCACAGGACAAGAAATCAGCCCTCAAAAACTTAACCGGCAGAAAATATTTTTTTGAAAAAATCCCTAAGCCCCGGGGTCACAATTTCATCAAAAATCTGACTTTTGGTAATTCACTCAAAAATGGTGCCAACCGGTTGCAAATGCTCCCCTGAAAGCTTTGGCACTCGAAACAGAAGGCTTTTTATCACAGGACAAGAAATCAGCCCTCAAAATCTTAACCGGCAGAAAATATTTTTTTGAAAAAATCCCTAACGCCCGGGGTCACAATTTCAGCAAAAATCTGACTTTTGGCAATTCACTCAAAAATGGTGCCAAAAGCTTGAAAATGCTCTCCTGAAAGCTTTGGCACTCGAAACAGAAGGCTTTTTATCACAGGACAAGAAATCAGCCCTCAAAAACTTAACCGGCAGAAAATATTTTTTTGAAAAAATCCCTAAGCCCCGGGGTCACAATTTCATCAAAAATCTGACTTTTGGCAATTCACTCAAAAATGGTGCCAACCGGTTGCAAATGCTCCCCTGAAAGCTTTGTCACTTGAAACAGAAGGCTTTTTATCACAGGACAAGAAATCAGCCCTCAAAAACTTAACCGGCAGAAAATATTTCAGCAAAAATCTGACTTTTGGCAATTCACTCAAAAATGGTGCCAAAAGCTTGAAAATGCTCCCCTGAAAGCTTTGGCACTCGAAACAGAAGGCTTTTTATCACAGGACAAGAAATCAGCCCTCAAAAACTTAACCGGCAGAAACTATTTTTTTGAAAAAATCCCTAAGCCCCGGGGTCACAATTTCATCAAAAATCTGACGTTTGGTAATTCACTCAAAAATGGAGCCAACCGGTTGCAAATGCTCCCCTGAAAGCTTTGGCACTCGAAACAGAAGGCTTTTTATCACAGGACAAGAAATCAGCCCTCAAAAACTTAACCGGCAGAAAATATTTTTTTGAAAAAATCCCTAACCCCCGGGGTCACAATTTCTGCAAAAACCTGACTTTTGGCAATTCAATCAAAAATGGTGCCAAACGGTTGCAAATGCTCCCCTGAAAGCTTGGGCGATGGAAACAGAAGGCTTTTTATCACAGGACAAGAATTCAGCCCTCAAAAACTTAACCGGCAGAAAATATTTTTTTGAAGAAATCCCTAACCCCCGGGGTCACAATTTCAGCAAAAATCTGACTTTTGGCAATTCACTCAAAAATGGTGCCAAAAGCATGAAAATGCTCTCCTGAAAGGTTTGGCACTCAAAACAGAAGGCTTTTTATCACAGGACAAAAAATCAGCCCTCAAAAACTTAACCGGCAGAAAATATTTCAGAAACAATCTGACTTTTGGCAATTCACTCAAAAATGGTGCCAAAAGCTTGAAAATGCTCCCCTGAAAGGTTTGGCACTCGAAACAGAAGGCTTTTTATCACAGGACAAGAAATCAGCCCTCAAAAACTTAACCGGCAGAAAATATTTTTTTGAAAAAATCCCTAAGCCCCGGGGTCACAATTTCAGCAAAAATCTGACTTTTGGCAATTCACTCAAAAATGGTGCCAACCGGTTGCAAATGCTCTCCTGAAAGCTTTGGCACTCGAAACAGAAGGCTTTTTTTCACAGGACAAGAAATCAGCCCTCAAAAACTTAACCGGCAGAAAATATTTTTTTGAAAAAATCCCTAACCCCCGGGGTCACAATTTCAGCAAAAATCTGACTTTTGGCAATTCACTCAAAAATGGTGCCAAAAGGTTGAAAATGCTCCCCTGAAAGGTTTGGCACTCGAAACAGAAGGCTTTTTATCACAGGACAAGAAATCAGCCCTCAAAAACTTAACCGGCAGAAAATATTGTTTTTCAAGAAATCCCTAAGCCCCGGGGTCACAATTTCAGCAAAAATCTGACTTTTGGCAATTCACTCAAAAATGGTGCCAACCGGTTGCAAATGCTCCCCTGAAAGCTTTGGCACTCGAAACAGAAGGCTTTTTATCACAGGACAAGAAATTAGCCCTCAAAAACTTAACTGGGAGAAAATATTTTTTTGAAAAAATCCCTAACCCCCGGGGTCACAATTTCAGCAAAAATCTGACTTTTGGCAATTCACTCAAAAATGGTGCCAAAAGCTTGAAAATGCTCCCCTGAAAGGTTTGGCACTCGAAACAGAAGGCTTTTTATCACAGGACAAGAAATCAGCCCTCAAAAACTTAACCGGCAGAAAATATTGTTTTTCAAGAAATCCCTAACCCCCGGGGTCACAATTTCAGCAAAAATCTGACTTTTGGCAATTCACTCAAAAATGGTGCCAAAAGCATGAAAATGCTCTCCTGAAAGGTTTGGCACTCAAAACAGAAGGCTTTTTATCACAGGACAAAAAATCAGCCCTCAAAAACTTAACCGGCAGAAAATATTTCAGAAACAATCTGACTTTTGGCAATTCACTCAAAAATGGTGCCAAAAGCTTGAAAATGCTCCCCTGAAAGGTTTGGCACTCGAAACAGAAGGCTTTTTATCACAGGACAAGAAATCAGCCCTCAAAAACTTAACCGGCAGAAAATATTTTTTTGAAAAAATCCCTAAGCCCCGGGGTCACAATTTCATCAAAAATCTGACTTTTGGCAATTCACTCAAAAATGGTGCCAACCGGTTGCAAATGCTCCCCTGAAAGCTTTGGCACTCGAAACAGAAGGCTTTTTATCACAGGACAAGAAATCAGCCCTCAAAAACTTAACCGGCAGAAAATATTTTTTTGAAAAAATCCCTAACCCCCGGGGTCACAATTTCAGCAAAAATCTGACTTTTGGCAATTCACTCAAAAATGGTGCCAAAAGGTTGAAAATGCTCCCCTGAAAGGTTTGGCACTCGAAACAGAAGGCTTTTTATCACAGGACAAGAAATCAGCCCTCAAAAACTTAACCGGCAGAAAATATTGTTTTTCAAGAAATCCCTAAGCCCCGGGGTCACAATTTCAGCAAAAATCTGACTTTTGGCAATTCACTCAAAAATGGTGCCAACCGGTTGCAAATGCTCCCCTGAAAGCTTTGGCACTCGAAACAGAAGGCTTTTTATCACAGGACAAGAAATTAGCCCTCAAAAACTTAACTGGGAGAAAATATTTTTTTGAAAAAATCCCTAACCCCCGGGGTCACAATTTCAGCAAAAATCTGACTTTTGGCAATTCACTCAAAAATGGTGCCAAAAGCTTGAAAATGCTCCCCTGAAAGGTTTGGCACTCGAAACAGAAGGCTTTTTATCACAGGACAAGAAACCAGCCCTCAAAAACTTAACCGGCAGAAAATATTGTTTTTCAAGAAATCCCTAACCCCCGGGGTCACAATTTCAGCAAAAATCTGACTTTTGGCAATTCACTCAAAAATGGTGCCAACCGGTTGCAAATGCTCCCCTGAAAGCTTTGGCACTCGAAACAGAAGGCTTTTTATCACAGGACAAGAAACCAGCCCTCAAAAACTTAACCGGCAGAAAATATTTTTTTTCAAGAAATCCCTAACCCCCGGGGTCACAATTTCAGCAAAAATCTGACTTTTGGCAATTCAGTCAAAAATGGTGCCAAAAGCTTGAAAATGCTCCCCTGAAAGGTTTGGCACTCGAAACAGAAGGCTTTTTATCACAGGACAAGAAATCAGCCCTCAAAAACTTAACCGGCAGAAAATATTTTTTTGAAAAAATCCCTAACCCCCGGGGTCACAATTTCAGCAAAAATCTGACTTTTGGCAATTCAGTCAAAAATGGTGCCAAAAGCTTGAAAATGCTCCCCTGAAAGGTTTGGCACTCGAAACAGAAGGCTTTTTATCACAGGACAAGAAATCAGCCCTCAAAAACTTAACCGGCAGAAAATATTTTTTTGAAAAAATCCCTAACCCCCGGGGTCACAATTTCAGTAAAAATCTGACTTTTGGCAATTCACTCAAAAATGGTGCCAACCGGTTGCTAATGCTCCCCTGAAAGATTTGGCGATAAAAACAAAAGGCTTTTTATCACAGGACAAGAAATCAGCCCTCAAAAACTTAACCGGCAGAAAATATTTTTTGAAAAAATCCCTAACCCCCGGGGTCACAATTTCAGCAAAAATCTGACTTTTGGCAATTCACTCAAAAATGGTGCAAAAAGCTTGAAAATGCTCCCCTGAAAGGTTTGGCACTCGAAACAGAAGGCTTTTTATCACAGGACAAGAAATCAGCCCTCAAAAACTTAACCGGCAGAAAATATTTTTTTGAAAAAATCCCTAACCCCCGGGGTCACAATTTCAGCAAAAATCTGACTTTTGGCAATTCAGTCAAAAATGGTGCAAAAAGCTTGAAAATGCTCCCCTGAAAGGTTTGGCACTCGAAACAGAAGGCTTTTTATCACAGGACAAGAAATCAGCCCTCAAAAACTTAACCGGCAGAAAATATTTTTTTGAAAAAATCCCTAACCCCCGGGGTCACAATTTCAGCAAAAATCTGACTTTTGGCAATTCACTCAAAAATGGTGCCAACCGGTTGCTAATGCTCCCCTGAAAGATTTGGCGATGAAAACAAAAGGCTTTTTATCACAGGACAAGAAATCAGCCCTCAAAAACTTAACCGGCAGAAAATATTTTTTGAAAAAATCCCTAACCCCCGGGGTCACAATTTCAGCAAAAATCTGACTTTTGGAAATTCAGTCAAAAATGGTGCCAAAAGCTTGAAAATGCTCCCCTGAAAGGTTTGGCACTCGAAACAGAAGGCTTTTTATCACAGGACAAGAAATCAGCCCTCAAAAACTTAACCGGCAGAATATTTTTTTTTCAAGAAATCGCTAACCCCCGGGGTCACAATTTCAGCAAAAATCTGACTTTTGGCAATTCACTCAAAAATGGTGCCAACCGGTTGCTAATGCTCCCCTGAAAGCTTTGGCACTCGAAACAGAAGGCTTTTTATCACAGGACAAGAAATCAGCCCTCAAAAACTTAACCGGCAGAAAATATTTTTTTGAAAAAATCCCTAAGCCCCGGGGTCACAATTTCATCAAAAATCTGACTTTGGGCAATTAACTCAAAAATGGTGCCAACCGGTTGCTAATGCTCCCCTGAAAGGTTTGGCACTCGAAACAGAAGGCTTTTTATCACAGGACAAGAAATCAGCCCTCAAAAACTTCACCGGCAGAAAATATTTTTTTGAAAAAATCCCTAACCCCCGGGGTCACAATTTCAGCAAAAATCTGACTTTTGGCAATTCACTCAAAAATGGTGCCAACCGGTTGCAAATGCTCCCCTGAAAGCTTTGGCGATGAAAACAGAAGGCTTTTTATCACAGGACAAGAAATCAGCCCTCAAAAACTTAACCGGCAGAAAATATTTTTTTGAAAAAATCCCTAACCCCCGGGGTCACAATTTCAGCAAAAATCTGACTTTTGGCAATTCAGTAAAAAATGGTGCCAAAAGCTTGAAAATGCTCCCCTGAAAGGTTTGGCACTCGAAACAGAAGGCTTTTTATCACAGGACAAGAAATCAGCCCTCAAAAACTTAACCGGCAGAAAATATTTTTTTGAAAAAATCCCTAACCCCCGGGGTCACAATTTCAGCAAAAATCTGACTTTTGGCAATTCAGTCAAAAATGGTGCCAAAAGCTTGAAAATGCTCCCCTGAAAGGTTTGGCACTCGAAACAGAAGGCTTTTTATCACAGGACAAGAAATCAGCCCTCAAAAACTTAACCGGCAGAATATTTTTTTTTCAAGAAATCGCTAACCCCCAGGGTCACAATTTCAGTAAAAATCTGACTTTTGGCAATTCACTCAAAAATGGTGCCAACCGGTTGCTAATGCTCCCCTGAAAGATTTGGCGATGAAAACAAAAGGCTTTTTATCACAGGACAAGAAATCAGCCCTCAAAAACTTAACCGGCAGAAAATATTTTTTGAAAAAATCCCTAACCCCCGGGGTCACAATTTCAGCAAAAATCTGACTTTTGGCAATTCAGTCAAAAATGGTGCCAAAAGCTTGAAAATGCTCCCCTGAAAGGTTTGGCACTCGAAACAGAAGGCTTTTTATCACAGGACAAGAAATCAGCCCTCAAAAACTTAACCGGCAGAATATTTTTTTTTCAAGAAATCGCTAACCCCCGGGGTCACAATTTCAGCAAAAATCTGACTTTTGGCAATTCACTCAAAAATGGTGACAACCGGTTGCTAATGCTCCCCTGAAAGCTTTGGCACTCGAAACAGAAGGCTTTTTATCACAGGACAAGAAATCAGCCCTCAAAAACTTAACCGGCAGAAAATATTTTTTTGAAAAAATCCCTAAGCCCCGGGGTCACAATTTCATCAAAAATCTGACTTTGGGCAATTAACTCAAAAATGGTGCCAAAAGGTTGAAAATGCTCCCCTGAAAGGTTTGGCACTCGAAACAGAAGGCTTTTTATCACAGGACAAGAAATCAGCCCTCAAAAACTTAACCGGCAGAAAATATTTTTTTCAAGAAATCCCTAACCCCCGGGGTCACAATTTCATCAAAAATCTGACTTTTGGCGATTCACTCAAAAATGGTGCCAAAAGCTTGAAAATGCTCCCCTGAAAGGTTTGGCACTCGAAACAGAAGGCTTTTTATCACAGGACAAGAAATCAGCCCTCAAAAACTTCACCGGCAGAAAATATTTTTTTGAAAAAATCCCTAACCCCCGGGGTCACAATTTCAGCAAAAATCTGACTTTTGGCAATTCACTCAAAAATGGTGCCAACCGGTTGCAAATGCTCCCCTGAAAGCTTTGGCGATGAAAACAGAAGGCTTTTTATCACAGGACAAGAAATCAGCCCTCAAAAACTTAACCGGCAGAAAATATTTTTTTGAAAAAATCCCTAACCCCCGGGGTCACAATTTCAGCAAAAATCTGACTTTTGGCAATTCAGTCAAAAATGGTGCAAAAAGCTTGAAAATGCTCCCCTGAAAGGTTTGGCACTCGAAACAGAAGGCTTTTTATCACAGGACAAGAAATCAGCCCTCAAAAACTTAACCGGCAGAAAATATTTTTTTGAAAAAATCCCTAAGCCCCGGAGTCACAATTTCAGCAAAAATCTGACTTTTGGCAATTCACTCAGAAATGGTGCCAACCGGTTGCTAATGCTCCCCTGAAAGCTTTGGCGATGAAAACAGAAGGCTTTTTATCACAGGACAAGAAATCAGCCCTCAAAAAGTTAACCGGCAGAAAATATTTTTTTGAAAAAATCCCTAAGCCCCGGGGTCACAATTTCATCAAAAATCTGACTTTCGGCAATTAACTCAAAAATGGTGCCAACCGGTTGCAAATGCTCCCCTGAAAGCTTTGGCACTCGAAACAGAAGGCTTTTTATCACAGGACAAGAAATCAGCCCTCAAAAACTTAACCGGCAGAAAATATTTTTTTCAAGAAATCCCTAACCCCCGGGGTCACAATTTCATCAAAAATCTGACTTTTGGCAATTCAGTCAAAAATGGTGCAAAAAGCTTGAAAATGCTCCCCTGAAAGATTTGGCACTCGAAACAGAAGGCTTTTTATCACAGGACAAGAAATCAGCCCTCAAAAACTTAACCGGCAGAAAATATTTTTTTGAAAAAATCCCTAAGCCCCGGAGTCACAATTTCAGCAAAAATCTGACTTTTGGCAATTCACTCAAAAATGGTGCCAACCGGTTGCTAATGCTCCCCTGAAAGCTTTGGCGATGAAAACAGAAGGCTTTTTATCACAGGACAAGAAATCAGCCCTCAAAAAGTTAACCGGCAGAAAATATTTTTTTGAAAAAATCCCTAAGCCCCGGGGTCACAATTTCATCAAAAATCTGACTTTCGGCAATTAACTCAAAAATGGTGCCAACCGGTTGCAAATGCTCCCCTGAAAGCTTTGGCACTCGAAACAGAAGGCTTTTTATCACAGGACAAGAAATCAGCCCTCAAAAACTTAACCGGCAGAAAATATTTTTTTCAAGAAATCCCTAACCCCCGGGGTCACAATTTCATCAAAAATCTGACTTTTGGCGATTCACTCAAAAATGGTGCCAACCGGTTGCTAATGCTCCCCTGAAAGGTTTGGCACTCGAAACAGAAGGCTTTTTATCACAGGACAAGAAATCAGCCCTCAAAAACTTCACCGGCAGAAAATATTTTTTTGAAAAAATCCCTAACCCCCGGGGTCACAATTTCAGCAAAAATCTGACTTTTGGCAATTCACTCAAAAATGGTGCCAACCGGTTGCAAATGCTCCCCTGAAAGCTTTGGCGATGAAAACAGAAGGCTTTTTATCACAGGACAAGAAATCAGCCCTCAAAAACTTAACCGGCAGAAAATATTTTTTTGAAAAAATCCCTAACCCCCGGGGTCACAATTTCAGCAAAAATCTGACTTTTGGCAATTCAGTCAAAAATGGTGCAAAAAGCTTGAAAATGCTCCCCTGAAAGGTTTGGCACTCGAAACAGAAGGCTTTTTATCACAGGACAAGAAATCAGCCCTCAAAAACTTAACCGGCAGAAAATATTTTTTTGAAAAAATCCCTAAGCCCCGGAGTCACAATTTCAGCAAAAATCTGACTTTTGGCAATTCACTCAAAAATGGTGCCAACCGGTTGCTAATGCTCCCCTGAAAGCTTTGGAGATGAAAACAAAAGGCTTTTTATCACAGGACAAGAAATCAGCCCTCAAAAACTTAACCGGCAGAAAATATTTTTTTGAAAAAATCCCTAACCCCCGGGGTCACAATTTCAGCAAAAATCTGACTTTTGGCAATTCACTCAAAAATGGTGCCAAAAGCTTGAAAATGCTCCCCTGAAAGGTTTGGCACTCGAAACAGAAGGCTTTTTATCACAGGACAAGAAATCAGCCCTCAAAAACTTAACCGGCAGAATATTTTTTTTTCAAGAAATCGCTAACCCCCGGGGTCACAATTTCAGCAAAAATCTGACTTTTGGCAATTCACTCAAAAATGGTGCCAACCGGTTGCTAATGCTCCCCTGAAAGCTTTGGCACTCGAAACAGAAGGCTTTTTATCACAGGACAAGAAATCAGCCCTCAAAAACTTAACCGGCAGAAAATATTTTTTTGAAAAAATCCCTAAGCCCCGGGGTCACAATTTCATCAAAAATCTGACTTTGGGCAATTAACTCAAAAATGGTGCCAACCGGTTGCAAATGCTCCCCTGAAAGCTTTGGCACTCGAAACAGAAGGCTTTTTATCACAGGACAAGAAATCAGCCCTCAAAAACTTAACCGGCAGAAAATATTTTTTTCAAGAAATCCCTAAGCCCCGGGGTCACAATTTCATCAAAAATCTGACTTTTGGCAATTCACTCAAAAATGGTGCCAACCGGTTGCAAATGCTCCCCTGAAAGCTTTGGCACTCGAAACAGAAGGCTTTTTATCACAGGACAAGAAATCAGCCCTCAAAAACTTAACCGGCAGAAAATATTTTTTTGAAAAAATCCCTAAGCCCCGGGGTCACAATTTCATCAAAAATCTGACTTTTGGCAATTCACTCAAAAATGGTGCCAAAAGCTTGAAAATGCTCCCCTGAAAGGTTTGGCACTCGAAACAGAAGGCTTTTTATCACAGGACAAGAAATCAGCCCTCAAAAACTTAACCGGCAGAAAATATTTTTTTCACGAAATCCCTAAGCCCCGGGGTCACAATTTCATCAAAAATCTGACTTTTGGCAATTCACTCAAAAATGGTGCCAAAAGCTTGAAAATGCTCCCCTGAAAGCTTTGGCACTCGAAACAGAAGGCTTTTTATCACAGGACAAGAAATCAGCCCTCAAAAACTTCACCGGCAGAAAATATTTTTTTGAAAAAATCCCTAACCCCCGGGGTCACAATTTCAGCAAAAATCTGACTTTTGGCAATTCACTCAAAAATGGTGCCAACCGGTTGCAAATGCTCCCCTGAAAGCTTTGGCGATGAAAACAGAAGGCTTTTTATCACAGGACAAGAAATCAGCCCTCAAAAACTTAACCGGCAGAAAATATTTTTTTGAAAAAATCCCTAACCCCCGGGGTCACAATTTCAGCAAAAATCTGACTTTTGGCAATTCAGTCAAAAATGGTGCAAAAAGCTTGAAAATGCTCCCCTGAAAGGTTTGGCACTCGAAACAGAAGGCTTTTTATCACAGGACAAGAAATCAGCCCTCAAAAACTTAACCGGCAGAAAATATTTTTTTGAAAAAATCCCTAAGCCCCGGAGTCACAATTTCAGCAAAAATCTGACTTTTGGCAATTCACTCAAAAATGGTGCCAACCGGTTGCTAATGCTCCCCTGAAAGCTTTGGCGATGAAAACAGAAGGCTTTTTATCACAGGACAAGAAATCAGCCCTCAAAAACTTAACCGGCAGAAAATATTTTTTTGAAAAAATCCCTAAGCCCCGGGGTCACAATTTCATCAAAAATCTGACTTTGGGCAATTAACTCAAAAATGGTGCCAACCGGTTGCAAATGCTCCCCTGAAAGCTTTGGCACTCGAAACAGAAGGCTTTTTATCACAGGACAAGAAATCAGCCCTCAAAAACTTAACCGGCAGAAAATATTTTTTTCAAGAAATCCCTAACCCCCGGGGTCACAATTTCATCAAAAATCTGACTTTTGGCGATTCACTCAAAAATGGTGCCAACCGGTTGCTAATGCTCCCCTGAAAGGTTTGGCACTCGAAACAGAAGGCTTTTTATCACAGGACAAGAAATCAGCCCTCAAAAACTTCACCGGCAGAAAATATTTTTTTGAAAAAATCCCTAACCCCCGGGGTCACAATTTCAGCAAAAATCTGACTTTTGGCAATTCACTCAAAAATGGTGCCAACCGGTTGCAAATGCTCCCCTGAAAGCTTTGGCGATGAAAACAGAAGGCTTTTTATCACAGGACAAGAAATCAGCCCTCAAAAACTTAACCGGCAGAAAATATTTTTTTGAAAAAATCCCTAACCCCCGGGGTCACAATTTCAGCAAAAATCTGACTTTTGGCAATTCACTCAAAAATGGTGCAAAAAGCTTGAAAATGCTCCCCTGAAAGGTTTGGCACTCGAAACAGAAGGCTTTTTATCACAGGACAAGAAATCAGCCCTCAAAAACTTAACCGGCAGAAAATATTTTTTTGAAAAAATCCCTAAGCCCCGGAGTCACAATTTCAGCAGAAATCTGACTTTTGGCAATTCACTCAAAAATGGTGCCAACCGGTTGCTAATGCTCCCCTGAAAGCTTTGGCGATGAAAACAAAAGGCTTTTTATCACAGGACAAGAAATCAGCCCTCAAAAACTTAACCGGCAGAAAATATTTTTTTGAAAAAATCCCTAAGCCCCGGGGTCACAATTTCATCAAAAATCTGACTTTGGGCAATTAACTCAAAAATGGTGCCAACCGGTTGCAAATGCTCCCCTGAAAGCTTTGGCACTCGAAACAGAAGGCTTTTTATCACAGGACAAGAAATCAGCCCTCAAAAACTTAACCGGCAGAAAATATTTTTTTCAAGAAATCCCTAACCCCCGGGGTCACAATTTCATCAAAAATCTGACTTTTGGCGATTCACTCAAAAATGGTGCCAACCGGTTGCTAATGCTCCCCTGAAAGGTTTGGCACTCGAAACAGAAGGCTTTTTATCACAGGACAAGAAATCAGCCCTCAAAAACTTAACCGGCAGAAAATATTTTTTTGAAAAAATCCCTAACCCCCGGGGTCACAATTTCAGCAAAAATCTGACTTTTGGCAATTCAGTCAAAAATGGTGCAAAAAGCTTGAAAATGCTCCCCTGAAAGGTTTGGCACTCGAAACAGAAGGCTTTTTATCACAGGACAAGAAATCAGCCCTCAAAAACTTAACCGGCAGAAAATATTTTTTTGAAAAAATCCCTAACCCCCGGAGTCACAATTTCAGCAAAAATCTGACTTTTGGCAATTCACTCAAAAATGGTGCCAACCGGTTGCTAATGCTCCCCTGAAAGCTTTGGCGATGAAAACAAAAGGCTTTTTATCACAGGACAAGAAATCAGCCCTCAAAAACTTAACCGGCAGAAAATATTTTTTTGAAAAAATCCCTAACCCCCGGGGTCACAATTTCAGCAAAAATCTGACTTTTGGCAATTCACTCAAAAATGGTGCCAAAAGCTTGAAAATGCTCCCCTGAAAGGTTTGGCACTCGAAACAGAAGGCTTTTTATCACAGGACAAGAAATCAGCCCTCAAAAACTTAACCGGCAGAATATTTTTTTTTCAAGAAATCGCTAACCCCCGGGGTCACAATTTCAGCAAAAATCTGACTTTTGGCAATTCACTCAAAAATGGTGCCAACCGGTTGCAAATGCTCCCCTGAAAGCTTTGGCACTCGAAACAGAAGGCTTTTTATCACAGGACAAGAAATCAGCCCTCAAAAACTTAACCGGCAGAAAATATTTTTTTCAAGAAATCCCTAAGCCCCGGGGTCACAATTTCATCAAAAATCTGACTTTTGGCAATTCACTCAAAAATGGTGCCAACCGGTTGCAAATGCTCCCCTGAAAGCTTTGGCACTCGAAACAGAAGGCTTTTTATCACAGGACAAGAAATCAGCCCTCAAAAACTTAACCGGCAGAAAATATTTTTTTGAAAAAATCCCTAAGCCCCGGGGTCACAATTTCATCAAAAATCTGACTTTTGGCAATTCACTCAAAAATGGTGCCAAAAGCTTGAAAATGCTCCCCTGAAAGGTTTGGCACTCGAAACAGAAGGCTTTTTATCACAGGACAAGAAATCAGCCCTCAAAAACTTAACCGGCAGAAAATATTTTTTTCACGAAATCCCTAAGCCCCGGGGTCACAATTTCATCAAAAATCTGACTTTTGGCAATTCACTCAAAAATGGTGCCAAAAGCTTGAAAATGCTCCCCTGAAAGCTTTGGCACTCGAAACAGAAGGCTTTTTATCACAGGACAAGAAATCAGCCCTCAAAAACTTAACCGGCAGAAAATATTTTTTTGAAAAAATCCCTAACCCCCGGGGTCACAATTTCAGCAAAAATCTGACTTTTGGCAATTCACTCAAAAATGGTGCCAAAAGCTTGAAAATGCTCCCCTGAAAACTTGGGCAATGGAAACAGAAGGCTTTTTATCACAGGACAAGAATTCAGCCCTCAAAAAGTTAACCGGCAGAAAATATTTTTTTGAAGAAATCCCTAACCCCCGGGGTCACAATTTCAGCAAAAATCTGACTTTTGGCAATTCACTAAAAAATGGTGCCAAAAGCTTGAAAATTCTCTCCTGAAAGGTTTGGCACTCGAAACAGAAGGCTTTTTATCACAGGACAAGAAATCAGCCCTCAAAAACTTAACCGGCAGAAAATATTTCAGAAACAATCTGACTTTTGGCAATTAACTCAAAAATGGTGCCAAAAGCTTGAAAATGCTCTCCTGAAAGGTTTGGCACTCGAAACAGAAGGCTTTTTATCACAGGACAAGAAATCAGCCCTCAAAAAGTTAACCGGCAGAAAATATTTTTTTGAAGAAATCCCTAAGCCCCGGGGTCACAATTTCAGCAAAAATCTGACTTTTGGCAATTAACTAAAAAATGGTGCCAACTGGTTGCAAATGCTCCCCTAAAAGCTTTGGCACTCGAAACAGAAGGCTTTTTATCACAGGACTAGAAATCAGCCCTCAAAAACTTAACCGGCAGAAAATATTTTTTTCAAGAAATCCCTAACCCCCGGGGTCACAATTTCAGCAAAAATCTGACTTTTGGCAATTCACTCAAAAATGGTGCCAAAAGCTTGAAAATGCTCTCCTGAAAGGTTTGGCACTCGAAACAGAAGGCTTTTTATCACAGGACAAGAAATCAGCCCTCAAAAACTTAACCGGCAGAAAATATTTTTTTGAAAAAATCCCTAAGCCCCGGCGTCACAATTTCAGCAAAAATCTGACTTTTGGCAATTCACTCAAAAATGGTGCAAAAAGCTTGAAAATGCTCCCCTGAAAGGTTTGGCACTCGAAACAGAAGGCTTTTTATCACAGGACAAGAAATCAGCCCTCAAAAACTTAACCGGCAGAAAATATTTTTTTGAAAAAATCCCTAAGCCCCGGAGTCACAATTTCAGCAAAAATCTGACTTTTGGCAATTCACTCAAAAATGGTGCCAACCGGTTGCTAATGCTCCCCTGAAAGCTTTGGCGATGAAAACAAAAGGCTTTTTATCACAGGACAAGAAATCAGCCCTCAAAAACTTAACCGGCAGAAAATATTTTTTTGAAAAAATCCCTAAGCCCCGGGGTCACAATTTCATCAAAAATCTGACTTTGGGCAATTAACTCAAAAATGGTGCCAACCGGTTGCAAATGCTCCCCTGAAAGCTTTGGCACTCGAAACAGAAGGCTTTTTATCACAGGACAAGAAATCAGCCCTCAAAAACTTAACCGGCAGAAAATATTTTTTTCAAGAAATCCCTAACCCCCGGGGTCACAATTTCATCAAAAATCTGACTTTTGGCGATTCACTCAAAAATGGTGCCAACCGGTTGCTAATGCTCCCCTGAAAGGTTTGGCACTCGAAACAGAAGGCTTTTTATCACAGGACAAGAAATCAGCCCTCAAAAACTTCACCGGCAGAAAATATTTTTTTGAAAAAATCCCTAACCCCCGGGGCCACAATTTCAGCAAAAATCTGACTTTTGGCAATTCACTCAAAAATGGTGCCAACCGGTTGCAAATGCTCCCCTGAAAGCTTTGGCGATGAAAACAGAAGGCTTTTTATCACAGGACAAGAAATCAGCCCTCAAAAACTTAACCGGCAGAAAATATTTTTTTGAAAAAATCCCTAACCCCCGGGGTCACAATTTCAGCAAAAATCTGACTTTTGGCAATTCAGTCAAAAATGGTGCAAAAAGCTTGAAAATGCTCCCCTGAAAGGTTTGGCACTCGAAACAGAAGGCTTTTTATCACAGGACAAGAAATCAGCCCTCAAAAACTTAACCGGCAGAAAATATTTTTTTGAAAAAATCCCTAACCCCCGGAGTCACAATTTCAGCAAAAATCTGACTTTTGGCAATTCACTCAAAAATGGTGCCAACCGGTTGCTAATGCTCCCCTGAAAGCTTTGGCGATGAAAACAAAAGGCTTTTTATCACAGGACAAGAAATCAGCCCTCAAAAACTTAACCGGCAGAAAATATTTTTTTGAAAAAATCCCTAACCCCCGGGGTCACAATTTCAGCAAAAATCTGACTTTTGGCAATTCACTCAAAAATGGTGCCAAAAGCTTGAAAATGCTCCCCTGAAAGGTTTGGCACTCGAAACAGAAGGCTTTTTATCACAGGACAAGAAATCAGCCCTCAAAAACTTAACCGGCAGAATATTTTTTTTTCAAGAAATCGCTAACCCCCGGGGTCACAATTTCAGCAAAAATCTGACTTTTGGCAATTCACTCAAAAATGGTGCCAACCGGTTGCAAATGCTCCCCTGAAAGCTTTGGCACTCGAAACAGAAGGCTTTTTATCACAGGACAAGAAATCAGCCCTCAAAAACTTAACCGGCAGAAAATATTTTTTTCAAGAAATCCCTAAGCCCCGGGGTCACAATTTCATCAAAAATCTGACTTTTGGCAATTCACTCAAAAATGGTGCCAACCGGTTGCAAATGCTCCCCTGAAAGCTTTGGCACTCGAAACAGAAGGCTTTTTATCACAGGACAAGAAATCAGCCCTCAAAAACTTAACCGGCAGAAAATATTTTTTTGAAAAAATCCCTAAGCCCCGGGGTCACAATTTCATCAAAAATCTGACTTTTGGCAATTCACTCAAAAATGGTGCCAAAAGCTTGAAAATGCTCCCCTGAAAGGTTTGGCACTCGAAACAGAAGGCTTTTTATCACAGGACAAGAAATCAGCCCTCAAAAACTTAACCGGCAGAAAATATTTTTTTCACGAAATCCCTAAGCCCCGGGGTCACAATTTCATCAAAAATCTGACTTTTGGCAATTCACTCAAAAATGGTGCCAAAAGCTTGAAAATGCTCCCCTGAAAGCTTTGGCACTCGAAACAGAAGGCTTTTTATCACAGGACAAGAAATCAGCCCTCAAAAACTTAACCGGCAGAAAATATTTTTTTGAAAAAATCCCTAACCCCCGGGGTCACAATTTCAGCAAAAATCTGACTTTTGGCAATTCACTCAAAAATGGTGCCAAAAGCTTGAAAATGCTCCCCTGAAAACTTGGGCAATGGAAACAGAAGGCTTTTTATCACAGGACAAGAATTCAGCCCTCAAAAAGTTAACCGGCAGAAAATATTTTTTTGAAGAAATCCCTAACCCCCGGGGTCACAATTTCAGCAAAAATCTGACTTTTGGCAATTCACTAAAAAATGGTGCCAAAAGCTTGAAAATTCTCTCCTGAAAGGTTTGGCACTCGAAACAGAAGGCTTTTTATCACAGGACAAGAAATCAGCCCTCAAAAACTTAACCGGCAGAAAATATTTCAGAAACAATCTGACTTTTGGCAATTAACTCAAAAATGGTGCCAAAAGCTTGAAAATGCTCTCCTGAAAGGTTTGGCACTCGAAACAGAAGGCTTTTTATCACAGGACAAGAAATCAGCCCTCAAAAAGTTAACCGGCAGAAAATATTTTTTTGAAGAAATCCCTAAGCCCCGGGGTCACAATTTCAGCAAAAATCTGACTTTTGGCAATTAACTAAAAAATGGTGCCAACTGGTTGCAAATGCTCCCCTAAAAGCTTTGGCACTCGAAACAGAAGGCTTTTTATCACAGGACAAGAAATCAGCCCTCAAAAACTTAACCGGCAGAAAATATTTTTTTCAAGAAATCCCTAACCCCCGGGGTCACAATTTCAGCAAAAATCTGACTTTTGGCAATTCACTCAAAAATGGTGCCAAAAGCTTGAAAATGCTCTCCTGAAAGGTTTGGCACTCGAAACAGAAGGCTTTTTATCACAGGACAAGAAATCAGCCCTCAAAAACTTAACCGGCAGAAAATATTTTTTTGAAAAAATCCCTAAGCCCCGGCGTCACAATTTCAGCAAAAATCTGACTTTTGGCAATTCACTCAAAAATGGTGCCAAAAGCTTGAAAATGCTCCCCTGAAAGGTTTGGCACTCGAAACAGAAGGCTTTTTATCACAGGACAAGAAATCAGCCCTCAAAAACTTAACCAGCAGAAAATATTTTTTTGAAAAAATCCCTAACCCCCGGGGTCACAATTTCAGCAAAAATCTGACTTTTGGCAATTCACTCAAAAATGGTGCCAAAAGCTTGAAAATGCTCTCCTGAAAGGTTTGGCACTCGAAACAGAAGGCTTTTTATCACAGGACAAGAAATCAGCCCTCAAAAAGTTAACCGGCAGAAAATATTTTTTTGAAGAAATCCCTAACCCACGGAGTCACAATTTCAGCAAAAATCTGACTTTTGGCAATTCACTCAAAAATGGTGCCAACCGGTTGCTAATGCTCCCCTGAAAGCTTTGGCGATGAAAACAGAAGGCTTTTTATCACAGGACAAGAAATCAGCCCTCAAAAACTTAACCGGCAGAAAATATTTTTCTCAAGAAATCCCTAACCCCCGGGGCCACAATTTCAGCAAAAATCTGACTTTTGGCAATTCACTCAAAAATGGTGCCAAAAGCTTGAAAATTCTCTCCTGAAAGGTTTGGCACTCGAAACAGAAGGCTTTTTATCACAGGACAAGAAATCAGCCCTCAAAAACTTAACCGGCAGAAAATATTTTTTTGAAAAAATCCCTAACCCCCGGGGTCACAATTTCAGCAACAATCTGACTTTTGGCAATTCACTCAAAAATGGTGCCAAAAGCTTGAAAATGCTCCCCTGAAAGGTTTGGCACTCGAAACAGAAGGCTTTTTATCACAGGACAAGAAATCAGCCCTCAAAAACTTAACCAGCAGAAAATATTTTTTTGAAAAAATCCCTAAGCCCCGGAGTCACAATTTCATCAAAAATCTGACTTTTGGCAATTCACTCAAAAATGGTGCCAACCGGTTGCAAATGCTCCCCTGAAAGCTTTGGCAGTCGAAACAGAAGGCTTTTTATCACAGGACAAGAAATCAGCCCTCAAAAACTTAACCGGCAGAAAATATTTTTTTGAAAAAATCCCTAACCTCCGGGGTCACAATTTCAGCAAAAATCTGACTTTTGGCAATTCACTCAAAAATGGTGCCAAAAGCTTGAAACTGCTCTCCTGAAAGGTTTGGCACTCGAAACAGAAGGCTTTTTATCACAGGACAAGAAATCAGCCCTCAAAAAGTTACCCGGCAGAAAATATTTTTTTGAAGAAATCCCTAACCCCCGGGTCACAATTTCAGCAAAAATCTGACTTTTGGCAATTCACTCAAAAATGGTACCAACCGGTTGCTAATGCTCCCCTGAAAGCTTTGGCGATGAAAACAGAAGGCTTTTTATCACAGGACAAGAAATCAACCCTCAAAAACTTAACCGGCAGAAAATATTTTTTTCAAGAAATCGTTAACCCCCGGGGTCACAATTTCAGCAAAATTCTGACTTTTGGCAATTCACTCAAAAATGGTGCCAAAAGCTTGAAAATGCTCCCCTGAAAGGTTTGGCACTCGAAACAGAAGGATTTTTATCACAGGACAAGAAATCAGCCCTCAAAAACTTAAGCGGCGCAAAATATTTTTTTTGAAAAAATCCCTAACCCCCGGGGTCACAATTTCAGCAAAAATCTGACTTTTGGCAATTCAGTCAAAAATGGTGCCAAAAGCTTGAAAATGCTCCCCTGAAAGGTTTGGCACTCGAAACAGAAGGCTTTTTATCACAGGACAAGAAATCAGCCCTCAAAAACGTAACCGGCAGAAAATATTTTTTTGAAAAAATCCCTAACCCCCGGGGTCACAATTTCAGCAAAAATCTGACTTTTGGCAATTCACTCAAAAATTGTGCCAACCGGTTGCTAATGCTCCCCTGAAAGCTTTGGCGATGAAAACAGAAGGCTTTTTATCACAGGACAAGAAATCAGCCCTCAAAAACTTAACCGGCAGAAAATATTTTTTTGAAAAAATCCCTAAGCCCCGGAGTCACAATTTCAGCAAAAATCTGACTTTTGGCAATTCACTCAAAAATGGTGCCAACCGGTTGCTAATGCTCCCCTGAAAGCTTTGGCGATGAAAACAGAAGGCTTTTTATCACAGGACAAGAAATCAGCCCTCAAAAACTTAACCGGCAGAAAATATTTTTTTCAAGAAATCCCTAACCCCCGGGGTCACAATTTCAGCAAAAATCTAACTTTTGGCAATTCACTCAAAAATGGTGCCAAAAGCTTGAAAATGCTC
This sequence comes from Podarcis vaucheri, assembly GCF_965113315.1. Taxonomy (NCBI): domain Eukaryota; kingdom Metazoa; phylum Chordata; class Lepidosauria; order Squamata; family Lacertidae; genus Podarcis; species Podarcis vaucheri. The sequence continues at coordinate 14,878,680 of NC_138748.1, forward strand.
TCCTGAAAGGTTTGGCACTCGAAACAGAAGGCTTTTTATCACAGGACAAGAAATCAGCCCTCAAAAACTTAACCGGCAGAAAATATTTTTTTGAAAAAATCCCTAAGCCCCGGAGTCACAATTTCATCAAAAATCTGACTTTTGGCAATTCACTCAAAAATGGTGCCAACCGGTTGCAAATGCTCCCCTGAAAGCTTTGGCACTCGAAACAGAAGGCTTTTTATCACAGGACAAGAAATCAGCCCTCAAAAACTTAACCGGCAGAAAATATTTTTTTGAAAAAATCCCTAACCTCCGGGGTCACAATTTCAGCAAAAATCTGACTTTTGGCAATTCACTCAAAAATGGTGCCAAAAGCTTGAAAATGCTCTCCTGAAAGGTTTGGCACTCGAAACAGAAGGCTTTTTATCACAGGACAAGAAATCAGCCCTCAAAAAGTTAACCGGCAGAAAATATTTTTTTGAAGAAATCCCTAACCCCCGGGTCACAATTTCAGCAAAAATCTGACTTTTGGCGATTCACTCAAAAATGGTGCCAACCGGTTGCTAATGCTCCCCTGAAAGGTTTGGCACTCGAAACAGAAGGCTTTTTATCACAGGACAAGAAATCAGCCCTCAAAAACTTAACCGGCAGAAATTTTTTTTTGAAAAAATCCCTAAGCCCCGGGGTCACAATTTCATCAAAAATCTGACTTTTGGCAATTCACTCAAAAATGGTGCCAACCGGTTGCTAATGCTCCCCTGAAAGCTTTGGCGATGAAAACAGAAGGCTTTTTATCACAGGACAAGAAATCAACCCTCAAAAACTTAACCGGCAGAAAATATTTTTTTGAAAAAATCCCTAAGCCCCGGGGTCACAATTTCATCAAAAATCTGACTTTTGGCAATTCACTCAAAAATGGTGCCAACCGGTTGCAAATGCTCCCCTGAAAGCTTTGGCACTCGAAACAGAAGGCATTTTATCACAGGACAAGAAATCAGCCCTCAAAAACTTAACCGGCAGAAAATATTTTTTTGAAAAAATCCCTAACCCCCGGGGTCACAATTTCATCAAAAATCTGACTTTTGGCAATTCACTCAAAAATGGTGCCAAAAGCTTGAAAATGCTCTCCTGAAAGGTTTGGCACTCGAAACAGAAGGCTTTTTATCACAGGACAAGAAATCAGCCCTCAAAAACTTAACCGGCGCAAAATATTTTTTTGAAAGAATCCCTAAACCCCGGGGTCACAATTTCATCAAAAATCTGACTTTTGGCAATTCACTCAAAAATGGTGCCAAAAGCTTGAAAATGCTCCCCTGAAAGGTTTGGCACTCGAAACAAAAGGCTTTTTATCAGAGGACAAGAAATCAGCCCTCAAAAACTTAACCGGCAGAAAATATTTTTTTCAAGAAATCGCTAACCCCCGGGGTCACAATTTCAGCAAAATTCTGACTTTTGGCAATTCACTCAAAAATGGTGCCAAAAGCTTGAAAATGCTCCCCTGAAAGGTTTGGCACTCGAAACAGAAGGATTTTTATCACAGGACAAGAAATCAGCCCTCAAAAACTTAAGCGGCGCAAAATATTTTTTTTGAAAAAATCCCTAACCCCCGGGGTCACAATTTCAGCAAAAATCTGACTTTTGGCAATTCACTCAAAAATGGTGCCAACCGGTTGCTAATACTCCCCTGAAAGGTCTGGCACTCGAAACAGAAGGCTTTTTATCACAGGACAAGAAATCAGCCCTCAAAAACGTAACCGGCAGAAAATATTTTTTTGAAAAAATCCCTAACCCCCGGGGTCACAATTTCAGCAAAAATCTGACTTTTGGCAATTCACTCAAAAATGGTGCCAACCGGTTGCTAATGCTCCCCTGAAAGCTTTGGCGATGAAAACAGAAGGCTTTTTATCACAGGACAAGAAATCAGCCCTCAAAAACTTAACCGGCAGAAAATATTTTTTTATAAAAATCCCTAACCCCCGGGGTCACAATTTCAGCAAAAATCTGACTTTTGGCAATTCACTCAAAAATGGTGCCAAAAGCTTGAAAATGCTCCCCTGAAAGCTTGGGCGATCAAAAAATAAGGCTTTTTATCACAGGACAAGAAATCAGCCCTCAAAAAGTTAACCGGCAGAAAATATTTTTTTCAAGAAATCCCTAACCCCCGGGGTCACAATTTCAGCAAAAATCTGACTTTTGGCGATTCACTCAAAAATGGTGCCAAAAGCTTGAAAATGCTCCCCTAAAAGGTTTGGCACTCGAAACAGAAGGCTTTTTATCACAGGACAAGAAATCAGCCCTCAAAAACTTAACCGGCAGAAAATATTTTTTTGAAAAAATCCCTAAGCCCCGGGGTCACAATTTCATCAAAAATCTGACTTTTGGCAATTCACTCAAAAATGGTGCCAACCGTTTGCTAATGCTCCCCTGAAAGCTTTGGCGATGAAAACAGAAGGCTTTTTATCACAGGACAAGAAATCAACCCTCAAAAAGTTAACCGGCAGAAAATATTTTTTTGAAAAAATCCCTAACCCTCGGGGTCACAATTTCATCAAAAATCTGACTTTTGGCAATTCAGTCAAAAATGATGCCAAAAGCTTGAAAATGCTCTCCTGAAAGGTTTGGCACTCGAAACAGAAGGCTTTTTATCACAGGACAAGAAATCAGCCCTCAAAAACTTAACCGGCAGAAAATATTTTTTTCAAGAAATCCCTAACCCCCGGGGTCACAATTTCAGCAAAAATCTAACTTTTGGCAATTCACTCAAAAATGGTGCCAAAAGCTTGAAAATGCTCTCCTGAAAGGTTTGGCACTCGAAACAGAAGGCTTTTTATCACAGGACAAGAAATCAGCCCTCAAAAACTTAACCGGCAGAAAATATTTTTTTGAAAAAATCCCTAACCTCCGGGGTCACAATTTCAGCAAAAATCTGACTTTTGGCAATTCAGTCAAAAATGGTGCCAAAAGCTTGAAAATGCTCTCCTGAAAGGTTTGGCACTCGAAACAGAAGGCTTTTTATCACAGGACAAGAAATCAGCCCTCAAAAAGTTAACCGGCAGAAAATATTTTTTTGAAGAAATCCCTAACCCCCGGGTCACAATTTCAGCAAAAATCTGACTTTTGGCGATTCACTCAAAAATGGTGCCAACCGGTTGCTAATGCTCCCCTGAAAGGTTTGGCACTCGAAACAGAAGGCTTTTTATCACAGGACAAGAAATCAGCCCTCAAAAACTTAACCGGCAGAAATTTTTTTTTGAAAAAATCCCTAAGCCCCGGGGTCACAATTTCATCAAAAATCTGACTTTTGGCAATTCACTCAAAAATGGTGCCAACCGGTTGCTAATGCTCCCCTGAAAGCTTTGGCGATGAAAACAGAAGGCTTTTTATCACAGGACAAGAAATCAACCCTCAAAAACTTAACCGGCAGAAAATATTTTTTTGAAAAAATCCCTAAGCCCCGGGGTCACAATTTCATCAAAAATCTGACTTTTGGCAATTCACTCAAAAATGGTGCCAACCGGTTGCAAATGCTCCCCTGAAAGCTTTGGCACTCGAAACAGAAGGCATTTTATCACAGGACAAGAAATCAGCCCTCAAAAACTTAACCGGCAGAAAATATTTTTTTGAAAAAATCCCTAACCCCCGGGGTCACAATTTCATCAAAAATCTGACTTTTGGCAATTCACTCAAAAATGGTGCCAAAAGCTTGAAAATGCTCTCCTGAAAGGTTTGGCACTCGAAACAGAAGGCTTTTTATCACAGGACAAGAAATCAGCCCTCAAAAACTTAACCGGCGCAAAATATTTTTTTGAAAGAATCCCTAAACCCCGGGGTCACAATTTCATCAAAAATCTGACTTTTGGCAATTCACTCAAAAATGGTGCCAAAAGCTTGAAAATGCTCCCCTGAAAGGTTTGGCACTCGAAACAAAAGGCTTTTTATCAGAGGACAAGAAATCAGCCCTCAAAAAGTTAACCGGCAGAAAATATTTTTTTCAAGAAATCCCTAACCCCCGGGGTCACAATTTCATCAAAAATCTGACTTTTGGCAATTCACTCAAAAATGGTGCCAACCGGTTGCTAATGCTCCCCTGAAAGCTTTGGCGATGAAAACAGAAGGCTTTTTATCACAGGACAAGAAATCAGCCCTCAAAAACTTAACCGGCAGAAAATATTTTTTTGAAAAAATCCCTAACCCCCGGGGTCACAATTTCAGCAAAAATCTGACTTTTGGCAATTCACTCAAAAATGGTGCCAAAAGCTTGAAAATGCTCCCCTGAAAGCTTGGGCGATCAAAAAATAAGGCTTTTTATCACAGGACAAGAAATCAGCCCTCAAAAAGTTAACCGGCAGAAAATATTTTTTTCAAGAAATCCCTAACCCCCGGGGTCACAATTTCAGCAAAAATCTGACTTTTGGCGATTCACTCAAAAATGGTGCCAAAAGCTTGAAAATGCTCCCCTAAAAGGTTTGGCACTCGAAACAGAAGGCTTTTTATCACAGGACAAGAAATCAGCCCTCAAAAACTTAACCGGCAGAAAATATTTTTTTGAAAAAATCCCTAAGCCCCGGGGTCACAATTTCATCAAAAATCTGACTTTTGGCAATTCACTCAAAAATGGTGCCAACCGGTTGCTAATGCTCCCCTGAAAGCTTTGGCGATGAAAACAGAAGGCTTTTTATCACAGGACAAGAAATCAACCCTCAAAAAGTTAACCGGCAGAAAATATTTTTTTGAAAAAATCCCTAACCCTCGGGGTCACAATTTCATCAAAAATCTGACTTTTGGCAATTCAGTCAAAAATGATGCCAAAAGCTTGAAAATGCTCTCCTGAAAGGTTTGGCACTCGAAACAGAAGGCTTTTTATCACAGGACAAGAAATCAGCCCTCAAAAACTTAACCGGCAGAAAATATTTTTTTCAAGAAATCCCTAACCCCCGGGGTCACAATTTCAGCAAAAATCTAACTTTTGGCAATTCACTCAAAAATGGTGCCAAAAGCTTGAAAATGCTCTCCTGAAAGGTTTGGCACTCGAAACAGAAGGCTTTTTATCACAGGACAAGAAATCAGCCCTCAAAAACTTAACCGGCAGAAAATATTTTTTTGAAAAAATCCCTAAGCCCCGGAGTCACAATTTCATCAAAAATCTGACTTTTGGCAATTCACTCAAAAATGGTGCCAACCGGTTGCAAATGCTCCCCTGAAAGCTTTGGCACTCGAAACAGAAGGCTTTTTATCACAGGACAAGAAATCAGCCCTCAAAAACTTAACCGGCAGAAAATATTTTTTTGAAAAAATCCCTAACCTCCGGGGTCACAATTTCAGCAAAAATCTGACTTTTGGCAATTCACTCAAAAATGGTGCCAAAAGCTTGAAAATGCTCTCCTGAAAGGTTTGGCACTCGAAACAGAAGGCTTTTTATCACAGGACAAGAAATCAGCCCTCAAAAAGTTAACCGGCAGAAAATATTTTTTTGAAGAAATCCCTAACCCCCGGGTCACAATTTCAGCAAAAATCTGACTTTTGGCGATTCACTCAAAAATGGTGCCAACCGGTTGCTAATGCTCCCCTGAAAGGTTTGGCACTCGAAACAGAAGGCTTTTTATCACAGGACAAGAAATCAGCCCTCAAAAACTTAACCGGCAGAAATTTTTTTTTGAAAAAATCCCTAAGCCCCGGGGTCACAATTTCATCAAAAATCTGACTTTTGGCAATTCACTCAAAAATGGTGCCAACCGGTTGCTAATGCTCCCCTGAAAGCTTTGGCGATGAAAACAGAAGGCTTTTTATCACAGGACAAGAAATCAACCCTCAAAAACTTAACCGGCAGAAAATATTTTTTTGAAAAAATCCCTAAGCCCCGGGGTCACAATTTCATCAAAAATCTGACTTTTGGCAATTCACTCAAAAATGGTGCCAACCGGTTGCAAATGCTCCCCTGAAAGCTTTGGCACTCGAAACAGAAGGCATTTTATCACAGGACAAGAAATCAGCCCTCAAAAACTTAACCGGCAGAAAATATTTTTTTGAAAAAATCCCTAACCCCCGGGGTCACAATTTCATCAAAAATCTGACTTTTGGCAATTCACTCAAAAATGGTGCCAAAAGCTTGAAAATGCTCTCCTGAAAGGTTTGGCACTCGAAACAGAAGGCTTTTTATCACAGGACAAGAAATCAGCCCTCAAAAACTTAACCGGCGCAAAATATTTTTTTGAAAGAATCCCTAAACTCCGGGGTCACAATTTCATCTAAAATCTGACTTTTGGCAATTCACTCAAAAATGGTGCCAAAAGCTTGAAAATGCTCCCCTGAAAGGTTTGGCACTCGAAACAAAAGGCTTTTTATCAGAGGACAAGAAATCAGCCCTCAAAAACTTAACCGGCAGAAAATATTTTTTTCAAGAAATCGCTAACCCCCGGGGTCACAATTTCAGCAAAATTCTGACTTTTGGCAATTCACTCAAAAATGGTGCCAAAAGCTTGAAAATGCTCCCCTGAAAGGTTTGGCACTCGAAACAGAAGGATTTTTATCACAGGACAAGAAATCAGCCCTCAAAAACTTAAGCGGCGCAAAATATTTTTTTTGAAAAAATCCCTAACCCCCGGGGTCACAATTTCAGCAAAAATCTGACTTTTGGCAATTCAGTCAAAAATGGTGCCAAAAGCTTGAAAATGCTCCCCTGAAAGGTTTGGCACTCGAAACAGAAGGCTTTTTATCACAGGACAAGAAATCAGCCCTCAAAAAGTTAACCGGCAGAAAATATTTTTTTCAAGAAATCCCTAACCCCCGGGGTCACAATTTCAGCAAAAATCTGACTTTTGGCGATTCAGTCAAAAATGGTGCCAAAAGCTTGAAAATGCTCCCCTGAAAGGTTTGGCACTCGAAACAGAAGGCTTTTTATCACAGGACAAGAAATCAGCCCTCAAAAAGTTAACCGGCAGAAAATATTTTTTTGAAAAAATCCCTAACCCCCGGGGTCACAATTTCATCAAAAATCTGACTTTTGGCAATTCAGTCAAAAATGGTGCCAAAAGCTTGAAAATGCTCCCCTGAAAGGTTTGGCACTCGAAACAGAAGGCTTTTTATCACAGGACAAGAAATCAGCCCTCAAAAACGTAACCGGCAGAAAATATTTTTTTGAAAAAATCCCTAAGCCCCGGGGTCACAATTTCAGCAAAAATCTGACTTTTGGCAATTCACTCAAAAATGGTGCCAACCGGTTGCTAATGCTCCCCTGAAAGCTTTGGCGATGAAAACAGAAGGCTTTTTATCACAGGACAAGAAATCAACCCTCAAAAACTTAACCGGCAGAAAATATTTTTTTGAAAAAATCCCTAACCCTCGGGGTCACAATTTCATCAAAAATCTGACTTTTGGCAATTCAGTCAAAAATGGTGCCAAAAGCTTGAAAATGCTCTCCTGAAAGGTTTGGCACTCGAAACAGAAGGCTTTTTATCACAGGACAAGAAATCAGCCCTCAAAAACTTAACCGGCAGAAAATATTTTTTTGAAAAAATCCCTAACCCCCGGGGTCACAATTTCAGCAAAAATCTGACTTTTGGCAATTCACTCAAAAATGGTGCCAAAAGCTTGAAAATGCTCCCCTGAAAGGTTTGGCACTCGAAACAGAAGGCTTTTTACCACAGGACAAGAAATCAGCCCTCAAAAACTTAACCGGCAGAAAATATTTTTTTGAAAAAAACCCTAAGCCCCGGGGTCACAATTTCATCAAAAATCTGACTTTTGGCAATTCACTCAAAAATGGTGCCAACCGGTTGCAAATGCTCCCCTGAAAGCTTTGCAACTCGAAACAGAACGCATTTTATCACAGGACAAGAAATCAGCCCTCAAAAACTTAACCGGCAGAAAATATTTTTTTGAAAAAATCCCTAACCCCCGGGGTCACAATTTCATCAAAAATCTGACTTTTGGCAATTCACTCAAAAATGGTGCCAAAAGCTTGAAAATGCTCTCCTGAAAGGTTTGGCACTCGAAACAGAAGGCTTTTTATCACAGGACAAGAAATCAGCCCTCAAAAACTTAACCGGCGCAAAATATTTTTTTGAAAAAATCCCTAAACCCCGGGGTCACAATTTCAGCAAAATTCTGACTTTTGGCAATTCACTCAAAAATGGTGCCAAAAGCTTGAAAATGCTCCCCTGAAAGGTTTGGCACTCGAAACAGAAGGATTTTTATCACAGGACAAGAAATCAGCCCTCAAAAACTTAAGCGACGCAAAATATTTTTTTGAAAAAATTCCTAACCCCCGGGGTCACAATTTCAGCAAAAATCTGACTTTTGGCAATTCAGTCAAAAATGGTGCCAAAAGCTTGAAAATGCTCCCCTGAAAGGTTTGGCACTCGAAACAGAAGGCTTTTTATCACAGGACAAGAAATCAGCCCTCAAAAACGTAACCGGCAGAAAATATTTTTTTGAAAAAATCCCTAACCCCCGGGGTCACAATTTCAGCAAAAATCTGACTTTTGGCAATTCACTTAAAAATGGTGCCAAAAGTTTGAAAATGCTCCCCTGAAAGGTTTGACACTCGAAACAGAAGGCTTTTTATCACAGGACAAGAAATCAGCCCTCAAAAACGTAACCGGCAGAAAATATTTTTTTGAAAAAATCCCTAACCCCCGGGGTCACAATTTCAGCAAAAATCTGACTTTTGGCAATTCACTCAAAAATGGTGCCAAAAGCTTGAAAATGCTCCCCTGAAAGGTTTGGCACTCGAAACAGAAGGCTTTTTACCACAGGACAAGAAATCAGCCCTCAAAAACTTAACCGGCAGAAAATATTTTTTTGAAAAAAACCCTAAGCCCCGGGGTCACAATTTCATCAAAAATCTGACTTTTGGCAATTCACTCAAAAATGGTGCCAACCGGTTGCAAATGCTCCCCTGAAAGCTTTGGCACTCGAAACAGAAGGCTTTTTATCACAGGACAAGAAATCAGCCCTCAAAAACTTAACCGGCAGAAAATATTTTTTTGAAAAAATCCCTAAGCCCCGGAGTCACAGTTTCAGCAAAAATCTGACTTTTGGCAATTCACTCAAAAATGGTGCCAACCGGTTGCTAATGCTCCCCTGAAAGCTTTGGCGATGAAAACAGAAGGCTTTTTATCACAGGACAAGAAATCAGCCCTCAAAAACTTAACCGGCAGAAAATATTTTTTTGAAAAAATCCCTAACCCCCGGGGTCACAATTTCAGCAAAAATCTGACTTTTGGCGATTCACTCAAAAATGGTGCCAACCGGTTGCGAATGCTCCCCTGAAAGCTTTGGCACTCGAAACAGAAGGCTTTTTATCACAGGACAAGAAATCAGCCCTCAAAAACTTAACCGAAAGAAAATATTTTTTTGAAAAAATCCCTAACCCCCGGGGTCACAATTTCATCAAAAATCTGACTTTGGGCAATTAACTCAAAAATGGTGCCAACCGGTTGCAAATGCTCCCCTTAAAGCTTTGGCACTCGAAACAGAAGGCATTTTATCACAGGACAAGAAATCAGCCCTCAAAAACTTAACCGGCAGAAAATATTTTTTTGAAAAAATCCCTAAGCCCCGGAGTCACAATTTCAGCAAAAATCTGACTTTTGGCAATTCACTCAAAAATGGTGCCAACCGGTTGCTAATGCTCCCCTGAAAGCTTTGGCGATGAAAACAGAAGGCTTTTTATCACAGGACAAGAAATCAGCCCTCAAAAACTTAACCGGCAGAAAATATTTTTTTGAAAAAATCCCTAACCCCCGGGGTCACAATTTCATCAAAAATCTGACTTTTGGCAATTCACTCAAAAATGGTGCCAAAAGCTTGAAAATGCTCTCCTGAAAGGTTTGGCACTCGAAACGGAAGGCTTTTTAACACACGACAAGAAATCAGCCCTCAAAAATTTAACCGGCAGAAAATATTTTTTTGAAGAAATCCCTAAGCCCCGGGGTCACAATTTCAGCAAAAATCTGACTTTTGGCAATTCACTCAAAAATGGTGCCAAAAGCTTGAAAATGCTCCCCTGAAAGCTTGGGCAATGGAAACAGAAGGCTTTTTATCACAGGACAAGAAATCAGCCCTCAAAAATTTAACCGGCAGAAAATATTTTTTTGAAGAAATCCCTAAGCCCCGGGGTCACAATTTCAGCAAAAATCTGACTTTTGGCAATTCACTCAAAAATGGTGCCAAAAGCTTGAAAATGCTCCCCTGAAAGCTTGGGCAATGGAAACAGAAGGCTTTTTATCACAGGACAAGAAATCAGCCCTCAAAAACTTAACCGGCAGAAAATATTTTTTTGAAAAAATCCCTAACCCACAATTTCATCAAAAATCTGACTTTTGGCAATTAACTCAAAAATGGTGCCAACCGGTTGCAAATGCTCCCCTGAAAGCTTTGGCACTCGAAACAGAAGTCTTTTTATCACAGGACAAGAAATCAGCCCTCAAAAACTTAACCGGCAGAAAATATTTTTTTTGAAACATTCCCTAACCCCCGGAGTCACAATTTCAGCAAAAATCTGACTTTTCGCAATTCACTCAAAAATGGTGCCAACCGGTTGCTAATGCTCCCCTGAAAGCTTTGGCGATGAAAACAGAAGGCTTTTTATCACAGGACAAGAAATCAGCCCTCAAAAACTTAAGCGCCGCAATATTTTTTTTTGAAAAAATCCCAAAACACCGTGGTCACAATTTCAGCAAAAATCTGACTTTTGGCAATTCACTCAAAAATGGTGCCAACCGGTTGCTAATGCTCCCCTGAAAGCTTTGGCGATGAAAACAGAAGGCTTTTTATCACAGGACAAGAAATCAGCCCTCAAAAACTTAACCGGCAGAAAATATTTTTTTGAAAAAATCCCTAAGCCCGGGGTCACAATTTCATCAAAAATCTGACTTTGGGCAATTAACTCAAAAATGGTGCCAACCGGTTGCAAATGCTCCCCTGAAAGCTTTGGCACTCGAAACAGAAGGCATTTTATCACAGGACAAGAAATCAGCCCTCAAAAACTTAACTGGCAGAAAATATTTTTTTCAAGAAATCCCTAACCCCCGGGGTCACAATTTCATCAAAAATCTGACTTTTGGCAATTCACTCAAAAATGGTGCCAACCGGTTGCAAATGCTCCCCTGAAATCTTTGGCGATGGAAACAGAAGGCTTTTTATCACAGAACTAGAAATCAGCCCTCAACGACTTAAGCGGTGGAAAAAAATTTTTTTAGAAAATCCCTAAGCCCCGGGGTCACAATTTCAGCAAAAATCTGACTTTTGGCAATTCACACAAAAATGGTGCCAGAAGATTGCAAATGATCCCCTGAAATCTTACGCGATGGAAACAGAAGGATTTTTATCACAGAACTAGAAATCAGCCGTCAAAAACTTAACCGACGTAAAAGATTGTTTTGAAAAAATCCCTAAGCCCCGGGGTCACAAGTTTAGCAAAAATCTGACTTTTGGCAATTCACTCAAAAATGGTGCCAACCGGTTGCAGATGCTCCCCTGAAAGCTTTGGCTATGGAAACAGAAGGTTTTTTTTATCACAGGACAAGAAATCAGCCCTCAAAAACTTAACCGGCAGAAAATATTTTTTTGAAAAAATCCCTAAGCCCCGGAGTCACAATTTCAGCAAAAATCTGACTTTTGGCAATTCACTCAAAAATGGTGCCAACCGGTTGCTAATGCTCCCCTGAAAGCTTTGGCGATGAAAACAGAAGGCTTTTTATCACAGGACAAGAAATCAGCCCTCAAAAACTTAACCGGCAGAAAATATTTTTTTGAAGAAATCCCTAAGCCCCGGGGTCACAATTTCAGCAAAAATCTGACTTTTGGCAATTCACTCAAAAATGGTGCCAAAAGCTTGAAAATGCTCCCCTGAAAGCTTGGGCAATGGAAACAGAAGGCTTTTTATCACAGGACAAGAAATCAGCCCTCAAAAACTTAACCGGCAGAAAATATTTTTTTGAAAAAATCCCTAACCCCCGGGGTCACAATTTCATCAAAAATCTGACTTTTGGCAATTAACTCAAAAATGGTGCCAACCGGTTGCTAATGCTCCCCTGAAAGCTTTGGCGATGAAAACAGAAGGCTTTTTATCACAGGACAAGAAATCAGCCCTCAAAAACTTAAGCGCCGCAATTTTTTTTTTTGAAAAAATCCCAAAACACCGTGGTCACAATTTCAGCAAAAATCTGACTTTTGGCAATTCACTCAAAAATGGTGCCAACCGGTTGCTAATGCTCCCCTGAAAGCTTTGGCGATGAAAACAGAAGGCTTTTTATCACAGGACAAGAAATCAGCCCTCAAAAACTTAACCGGCAGAAAATATTTTTTTGAAAAAATCCCTAAGCCCGGGGTCACAATTTCATCAAAAATCTGACTTTGGGCAATTAACTCAAAAATGGTGCCAACCGGTTGCAAATGCTCCCCTGAAAGCTTTGGCACTCAAAACAGAAGGCTTTTTATCACAGGACAAGAAATCAGCCCTCAAAAACTTAACTGGCAGAAAATATTTTTTTCAAGAAATCCCTAACCCCCAGGGTCACAATTTCAGCAAAAATCTGACTTTTGGCAATTCACTCAAAAATTATGCCAACCGGTTGCTAATGCTCCCCTGAAAGCTTTGGCGATGAAAACAGAAGGCTTTTTATCACAGGACAAGAAATCAGCCCTCAAAAACTTAACCGGCAGAAAATATTTTTTTGAAAAAATCCCTAACCCCCGGGGTCACAATTTCAGCAAAAATCTGACTTTTGGCGATTCACTCAAAAGTGGTGCCAACCGGTTGCAAATGCTCCGCTGAAAGCTTTGGCACTCGAAACAGAAGGCTTTTTATCACAGGACAAGAAATCAGCCCTCAAAAACTTAACGGGCAGAAAATATTTTTTTGAAAAAATCCCTAAGCCCTGGGGTCACAATTTCAGCAAAAATCTGACTTTTCGCAATTCACTCAAAAATGGTGCCAACCGGTTGCAAATGCTCCGCTGAGAGCTTTGGCACTCGAAACAGAAGTCTTTTTATCACAGGACAAGAAATCAGCCCTCAAAAACTTAACCGGCAGAAAATATTTTTTTGAAACAATCCCTAACCCCCGGAGTCACAATTTCAGCAAAAATCTGACTTTTCGCAATTCACTCAAAAATGGTGCCAACCGATTGCTAATGCTCCCCTGAAAGGTTTGGCACTCGAAACAGAAGGCATTTTATCACAGGACAAGAAATCAGCCCTCAAAAACTTAAGCGCCGCAATATATATTTTTGAAAAAATCCCTAAACCCCGTGGTCACAATTTCAGCAAAAATCTGACTTTTGGCAATTCACTCAAAAATGGTGCCAACCGGTTGCTAATGCTACCCTGAAAGCTTTGGCGATGAAAACAGAAGGCTTTTTATCACAGGACAAGAAATCAGCCCTCAAAAACTTAACCGGCAGAAAATATTTTTTTGAAAAAGTCCCTAAGCCCGGGGTCACAATTTCATCAAAAATCTGACTTTGGGCAATTAACTCAAAAATGGTGCCAACCGGTTGCAAATGCTCCCCTGAAAGCTTTGGCACTCGAAACAGAAGGCTTTTTATCACAGGACAAGAAATCAGCCCTCAAAAACTTAACCGGCAGAAAATATTTTTTTGAAAAAATCCCTAAGCCCTGGGGTAACAATTTCAGCAAAAATCTGACTTTTGGCAATTCACTCAAAAATGGTGCCAACCGGTTGCAAATGCTCCGCTGAAAGCTTTGGCACTCGAAACAGAAGGCTTTTTATCACAGGACAAGAAATCAGCCCTCAAAAACTTAACCGGTAGAAAATATTTTTTTGAAAAAATCCCTAAGCCCTTGGGTCACAATTTCAGCAAAAATCTGACTTTTGGCAATTCACTCAAAAATGGTGCCAACCGGTTGCTAATGCTCCCCTGAAAGCTTTGGCGATGAAAACAGAAGGCTTTTTATCACAGGACAAGAAATCAGCCCTCAAAAACTTAACCGGCAGAAAATATTTTTTTGAAAAAATCCCTAAGCCCGGGGTCACAATTTCATCAAAAATCTGACTTTGGGCAATTAACTCAAAAATGGTGCCAACCGGTTGCAAATGCTCCCCTGAAAGCTTTGGCACTCGAAACAGAAGGCTTTTTATCACAGGACAAGAAATCAGCCCTCAAAAACTTAACCGGCAGAAAATATTTTTTTGAAAAAAACCCTAACCCCCGGGGTCACAATTTCAGCAAAAATCTGACTTTTGGCAATTCACTCAAAAATGTTGCCAAAAGCTTGAAAATGCTCCCCTGAAAGGTTTGGCACTCGAAACAGAAGGCTTTTTATCACAGGACAAGAAATCAGCCCTCAAAAACTTAACTGGCAGAAAATATTTTTTTCAAGAAATCCCTAACACCCGGGGTCACAATTTCAGCAAAAATCTGACTTTTGGCAATTCACTCAAAAATGGTGCCAACCGGTTGCTAATGCTCCCCTGAAAGCTTTGGCGATGAAAACAGAAGGCTTTTTATCACAGGACAAGAAATCAGCCCTCAAAAACTTAACCGGGAGAAAATATTTCTTTGAAAAAATCCCTAAGCCCCGGGGTCAAAATTTCATCAAAAATCTGACTTTGGGCAATTAACTCAAAAATGGTGCCAACCGGTTGCAAATGCTCCCCTGAAAGCTTTGGCACTCGAAACAGAAGGCTTTTTATCACAGGACAAGAAATCAGCCCTCAAAAACTTAACCGGCAGAAAATATTTTTTTGAAAAAATCCCTAACCCCCGGGGTCACAATTTCAGCAAAAATCTGACTTTTGGCAATTCACTCAAAAATGGTGCCAAAAGCTTGAAAATGCTCCCCTGAAAGGTTTGGCGATGAAAACAGAAGGCTTTTTATCACAGGACAAGTAATCAGCCCTCAAAAACTTAACCGGGAGAAAATATTTTTTTGAAAAAATCCCTAAGCCCCGGGGTCAAAATTTCATCAAAAATCTGACTTTGGGCAATTAACACAAAAATGGTGCCAACCGGTTGCAAATGCTCGCCTGAAAGCTTTGGCACTCGAAACAGAAGGCTTTTTATCACAGGACAAGAAATCAGCCCTCAAAAAGTTAACCGGCAGAAAATATTTTTTGAAAAAATCCCTAAGCCCCGAATTCATAATTTCAGCAAAAATCTGACTTTCGGCGATTCACTCAAAAATGGTGCCAAAAGCTTGAAAATGCTCCCCTGAAAGGTTTGGCACTCAAAACAGAAGGCTTTTTATCACAGGACAAGAAATCAGCCCTCAAAAACTTAACCGGCAGAAAATATTTTTTTGAAAAAATCCCTAAGCCCCGGGGTCACAATTTCATCAAAAATCTGACTTTGGGCAATTAACTCAAAAATGGTGCCAACCGGTTGCAAATGCTCCCCTTAAAGCTTTGGCACTCAAAACAGAAGGCTTTTTATCACAGGACAAGAAATCAGCCCTCAAAAACTTAACCGGTAGAATTTTTTTTTTTGAAAAAATCCCTAACCCCCGGGGTCACAATTTCAGCAAAAATCTGACTTTTGGCAATTCAGTGAAAAATGGTGCCAAAAGCTTGAAAATGCTCTCCTGAAAGGTTTGGCACTCGAAACAGAAGGCTTTTTATCACAGGACAAGAAATCAGCCCTCAAAAACTTAACCGGCAGAAAATATTTTTTTGAAATCATCCCTAAGCCCCGGGGTCACAATTTCATCAAAAATCTGACTTTTGGCAATTCACTCAAAAATGTTGCCAACCGGTTGCTAATGCTCCCCTGAAAGCTTTGGCGATGAAAACAGAAGGCTTTTTATCACAGGACAAGAAATCAGCCCTCAAAAACATAACCGGCAGAAAATATTTTTTTGAAAAAATCCCTAACCTCCGGGGTCACAATTTCAGCAAAAATCTGACTTTTGGCAATTCAATCAAAAATGGTGCCAAAAGCTTGAAAATTCTCCCCTGAAAGTTTGGGCGATCGAAACAGAAGGCTTTTTATCACAGGACAAGAAATCAGCCCTCAAAAAGTTAACCGGCAGAAAATATTTTTTTGAAGAAATCCCTAACCCCCGGGGTCACAATTTCAGCAAAAATCTGACTTTTGGCGATTCACTCAAAAATGGTGCCAAAAGCTTGAAAATGCTCCCCTGAAAGGTTTGGCACTCAAAACAGAAGGCTTTTTATCACAGGACAAGAAATCAGCCCTCAAAAACTTAACCAGCAGAAAATATTTTTTTCAAGAAATCCCTACCCCCCGAGGTCACAATTTCAGCAAAAATCTGACTTTTGGCGATTCACTCAAAAATGGTGCCAAAAGCTTGAAAATGCTCCCCTGAAAGGTTTGGCACTCAAAACAGAAGGCTTTTTATCACAGGACAAGAAATCAGCCCTCAAAAACTTAACCGGCCGAAAATATTTTTTTCAAGAAATCCCTAACCCCCGGGGTCACAATTTCAGCAAAAATCTGACTTTTGGCAATTCACTCAAAAATGGTGCCAACCGGTTGCTAATGCTCCCCTGAAAGCTTTGGCGATGAAAACAGAAGGCTTTTTATCACAGGACAAGAAATCAGCCCTCAAAAACTTAACCGACAGAAAATATTTTTTTGAAAAAATCCGTAAGCCCCGGGGTCACAATTTCATCAAAAATCTGACTTTGGGCAATTAAGTCAAAAATGGTGCCAACCGGTTGCAAATGCTCCCCTTAAAGCTTTGGCACTCGAAACAGAAGGCATTTTATCACAGGACAAGAAATCAGCCCTCAAAAACTTAACCGGCAGAAAATATTTTTTTGAAAAAATCCCTAACCCCCGGGGTCACAATTTCATCAAAAATCTGACTTTTGGCAATTCACTCAAAAATGGTGCCAAAAGCTTGAAAATGCTCTCCTGAAAGGTTTGGCACTCGAAACAGAAGGCTTTTTATCACAGGACAAGAAATCAGCCCTCAAAAACTTAAGCGGCGCAAAATATTTTTTTGAAAAAATCCCTAAACCCCGTGGTCACAATTTCATCAAAAATCTGACTTTTGGCAATTCACTCAAAAATGGTGCCAAAAGCTTGAAAATGCTCCCCTGAAAGGTTTGGCACTCGAAACAGAAGGCTTTTTATCAGAGGACAAGAAATCAGCCCTCAAAAACCTAACCGGCAGAAAATATTTTTTTCAAGAAATTGCTAACCCCCGGGGTCACAATTTCAGCAAAATTCTGACTTTTGGCAATTCACTCAAAAATGGTGCCAAAAGCTTGAAAATGCACCCCTGAAAGGTTTGGCACTCGAAACAGAAGGATTTTTATCACAGGACAAGAAATCAGCCCTCAAAAACTTAACCGGCAGAAAATATTTTTTTGAAAAAATCCCTACCCGGGGTCACAATTTCATCAAAAATCTGACTTTGGGCAATTAACTCAAAAATGGTGCCAACCAGTTGCTAATGCTCCCCTGAAAGCTTTGGCACTCGAAACAGAAGGCTTTTTATCACAGGACAAGAAATCAGCCTTCAAAAACTTAAGCGGCGCAAAATATTTTTTTGAAAAAATCCCTAAACCCCGTGGTCACAATTTCAGCAAAAATCTGACTTTTGGCAATTCACTCAAAAACGGTGCCAAAAGCTTGAAAATGCTCCCCTGAAAGGTTTGGCACTCGAAACAGAAGGCATTTTATCACAGGACAAGAAATCAGCCCTCAAAAACTTAAGCGCCGCAATATATATTTTTGAAAAAATCCCTAAACCCCGTGGTCACAATTTCAGCAAAAATCTGACTTTTGGCAATTCACTCAAAAATGGTGCCAACCGGTTGCTAATGCTCCCCTGAAAGCTTTGGCGATGAAAACAGAAGGCTTTTTATCACAGGACAAGAAATCAGCCCTCAAAAACTTAACCGGGAGAAAATATTTTTTTGAAAAAATCCCTAAGCCCGGGGTCACAATTTCATCAAAAATCTGACTTTGAGCAATTAACTCAAAAATGGTGCCAACCGGTTGCAAATGCTCCCCTGAAAGCTTTGGCACTCGAAACAGAAGGCTTTTTATCACAGGACAAGAAATCAGCCCTCAAAAACTTAACCGGCAGAAAATATTTTTTTGAAAAAATCCCTAACCCCCGGGGTCACAATTTCAGCAAAAATCTGACTTTTGGCAATTCACTCAAAAATGGTGCCAAAAGCTTGAAAATGCTCCCCTGAAAGGTTTGGCGATGAAAACAGAAGGCTTTTTATCACAGGACAAGTAATCAGCCCTCAAAAACTTAACCGGGAGAAAATATTTTTTTGAAAAAATCCCTAAGCCCCGGGGTCAAAATTTCATCAAAAATCTGACTTTGGGCAATTAACTCAAAAATGGTGCCAACCGGTTGCAAATGCTCCCCTGAAAGCTTTGGCACTCGAAACAGAAGGCTTTTTATCACAGGACAAGAAATCAGCCCTCAAAAAGTTAACCGGCAGAAAATATTTTTTGAAAAAATCCCTAAGCCCCGAATTCATAATTTCAGCAAAAATCTGACTTTTGGCGATTCACTCAAAAATGGTGCCAAAAGCTTGAAAATGCTCCCCTGAAAGGTTTGGCACTCAAAACAGAAGGCTTTTTATCACAGGACAAGAAATCAGCCCTCAAAAACTTAACCGGCAGAAAATATTTTTTTCAAGAAATCCCTAACCCCCGGGGTCACAATTTCAGCAAAAATCTGACTTTTGGCAATTCACTCAAAAATGGTGCCAACCGGTTGCTAATGCTCCCCTGAAAGCTTTGGCGATGAAAACGGAAGGCTTTTTATCACAGGAGAAGAAATCAGCCCTCAAAAACTTAACCGGCAGAAAATATTTTTTTGAAAAAATCCCTAAGCCCCGGGGTCACAATTTCATCAAAAATCTGACTTTGGGCAATTAACTCAAAAATGGTGCCAACCGGTTGCAAATGCTCCCCTTAAAGCTTTGGCACTCAAAACAGAAGGCTTTTTATCACAGGACAAGAAATCAGCCCTCAAAAACTTAACCGGCAGAAATTTTTTTTTTGAAAAAATCCCTAACCCCCGGGGTCACAATTTCAGCAAAAATCTGACTTTTGGCAATTCAGTGAAAAATGGTGCCAAAAGCTTGAAAATGCTCTCCTGAAAGGTTTGGCACTCGAAACAGAAGGCTTTTTATCACAGGACAAGAAATCAGCCCTCAAAAACTTAACCGGCAGAAAATATTTTTTTGAAATCATCCCTAAGCCCCGGGGTCACAATTTCATCAAAAATCTGACTTTTGGCAATTCACTCAAAAATGGTGCCAACCGGTTGCTAATGCTCCCCTGAAAGCTTTGGCGATGAAAACAGAAGGCTTTTTATCACAGGACAAGAAATCAGCCCTCAAAAACATAACCGGCAGAAAATATTTTTTTGAAAAAATCCCTAACCTCCGGGGACACAATTTCAGCAAAAATCTGACTTTTGGCAATTCACTCAAAAATGGTGCCAAAAGCTTGAAAATGCTCCCCTGAAAGCTTGGGCGATCGAAACAGAAGGCTTTTTATCACAGGACAAGAAATCAGCCCTCAAAAAGTTAACCGGCAGAAAATATTTTTTTGAAGAAATCCCTAACCCCCGGGGTCACAATTTCAGCAAAAATCTGACTTTTGGCGATTCACTCAAAAATGGTGCCAAAAGCTTGAAAATGCTCCCCTGAAAGGTTTGGCACTCAAAACAGAAGGCTTTTTATCACAGGACAAGAAATCAGCCCTCAAAAACTTAACCAGCAGAAAATATTTTTTTCAAGAAATCCCTACCCCCCGAGGTCACAATTTCAGCAAAAATCTGACTTTTGGCGATTCACTCAAAAATGGTGCCAAAAGCTTGAAAATGCTCCCCTGAAAGGTTTGGCACTCAAAACAGAAGGCTTTTTATCACAGGACAAGAAATCAGCCCTCAAAAACTTAACCGGCCGAAAATATTTTTTTCAAGAAATCCCTAACCCCCGGGGTCACAATTTCAGCAAAAATCTGACTTTTGGCAATTCACTCAAAAATGGTGCCAACCGGTTGCTAATGCTCCCCTGAAAGCTTTGGCGATGAAAACAGAAGGCTTTTTATCACAGGACAAGAAATCAGCCCTCAAAAACTTAACCGACAGAAAATATTTTTTTGAAAAAATCCCTAAGCCCCGGGGTCACAATTTCATCAAAAATCTGACTTTGGGCAATTAACTCAAAAATGGTGCCAACCGGTTGCAAATGCTCCCCTTAAAGCTTTGGCACTCGAAACAGAAGGCATTTTATCACAGGACAAGAAATCAGCCCTCAAAAACATAACCGGCAGAAAATATTTTTTTGAAAAAAATCCCTAACCTCCGGGGTCACAATTTCAGCAAAAAT
Source organism: Podarcis vaucheri (assembly GCF_965113315.1). NCBI lineage: Eukaryota > Metazoa > Chordata > Lepidosauria > Squamata > Lacertidae > Podarcis > Podarcis vaucheri. Next base: position 14,898,961 of record NC_138748.1, read on the forward strand.
CTGACTTTTGGCAATTCACTCAAAAATGGTGCCAAAAGCTTGAAAATGCTCCCCTGAAAGCTTGGGCGATCGAAACAGAAGGCTTTTTATCACAGGACAAGAAATCAGCCCTCAAAAAGTTAACCGGCAGAAAATATTTTTTGAAAAAATCCCTAAGCCCCGAATTCATAATTTCAGCAAAAATCTGACTTTTGGCGATTCACTCAAAAATGGTGCCAAAAGCTTGAAAATGCTCCCCTGAAAGGTTTGGCACTCAAAACAGAAGGCTTTTTATCACAGGACAAGAAATCAGCCCTCAAAAACTTAACCGGCAGAAAATATTTTTTTCAAGAAATCCCTAACCCCCGGGGTCACAATTTCAGCAAAAATCTGACTTTTGGCAATTCACTCAAAAATGGTGCCAACCGGTTGCTAATGCTCCCCTGAAAGCTTTGGCGATGAAAACAGAAGGCTTTTTATCACAGGACAAGAAATCAGCCCTCAAAAACTTAACCGGCAGAAAATATTTTTTTGAAAAAATCCCTAAGCCCCGGGGTTACAATTTCATCAAAAATCTGACTTTGGGCAATTAACTCAAAAATGGTGCCAACCGGTTGCAAATGCTCCCCTTAAAGCTTTGGCACTCAAAACAGAAGGCTTTTTATCACAGGACAAGAAATCAGCCCTCAAAAACTTAACTGGCAGAAAATATTTTTTTCAAGAAATCCCTAACCCCCGGGGTCACAATTTCAGCAAAAATCTGACTTTGGGCAATTAACTCAAAAATGGTGCCAAAAGCTTGAAAATGCTCCCCTGAAAGGTTTGGCACTCGAAACAGAAGGCTTTTTATCACAGGACAAGAAATCAGCCCTCAAAAACTTAACTGGCAGAAAATATTTTTTTCAAGAAATCCCTAACCCCCGGGGTCACAATTTCAGCAAAAATCTGACTTTTGGCAATTCACTCAAAAATGGTGCCAACCGGTTGCTAATGCTCCCCTGAAAGCTTTGGCGATGAAAACAGAAGGCTTTTTATCACAGGACAAGAAATCAGCCCTCAAAAACTTAACCGGGAGAAAATATTTCTTTGAAAAAATCCCTAAGCCCCGGGGTCAAAATTTCATCAAAAATCTGACTTTGAGCAATTAACTCAAAAATGGTGCCAACCGGTTGCAAATGCTCCCCTGAAAGCTTTGGCACTCGAAACAGAAGGCTTTTTATCACAGGACAAGAAATCAGCCCTCAAAAACTTAACCGGCAGAAAATATTTTTTTGAAAAAATCCCTAACCCCCGGGGTCACAATTTCAGCAAAAATCTGACTTTTGGCAATTCACTCAAAAATGGTGCCAAAAGCTTGAAAATGCTCCCCTGAAAGGTTTGGCGATGAAAACAGAAGGCTTTTTATCACAGGACAAGTAATCAGCCCTCAAAAACTTAACCGGGAGAAAATATTTTTTTGAAAAAATCCCTAAGCCCCGGGGTCAAAATTTCATCAAAAATCTGACTTTGGGCAATTAACTCAAAAATGGTGCCAACCGGTTGCAAATGCTCCCCTGAAAGCTTTGGCACTCGAAACAGAAGGCTTTTTATCACAGGACAAGAAATCAGCCCTCAAAAACTTAACCGGCAGAAAATATTTTTTTGAAAAAATCCCTAACCCCCGGGGTCACAATTTCATCAAAAATCTGACTTTTGGCAATTCACTCAAAAATGGTGCCAAAAGCTTGAAAATGCTCTCCTGAAAGGTTTGGCACTCGAAACAGAAGGCTTTTTATCACAGGACAAGAAATCAGCCCTCAAAAACTTAAGCGGCGCAAAATATTTTTTTGAAAAAATCCCTAAACCCCGGGGTCACAATTTCAGCAAAAATCTGACTTTTGGCAATTCACTCAAAAATGGTGCCAAAAGCTTGAAAATGCTCCCCTGAAAGGTTTGGCACTCGAAACAGAAGGCTTTTTATCAGAGGACAAGAAATCAGCCCTCAAAAACCTAACCGGCAGAAAATATTTTTTTGAAAAAATCCCTAACCCCCGGGGTCACAATTTCAGCAAAAATCTGACTTTTGGCAATTCACTCAAAAACGGTGCCAAAAGCTTGAAAATGCTCCCCTGAAAGGTTTGGCACTCGAAACAGAAGGCATTTTATCACAGGACAAGAAATCAGCCCTCAAAAACTTAAGCGCCGCAATATATATTTTTGAAAAAATCCCTAAACCCCGTGGTCACAATTTCAGCAAAAATCTGACTTTTGGCAATTCACTCAAAAATGGTGCCAACCGGTTGCTAATGCTCCCCTGAAAGCTTTGGCGATGAAAACAGAAGGCTTTTTATCACAGGACAAGAAATCAGCCCTCAAAAACTTAACCGGCAGAAAATATTTTTTTGAAAAAATCCCTAAGCCCGGGGTCACAATTTCATCAAAAATCTGACTTTGGGCAATTAACTCAAAAATGGTGCCAACCGGTTGCAAATGCTCCCCTGAAAGCTTTGGCACTCGAAACAGAAGGCTTTTTATCACAGGACAAGAAATCAGCCCTCAAAAACTTAACCGGCAGAAAATATTTTTTTGAAAAAAACCCTAACCCCCGGGGTCACAATTTCAGCAAAAATCTGACTTTTGGCAATTCACTCAAAAATGTTGCCAAAAGCTTGAAAATGCTCCCCTGAAAGGTTTGGCACTCGAAACAGAAGGCTTTTTATCACAGGACAAGAAATCAGCCCTCAAAAACTTAACTGGCAGAAAATATTTTTTTCAAGAAATCCCTAACCCCCGGGGTCACAATTTCAGCAAAAATCTGACTTTTGGCAATTCACTCAAAAATGGTGCCAACCGGTTGCTAATGCTCCCCTGAAAGCTTTGGCGATGAAAACAGAAGGCTTTTTATCACAGGACAAGAAATCAGCCCTCAAAAACTTAACCGGGAGAAAATATTTCTTTGAAAAAATCCCTAAGCCCCGGGGTCAAAATTTCATCAAAAATCTGACTTTGAGCAATTAACTCAAAAATGGTGCCAACCGGTTGCAAATGCTCCCCTGAAAGCTTTGGCACTCGAAACAGAAGGCTTTTTATCACAGGACAAGAAATCAGCCCTCAAAAACTTAACCGGCAGAAAATATTTTTTTGAAAAAATCCCTAACCCCCGGGGTCACAATTTCAGCAAAAATCTGACTTTTGGCAATTCACTCAAAAATGGTGCCAAAAGCTTGAAAATGCTCCCCTGAAAGGTTTGGCGATGAAAACAGAAGGCTTTTTATCACAGGACAAGTAATCAGCCCTCAAAAACTTAACCGGGAGAAAATATTTTTTTGAAAAAATCCCTAAGCCCCGGGGTCACAATTTCATCAAAAATCTGACTTTGGGCAATTCACTCAAAAATGGTGCCAACCGGTTGCAAATGCTCCCCTGAAAGCTTTGGCACTCAAAACAGAAGGCTTTTTATCACAGGACAAGAAATCAGCCCTCAAAAACATAACCGGCAGAAAATATTTTTTTGAAAAAATCCCTAACCTCCGGGGTCACAATTTCAGCAAAAATCTGACTTTTGGCAATTCACTCAAAAATGGTGCCAAAAGCTTGAAAATGCTCTCCTGAAGGTTTGGCACTCGAAACAGAAGGCTTTTTATCACAGGACAAGAAATCAGCCCTCAAAAAGTTAACCGGCAGAAAATATTTTTTTGAAGAAATCCCTAACCCCCGGGGTCACAATTTCAGCAAAAATCTGACTTTTGGCGATTCACTCAAAAATGGTGCCAAAAGCTTGAAAATGCTCCCCTGAAAGGTTTGGCACTCAAAACAGAAGGCTTTTTATCACAGGACAAGAAATCAGCCCTCAAAAACTTAACCAGCAGAAAATATTTTTTTCAAGAAATCCCTACCCCCCGAGGTCACAATTTCAGCAAAAATCTGACTTTTGGCGATTCACTCAAAAATGGTGCCAAAAGCTTGAAAATGCTCCCCTGAAAGGTTTGGCACTCAAAACAGAAGGCTTTTTATCACAGGACAAGAAATCAGCCCTCAAAAACTTAACCGGCCGAAAATATTTTTTTCAAGAAATCCCTAACCCCCGGGGTCACAATTTCAGCAAAAATCTGACTTTTGGCAATTCACTCAAAAATGGTGCCAAAAGCTTGAAAATGCTCCCCTGAAAGGTTTGGCACTCGAAACAGAAGGCTTTTTATCAGAGGACAAGAAATCAGCCCTCAAAAACCTAACCGGCAGAAAATATTTTTTTGAAAAAATCCCTAACCCCCGGGGTCACAATTTCAGCAAAAATCTGACTTTTGGCAATTCACTCAAAAATGGTGCCAAAAGCTTGAAAATGCTCCCCTGAAAGCTTGGGCGATCGAAACAGAAGGCTTTTTATCACAGGACAAGAAATCAGCCCTCAAAAAGTTAACCGGCAGAAAATATTTTTTTGAAGAAATCCCTAACCCCCGGGGTCACAATTTCAGCAAAAATCTGACTTTTGGCGATTCACTCAAAAATGGTGCCAAAAGCTTGAAAATGCTCCCCTGAAAGGTTTGGCACTCAAAACAGAAGGCTTTTTATCACAGGACAAGAAATCAGCCCTCAAAAACTTAACCAGCAGAAAATATTTTTTTCAAGAAATCCCTACCCCCCGAGGTCACAATTTCAGCAAAAATCTGACTTTTGGCGATTCACTCAAAAATGGTGCCAAAAGCTTGAAAATGCTCCCCTGAAAGGTTTGGCACTCAAAACAGAAGGCTTTTTATCACAGGACAAGAAATCAGCCCTCAAAAACTTAACCGGCCGAAAATATTTTTTTCAAGAAATCCCTAACCCCCGGGGTCACAATTTCAGCAAAAATCTGACTTTTGGCAATTCACTCAAAAATGGTGCCAACCGGTTGCTAATGCTCCCCTGAAAGCTTTGGCGATGAAAACAGAAGGCTTTTTATCACAGGACAAGAAATCAGCCCTCAAAAACTTAACCGACAGAAAATATTTTTTTGAAAAAATCCCTAAGCCCCGGGGTCACAATTTCATCAAAAATCTGACTTTGGGCAATTAACTCAAAAATGGTGCCAACCGGTTGCAAATGCTCCCCTTAAAGCTTTGGCACTCGAAACAGAAGGCATTTTATCACAGGACAAGAAATCAGCCCTCAAAAACATAACCGGCAGAAAATATTTTTTTGAAAAAAATCCCTAACCTCCGGGGTCACAATTTCAGCAAAAATCTGACTTTTGGCAATTCACTCAAAAATGGTGCCAAAAGCTTGAAAATGCTCCCCTGAAAGCTTGGGCGATCGAAACAGAAGGCTTTTTATCACAGGACAAGAAATCAGCCCTCAAAAAGTTAACCGGCAGAAAATATTTTTTGAAAAAATCCCTAAGCCCCGAATTCATAATTTCAGCAAAAATCTGACTTTTGGCGATTCACTCAAAAATGGTGCCAAAAGCTTGAAAATGCTCCCCTGAAAGGTTTGGCACTCAAAACAGAAGGCTTTTTATCACAGGACAAGAAATCAGCCCTCAAAAACTTAACCGGCAGAAAATATTTTTTTCAAGAAATCCCTAACCCCCGGGGTCACAATTTCAGCAAAAATCTGACTTTTGGCAATTCACTCAAAAATGGTGCCAACCGGTTGCTAATGCTCCCCTGAAAGCTTTGGCGATGAAAACAGAAGGCTTTTTATCACAGGACAAGAAATCAGCCCTCAAAAACTTAACCGGCAGAAAATATTTTTTTGAAAAAATCCCTAAGCCCCGGGGTTACAATTTCATCAAAAATCTGACTTTGGGCAATTAACTCAAAAATGGTGCCAACCGGTTGCAAATGCTCCCCTTAAAGCTTTGGCACTCAAAACAGAAGGCTTTTTATCACAGGACAAGAAATCAGCCCTCAAAAACTTAACTGGCAGAAAATATTTTTTTCAAGAAATCCCTAACCCCCGGGGTCACAATTTCAGCAAAAATCTGACTTTGGGCAATTAACTCAAAAATGGTGCCAAAAGCTTGAAAATGCTCCCCTGAAAGGTTTGGCACTCGAAACAGAAGGCTTTTTATCACAGGACAAGAAATCAGCCCTCAAAAACTTAACTGGCAGAAAATATTTTTTTCAAGAAATCCCTAACCCCCGGGGTCACAATTTCAGCAAAAATCTGACTTTTGGCAATTCACTCAAAAATGGTGCCAACCGGTTGCTAATGCTCCCCTGAAAGCTTTGGCGATGAAAACAGAAGGCTTTTTATCACAGGACAAGAAATCAGCCCTCAAAAACTTAACCGGGAGAAAATATTTCTTTGAAAAAATCCCTAAGCCCCGGGGTCAAAATTTCATCAAAAATCTGACTTTGAGCAATTAACTCAAAAATGGTGCCAACCGGTTGCAAATGCTCCCCTGAAAGCTTTGGCACTCGAAACAGAAGGCTTTTTATCACAGGACAAGAAATCAGCCCTCAAAAACTTAACCGGCAGAAAATATTTTTTTGAAAAAATCCCTAACCCCCGGGGTCACAATTTCAGCAAAAATCTGACTTTTGGCAATTCACTCAAAAATGGTGCCAAAAGCTTGAAAATGCTCCCCTGAAAGGTTTGGCGATGAAAACAGAAGGCTTTTTATCACAGGACAAGTAATCAGCCCTCAAAAACTTAACCGGGAGAAAATATTTTTTTGAAAAAATCCCTAAGCCCCGGGGTCAAAATTTCATCAAAAATCTGACTTTGGGCAATTAACTCAAAAATGGTGCCAACCGGTTGCAAATGCTCCCCTGAAAGCTTTGGCACTCGAAACAGAAGGCTTTTTATCACAGGACAAGAAATCAGCCCTCAAAAACTTAACCGGCAGAAAATATTTTTTTGAAAAAATCCCTAACCCCCGGGGTCACAATTTCATCAAAAATCTGACTTTTGGCAATTCACTCAAAAATGGTGCCAAAAGCTTGAAAATGCTCTCCTGAAAGGTTTGGCACTCGAAACAGAAGGCTTTTTATCACAGGACAAGAAATCAGCCCTCAAAAACTTAAGCGGCGCAAAATATTTTTTTGAAAAAATCCCTAAACCCCGGGGTCACAATTTCAGCAAAAATCTGACTTTTGGCAATTCACTCAAAAATGGTGCCAAAAGCTTGAAAATGCTCCCCTGAAAGGTTTGGCACTCGAAACAGAAGGCTTTTTATCAGAGGACAAGAAATCAGCCCTCAAAAACCTAACCGGCAGAAAATATTTTTTTGAAAAAATCCCTAACCCCCGGGGTCACAATTTCAGCAAAAATCTGACTTTTGGCAATTCACTCAAAAACGGTGCCAAAAGCTTGAAAATGCTCCCCTGAAAGGTTTGGCACTCGAAACAGAAGGCATTTTATCACAGGACAAGAAATCAGCCCTCAAAAACTTAAGCGCCGCAATATATATTTTTGAAAAAATCCCTAAACCCCGTGGTCACAATTTCAGCAAAAATCTGACTTTTGGCAATTCACTCAAAAATGGTGCCAACCGGTTGCTAATGCTCCCCTGAAAGCTTTGGCGATGAAAACAGAAGGCTTTTTATCACAGGACAAGAAATCAGCCCTCAAAAACTTAACCGGCAGAAAATATTTTTTTGAAAAAATCCCTAAGCCCGGGGTCACAATTTCATCAAAAATCTGACTTTGGGCAATTAACTCAAAAATGGTGCCAACCGGTTGCAAATGCTCCCCTGAAAGCTTTGGCACTCGAAACAGAAGGCTTTTTATCACAGGACAAGAAATCAGCCCTCAAAAACTTAACCGGCAGAAAATATTTTTTTGAAAAAAACCCTAACCCCCGGGGTCACAATTTCAGCAAAAATCTGACTTTTGGCAATTCACTCAAAAATGTTGCCAAAAGCTTGAAAATGCTCCCCTGAAAGGTTTGGCACTCGAAACAGAAGGCTTTTTATCACAGGACAAGAAATCAGCCCTCAAAAACTTAACTGGCAGAAAATATTTTTTTCAAGAAATCCCTAACCCCCGGGGTCACAATTTCAGCAAAAATCTGACTTTTGGCAATTCACTCAAAAATGGTGCCAACCGGTTGCTAATGCTCCCCTGAAAGCTTTGGCGATGAAAACAGAAGGCTTTTTATCACAGGACAAGAAATCAGCCCTCAAAAACTTAACCGGGAGAAAATATTTCTTTGAAAAAATCCCTAAGCCCCGGGGTCAAAATTTCATCAAAAATCTGACTTTGAGCAATTAACTCAAAAATGGTGCCAACCGGTTGCAAATGCTCCCCTGAAAGCTTTGGCACTCGAAACAGAAGGCTTTTTATCACAGGACAAGAAATCAGCCCTCAAAAACTTAACCGGCAGAAAATATTTTTTTGAAAAAATCCCTAACCCCCGGGGTCACAATTTCAGCAAAAATCTGACTTTTGGCAATTCACTCAAAAATGGTGCCAAAAGCTTGAAAATGCTCCCCTGAAAGGTTTGGCGATGAAAACAGAAGGCTTTTTATCACAGGACAAGTAATCAGCCCTCAAAAACTTAACCGGGAGAAAATATTTTTTTGAAAAAATCCCTAAGCCCCGGGGTCACAATTTCATCAAAAATCTGACTTTGGGCAATTCACTCAAAAATGGTGCCAACCGGTTGCAAATGCTCCCCTGAAAGCTTTGGCACTCAAAACAGAAGGCTTTTTATCACAGGACAAGAAATCAGCCCTCAAAAACATAACCGGCAGAAAATATTTTTTTGAAAAAATCCCTAACCTCCGGGGTCACAATTTCAGCAAAAATCTGACTTTTGGCAATTCACTCAAAAATGGTGCCAAAAGCTTGAAAATGCTCTCCTGAAGGTTTGGCACTCGAAACAGAAGGCTTTTTATCACAGGACAAGAAATCAGCCCTCAAAAAGTTAACCGGCAGAAAATATTTTTTTGAAGAAATCCCTAACCCCCGGGGTCACAATTTCAGCAAAAATCTGACTTTTGGCGATTCACTCAAAAATGGTGCCAAAAGCTTGAAAATGCTCCCCTGAAAGGTTTGGCACTCAAAACAGAAGGCTTTTTATCACAGGACAAGAAATCAGCCCTCAAAAACTTAACCAGCAGAAAATATTTTTTTCAAGAAATCCCTACCCCCCGAGGTCACAATTTCAGCAAAAATCTGACTTTTGGCGATTCACTCAAAAATGGTGCCAAAAGCTTGAAAATGCTCCCCTGAAAGGTTTGGCACTCAAAACAGAAGGCTTTTTATCACAGGACAAGAAATCAGCCCTCAAAAACTTAACCGGCCGAAAATATTTTTTTCAAGAAATCCCTAACCCCCGGGGTCACAATTTCAGCAAAAATCTGACTTTTGGCAATTCACTCAAAAATGGTGCCAAAAGCTTGAAAATGCTCCCCTGAAAGGTTTGGCACTCGAAACAGAAGGCTTTTTATCAGAGGACAAGAAATCAGCCCTCAAAAACCTAACCGGCAGAAAATATTTTTTTGAAAAAATCCCTAACCCCCGGGATCACAATTTCAGCAAAAATCTGACTTTTGGCAATTCACTCAAAAACGGTGCCAAAAGCTTGAAAATGCTCCCCTGAAAGGTTTGGCACTCGAAACAGAAGGCATTTTATCACAGGACAAGAAATCAGCCCTCAAAAACTTAAGCGCCGCAATATATATTTTTGAAAAAATCCCTAAACCCCGTGGTCACAATTTCAGCAAAAATCTGACTTTTGGCAATTCACTCAAAAATGGTGCCAACCGGTTGCTAATGCTCCCCTGAAAGCTTTGGCGATGAAAACAGAAGGCTTTTTATCACAGGACAAGAAATCAGCCCTCAAAAACTTAACCGGCAGAAAATATTTTTTTGAAAAAATCCCTAAGCCCGGGGTCACAATTTCATCAAAAATCTGACTTTGGGCAATTAACTCAAAAATGGTGCCAACCGGTTGCAAATGCTCCCCTGAAAGCTTCGGCACTCGAAACAGAAGGCTTTTTATCACAGGACAAGAAATCAGCCCTCAAAAACTTAACCGGCAGAAAATATTTTTTTGAAAAAAACCCTAACCCCCGGGGTCACAATTTCAGCAAAAATCTGACTTTTGGCAATTCACTCAAAAATGTTGCCAAAAGCTTGAAAATGCTCCCCTGAAAGGTTTGGCACTCGAAACAGAAGGCTTTTTATCACAGGAGAAGAAATCAGCCCTCAAAAACTTAACTGGCAGAAAATATTTTTTTCAAGAAATCCCTAACCCCCGGGGTCACAATTTCAGCAAAAATCTGACTTTTGGCAATTCACTCAAAAATGGTGCCAACCGGTTGCTAATGCTCCCCTGAAAGCTTTGGCGATGAAAACAGAAGGCTTTTTATCACAGGACAAGAAATCAGCCCTCAAAAACTTAACCGGGAGAAAATATTTCTTTGAAAAAATCCCTAAGCCCCGGGGTCAAAATTTCATCAAAAATCTGACTTTGAGCAATTAACTCAAAAATGGTGCCAACCGGTTGCAAATGCTCCCCTGAAAGCTTTGGCACTCGAAACAGAAGGCTTTTTATCACAGGACAAGAAATCAGCCCTCAAAAACTTAACCGGCAGAAAATATTTTTTTGAAAAAATCCCTAACCCCCGGGGTCACAATTTCAGCAAAAATCTGACTTTTGGCAATTCACTCAAAAATGGTGCCAAAAGCTTGAAAATGCTCCCCTGAAAGGTTTGGCGATGAAAACAGAAGGCTTTTTATCACAGGACAAGTAATCAGCCCTCAAAAACTTAACCGGGAGAAAATATTTTTTTGAAAAAATCCCTAAGCCCCGGGGTCACAATTTCATCAAAAATCTGACTTTGGGCAATTAACTCAAAAATGGTGCCAACCGGTTGCAAATGCTCCCCTGAAAGCTTTGGCACTCAAAACAGAAGGCTTTTTATCACAGGACAAGAAATCAGCCCTCAAAAACTTAACCGGCAGAATTTTTTTTTTTGAAAAAATCCCTAACCCCCGGGGTCACAATTTCAGCAAAAATCTGACTTTTGGCAATTCAGTGAAAAATGGTGCCAAAAGCTTGAAAATGCTCTCCTGAAAGGTTTGGCACTCGAAACAGAAGGCTTTTTATCACAGGACAAGAAATCAGCCCTCAAAAACTTAACCGGCAGAAAATATTTTTTTGAAATCATCCCTAAGCCCCGGGGTCACAATTTCATTAAAATCTGACTTTTGGCAATTCACTCAAAAATGGTGCCAACCGGTTGCTAATGCTCCCCTGAAAGCTTTGGCGATGAAAACAGAAGGCTTTTTATCACAGGACAAGAAATCAGCCCTCAAAAACATAACCGGCAGAAAATATTTTTTTGAAAAAATCCCTAACCTCCGGGGTCACAATTTCAGCAAAAATCTGACTTTTGGCAATTCAATCAAAAATGGTGCCAAAAGCTTGAAAATTCTCCCCTGAAAGTTTGGGCGATCGAAACAGAAGGCTTTTTATCACAGGACAAGAAATCAGCCCTCAAAAAGTTAACCGGCAGAAAATATTTTTTTGAAGAAATCCCTAACCCCCGGGGTCACAATTTCAGCAAAAATCTGACTTTTGGCGATTCACTCAAAAATGGTGCCAAAAGCTTGAAAATGCTCGCCTGAAAGGTTTGGCACTCAAACAGAAGGCTTTTTATCACAGGACAAGAAATCAGCCCTCAAAAACTTAACCAGCAGAAAATATTTTTTTCAAGAAATCCCTACCCCCCGAGGTCACAATTTCAGCAAAATCTGACTTTTGGCGATTCACTCAAAAATGGTGCCAAAAGCTTGAAAATGCTCCCCTGAAAGGTTTGGCACTCAAAACAGAAGGCTTTTTATCACAGGACAAGAAATCAGCCCTCAAAAAACTTAACCGGCCGAAAATATTTTTTTCAAGAAATCCCTAACCCCCGGGGTCACAATTTCAGCAAAAATCTGACTTTTGGCAATTCACTCAAAAATGGTGCCAACCGGTTGCTAATGCTCCCCTGAAAGCTTTGGCGATGAAAACAGAAGGCTTTTTATCACAGGACAAGAAATCAGCCCTCAAAAACTTAACCGACAGAAAATATTTTTTTGAAAAAATCCCTAAGCTCCGGGGTCACAATTTCATCAAAAATCTGACTTTGGGCAATTAACTCAAAAATGGTGCCAACCGGTTGCAAATGCTCCCCTTAAAGCTTTGGCACTCGAAACAGAAGGCATTTTATCACAGGACAAGAAATCAGCCCTCAAAAACATAACCGACAGAAAATATTTTTTGAAAAAATCCCTAACCTCCGGGGTCACAATTTCAGCAAAAATCTGACTTTTGGCAATTCACTCAAAAATGGTGCCAAAAGCTTGAAAATGCTCCCCTGAAAGCTTGGGCGATCGAAACAGAAGGCTTTTTATCACAGGACAAGAAATCAGCCCTCAAAAAGTTAACCGGCAGAAAATATTTTTTGAAAAAATCCCTAAGCCCCGAATTCATAATTTCAGCAAAAATCTGACTTTTGGCGATTCACTCAAAAATGGTGCCAAAAGCTTGAAAATGCTCCCCTGAAAGGTTTGGCACTCAAACAGAAGGCTTTTTATCACAGGACAAGAAATCAGCCCTCAAAAACTTAACCGGCAGAAAATATTTTTTGAAAAAATCCCTAAGCCCCGGGGTTACAATTTCATCAAAAATCTGACTTTGGGCAATTAACTCAAAAATGGTGCCATCCGGTTGCAAATGCTCCCCTTAAAGCTTTGGCACTCAAAACAGAAGGCTTTTTATCACAGGACAAGAAATCAGCCCTCAAAAACTTAACCGGCAGAAATTTTTTTTTTTGAAAAAATCCCTAACCTCCGGGGTCACAATTTCAGCAAAAATCTGACTTTTGGCAATTCACTCAAAAATGGTGCCAAAAGCTTGAAAATGCTCCCCTGAAAGCTTGGGCGATCGAAACAGAAGGCTTTTTATCACAGGACAAGAAATCAGCCCTCAAAAAGTTAACCGGCAGAAAATATTTTTTGAAGAAATCCCTAACCCCCGGGGTCACAATTTCAGCAAAAATCTGACTTTTGGCGATTCACTCAAAAATGGTGCCAAAAGCTTGAAAATGCTCCCCTGAAAGCTTTGGCGATGAAAACAGAAGGCTTTTTATCACAGGACAAGAAATCAGCCCTCAAAAACTTAACCGGCAGAAAATATTTTTTTGAAAAAATCCCTAAGCCCGGGGTCACAATTTCATCAAAAATCTGACTTTGGGCAATTAACTCAAAAATGGTGCCAACCGGTTGCAAATGCTCCCCTGAAAGCTTTGGCACTCGAAACAGAAGGCTTTTTATCACAGGACAAGAAATCAGCCCTCAAAAACTTAACCGGCAGAAATATTTTTTGAAAAAAACCCTAACCCCCGGGGTCACAATTTCAGCAAAAATCTGACTTTTGGCAATTCACTCAAAAATGTTGCCAAAAGCTTGAAAATGCTCCCCTGAAAGGTTTGGCACTCGAAACAGAAGGCTTTTTATCACAGGACAAGAAATCAGCCCTCAAAAACTTAACTGGCAGAAAATATTTTTTTCAAGAAATCCCTAACCCCCGGGGTCACAATTTCAGCAAAAATCTGACTTTTGGCAATTCACTCAAAAATGGTGCCAACCGGTTGCTAATGCTCCCCTGAAAGCTTTGGCGATGAAAACAGAAGGCTTTTTATCACAGGACAAGAAATCAGCCCTCAAAAACTTAACCGGGAGAAAATATTTCTTTGAAAAAATCCCTAAGCCCCGGGGTCAAAATTTCATCAAAAATCTGACTTTGAGCAATTAACTCAAAAATGGTGCCAACCGGTTGCAAATGCTCCCCTGAAAGCTTTGGCACTCGAAACAGAAGGCTTTTTATCACAGGACAAGAAATCAGCCCTCAAAAACTTAACCGGCAGAAAATATTTTTTTGAAAAAATCCCTAACCCCCGGGGTCACAATTTCAGCAAAAATCTGACTTTTGGCAATTCACTCAAAAATGGTGCCAAAAGCTTGAAAATGCTCCCCTGAAAGGTTTGGCGATGAAAACAGAAGGCTTTTTATCACAGGACAAGTAATCAGCCCTCAAAAACTTAACCGGGAGAAAATATTTTTTTGAAAAAATCCCTAAGCCCCGGGGTCAAAATTTCATCAAAAATCTGACTTTGGGCAATTAACTCAAAAATGGTGCCAACCGGTTGCAAATGCTCCCCTGAAAGCTTTGGCACTCGAAACAGAAGGCTTTTTATCACAGGACAAGAAATCAGCCCTCAAAAACTTTACCGGCAGAAAATATTTTTTTGAAAAAATCCCTAACCCCCGGGGTCACAATTTCAGCAAAAATCTGACTTTTGGCAATTCACTCAAAAATGGTGCCAAAAGCTTGAAAATGCTCCCCTGAAAGCTTGGGCGATCGAAACAGAAGGCTTTTTATCACAGGACAAGAAATCAGCCCTCAAAAAGTTAACCGGCAGAAAATATTTTTTGAAAAAATCCCTAAGCCCCGGGGTCACAATTTCAGCAAAAATCTGACTTTTGGCAATTCAGTCAAAAATGGTGCCAAAAGCTTGAAAATGCTCCCCTGAAAGGTTTGGCACTCAAAACAGAAGGCTTTTTATCACAGGACAAGAAATCAGCCCTCAAAAACTTAACCGGCAGAAAATATTTTTTTCAAGAAATCCCTAACCCCCGGGGTCACAATTTCAGCAAAAATCTGACTTTTGGCAATTCACTCAAAAATGGTGCCAACCGGTTGCTAATACTCCCCTGAAAGCTTTGGCGATGAAAACAGAAGGCTTTTTATCACAGGACAAGAAATCAGCCCTCAAAAACTTAACCGGTAGAAAATATTTTTTTGAAAAAATCCCTAAGCCCCGGGGTCACAATTTCATCAAAAATCTGACTTTGGGCAATTAACTCAAAAATGGTGCCAACCGGTTGCAAATGCTCCCCTTAAAGCTTTGGCACTCAAAACAGAAGGCTTTTTATCACAGGACAAGAAATCAGCCCTCAAAAACTTAACCGGCAGAAATTTTTTTTTTGAAAAAATCCCTAACCCCCGGGGTCACAATTTCAGCAAAAATCTGACTTTTGGCAATTCACTCAAAAATGGTGCCAAAAGCTTGAAAATGCTCTCCTGAAAGGTTTGGCACTCGAAACAGAAGGCTTTTTATCACAGGACAAGAAATCAGCCCTCAAAAACTTAACCGGCAGAAAATATTTTTTTGAAATCATCCCTAAGCCCCGGGGTCACAATTTCATCAAAAATCTGACTTTTGGCAATTCACTCAAAAATGGTGCCAACCGGTTGCTAATGCTCCCCTGAAAGCTTTGGCGATGAAAACAGAAGGCTTTTTATCACAGGACAAGAAATCAGCCCTCAAAAACATAACCGGCAGAAAATATTTTTTTGAAAAAATCCCTAACCTCCGGGGTCACAATTTCAGCAAAAATCTGACTTTTGGCAATTCACTCAAAAATGGTGCCAAAAGCTTGAAAATGCTCCCCTGAAAGCTTGGGCGATCGAAACAGAAGGCTTTTTATCACAGGACAAGAAATCAGCCCTCAAAAAGTTAACTGGCAGAAAATATTTTTTTGAAGAAATCCCTAACCCCCGGGGTCACAATTTCAGCAAAAATCTGACATTTGGCGATTCACTCAAAAATGGTGCCAAAAGCTTGAAAATGCTCCCCTGAAAGGTTTGGCACTCAAAACAGAAGGCTTTTTATCACAGGACAAGAAATCAGCCCTCAAAAACTTAACCGGCAGAAAATATTTTTTTCAAGAAATCCCTACCCCCCGAGGTCACAATTTCAGCAAAAATCTGACTTTTGGCGATTCACTCAAAAATGGTGCCAAAAGCTTGAAAATGCTCCCCTGAAAGGTTTGGCACTCAAAACAGAAGGCTTTTTATCACAGGACAAGAAATCAGCCCTCAAAAACTTAACCGGCCGAAAATATTTTTTTCAAGAAATCCCTAACCCCCGGGGTCACAATTTCAGCAAAAATCTGACTTTTGGCAATTCACTCAAAAATGGTGCCAACCGGTTGCTAATGCTCCCCTGAAAGCTTTGGCGATGAAAACAGAAGGCTTTTTATCACAGGACAAGAAATCAGCCCTCAAAAACTTAACCGATAGAAAATATTTTTTTGAAAAAATCCCTAAGCCCCGGGGTCACAATTTCATCAAAAATCTGACTTTGGGCAATTAACTCAAAAATGGTGCCAACCGGTTGCAAATGCTCCCCTTAAAGCTTTGGCACTCGAAACAGAAGGCATTTTATCACAGGACAAGAAATCAGCCCTCAAAAACATAACCGGCAGAAAATATTTTTTTGAAAAAATCCCTAACTTCCGGGGTCACAATTTCAGCAAAAATCTGAATTTTGGCAATTCACTCAAAAATGGTGCCAAAAGCTTGAAAATGCTCCCCTGAAAGCTTGGGCGATCGAAACAGAAGGCTTTTTATCACAGGACAAGAAATCAGCCCTCAAAAAGTTAACCGGCAGAAAATATTTTTTGAAAAAATCCCTAAGCCCCGAATTCATAATTTCAGCAAAAATCTGACTTTTGGCGATTCACTCAAAAATGGTGCCAAAAGCTTGAAAATGCTCCCCTGAAAGGTTTGGCACTCAAAACAGAAGGCTTTTTATCACAGGACAAGAAATCAGCCCTCAAAAACTTAACCGGCAGAAAATATTTTTTTCAAGAAATCCCTAACCCCCGGGGTCACAATTTCAGCAAAAATTTGACTTTTGGCAATTCACTCAAAAATGGTGCCAACCGGTTGCTAATGCTCCCCTGAAAGCTTTGGCACTCGAAACAGAAGGCTTTTTATCACAGGACAAGAAATCAGCCCTCAAAAACTTAACCGGCAGAAAATATTTTTTTGAAAAAATCCCTAACCCCCGGGGTCACAATTTCAGCAAAAATCTGACTTTTGGCAATTCAGTGAAAAATGGTGCCAAAAGCTTGAAAATGCTCTCCTGAAAGGTTTGGCACTCGAAACAGAAGGCTTTTTATCACAGGACAAGAAATCAGCCCTCAAAAACTTAACCGGCAGAAAATATTTTTTTGAAATCATCCCTAAGCCCCGGGGTCACAATTTCATCAAAAATCTGACTTTTGGCAATTCACTCAAAAATGGTGCCAACCGGTTGCTAATGCTCCCCTGAAAGCTTTGGCGATGAAAACAGAAGGCTTTTTATCACAGGACAAGAAATCAGCCCTCAAAAACATAACCGGCAGAAAATATTTTTTTGAAAAAATCCCTAACCTCCGGGGTCACAATTTCAGCAAAAATCTGACTTTTGGCAATTCACTCAAAAATGGTGCCAACCGGTTGCTAATGCTCCCCTGAAAGCTTTGGCGATGAAAACAGAAGGCTTTTTATCACAGGACAAGAAATCAGCCCTCAAAAACTTAACCGGTAGAAAATATTTTTTTGAAAAAATCCCTAAGCCCCGGGGTCACAATTTCATCAAAAATCTGACTTTGGGCAATTAACTCAAAAATGGTGCCAACCGGTTGCAAATGCTCCCCTTAAAGCTTTGGCACTCAAAACAGAAGGCTTTTTATCACAGGACAAGAAATCAGCCCTCAAAAACTTAACCGGCAGAAATTTTTTTTTTGAAAAAATCCCTAAGCCCCGGGGTCACAATTTCATCAAAAATCTGACTTTTGGCAATTCACTCAAAAATGGTGCCAACCGGTTGCTAATGCTCCCCTGAAAGCTTTGGCGATGAAAACAGAAGGCTTTTTATCACAGGACAAGAAATCAGCCCTCAAAAACATAACTGGCAGAAAATATTTTTTTGAAAAAATCCCTAACCTCCGGGGTCACAATTTCAGCAAAAATCTGACTTTTGGCAATTCACTCAAAAATGGTGCCAAAAGCTTGAAAATGCTCCCCTGAAAGCTTGGGCGATCGAAACAGAAGGCTTTTTATCACAGGACAAGAAATCAGCCCTCAAAAAGTTAACCGGCAGAAAATATTTTTTTGAAGAAATCCCTAACCCCCGGGGTCACAATTTCAGCAAAAATCTGACTTTTGGCGATTCACTCAAAAATGGTGCCAAAAGCTTGAAAATACTCCCCTGAAAGGTTTGGCACTCAAAACAGAAGGCTTTTTATCACAGGACAAGAAATCAGCCCTCAAAAACTTAACCGGCAGAAAATATTTTTTTCAAGAAATCCCTACCCCCCGAGGTCACAATTTCAGCAAAAATCTGACTTTTGGCGATTCACTCAAAAATGGTGCCAAAAGCTTGAAAATGCTCCCCTGAAAGGTTTGGCACTCAAAACAGAACGCTTTTTATCACAGGACAAGAAATCAGCCCTCAAAAACTTAACCGGCCGAAAATATTTTTTTCAAGAAATCCCTAACCCCCGGGGTCACAATTTCAGCAAAAATCTGACTTTTGGCAATTCACTCAAAAATGGTGCCAACCGGTTGCTAATGCTCCCCTGAAAGCTTTGGCGATGAAAACAGAAGGCTTTTTATCACAGGACAAGAAATCAGCCCTCAAAAACTTAACCGATAGAAAATATTTTTTTGAAAAAATCCCTAAGCCCCGGGGTCACAATTTCATCAAAAATCTGACTTTGGGCAATTAACTCAAAAATGGTGCCAACCGGTTGCAAATGCTCCCCTTAAAGCTTTGGCACTCGAAACAGAAGGCATTTTATCACAGGACAAGAAATCAGCCCTCAAAAACATAACCGGCAGAAAATATTTTTTTGAAAAAATCCCTAACCTCCGGGGTCACAATTTCAGCAAAAATCTGAATTTTGGCAATTCACTCAAAAATGGTGCCAAAAGCTTGAAAATGCTCCCCTGAAAGCTTGGGCGATCGAAACAGAAGGCTTTTTATCACAGGACAAGAAATCAGCCCTCAAAAAGTTAACCGGCAGAAAATATTTTTTGAAAAAATCCCTAAGCCCCGAATTCATAATTTCAGCAAAAATCTGACTTTTGGCGATTCACTCAAAAATGGTGCCAAAAGCTTGAAAATGCTCCCCTGAAAGGTTTGGCACTCAAAACAGAAGGCTTTTTATCACAGGACAAGAAATCAGCCCTCAAAAACTTAACCGGCAGAAAATATTTTTTTCAAGAAATCCCTAACCCCCGGGGTCACAATTTCAGCAAAAATCTGACTTTTGGCAATTCACTCAAAAATGGTGCCAACCGGTTGCTAATGCTCCCCTGAAAGCTTTGGCGATGAAAACAGAAGGCTTTTTGTCACAGGACAAGAAATCAGCCCTCAAAAACTTAACCGGCAGAAAATATTTTTTTGAAAAAATCCCTAACCCCCGGGGTCACAATTTCAGCAAAAATCTGACTTTTGGCAATTCAGTGAAAAATGGTGCCAAAAGCTTGAAAATGCTCTCCTGAAAGGTTTGGCACTCGAAACAGAAGGCTTTTTATCACAGGACAAGAAATCAGCCCTCAAAAACTTAACCGGCAGAAAATATTTTTTTGAAATCATCCCTAAGCCCCGGGGTCACAATTTCATCAAAAATCTGACTTTTGGCAATTCACTCAAAAATGGTGCCAACCGGTTGCTAATGCTCCCCTGAAAGCTTTGGCGATGAAAACAGAAGGCTTTTTATCACAGGACAAGAAATCAGCCCTCAAAAACTTAACCGGCAGAAAATATTTTTTTGAAAAAATCCCTAACCCCCGGGGTCACAATTTCAGCAAAAATCTGACTTTTGGCAATTCACTCAAAAATGGTGCCAAAAGCTTGAAAATGCTCTCCTGAAAGGTTTGGCACTCGAAACAGAAGGCTTTTTATCACAGGACAAGAAATCAGCCCTCAAAAACTTAACCGGCAGAAAATATTTTTTTCAAGAAATCCCTACCCCCCGAGGTCACAATTTCAGCAAAAATCTGACTTTTGGCGATTCACTCAAAAATGGTACCAAAAGCTTGAAAATGCTCCCCTGAAAGGTTTGGCACTCAAAACAGAAGGCTTTTTATCACAGGACAAGAAATCAGCCCTCAAAAACTTAACCGGCCGAAAATATTTTTTTCAAGAAATCCCTAACCCCCGGGGTCACAATTTCAGCAAAAATCTGACTTTTGGCAATTCACTCAAAAATGGTGCCAACCGGTTGCTAATGCTCCCCTGAAAGCTTTGGCGATGAAAACAGAAGGCTTTTTATCACAGGACAAGAAATCAGCCCTCAAAAACTTAACCGACAGAAAATATTTTTTTGAAAAAATCCCTAAGCCCCCGGGGTCACAATTTCATCAAAAATCTGACTTTGGGCAATTAACTCAAAAATGGTGCCAACCGGTTGCAAATGCTCCCCTTAAAGCTTTGGCACTCGAAACAGAAGGCATTTTATCACAGGACAAGAAATCAGCCCTCAAAAACATAACCGGCAGAAAATATTTTTTTGAAGAAATCCCTAAGCCCCCGGGGTCACAATTTCAGCAAAAATCTGACTTTTGGCAATTCACTCAAAAATGGTGCCAAAAGCTTGAAAATGCTCCCCTGAAAGGTTTGGCACTCGAAACAGAAGGCTTTTTATCACAGGACAAGAAATCAGCCCTCAAAAACTTAACCGGCAGAAAATATTTTTTTGAAAAAATCCCTAACCCCCGGGGTCACAATTTCAGCAAAAATCTGACTTTTGGCAATTCACTCAAAAATGGTGCCAAAAGCTTGAAAATGCTCCCCTGAAAGGTTTGGCACTCGAAACAGAAGGATTTTTATCACAGGACAAGAAATCAGCCCTCAAAAACTTAACCGGCAGAAAATATTTTTTTGAAAAAATCCCTAAGCCCCGGGGTCACAATTTCATCAAAAATCTGACTTTGGGCAATTAACTCAAAAATGGTGCCAACCAGTTGCTAATGCTCCCCTGAAAGCTTTGGCACTCGAAACAGAAGGCTTTTTATCACAGGACAAGAAATCAGCCTTCAAAAACTTAAGCGGCGCAAAATATTTTTTTGAAAAAATCCCTAACCCCCGGGGTCACAATTTCAGCAAAAATCTGACTTTTGGCAATTCAGTCAAAAATGGTGCCAAAAGCTTGAAAATGCTCCCCTGAAAGGTTTGGCACTCGAAACAGAAGGCTTTTTATCACAGGACAAGAAATCAGCCCTCAAAAACTTAACCGGCAGAAAATATTTTTTTGAAAAAATCCCTAACCCCCGGGGTCACAATTTCAGCAAAAATCTGACTTTTGGCAATTCACTCAAAAATGGTGCCAAAAGCTTGAAAATGCTCTCCTGAAAGGTTTGGCACTCGAAACAGAAGGCTTTTTATCACAGAACTAGAAATCAGCCCTCAACGACTTAAGCGGTGGAAAAATTTTTTTTTAGAAAATCCCTAAGCCCCGGGGTCACAATTTCAGCAAAAATCTGACTTTTGGCAATTCACACAAAAATGGTGCCAGAAGATTGCAAATGATCCCCTGAAATCTTACGCGATCGAAACAGAAGGATTTTTATCACAGAACTAGAAATCAGCCGTCAAAAACTTAACCGACGCAAAAGATTGTTTTGAAAAAATCCCTAAGCCCCGGGGTCACAATTTTAGCAAAAATCTGACTTTTGGCAATTCACTCAAAAATGGTGCCAACCTGTTGCAAATGCTCCCCTGAAAGCTTTGGCTATGGAAACAGAAGGTTTTTTTTATCACAGGACAAGAAATCAGCCCTCAACAACTTAACCGGGGAAAAATATTTTTTTGAAAAAATCCCTAAGCCCCAGGGTCACAATTTCAGCAAAAATCTGACTTTTGGCAATTCACTCAAAAATGGTGCCAACCTGTTGCAAATGATCCCCTGAAAGCTTTAGCGGTGGAAACAGAAGGCTTTTTATTACAGATAAAGAAATCAGCCGTCAACAACTTAACCGACGCAAAAGATTTTTTTTGAAAAAATCCCTAAGCCCCGGGGTCACAATTTCAGCAAAAATCTGACTTTTGGCAATTCACTCGAAAATGGTGCCAACCTGTTGCAAATGCTCCCCTGAAAGCTTTGGCTATGGAAACAGAAGGTTTTTTTTATCACAGGACAAGAAATCAGCCCTCAACAACTTAACCGGGGGAAAAGATTTTTTTGAAAAAATCCCTAAGCCCCAGGGTCACAACTTCAGCAAAAATCTGACTTTTGGCAATTCACTCAAAAATGGTGCCAACCTGTTGCAAATGCTCCCCTGAAAGCTTTGGCTATGGAAACAGAAGGTTTTTTTATCACAGGACAAGAAATCAGCCCTCAAGAACTTAACCGGGGGAAAAGATTTTTTTTGAAAAAATCCCTAAGCCCCAGGGTCACAATTTCAGCAAAAATCTGACTTTTGGCAATTCACTCAAAAATGGTGCTAACCGGTTGCAAATGCTCCCCTGAAAGCTTTGGCTATGGAAACAGAAGGCTTTTTATCACAGGACTAGAAATCAGCCCTCAACGACTTAAGCGGCGGAAAAATTTTTTTTTAGAAAATCCCTAAGCCCCGGGGTCACAATTTCAGCAAAAATCTGACTTTTCGCAATTCACAGAAAAATGGTGCCAGAAGCTTGCAAATGATCCCCCGAAAGCTTTAGTGATGGAAACAGATAAAGAAATCACCCCTCAACGACTTAACCGGCGCAAAAGATTTTTTTGAAAAAATCCCTAAGCCCCGGGGTCACAATTTCATCAAAAATCTGACTTTCGGCAACTCACTCAAAACTCGTGCCAAACGGTTGCAAATGCTCCCCTGAGAGGTTTGGCGGTCGAAATAGAAGGCTTTTTATTACAGGACAAGAAATTAGTCATGGACAACTTAACTGGCCGAAAAAGATTTTTTTGAAAAAATCCCTAAGCCCCGGGGTCACAATTTCATAAAAAATCTGACTTTCGGCAATTCACTCAAAAATGGCACCAAAGGGTTGCAAATGCTCCCCTGAAAGGTTTAGCAGTCGAAACAGAAGTCTTTTAATCACAGGACAAGAGATCAGCCCTTGACAACTTATCCGGCGGAAAAACCAAAGTACCACTGTAATTGGACTTGGGGTTGCTGCCTTAATATGGCCACTGTTGCAAATCATGGTGAGATGGTTATGGTGAGTCATTTATACGAGACAACTTTCTTATCACTATCACTTCTCCTTTGGGTGTTTGCTGTTTGTGATGATGTTGAGTTGAGCACCTAAGGCAAATGCTGAATTGCTACACAGAAATGGCTTACTCACACAGTAAAAAAACTGCCATGGGGAGCTAATATTTAAAAATGCCCTATGCATGGCAACTGTAACACAAACATCTCCTATCTATCAACCAACAAGCAGATAACTCCAGTAGGTAAAGTAAAGGTAAAGGGACCCCTGACCATTAGGTCCTGTCGTGACCCACTCTGGGGTCGCGACGCTCATTTAGCTTTATTGGCCAAGGGAGGCGACGTACAGCTTCCAGGTCATGTGGCCAGCAACAGTAAGCCGCTTCTGGCGAACCAGAGCAGCGCATGGAAATGCCGCTTACCTTCCTGCTGGAGCGCTACCTATTTATCTACTTGCACTTTGACGTGTTTTCAAACTGCTAGGTTGGCAGGAGCTGGGACTGAGCAACGGGAGCTTACCCCATCAGGGGATTCGAACTGCCAACCTTCTGATCGGCAAGTCCTAGGCTCTGTGGTTTAACCCACAGCGCCTTCCATATAAAGTACAATATTAGAGGTGTGTTTTACATTTCTACTGACAGCTCATTGGAGTGATTTCCAAAAGAGAATAATGTTGCTTGTATTACAAATCCCTGAACAAAGATTCAGAGATACTGAATTAGAATCAAACCCAAAAGTGACACCCCCCCCCCCCGCTGCAAATCTTCATGTACTATATAAAAGAGAAGAAAAATCCTGGCAGGTTTTTGTTTTTTGTTTTACTTGCTCTTCTTTTCCCCAGCCTCTAAAAGTCCTTTCTTAAAAGGCAGATTTTGGGAACTGATTTTCCCTCACCCTCCTTAGCAACACAACAGCCACACATTTCAGGCTGGATTTATTGTTTCCCATTTCCATTTGAAAAGGAATGTTTGCTCAAGAAGCCGCAATGTGCTCACATAGAAAAAAAAAATTAAGCAAGAAACCATCATTTTGCCATTTGCTTCTTTGAAATAGCAAATGTTGCCCAGCAAGAAAGCACAGAATGGTCACATGGTACCTGAAAAGAGAAGATCCCCTTTTTTTTGCTAGTGCTGATAGATCATATCTGAATTGAACACTGATAGGGAGAAGACTCTTTTGTAAAATTATGGATGCAGGCAGGCTGAAGGGAAAGAAGGCTCATTGGGGAGAAAATATATTCCAACGTGATAGGTTTAAAATGTTTCTTGCTTTCACAGGAACCGAGTAATCCATGTCAAATGAATGTGCCTTTTCTGCTAAACTGGGTATTATCGCTATCAAAATTGCACCCCACCACAGTGCCACACTCCAATGTCTCTGTGCATAAGAACAGCAATGGCAAAAATGTCGCAAGTAAAGCTTTTACCAAAAAGAAAAAAACAGAAAACAAACCCAGGTTAAATTGTTTGGCAATTACTAATTGTTTCTTTTTAAAACCTTTTAATGTAGTGAGAGATTTTACTTTCTTGGGCTCCATGATCACTGCAGATGGTGACAGTAGTCACGAAATTAAAAGACGGCTGCTTCTTGGGAGAAAAGCGATGACAAACCTAGACAGCATCTTCAAAAGCAGAGACATTACCTTGCCGACAAAGGTCCTTATAGTTAAAGCCATGGTTTTCCCGGTAGTGATGTATGGAAGTGAGAGCTGGACCAT
This sequence comes from Podarcis vaucheri, assembly GCF_965113315.1. Classification (NCBI taxonomy): domain Eukaryota; kingdom Metazoa; phylum Chordata; class Lepidosauria; order Squamata; family Lacertidae; genus Podarcis; species Podarcis vaucheri. Next base: position 14,923,614 of record NC_138748.1, read on the forward strand.
AAAGAAGGCTGATCGCAGAAGAATGGATGCTTTTGAATTATGGTTTTTAATATTCGGTTGGAAGTCGCCCAGAGTGGCTGGGGAAACCCAGCCAGATGGGTGGGGTATAAATAATAAATTTTGTATTATTATTATTATTATTATTATTTATTATTATTATTATTATTATTATTATTATTATTATTATTATTATTATATAGGCCTCCCCTCCCCTTCTGGGTGTTTAATGGACCATTGTCTTATTTTACAGCCTTTGCTAAGCAGATAATGGTACTTGCAAGGGACTCATCCTCCGAGTCAGATGGTGGTAGGGCTGTGGCTTCCTGCTTAGCCCTGAATAAGTTATGGGTGGCTCTCTCCTTGAGGAAGCAGTCTGAACATTGTCCTCATCCGAGTCCTCCACTGGGCACTGCAGTGTCCCTGGATTGTGGCCCGTGGCCATAATGATATAAGGATCTACTATGTGAACCAACCTACTCCAACTTTTTTTTTTTAAAAAAAGCTATTTTTTTGTTTTCTTCCACTTTCAGAGCCCATCATAGAAATATAAAGAATCCATATTGAACAGTATGATAAACTATTATAAAAGGCCGTTTGCCATCCCCCAAATTCATATGTTTCATAATTCCCCTGTCCACATGAGAAATTCAATTCCCAGGCTCCTTTTAATTTTGAGATTGTAGCCAAAGCCAAAGATCCTTAATTCTCAATAAGAAAAAGAAAACAAATGAAATAGAAAGGAAGAAAAGAAGATGACAAAGATGACTCCGTCCCTCTCTGTATCACAACCTCCCTTCCTCAGACAGGATGGTCGTTTCTACTCACCCATCTTCAGAGATGCAAGTCTACTGCCCCATCCTTTAGGGGAACCTCCTTCATCTCTCCATGCCTAGAAGAGGTCCCATGCCTGCTTCCCATAGTAGTATATAAAACACATGAATATGATCTGTTTTGCCAGCGTTTGTGAGTCTGGGGAAATTCATCTGGGATCCTGAACAATGAATTCACAGCTTTGGCAATGAATAATCCATTGTCATGCCTCTGATCTCATAATATAGATGGTATACATATTTATGCACTAATGTCTCACGGAGGACACAAGCTTTTGATGAAAGTCATTTTCAATGGGTTTGTTTTTTTCTGGCTTAAGAATGTGCATTCACACATTCCATCATTTGAACGCAGGCCTGAGGTGCCATTAGTCTGACTCAAGTAGGCTGATGAAATCCCATTTTAAAATTCTCGGTTTCACAAGCCTGCCAGCAAGACCTTCATGTCTGATCAATTTATTCCACTTTCCCCCTGAGAATGACTCCTGCAAAAAAAGAGAGCAGCATTCATACCTTCTACAAAATAGATTTGTAATGCATTGAAAGGCAAACTCTCCAAGTCACACACAATACAGAGGCAGAGCTCAAAGTGTTAATCAGGTTCGTTACTGATCAGCTCATTAAATGTACCAGCAGCTAGCTAGCCATTAGATTCCAACCCTTATCCATCAATTTTAGATGCTTGCTGTGAAACCATTGATGGAACAGGACAAAGGATAAAAGGGATGTATTGGACTGTTCAGAGTCTCCAGTGGCTATAAGAGATATTAAATGGCAATGCTACTTGGAATTCTCTAAATGTGTTATAAATGAATCCTTTCTTCCTGTATTTGGAAATCCAGTAATTGCTCCATCTTGTATGTATTAACTACCAGAGCGACCAAAGTAGCTAACTTTCCAAGTCTGATGTGTATACATTCAGCTATATTATGCAAATGGTAAAAATCATTAATAGAAAAGGAAACTATGGCTAGCATTTGTGTAAAAAAGCACTTTCACCAGTTCTTCTTACAATTATTCTAATCTTAGATGTGAATAGAAGCACTGACTTTAAAAAATAATAATCAGCTGTACCCTGCTGTTTCCAGCAGACTTTTAAAAAAGAAAGAAATCAAACTATGAACTATTAGTTATAATCAAAAATTATATATGGCTTCGGGAATATAAAAATAATGAATGATTTAGACTGGAAGGAAACAGGAGGTTAACTAGTTCAGACACACAAGATTTAGAATCCTAAAAGTAATGCATTGCAGTTATTTCAGGTTGAATTAAAGGTAAAGGGACCCCTGACCGTTAAGTCCAGTTGTGAATGACTCTGGAGTTGCGGTGGCTTCCGGGTCATGTGGCCAGCATGACTAAGCCGCTTCTGGCAAACCAGAGCAGCACACGGAAACGCCATTCACCTTCCCGCCAGAGCGGTACCTATTTATCTACTTGCACTTTGGCGTGCTTTCGAACTGCTAGGTTGGCAGGAGCAGGGACTGAGCAACGGGAGCTCACCCCATCGCAGGGATTCGAACCGCCACCTTCTGATTGGCAAGTCCTAGGCTCAATGGTTTAGACCACAGCACCACCCACGTCCTCAGGTAGAATTACTCCTCTTTAAACACGGTCGACCAAAAATGGACAAAGCTGCCAGTGTGCTATACAAAGGTAGGAAGACTTTAGTCCTTACTGGTAATGCCACACTGTTCTGAAACCTTAGCCTGCCTGGTGACGAGTCAGTATGTCAAGTCCAAAGTTCAAATCATTGTATCTGAGCTATATAGGCTCTTTCCACACTTACCTCTTATGGCAATTTAGCAGCTGTTTGATCCAAGATTTTTAAGCAGGTGTTTGAAGCTGGCTTCACCTTTGGCAGCATGTCCTTGTTATTAGACTGCAAGTGGGTTCTGCCTAAATTGAGAAAAGTTCAGGGGCTGTAGCAGGGCCAGATTGAGGCTTGATGAGGCCCTAAGCTACTGAAGGTAATGGGGCCCTTTATATGTCCAGCTGTCCTTTGTCAACAACAAATTTTCGCTGTTTTTCGTGTTGAATATATGCTATACAGTCTTACCTCGTGTTGCGTTCCGCTTGTTATGGACTTTCAGTTTATGAACTTGGCAACCCCAGAAGTGTTTACTTCCAGGTTCACCATTTGTGCATGCGCAGAAGCGATCTGTGCACTTCGTGCACGCGCAGAAGCACTCAATCGCATCGTGCATATGCGCAGTAGAGGCGCTCTACTTGCTGACTTTTTTGGGATGTGAATGGCACCCCGAAACGGATTAAGTCCGCAACGAGAGTTATCACTGTTTGGCAATTTATGGACCCAATAGGTATCTAAAGCCATTTGCACATGCTGCCATGAAACCAGTCCATGCAGAATGGAGGCACCCTATATACAGAAATGAGCAAACCAGTGATATTTTAGGGAACAGGCTAGCAGGTGGGGCCCATTACTTACATCATAGGAGCCTACACAACACAAAACACTGTTGCTGTATGTAGGTTTTATTTTATTTGTTTATCTTATGTTTGGGAAATGTACATCCAGGGTTGTTTTTTTCCCCTTTAATTTTTTTGGGGGCCCCCAAGAGAGTGGGGCCTTAAGCTATAGCTTGTTTAGCTTATACGTAAATCCGGCACTGGGCTGTAGTCATACCCATCATGTGTTCCTCCCTATAATGTCAGTTGTGAGCATGCAAAAGCCCTTTAGCAAGTTCTTTTTGGGAATGGGGTATATAATGCCTAACATCCAGAATCCTAATCACATAGGAGTATAGAAGAGGTTAGACGAGAGGAATGTTGTGTACATCTCTGAGTGACAGCTTGTCCCAGAAACTCACATTGCTGCCTGCCATTTTCTCCTCAGGACGGGGCCCAGTCCAAAAGGACAGCTCGCACCAGTCAGAGTGGAAGCAGCAGGAAACCGACGTCTAACAAACTGCACCCCTCAACCTCATCCCCTCTGCACATAACATTAGGATGGTGCCCTCACACATTCCAAAGAAATGAAAATATTTAGGGTCCATTCAAAAGGGCGAAAAAGTTTCATTTTTCTGTAGAAGAAGAAAAAGTGCAGTGTGTGAGTTCGTGATTCTAGAATAAAAAGGTACCCCTGCCCGTACGGGCCAGTCTTGACAGACTCTAGGGTTGTGCGCCCATCTCACTTAAGAGACCGGGGGCCAGCGCTGTCCGGAGACACTTCCGGGTCACGTGGCCAGCGTGACAAAGCTGCATCTGGCGAGCCAGCGCAGCACACGGAAACGCCGTTTACCTTCCTGCCAGTAAGCGGTCCCTATTTATCTACTTGCACCCGGGGGTGCTTTCGAACTGCTAGGTTGGCAGGCACTGGGACCGAGCAACGGGAGTGCACCCTGCCGCGGGGATTCAAACCGCCGACCTTTCGATCGGCAAGCCCTAGGCGCTGAGGCTTTTACCCACAGCACCACCCGCGTCCCGCGCCACCCGCGTCCCGGATTCTAGAATAGCAACTAAATAATGATGCTGTTGGGTGGAAGCATGCTAAAATAAATAAATAAATCCCAACCTGTATATGGGATTCCATACTATCCAAAATTTCTCTGATGAAAGTAAGGACATCCTATTCAATTTTTATTTATTATTATTATTATTTGTTGCAGCTTCCAACATATATTAAAACTTAACAAAACATTAAACACTAATAGACTTCCCCATTCAGATGTCTAGAAGGTTGTATATTTACTTATCTCATTGGCTCAGGGCTTGTGTAACTCAGCCCCCAGCTGAACTGTTACATATGTGTACAGACTCCTATAGATGTGTACAATATTAGTACATGACCTGCTTTTGTAAAGTCCAGGAACACACACACACTACAATATACAGTGGTACCTCGGGTTAAGTACTTAATTTGTTCTGGAGGTCCGTTCTTAACCTGAAACTGTTCTTAACCTGAAGCACCACTTTAGCTAATGGGGCCTCCTGCTGCGGCTGCGCCACCACTGCATGATTTCTGTTCTCATCCTGAAGCAAAGTTATTAACCTGAAGCACTATTTCTGGGTTAGCGGAGTCTGTAACCTGAAGCGTCTGTAACCTGAAGTGTATGTAGCCCGAGGTACCACTGTAGTATAAGGCAGCATTTCAAACTTTTTTAAAGAGAGCAATGCATGATCGTTTTCAGATACAAGGTATCTAGCTAGATTACACTGTCACTTAACATTGTTTCTGCCAACATTATTCTCTCTAGAAATGAGAATAAGTATTCCTTCCATTTTAGCTTTTTCTAAAAGTATAAGAAGAACGGCGCCTTCTCTGCAGTCGCTCCCCATCTGTGGAATGCGCTCCCCAGGGAAGTTCACTTGGCGCCTTCATAATACCCCTTGAGGCGCCAGGCGAAAACCATTTTAAGCAGGCCTTTTGTCGATCCGATTTACATCCTATGCCCTTTTAAATTTTTTTTTTGGGGGGGTGGCTATTGGGTTGTAGTTTTTATTTTTACAGTATTAGGTATTTTGTGGTTTTATATCTTGATTTTGTTATGTGAACTGCCCTGAGACCCCTGGGTATAAGGGCGGAATATAAATTTAATAAATAATAATAAAGAAGAAGCCATTTTAACCACCACCCCAAACACACTCCTCCAAACACTTGGCATTCACCTTGGCAGCAGAAATGTTTGCATGTAGTCTAAAATGCTTACCAGGCCTCAGCCTTGCTAATGCCCCCCCCCCATTATGTACTGAGCTAAATCCTAGATCAATAGGCTACAGAATGCAGCAGTCTGATTGGTCCACAGGAGCCACCCAGTCCAGCTCCAGGGAGAAGTGGATCAGTGACCTGATTGGCCTGCAGAAGCAGCCAATCAGGCTTCTGGAGGAAGTGAATCTGCAATCTGATTGGCCTACAAGAGCAGCCCGGAATTAGCCAATCACAAGGGGCCCATTGTGTAAATAATGTATATATAGCTAGATGTTTTGGGGAAAGTTTCATTCATTGCTACTACGAGCTGAATAAAGAGCATGAAATTCACACTCAACTCCAAGTATATTTCACCCCCTCAAAAAAATACACACCCTGATTACAACTAGAAGGGGAACGGGATGTTTTCCTTGAGCAAAAGACTGAGGGAAACTTCCCTTCACCACTAAGCCTCTTCTCCCTCGTTTGATGCAGAAGAAATATGGCTTCCAACTCTGCCTGGGGGACAAAGGGGTTTATGTTTGTGGAACGGAAGAAGAATTAGGAATTCTCCCTCTGAAAACGTCTGTGCTCTGATGCACCTCAAGGGAAGGCAGTTTTAGGGTGCTGGGAGTTGTGGGGCTCTGTGAGGGGTGAAGTACAGTTCCCAGGATCCTTTGGGGCAAGTCATGTGTTTTAAATGTGTGCCGGATGGGCTTGAAATGTACAGCATAGATCTAAGCTTCGGTCAGGTCCGCGGTGTGCATTAAGCTATGGTCAGGAGAGTAGGAAACACCATTTAAAAATAATTTAAAAATGATGCTGATTAGCAGGTTTATGGAAGGGCGGAAGCGGGGGGGGGGAAGGACACCTAATTATTTTCTACCACCTTTTACCTAAGGGAGGAGTCATGAGACCACAAAGCAGAGACCGCTCAGGATATATACTTTGCTTATCACACCCATATGGTATCAATATCCTCTTTTAAATACACCCATTAGATTTTTTTTCTAGTATACTAATAATATGTTTTAATACACACACACACTATCTGCTGATATACTAATTACAGAATAAAATATGGATGAGTGCAAGCAAGACTGACAGATGAGCAATAATTTACTTCACATAGTGACAGCAACACAAAGGACAGTTATAAAAGTAACAGTCAAATATTGCACAGAGTTCATGGGGGTGGTATGAAGATGACAGAAGGGTAATAGGTTTGACAAGGCATGTGTTGTCTATTGCAGTTATTTATTGCACTCACCCGCCCCTTACAACATAAGATGCCAGAGAATTACGACTTTCTCCAAATGACATATAAATACATACAACACTTTATATGTCCATAATGTCCAGGGGTTCTGTACCCACTTTTAGCTTTATAACATTTTATACCTCTATATTAATAATAAGGCAGAAACCAAAATGCTTATAGATATGATTTTAAAGTTCTGTTTTGTCAGTTATTTACTGGTCCAGAGCATAGCTGAATGCAACACCATTTATTTGCTTTTCCGGTCCTCCCTCCCTCTTGCTTGCATTACGTGGAGATTATTCTATCAGCCTGATCGATAATCCAGTTAAGGCAGAGCACTTCAATTTGATGTTTAAATTCAAGAATTGCATCTGCTTGTTTGCAAATCCCTCCTGATGTCTTCATTTCCTGACAGCAGGCAAGAAACTGCCACTGAGTGATGCAGCCCGTACCTATGTTCACTGTTCTTCAGTGCAGAGAAGGATTGCTGCTTATCGAAGGAATTTCAAAATTTCAAAATATAATAATAATAATAATAATAATAATAATAATAATAATAATAATAATAATAAATTATTATTATTATTATTATTATTATTATTATTATTATTATTATTATTATTATTTATACCCCGCCCATCTGGCTGGATTTCCCCAGCCACACTGGGCGGCTTCCAAAATAATATTAAAGTACAATAGTCTATTAAACATTAAAGGCTTCCCTAAACAGGGCTGCCTTCAGATGTCTTCTAAAAGTCTGGTAGTTGTTTTTCTCTATGACATCTGGTGGGAGGGCGTTCCACAGGGCGGGCGCCACTACCAAGAAGGCCCTCTGCCTGGTTCCCTGTAACTTGGCTTCTCCACAAGCCAGCAGAGGCTCCCAGTTGTTGGGGCTGAGGCATGAATGGCAGTCTGGATTGAGCTGGAGAGCCTGAAACTATGGGGGACACCAGACGTCATGGCAAGAGGAAAAACCAACACAGGATCAAGGCACAAACTGGAAGTTGAAACCATAGCCAAGGAAACAGAAAAGATGCCAGTGCTCATACCACTGGCATGCCATAGACTGATGTGGGTAGAAGTTAGCATGAGCTCAGTGAAATGCATGAGGCAGTTGTGACAGCCACCCTGCAGCTTAAAAGGACTCCCTGGTCCTGAATGGGGTAACTGTGCCCCTGAAGGACCAAGTGCGAAGGCTGGGAGTCATTCTGGAGGTGTAGGTCAATTCTGTGTCCAGGGCAGCTGTTTATCAGCTCCATCTGGTACACAGGCTGAGACCCTACCTGCCTACAGACTGTCTCACCAGAGTGGTGCATGCTCTGGTTATCTCTCGATTGGACTACTGCAATGCGCTCTATGTGGGGCTACCTTTGAAGGTGACCCAGAAACTACAACTAATCCAGAATGCGGCAGCTAGACTGGTGACTGGGAGTGGCCGCTGAGACCACATAACACCAGTCTTGAAAGACCTACACTGGCTCCCAGTACGTTTCCGAGCATAATTCAAAGTGTTGCTGCTGACCTTTAAAGCCCTAAACGGCCTCAGTCCAGCATACCTGAAGGCGCGTCTCCACCCCCATTGTTCTGCCCGGACACTGAGGTCCAGTGCCGAGGGCCTTCTGGCAGTTCCCTTGCTGCAAGAAGCCAAGTTACAGGGAACCAGGGAGAGGGCCTTCTCGGTAGTGGCGCCCGCCCTGTGGAATGCCCTCCCACCAGATGTCAAAGAGAAAAATAACTACCAGACTTTTAGAAGACATCTGAAGGCAGCCCTGTTTAGGGAAGCTTTTAATGTTTAATAGGTTATTGTATTTTAATGTTCTGTTGGAAGCCGCCTAGAGTGGCTGGGGAAACCCAGCCAGATGGGCAGGGTATAAATAATAAATTATTATTATTATTAAAAGTTTGGAAATAATTTTGAAGGACTTGTTTTTACCTTGGTGAGAACTAATTTCACTCCTGCTCTTACACTGCCATCCAGTGGGTTTGTACTACAATTGCATACTTTGAACTACTTCTGTGGAACTTGTGGTCGGTTAAGTTGTGCAGATAATTCTAGCAACTGCCAATGTTATTTTTCCTAGAAAAAGCAGTGCCAGAACTAACTGTGAACACCTCCTTCGTTCCCTTAGAATGGCAATGGTGCCCACGTGAGAAGTGCCAGAACGAACCAGAAGCCTTTTTATTGGGTATAGTGGGCAAAGAGATACCAAGGGAAGATAAAAGACTGTTTATGTATGCAACAACTGTGGCAAGAATTCTCTTAGCCCCAAAATGGAAACAACAAGAAGTACCAACAAATGAAGAGTGGCAAATGATGGTGGACTTTGCAGAACTGGCGAAGCACACAGGAAAAATCTGAGACCAGCAAGATCAAGCATTCCAAAAGGACTGGAGTAAATTTATATGATATCTGAAAGTTTATTGTAAGCAATTAACATCACAAGCAGGGGTGTTTGAAGACTTGTAATGAGAAACTTTCTACCTTTCTATATTTATTTAAATTTTGAGTTATTTTATAATGTGTGTAGCTAGAGTTGGGAAACGTGCGAAATACAATGATATAAAGGTGAATTTTGAAAACCACGAGGCTGGAGGGAAGGAAGTTGACAGGCTCTAAAGAGCCAGGGACATAAAGTAGAGTGTTATGATGTGAATATATATTATAAAATGGAAAATAAATAAAAATTATATATAGAGAGAGAAGTGCCAGAAATGAGTTCCAGCAAGTTCCCATTGAAAAAAGCCCTGACAACAGCTAACAAAGCAAATATAAGCCTATTCTAAGAGTCATATTTTTTTTTTTTTACAATCCTTAACAGGGAAGGAGGAGGAAACTATTTTAAAAGGATGTATGCACAGAATTTGGTGCTTCTGACCTGCTTGAGCATTGTTTGCATTGCACTGAGTGCTTACTTACATCTGAGCTGCATTGAAATTATATACATAATGAAATTATATATATGAGAGAGAGCGCACCTGATTACTTGTATGCAAAATTATACACGAAAAATTGCATATTATAATACATATAAGAGCCGAGCCCCATGCAATGCTATTTTCCCCACAGTGTATTTTTATAAGTATTAATAAGTTTTTTAATGAATGCATTGTTGCAAGTACCTGTATATTGTAGGAATCCTGTAGCACATATTTTATGCATAAGTATGATGCTTATAGAATCATAGAATCATAAAGTTGGAATAGACCACAAGGGCCATCGAGTCCAACCCCCTGCCAAGCAGGAAACACCATCAGAGCACTCCTGACATATGGTTGTCAAGCCTCTGCTTAAAGACCTCCAAAGTAGGAGACTCCACCACACTCCTTGGCAGCAAATTCCACTGTCGAACAGCTCTTACTGTCAGGAAGTTCTTCCTAATGTTTAGGTGGAATCTTCTTTCTTGTAGTTTGGATCCATTGCTCCGTGTCTGCTTCTCTGGAGCAGCAGAAAACAACCTTTCTCCCTCCTCTATATGACATCCTTTTATATATTTGAACATGGCTATCATATCACCCCTTAATCTCCTCTTCTCCAGGCTAAACATGCCCAGCTCCCTTAGCCGTTCCTCATAAGGCATCATTTCCAGACCTTTGATCATTTTGGTTGCCCTCCTCTGGACACGTTCCAGTTTGTCAGTGTCCTTCTTGAACTGTGGTGCCCAGAACTGGACACAGTACTCCAGGTGTGGTCTGACCAGAGCAGAATACAGTGGCACTATTACTTCCCTTGATCTAGATGCTATATTCCTATTGATGCAGCCCAGAATTGCATTGGCTTTTTTAGCTGCCACGTCACACTGTTGGCTCATGTCATGTTTGTGGTCAACTGATGCTGTTGTTAGTCGTTTAGTCATGTCCGACTCTTTGTGACCCCATGGACCAGAGCACGCCAGGCACCCCTGTCTTCCACTGCCTGCTGCAGTTTGGTCAAACTCATGCTGGTAGCTTCGAGAACACTATCCAACCATCTCGTCCTCTGTCGTCCCCTTCTCCTTGTGCCCTCCATCTTTCCCAACATCAGGGTCTTTTCCAGGGAGTCTTCTCTTCTCATGAGGTGGCCAAAGTATTGGAGTCTCAGCTTCGGGATCTGTCCTTCCAGTGAGCACTCAGGGCTGATTTCCTTCAGAATGGATAGGTTTGATCTTCTTGCAGTCCATGGGACTCTCAAGAGTCTCCTCCAGCACCATAATTCAAAAGCATCAATTCTTCGGCAATCAGCCTTCTTTATGGTCCAGCTCTCACTTCCATACATCACTACTGGGAAAACCATAGCTTTAACTATACGGACCTTTGTTGGCAAAGTGATGTCTCTGCTTTTTAAGATGCTGTGTCGGGTGCATAAGTATAGTAATGCATATAATATGTGAGAATTGTTTGCATTTTTGGAGGAGCTGGTAAAATTGCTGGCTTCCCATTGAGATCAAGGAGAGAGAGACAGAAGAAACAGAAAAAGCCATATGGATAATGTTGACACTGAGATTTTCAGAAACCCACATCCTTAGAGCTGAACAGTAATATCCAAGTCTCCAAGCAGTACAAGTGGTCGGACACAGTGAAGAGAGGAATGATGCTTAAAAAAACTGAAACTAAATCTTATCCATGGGCATTTTTCGAACAAGTTCAAGCTGCTGTGGGTTTCAGTATGTTTAGAGGAGTCATATGGGAACCTGTAGCGTACTAAAACCAATAATAGGCAATCACTTTTTAAAAATAGAATAAATGAGATGCTTTCAGAGAACAGAAATTCACTAGCTGTCGTTCAGAAATAAGATTCGATATCATTCAGTCTTAACCTTTGTACTACTTTAAAATGATTTGCTTCAACACATAGAATTCAAATAGACTTTTCTGTCTCTCTCATAACTTCTGTTTTTTTTTACTGAAGATACTCCAACCCATGGAGTAATTGGACTTCGGGCCGCTGTCTTAATGTAAATAATGTGGCGTGACAGTTGTGGTGAGCTGTTTGGACTGGGCAATTACCTCTTCACTATCACTTACTCTTCGCGAGGTCCTGTTTGTGACAGTATTCGGATGAGCACCCTAATCCAAATGTTGAATTGTTGCACAGAAAATGGCTTTCTGCGTGGCAATAAAGGTGCCAGATAGAGCTACTATTTAAACCGTAACATATGCACCCTTCCCATTTACTACGATATATATATTCTCTCAGAAAGCAGATGACTCCTGCAGGTACTTTGGTATAAAGTACCATATTAGAACTGAGCTATACATTTCTACTGACAGGATATTGCAATACTCTCCAAAATAGATTCATATATTACCAATCCCTGAACAAAGATATTGAGCTAAAGTCAAACCCAAGACACTTATCAGACATCTTATGAATCCACTTTACATTTTACAAATAAGAATCCCTGGTAGATTTTTCCTCCTGTTCTTGTTCACAGCCTTTAAAACTATTTTTTCTGGAACTCATCTATAAAGAAAGTGCATGTCTTACAAGGCAGAATTTCAGAAATGGTTGTTCACCTTCGACCTCTTCAACAACATTATAATGGCCACTCATTTCAAGATGGATTTATTGTTTCCTCTTTCCAACTGGTAAGGAATGTTTGCCCAAGAAGCTGCAGCTTGCTCACAAAGAAAAAATGAAATAGAAGCCGTCATTTTTGCCATTTGCTCCTTGGAAATGGCAAATGTTGCCCTGCAAGAAAGCAGAGAATTGTTGTGTGTTCCCTGAAAAGAGAAAACACCCTTCTGCTGCCACATTGAAGTGAGCAACCTGTAGGTCGAAGGCTGAGGAAACTTAACATTGTGCAAAAGAATGAATGCAAGGCAGGCAGGGGGGGAAACACATCTCAAAATAAATGTATTTCACTGTGGCACATTTGAAAAAAAATCCTTGGTCTCAGAAGAACTGTAAATGACTTCTTTGGTGATCACTCATAGCCGAGTAAGATTCTCTTCCATAAACACGGTTTTAACAGTGAGTCTGTCAGTGACTGTGGAGGCCAATTCTGGATCCACACGTCCTTCCACAATGGGGACATAGGTTTCTGGGTGGGAGCTGATCACAGTGTGGATTTGCCAAGCGTGCCTTCCTCTTAGCACGTTTCTCCCTTGCATCCGGAGTTTGAGTGTCTTCAAAGCCCATGACACCTTTGGTAAAGGCTGTTCTCCAATTGGAACGCTCGCAGGCAAGTGTGTTTTTCCCCTGTTCATCTAGTTACTAGCTCTGTCAAAACTGGACCTGACCAGAGTGGTGAAGGTTTTAACAAATATTGTTTAATTTGTTTAGAAATCAGATGGTTGGGGTTTTGGTTTTTTTTATATAAAAAAATAGTTCTGTCAATATAACATTTGTGAAGTTTATAATTTTCTGGACTGATTTCCCTCTTAATGCAAATAAAAATAAAAATGAGTTGGCAGGATGCTAAGAACAGAGTTCATTGGCAGTTTCTCTTTACAGACCTAGGCTAGGTTCGTAATCTCCATATCCATTATATTATCATTATTTATTATTATTATTTACAGTAGTACCTCGGGTTAAGAACTTAATTCGTTCTGGAGGTCCATTCTTAAACTGAAACTGTTCTTAACCTGAGGTACCACTTTAGCTAATGGGGCCTTCTGCTGCTGCCGCACCGCCATCACGCGATTTCTGTTCTCATCCTGAAGCAAAGTTCTTATCCCGAGGTACTATTTCTGGGTTAGCGGAGTCTGTAACCTGAAGTGTCTGTAACCTGAAGCCTCTGTAACCCAAGGCACCACTGTATTATTATTTATTTATTATTATTATTCCCACTCCCCCCCCCACAACCAGGACTTAGGGTAGCACATAAAAATCAAAACAAATACAGATAAAATACACATAGCTAAAAGCATAAAATGTTATTAAAAATAATGAAATTATCTGCTAAAATGCACACACACACACACACAGAGAGAGAGAGAGAGAGAGAGAGAGAGAGAGAGACTTACATGCAACACATTATTACCGTATTTTTCGCCCTATAGGACGCACTTTTTCCCCTCCAAAAATGAAGGGGAAATGTGGGTGCGTCCTATGGGGTGAATGCAGGCTTTCGCTGAAGCCTGGAGAGTGAGAGCAGTAGGTGCGCACCGACCCCTCTCGCTCTCCAGGCTTCGCGGACCTCTCGGCAAGCAGCAGGAACGCTCCCGCTGCTTGGGGAGAGTTGCCTGCATCCCGAAGCCTGCGCGCGCTGATCTCAGCGCATCCAGGCTTTGCGGACCTCTCGGCAAGCAGCGGGAACGCTCCCGCTGCTTGGGGAGAGTTGCCTGCATCCCGAAGCCTGCGCGCGCTGATCTCAGCGCGTCCAGGCTTCGCGGATCTCTCCTCAAGCAGCGGGAACGCTCCCGCTGTTTGGGGAGAGTTGCCGGCATCCCGAAGCCTGCGCGCGCTGATCTCAGCACGTCCAGGCTCCGCGGACCTCTCCTCAAACAGCGGGAATGCTCCCGCTGCTTGGGGAGAGTTGCCGGCATCCCGAAGCCTGCGCGCGCTGATCTCAGCGCGTCCAGGCTTCGCGGACCTCTCCTCAAGCAGCAGGAATGCTCCCGCTGCTTGGGGAGAGTTGCCGGCATCCCGAAGCCTGCGCACGCTGATCTCAGCGCGTCCAGGCTTCGCGGACCTCTTCTCAAGCAGCAGGAGCCACCGCTGGGCTCCCACGGCTTGCAGAGAGCTGCCTGTTTGGGGGCTGGGGTTAGGGGAAGCTCGGGCCACCCCAGCCCCGCGCCTGGGGGGGGGATAATTTTTTCCCCTTTATTTCCCCCCCAAAAAACTAGGTGCGTCTTATGGGACGGTGCGTCCTATAGGGCGAAAAATACGGTAAGTCCTTTTTCCTTAAAAGCAGAAATGTTCCCCAAAACAGTCACCTCAGGTGGCACACTGGGGACATCTGGCAATGGCAGCTGATCTGGGCCCGGAGGAATCCGCCACTCACCACCTCCTGTGCTTATCATTCCCTCCTCACCATAGCTGTCAACTTTTCCCTTTTCTTGTGAGGAATCCTATTCAGAATAAGGGAATTTCCCTTAAAAAAAGGGAAACGTTGACAGCTACGCTCCTCACCCACCCACCCCTCTTCTCTTCTCCAGCCTCTGTTTCTCCTCCACCGCCTTCAGCACGCCTGGGCTCTCTCAGGCCACCTCCAGTTGCCTCAGGTGGAAGTGGATTGGTGGCAGCAGCAGGCGGTACTATTTTCTGTTTGTAGCAAAATGTCCTGGGCTACCCTGCACCAAGATCATCTTTGGAGGTTCTCCTGAAATTGCCACTGCCACATCAGGTAAGGAATGTAGTGACAAGAGAGTGAGGCTTTTCAGTGGCAGCACTCCATTTCTGGAATTCCCTGCCCTCCCCAAAAGCCTTTGTTATATCTTTTGGACCCCACCAACTGCTTGTTACACAGAAAGGAAGAACTGAATTCTATTTAGTATCTGCAAGCTGTTCCTGCTTTTGCAAGGAGCCCCAAAGATTAATGTTAAGCTCACCTTTGAACACCTTGCAGGATTTTTGTATGTGCTGAATTCACTGCCTTGGCATCACAAAGAAATTTCATGCGGTCTCCCCTTTCTGCTTTTCATACCGCTGAGAAATCAAGCGTTGTGTTTAAATACGATCATGTAAATAGCAGAAATTAAGAAAAATTGGGAAATGCTTTTCAATGAAACATTTGGTCCTGGCAAATATTAACCACTCTCAATTCCAACCTGATAATTGCTAGCTGCCCAGATTTTATTTTAATTAATTGATGTCTGCTTTTATGCATATGGTGTTGTTTTTATGATGTTAGCCACTCTGAGCCTAGCCTTGGCCGGGGAGGGCAGGATACAAATAAAAAAAAATATTATTATTATAATTATTTTCCAACTGGCATCACATTGCAGGTCTCATTGCACTCTTCCTGTTTGTGGAAATTCTGGATCATCAAGCGCTCAAGCCAAATGTTAGTGCTGGCAAATCACAGCTCATAGCGTTTCTTGCAGCAACATTATGCAACAGACACCACTAAGTGGCAGTGCTGCGCAATTCGTCATCCCCGAAGCTGCTCTTACTCTCTATTTGCCGGTACCGTATATTCTGCAGCATGTCATCGATGCTTAAATCCTTCATTAATGGTGGCTTTATACCTGACTGTCTGCACATCATTCTGCCTTATTAAGTGGTTTTCTGATGCTCCCCCAATGTTACTGCATTATTGCTACTTAGAGAGGCACTCTTGCAACAAAAGCGGGGACCGAAAAGACAGGCTAAACTGGAACACCTGTGGCATAAAAAGCTGCAGGATTTCAGCATGAAGGCTGTGGGACTTTCAGCAATTAGAAACGAAGCAAAACTTTTGCAGGCAAAACACTACTGAAAGCAGGATTGCATATAACTGTCCCTACACCATGCTGAGCTCAAATAATAAACGCACAATAAAAAGGACATCTGGAAGCCAGCACACAAGCAAAAGGTTCGTTCGTCTTTTCTTGCCCAGGGGGGCCACCAGCAAAGGACTTTGCCACACTTGTTAAGTTGTGGGTGAACATATTAGACGACACAGTGATTCTTCAAACAGCTCTTGTTTATTCACAGGCCAGAACAGAACTGAACTGAAGGGTTCAGCCAGCCTGCTTATATAGAGCTCCACTACAACGCAACAGTAACCACTTTCTGTAACTATCCAATCACTGAACATCACTTTCAATCCCTTATTTGCATATGTGAAAACTATCTACAGTATCCCCCTGTACATAACAACACTTCAGTACATAACAACACTGTCATAGAATTATAGAATTGTAGAGTTGGAAAGGAACCTCAGGATCATCTTCTAGCCCAGGGGTCAGCAATCTTTTTCAGCAGGGGGCCGGTCCACTGTCCTTCAGACCTTGGGGGCGGGGGGCGGACTATATTTTGAAGGGGGGGTGACCAAATTCCTATGCCCCACAAATAACCCAGAGATGCATTTTAAATAAAAGCACACATTCTACTCATGTAAAAACACACTGATTCCCGGACCATCCGTGGGCCAGATTTAGGCGGCAATTGGGCCAGATCCGGCCCCCGGGCCTTAGTTTGTCTACACATGTTCTAGCCCAATGTAGGAATATGCAGCTGTCCCGTACGGGGAGTGGACAGACAACCTTGCTGTTATGAGCAGCACACTATCTGAGCTATCCAGTTCAAATTTTGTTTCATACATCCTGCTGATCAAAATTTGGATGCACATTTTTGGGTCTCAAGCTCTTGCAGGAGTCTCTTTTGGAGACGATGTCTGTTAGTCCAGCACTCTGGCATGAGCCAGCTGATTTGCGACAGAGCACGAGACCCAAAAACCACCAGGACATTCTGGGATCCAATCAAAAGCCAGGATGGCTTCTCTAATTTCCTGGATGTCCCACTCAATTCAAGACAGTTGAATTGCACTCTTTCTCTAGGCCTTTCAGCTCCTAGGTATCCGTACCTTGGTTGTTTCCCAGTATGTTTCCAAGCACAATTCAAAGTGTTGGTGCTGACTTTTAGAAGACATCTACCAGACTTTTAGAAGACACCTGAAGGCAGTCCTGTTTAGGGAAGTTTTTAATGTTTAATAGGTTATTGTATTTGAATATTCTGTTGGAACTAGCCCAGAGTGGCTGAGGAAACCCAACCAGATGGGCAGGCAGGAAACAAACAAACAAACAAACAAACAAACAAACAAACAAACAAACACAGGAGTGAGCAGCTGTGGCGCTTACTATGGAGGAAGGCTCCAGCAAATCATCTGTTGCTGTTCATGTTGGGAAGGGGTGCACCCAGGACCCCGCTGTCTTACTTCACGTTGCCTGCTGACCTTGGCACTGAGTGCCCACCAGGACAGGCCGAAATCTTTGAGTTTTAGAAGGCTGTTGACAAATACTCCCTCTAAACAGATTCGCAAGCCAAGCAACACAACTCAGGTAGCAAAACTTGCAGATTGCTCACTGCAGCTGGACTTGCTCATAACAGGGGGAGGTGAGGGGAGGAGAATGCACGGTCCTTTTCCTGAATGATGCAAGTTAATCTGGCAAGATGAAATATACTCAGAGTTGAGAGTGAATTACATGCTCTTTATTCAGCTCGTAGTAGCAATGAATGAAACTTCCCCCAAAACTTCTAGCTATATATACATATTATTTACACAATGGGCCCTGTGTGACTGGCTAACTCCGGGCTGCTCCTGTAGGCCAATCAGATCACCTGGAGCTGGATTGGGTGGCTCCTGCGGACCAATCAGACTGCTGCATTCTGGATCCTCTTGTTCTAGGATTCAGCTCAGTACATAACACAAGATATTACACCTGCCACCCAAAAAGACCTCAAATCCACATTTGAAAGGTGCCAGAGGAGCAGCTGTGTTAAGTCGGTTACATAAAAAGCAATGAAGGGTCTTATGGCACCTTAAAGTTTAACAGATTTTATTTTTGCATACGCTTCATGGCCTGGAATTTGCTTCATCAGATGCATGTGTGTGTTTGTACACACACACAGGCACTGTAGTAAGTGGGAGTTGAAAGCTGTGGCGTGACAGAAAACGAAATGCAAAACTACAGATAGTGACATTTCAATTGGAGCTAGAATGTATGTAAAATAAGCACAGTTGACCCTTCAGAACAGCAGTGATAGGTGATAAAACAATTAACTCGGCAATGCAGAGTTAATTAACATCTGTAGTGGGAAAGGAAACATTGTCTCTATTCAGACCCAAATGAATAGAGTTTCACGCTCCAGTTTCATGCTGGAGGCTCCTTTTGAAATCCCTTTGTTCAAGCAAGGCCACCTTAAGATCAGTGTCAGAGTGTCCTGATAGATTGAATATCCCCCCCTTACAAATATTGCCATTTTTGATCTCAGATTTGTGCCTGCCCATTGATCGTTTTGCATAGTGTTGGGACTGTTTTTCCCGCGTCGAATCCAGAAGGACATTACTGGCAGATGGCGGGATATACTTCCCTAGAAGATAAGCAGTGAACAAAAGCTGCTTTCTGCTACCACCCTAAGACATTGCTATAAATAACAAACAACAAAAACTACTAATGAACTGAAACACTCAGGAAAATTCTCTTGGCATTTTTTAACCCAGATGTTTTGGGGTTATTTTGGAGGGAGGTCTGGCTGCCGAGGAATGCAACAGGGCAGTCCAAAAACAACAATCACCCAAACCAAGGTCAGAGACACTCCAATATGTACTTCCAATTCAGGCAGCTTCAAGGAACTCCATGAGCGAGTCAATGGTAATAATAATAAATATACTACTACTACTACTACTACTACTACTACTACTAATATATTATTATTATTAAGATTTATACATCGCCCTATACCTGCAGTTCACAGGATAATTTCACAATATAAAAACACAGAACACATAATCAAAACAAAAGCAACTGAACACCTCTCATCCAAAAACCAAACCAACACAAAAATAAAACCACTTTAAAAGGGCATTTGATGACAACCCACCAAAGGCCTGGTGAAAGAGGAATGTTTTTGCCTGTCGCCTAAAGGTGCATAATGAAGGCGCCGGGTGAACCCCCACTGGGGAGAGGATTCCACAAGTGGGGAGCCACTGGAAAAAAGTTTCTTCTTGTGTTGCCACCCTCATGGACAGTGGGATAGATAGCCACTTGGGTGTCCAGGGCACCATGCACGCTGCTCATGGAGGACGGGGCTGTCAGGAGTTCAGCCTACACTCGAGTAGGACCCTGGCAGAGACACATGCCCGACTGGCATGTTCTCTCCCTCCTGGTTGGTCGTTCGGGAGCTTCATAAGCTTTCTTCCGCCTGAACATCACGGCGACCAATGCCAACCGACACCGGCATACTTAGGGATCCACAGAGTTTGCGCAGTTGCGTGACAGACCTCAGCAACTCAGCATTTTTGCTAATATACTTTATTTACATGTAAACACACACAGAGCACTGCAACATGGCTCCCTCTCTCTCTAGCATCAGGCAGCAAAGAGAAAAAGAACAAAGGACAATAGTCCCATTTCACGGAACACAGTAACCCAAACATCCTGTCTCCGTCACTTCCCACTCTGTGGAGTCAAAACGTACACCGTCATGTGATAGACAACAATCCCATGACTGCAGTCACGGAGCAGGAATTCTAACAGGGGCAAGGGGCCCTGCAGAGCAGGATGCATCAGAATCCCAGTGCCCAAGCCCTGCTCTAGCACCCTGCAGGCTCGCGTTGCTTTTTTGGGCACCCAAGCCACTGCATCATGCCCAGGAGAGATGCGTGGCTCAAGCAAGTGCCACACCCCTCAGTGTGGCACACAGTGACTCCCGCCCCTCCTTAGCTATGCCTTTGTTCAGGGAGGAGGCACACAAAGAAGGGCTCAGAAGATGATCTCCCGGACCGGGTAAGTTCATATGGAATTATCCAAGCAGCCTCGTCTTTCTTTGGTATTTGGCTCACTGAAAGTGGATAGGAAGAGAGCCAGTGTGGTGTAGGGGTTAAGAGTGGTAGTCTCATAATCAGGTGAACCGGGTTCGCTTCCCTGCTCCTCCACATGCAGCTGCTGGGTGACCTTGGGCTAGTCACACTTCTCTGAGGTCTCTCAGCCCCACTCACCTCACAGAGTGTTTGTTCTCATCCTGAAGTAAAGTTCTTAACCCGAGGTACTATTTCTGGGTTAGCGGAGTCTAACCTGAAGCATAGGGACGCGGGTGGCACTGTGGGTTAAACCACAGAGCCTAGGACTTGCTAATCAGAAGGTCGGTGGTTCGAATCCCCACGATGGGGTGAGCTCCCGTTGCTTGGTCCCTGCTCCTGCCAACCTAGCAGTTCAAAAGCACATCAAAGTGCAAGTAGATAAATAGGTACCGCTCCAGCGGGAAGGTAAATGGCGTTTCTGTGTGCTGCTCTGGTTCGCCAGAAGTGGCTTAGTCATGCTGGCCACATGACCTGGAAGCTGTACGCCAGCTCCCTTGGCCAATAATGCAAGATGAGCACCGCAACCCCAGAGTCAGTCACTACAGGACCTAATGGACAGGCGTCATTTACCTTTAACCTGAAGCATCTGTAACATGAAGTGACTGTAACTCGAGGTACCACTGTACTGGCATGTGATGTCACGTGGCTCTGGCCACCCACTGCCAGCCTGGTTTACACAGGAAAAACTGATGGTGGCGTAATATACCTTCTCCCTTTCTTACAGACCTTTCTATAGAATTTTTTTCATTAAGTCAGAAAAAGTATTTGTCCTCTGTGACTTCAGATGTGTGACATTTGCTGCTAGGTAAAACCCGTTCTGGGAGGAATTGGGAGGGGTGTGTGTGAGGGGCAGAAAGCCAAATATGCAAAAGTGCCTCTCATACCTCAGTGCTGACAGAGTCAATTTTATATGTATTTGGTACAAATCATGGGAACAAAAAACACCCACTAAAGCTCTCTCTCTCTCTCCCCCCTCCCTCTCCCCTTCCTTCCACTGCCTCCACTATGCAGCGATCTGATGCAGTTTGAAAAGTGCATTTTGTACTTGGCCGTCCCTTTGATCAAATTAATCTGAGCCTTTTTGTCGTCCTAAATGGGGGCCTATGGGTTGACAATGTAGCTGTTTAAAGGGGATTTTAGGGGATAATAGCCAATGCAAATAGTGCCATGAGAATGGCAACTTTGCTTTTGCACTCTCTCAGTTGCATAATAACGGCAAAGGAGGCTTAAAAAAGGGGGGGGGGGAGAGAAAAAGAATTGAAATTTTGTGGCCACGCCATCTGGGATTATTTGAGGGGAAACCAGTTCTGAATGCTGCAGTTGTATAAAAAGTTGTATGAAAGAGTGTCCCACTCTTAAGCTGACATGTTTCAGATGGTAACCTTATGCTAACTGCTGCAAAGTTGGCTAGCATTCACCCCCCTATATTTTTTCTTTCTTTTTGGGTTATCTGGCCCCCAACCCCACTCCTAAAATGTCTTTTGGGCTTGGAAAAACTTTGTCATTGTTAGGGAATTCAATTCAAGCCCCTAGCAGCTGCTGATCCTGTCATTGTTCTGATCATTATATATATGCCGCAGAGATGAATGTAGCCCAAGCCTTTTAGTGCCTTAATAGGTGTCTGCATAAAGGTCATTTCTTCTTGTGGCCCTTGTTTTAACAAAAGTTTATACACAAACAAGTGCAGCGAAAACATCCAAATTGATCAGGGCGCTCCTTGTGACAAAAGTGACGAGGATGGGTAATGGAAACCTATATGAAGCATGGAAGATATATCTGGCATGCCATTAAAATCCTGAAGAAAAACTTCACTGCATCAACAACGCCCATATAAAAAAATAGTTTCATAGATTTTCCACCTCCAAGGGGTTGTGTAGAGCTAGAAACTGTTGAAGTATTTTTCAGGTGCAGCTGGCCTTTGGGGGGGGGTGGATTTGATGCAGAATTTTTATTTTATTTTAATTTTCCGAGCACATTTCAAAGTGTTGGTGTTGACCTTTAAAGCCCTAAACGGCCTCGGCCCAGTATACCTGAAGGAGTGTCTCCACCTCCATCATTCTGCCCGGACACTGAAGTCCAGCGCCGAGGGCCTTCTGGCGGTTCCCTCATTGCGAGAGGCAAAGCTACAGGGAACCAGGCAGAGGGCCTTCTCAGTAGTGGCACACGCCCTGTGGAACGCCCTCCCATTAGATGTCAAAGAGAAAAACAACTACCTGACATTCAGAAGACATCTGAAGGCAGCCCTATTCAGGGAAGTTTTTAATGTATGACATGTTAGTGTATTTTTGGCCTTTATGGAAGCCGCCCAGAGTGGCTGGGGAAACCCAGCCAGATAGGCGGGGTACAAATAAATTATTATTATTATTATTATTATTATTATTATTATTATTATTACTACTACTACTACTACTACTACTACCGTATTGGCCTGAATATAAGCCTCACTTTCCCCCCAAATTCCGACGTGAATAGTTAAAGTGTGGCTTATATTTGCGACCTTACGGTATGCAGCTGGGAGCGTAGCAAAGCGGTGCCTGCCCCGCTTGTAGTCCCCCCATCCTCTCCCCCACGGCCGAGAAGGGAGAGAGCAAGGAAGGAGAAAGGCTACCAGCAATGTAGTGCAGCTCCCCACTCTCTGCCCAGTATGCAGCAAGGAGCAGCGAGGAATGGAGCGGCTTATATTTGGGTATTTTTTTCTCCCCCCTCTTTCAGTTTTAAAGGTGCGTCTTATATTTGGGTGTGGCTTATATTAGGGTCAATGCCGTATCATCTTCCAAGGATCTTAAGGTAGTGTACATGGTTCTTCTCCTCCTCATTTCATCTTTACAACAATCCTGTGAGGTAGATTAGGCTAAGAGATGGTGACTGGCCCAAGGCCACGCAACGAGCTTCAATGTCTGACTGGGGATTCGAACTCTGCTCTCCCAGGCCCTAGTCCAACACTCGAACCATTACACCACACTGGCAGTGGCAGTGCTGTTTGCTGAAGGAATCTGTTTGCGTCTACTCTGCTGCACCTGTATATTTGTAAGCAAAACAGCAATTAGGAAGACGATAAAGGCGCAGTCCTAAAGTGCTGCTCTGCCAATGGAGAAGTACCTGGTACCTGGTACACCCGAGGCAAGCTCCACAGTCAAATCTGTTCTGTTACTGGTGTTCTGCTAGCTATGGGGGAGTGTGGAATGGGGCACATTGGGGAAGCCTCTCATTTCCCCAACACCCTCCCCTCAAGGGAGCCCTGAACTCCACAAATTCTGGAGATGGTATATGAAATATACTCGGAGTCAAGTGTGAATTTCATGCTCTTTATTCAGCTCATAGTAGCAATGAATGAAACTTTCCCCAAAACGTCTAGCTATATGCAGTGGACGCTCGGGTTGTGAACGTGATCCGTGCAGGATGCACGTTTGCAACCCGCAGCGTTCGCAACCTGCAGTGGCATGTCTGCGCAAGCACCGGTTGCAACTCAGCGCTTCTGCGCAGGCACAAAGTGCGATTTAGCGCTTCTGCACATGCGCGACCCCCGAAACCCGGAAATAACCCGTTCCGGTACTTCTGGGTTTCGGCGGGTCCGTAATCAGAAAAAACGCAACCTGAAGTGTCTGTAACCCAAGGTATGACTGTATACATTATTTACACAAGGGGCACTGCAGGATTGGCTAATTCCAGGCTGCTCCTGTAGGCCAATCAGGTTGTGGATTCACCTCCTTCAGAAGCCTGATTGGGTGCAACTGCAGACCAAGCAGACTGATGCATTCTGGATCCTATTGTTCTAGGATTCAGCTCAGTACATAACAGTATAGCTTATCCCTTCTTTTGACTGTAATAGGGAGGGGGGAGCGAGGGAGAGGATGCTGACCCTCACCTCCCACTCTGGCCAGTCAGCTGGCAGTGCTTGGAAACGGCCGGTTGCTGAACCCTGGAGTCTCACTCCTCCCAGTGTGGTGTAGTGGTTAAGAGTGGTAGTCTCGTAATCTGGGGAACCGGGTTCGCATCTCCGCTTGTCCACATGCAGCTGCTGGGTGACCTTGGCCCAGTCACACTTCTTTGAAGTCTCTCAGCCTCACTCACCTCACAGAGTGTTTGTTGTGGGGGAGGAAGGGAAAGGTGAATGTTAGCCACTTTGAGACTCCTTAAAGGGAGTGAAAGGCAGGATATCAAATCCAAACTCTTCTTCTTCTTCTTCTTCTCCCTGATACCAAACTGGAATGCTAGTTCCCAGTGTTCTTCAATCAAAAGAAAAATAAAACCTCAATTTCTCCCTGCACAGAAAATTAGGAAGCTCTCCTACAATATCTCAGGCTCCTGACCACAATTAACATGGCATGACTTAGCTTCCTGGTGATGGCATCACCTGCCAATGAACAAAGATTCTCAATACTCAACTGATCAGAAGAAATGCAGGCAACATTTTTTGGCTTAGTGGGGCAGATCTTTATTTCCCCCACCAGGCCAGCTACCTTTGTTGGACTGTGCTTAGAGATCTTTTATTTCCCTTCTCTTCCCTCCCCCTCCTCTTTTATGAAGATTACCCGCTCTGAGACCCCACAGCTAATTCTCCCTTGGCCTCCTCGCTGGCCCAAGTAGGACTAATTCAGCCAGCTAGCCCTGGTGACTATCTAATGCTTATTAGGTGGATTTTCCCCAAATTGATTTCTGAACTTTGAATTTTATTGTTATTCATGTTTTTATATTGTATTTTATGCTGCTTTTAAAATTAAGTGTTTTAAATTTGTTGTTAGCCACTCTGAGCCCGGTTTTCTGAACCGGGAAGGGCGGGGTATAAATAAAAATTTATTATTTATTATAGTCACATGGTTTACAGCTTTGATTCACTTGGTTCACGCCTGCCAGAGCCAGCTTCTAAGTATCAATATACGCCCCCTGCCCTTTGGGCAGAGGCTTGAAACACCTATTCTCACTTTTCAGCAAGGGACCAGTTTCCCTTGCTTATGAAAAGTGATCATCTTCAGGCCCTCCACCTCCATTTTTGAATTTTCTGCAACAATGCACAACCCATGAATTTGGGAAGGCTAACAACAATTTCACAGTCAGAGGGTGTGTTTTTTTGGCCAACAGATGTCAGTCTTGCAGTAGTCTTTTCAGCCTCACTCCCATCTACACTCCCTATAACCTTTAGTTCTGACATACTGAATATTATGGCATCCCTCCCCTCTCTAACAAATGAAAGCGAACAAATTCCACTGCAGCAAAACTGTCTTGAAGCTTATTTTGCGTGGACAGGTGGAGTCCCCAGATCCTGAGTGTTCCCCCCCCCCTTCATGTGGAATAACGACTCAAGACAACGTGCTATGGGATTAAATTGGCCACAACTTTATTAAATTTCAAATGTGGGTAGACCTTGGCTCAGGCATCGGGCGTTCTCTCTCCCCAGTCCCCAGCCGGGGACCCAGGGAGCTTCAGGGTTATCCAGTGTGGGGGGGGATGGGCCGGCTCTGGAGAACATATGTTCAAGCAGAGATAGCCGCCCCCGTAACGCCGCTGCCGCAGGGAAGAGCAATGACGACCTTTCGGCGTACGGTCAAAGCATCCCTTCAGAAACCCCTTTAACGGGGAACCCTGGTATCGCCGTTGCAAAGAGGAAGATGGACTAAAGGATTCCGCCCAAGGCCTGATACCACCAAAGTTGTGACGTTTTGCTACGGGAAAGGCGAAACCTGCCAATGCAGGGAAATTTCTTTCCGGCCCTTTAACAGCGACCTTAACGTAGCAGCGCCTGCATACCTGTGAAGAAAAGTTACCTGTAAAACCTATGAAGAAAAGTTAACCTGCAAAAGAAGACATTTGAGGATTCCCAGGTAAGATCCTCCCTCTATTGTGTGGGCAGGTAATCCCTCCCCTACCTGGCCTGGTCTCCTTGGCAACGCTTCCCTCAGGTAGGATTGGACAACTGACTGAGGTAGGCGGAGACCTCCAGGTATCCCACCTGAGGGAAGGCAAAGCCAAGCCTATGCTGATGGGGCTGCTCCAGATCTAGGGCTGCGCACGTCCACGCAAAGGGCACCCCCCATTTTAAGCGGGGTGCGGTCATTCCTGATGCTTCCTGGAGACGAAGCAAATGGGCGCAATCTTTTAGGAATAAAGTCCTTTCCCCACTCCATTGCAAAAAAAGAGAAAGCCAAAGCAGCTACAGTGGTGTGCAGTAGCGGAGGTGCACAAGAAGAAATGAAAACGAGGATGGGATGTGCTGGAGTTGCCAGTGTATCTAACTGACCTTTGGAATCCATCGCTGCAAAAAGTGGCGGCAACACTAAGTTGGTAATAGTGCCCTTAGACTATTTCTGATAAGGACTGGACAAATTCATGGAGGGCAGGCCGGTCAACAACTATTGACAAAATGGTGTCAAAACAGACACTCCCTTATTCAGAAGGAGCATAGTAGTGAGAACCAAATGGCTGACAAAGAAGGCAGTTCAAGGCTGATCCATTAGAGTGAATGGGGCACTTCCCAGCCAGCCTTAGTCTGCCCTCAGCCAGCTCCCACCGGCTGCTGCCTCCTTACTTAAAACCAGTCCAGGGGGTGGCAATGGGTGTGAGCTTCCTTCTCCTTATTCTCTGTGTTGCCTTTGTCGAACCAACAGGGAGGAGGTTGTGTAATAAGGAGGGACTGGCTGGAAGAAGAGTTTGGATTTGATATCCTGTTTTGTCACTACCCTAAAGGAGTCTCAAAGTGGCCAACATTCTCCTTTCCCTTCCTCCCCCACAACAAACACTCTGTGAGGTGAGTGGGGCTGAGAGATTTCAAAGAAGAGTGACTAGCCCAAGGTCACCCAGCAGGTGGAGGAGCGGAGACGCGAACCCGGTTCCCCAGATTACGAGACTACTGCTCTTAACTACTACACCACACTGGAGGAGTGGTGGGAGGCACCAACTGGGGAACCTCCCCCAAAGGAAATCCCAGAGGAGGAAGGCTCAGAGCCAGGGGGGTTGGTGGTGGGACACTGAGGAGAGGTTAGATGGGGAAGTTTGGGAAAAGAAGCAGTATACTGAAGGGGCAACAGGGTTTAGTGAGCAAGAAGAGTCTGTGATAGGGAGCAGTTCAGACTCAGAGGCTGATGCAAAGGAAGCTGTCAAGAGACACAGCTAAAGAATCCTGGGAGTCTCCCTGTCCTGCTGCAACAAGCTCCGCTCCCCCTGTTCTCCCAAGAAGTGCAGAATGAGGAGGGCAGGACAGGTGTGCAGAGGCAGTTTGAGAATGCTTAGGAAACGGCAGGGAGAAGAGCCGCCGTAGAAAGGGTGGAAGGCAGGTGCAAGACCTGCTAGGAAAGGTTTCTAAGTTGTATCCTGTTTCCTTGAATAAAGAGTGAACTTCACCGACAGTGGAGCCTTGTGTCTTTCATACTGACTCCAGCCCTGACAGTTAGACCCTTGATCCATATAGCTCATGCTCATCTGCACAAGCCTTCCTGTCTTGCCAAATGAGATTCAGAGGCAATAGAAAGACGAGTGAGAGAGAAGGTTAAGGATTTTTATTCTAAACAGCAAGCAATATATACATTACCAAGCAAGCACTTCAACCTGCTACTTGGAAGCCCTCAATAAGCGGCGAAGCAATCCCCCAGGTAGCATTCGTTTGCACGGCCCTGTGACCATCAGTCCATGCATCAGCATCTAAGAACTCAGCCCCAAACCATTCGATTTATAGATAGATAATCTGTTAGCCTGCGTGGCTTCCCTGACTGCCTACATGCTACTAGCTACATGCAGATTATTCATTAGCCACCTTTTCCAATGTCTCATGTTCTACAAACAATGTCCAACATCAAAAGAAGGTACCGAGCACTATCACTTCCTTCCAACAGGGCTAGGAAATTAAAGGCTGTTCAAAGAGCCATCAAAGAGCTTAGAGAGGGAGAAGCAAACAGATGCATGAATGATAACCATGTTAGAGCACTATCTCCTCAAAATACAATTATCTTCCAGGTAGATTGCCCATACACCTTTCCCAACCAGTTGCTTTCAGATATATTTTGGATAATATGTATCTAATACTGAATAAGGTTGAGTGCCAGTAAAAGTGAATCTGCCCCTTTTGGGATCTCTACTTTGTTTGGCTCTATGCCCTCTTTGATGTACAGAAGTACTTCATTCGCACTGCACCCTGCTCTGCCCTTCCTAGTATAGAGGTTATATCTTGAAATAACCATATCCTACTAGTCCCCACCCCCCATTCCAGCAGGTTTGTGCTATGCCCACTATAACTAATGTACCATCTGATTGTTAGAATTCCTGCTCCGTGATTGCAGTCATGGGATTTCTGTCTATCACATGACGTGGTATGTTTTGACTCCACAGAGTGGGAAGTGACGGAGACAGGATGTTTGTGTTACTGTGTTCCGTGAAGTGGGACTATTGTCCTTTGTTCTTTCTCTTTGCTGTCTGATGCTGGAGAGAGAGGGAGCCATGTTGCAGTGCTCCGTGTGTGTTTATATGTAAATAAAGTAGATTAGCCAAAATGCTGAGTTCGGGCTGAAGAAAGCATCTGAAGCTCCCGAACGATCGACCAGAAGGGAGACAACATGCCAGTCGGGCATGTGTCTCTGCCACGGCCCTACTCGAGTGTAGGATGAGCTCCTGACACTGATATCCTATCTTTAGTTGCAGTAATCTGTAACACTTTACTGAATATTAGTAGTTGCAAAGAAACAATGACCCCTCTCTGCGCAAAGTTGCTAGGGGAGAGGGATTGCTTGCTAAACCACTCTGGAAATTGTAGCTCTGGTGGGGAGAATAGGAGATTCCTAACAACACTCAGGACCCACAACACACTACACTTCCCAGAGTTCTTTGAGGGAAGCCATGACTGTTTAAAGTGAAATGATACTGCTTTAAGTGCATAGTGCAGATGGATGGGGCCAGTGTCAAAGAAATTACATCTTTGAAATAATAATACAGCTTTTTTCCCCTTAATATCTTACTTGTAGGAATATTTTCTAATAGCAGAAAAACACCAATAACATCATTTACTAACTTAATAAATAAAAATGTACTGCAGCATTTCTTTTAGTTAATGTAAACATAGCCAGTGGAAAAGAACAAAATATATAATTTCTCGAGAGATAGTGATTGCACTCCATGTAATTTTCAACAGCAGGCATTCATTATTGCTAAGTGTTTTGTTACTATTTCATTTTGGGTTGCAGAGTAATTCTCCCCCTCACGCTTTCACTTGAGCAATTTAATGTTTTAATTTGATGCTGAAGGTAGCACAGGAAAATGTGATGAAATTTTGCATCCATATAGAAAGTATTTGGAATAATCACAGTTTGTAGCAAACTATCAAAGAGGCAAATGAGATTTAAAAGAAAAAATAAATCAATCAATTAAAAACCATGTTCGACAAATACTCTGTTATGCGCCTCACACATTTACATTTTAGAACAAATAAAAGTAACTGAAAACTTGCCAGAATAATTAACAGCCTGTAGCTTATTTAAATGACATCCACATTGCACTGGGAAGTATCGGGAAGGAATGAACCCATTTAGGATTCTGTTCTATCTGTGGAAGAAAATTGGCGCACTACTGCTGGCTGTTGATAAGGCAATCTGGAAAAATCCTGTGCTCACACATACACACTATACGGCTCTATAGATAGCTGTGCTTAAGACATTTGCATTTTTTACATGTAGCAATAATGGCGCGGAACTGTGGTTAAATATTCAGAGAACCTTGTTTACATTTTGGAGATCGTTTAAAATCAAAAACAACCCAGAAATCCTACCTAACACAAAACTCTGGACCTCTGTATCCTACATGTTTACTTGGAAGTAAGACCCACTGTGGTCAGTACAGCTGCCAGGAATACTAGCAGGGTCCAGGGAAGGATTAAACCCCTAAATCGGGCTTCCTCAACCTCAGCCCTCCAGATGTTTTTGGCCTACAACTCCCATGATCCTTAGCTAGCAGGACCAGTGGTCAGGGATGATGAGAATTGTAGTCTCAAAACAGCTGGAGGGCTGAGATTGAAGAAGCCTGCCCTAAATACTGATGTCTTGCAGGACATCTTCAGGAGAAAAGGCTAAGCAGTAAACTATACCCAAATCCGGAGCTGAACCCCCAAGACAGTAGGATAGCACCTTGTACGCATCCCTCTGGCAACCCCTGCAGCAAAGCTGGTGCCAATGTATTGCTTTGCTTTCTTTTGGACCACATCAGTGTTGAATGGTCTCCTTAAATTTGAAGGTTCATTATTGCTTCACAAGATGTGCATTTCTTTAAAGGCCAGAACAAATAACGTGACCTAGTTTTACAGCTGTGAAGCAGTATAGCAGGTGCTGTTAAGTTGTGGTAATTAAGCTGTTGGGTATGGCATATAAAGAGCAGCGTGTAGCTCTCAGCACCCTGATGGATGGGTCATGCTTATTGATATATTGTAATTTAGTGTAAAAGGAGTTTTTGTTTTCATTTGTTATGTACTGAGTTGAATAGGATCCAGAATGCAGCAGTCTGATTGGTCCACAGGAGCCATCCAATCCAGCTCTAGGTGGAAGTGAATCTGCAACCTGATTGGCCTACAGGAGAATCCCGGAATTAGCCAATCATGTGGGGCCCATTGTGTAAATAATGTAAATAAAGCAGGCATTCTGGGGGAACTTCCATTCCTCCTCACCACTATGAGCTGAATAAAGAGCATGAAATCCACTCTCGACTCCGAGTATATTTCATTATTAAAACCTAGCAGAAGTTATTTTGCGTTTCTTGAATGTGTGGTCTCCCCAGCATGCTTTCTGCAGCGCAACTAATCGCAATAACCAATAATCAGTGAGGCTGAGAGGACGGGTCTTGTTGTCTGGGCAGCCCAAGACCTCCATACAGGCTTGTGCCCCAAAGACATCACTTTAGTGCTGCTAATGCAGTGGTTTGACTTCACCCCTGGAGGCACACTCCATTGTCTCTTGAAACAGACATATGCCAACAGCAACAATACCCTAACCATTCGTCAATGAAAGTGATTGTTAGCAAGTAAGCGGCAAACGCCATTTTTTCTCTTCATGTGTTGCAAAAATATTGTGAAGCTTTGCAAATGGATTAGGTATATTCATGGGTGACAATACATCAGTGCTCATTAGCCATCACAGCCAAAGGAATCTGCCATGTTCAAAAGAAGCACACCTCTGGATATGAGATGCTGCAGATAGACAATAAGGAAGGAATGGCCATTAAAATCATACTGCTTGTGAGTTTCCATCTGGCTGGCTACTGTTGGAAGGAGATTACGGAATGCTGTAGACAGATCTTGCTTTCATTCAGTAAGCTAACATTCATAGAATCATAGAATCATAGAATCATAGAGTTGGAAGAGACCACAAGGGCCATCGAGTCCAACCCCCTGCCAAGCAGGAAACACCATCAGAGCACTCCTGACATATGGTTGTCAAGCCTCTGCTTAAAGACCTCCAAAGAAGGAGACTCCACCGCACTCCTTGGCAGCAAATTCCACTGTTGAACAGCTCTTACTGTCAGGAAATTCTTCCTAATGTTTAGGTGGAATCTTCTTTCTTGTAGTTTGGATCCATTGCTCCGTGTCCGCTTCTC
The DNA here is from genome assembly GCF_965113315.1 of Podarcis vaucheri. NCBI lineage: Eukaryota > Metazoa > Chordata > Lepidosauria > Squamata > Lacertidae > Podarcis > Podarcis vaucheri. The sequence continues at coordinate 14,955,339 of NC_138748.1, forward strand.
TGGAGCAGCAGAAAACAACCTTTCTCCCTCCTCTATGTGACATCCTTTTATATATTTGAACATGGCTATCATATCACCCCTTAACCTCCTCTTCTTATCCATTATATTAGAAAGATCAAAGTAGCAATAACATAACCAAGCTTCAGCATTTTATTCCATGAACATTCTCCAGCAAAATAGGAATGCACAATCAACTGTCTCTAAAGTTCAGAGCTGTCATCCTTTCGTGGGGCTTCCAAAATCAACAGCCACTTTGCAAAAATGATGAGATCCTTACTAAAGCAATTTGCTCCTTTTTAACGAGGACGGATAATGGAATGGAAAGTAGATTTGATAGAACAATGGATTGCTTAAGTAAAATAAATGTTTTCGCCACCCACCAGCACCATTCAAAGAGACACTCTAGCTGGACATTAACAATTCAATCTTAATTAGTGGAATTTAGGGCTATGATTAGAGCACACGTGGCCATCAGGAAGTCAAGCTGCATATAGTTAGCCACACTGTTACCAGATCTGCTTATGTGCCTATCTAAACACACATGCACACAAACCGTGGTGATCATGGATCTCTGTCCTGAACCCCTGGCTTACCTGGCAGCAAGTCAGTGTGTCAAGTCCCCAGATGAGAGTCAATCCATGTGTCCAAAGTCCAAACCAAAAGCACAGCACTGCAGAGAACCTGGAGCATCCAAACTGAGGTCCTTCAACATATGCAGTTGAGCAGACACAGCACCACCATTTTGCTTCCCCTTTATACTATGCATTCTGATTGCAGCATCTGGGCTTGATGATATAATAATAATAATTTATTATTTATACCCCGCCCATCTGGCTGGGTTTCCCCAGCCACTCTGGGCAGCTTCCAACTGAATATTAAAACAGTACAGCATCAGACATTAAAACTTCCCTAAAGAGGGTTGCCTTCAGTTGTCTTTTAAAAGTAAAATAGTTGTTTATTGCTTTGACATCTGCTGGGAGGGCGTTCCACAGGGCAGGCGCCACTACCGAGAAGGCCATCTGCCTGTTTCCCTGTAACCTTACTTCTCGCAATGAGGGAACCACCAGAAAGCCCTTGGCGCTGGATCTCAGTGTCCGGGCTGAACAATGAGGGTGGAGACGCTCCTTCAGGTATACTGGACCGAGGCTGTTTAGGGCTTTAAAGGTCAGCACCAACACTTTGAATTGTGCTCGGAAATGTACTAGGAGCCAATGCAGATCTCTCAGGACCGGTGTTATGTGGTCCCGGCGGCGACTCCCAGTCACCAGTCTAGCTGCCACATTCTGGATTAATTGCAGTTTCCGGGTCACCTTCAAAGGTAGCCCCACGTAGAGCGTATTGCAGTAGTCCAAGCGGGAGATAACTAGAGCATGCACCACTCTAGCAAGACAGTCTGCGGGCAGGTAGGGTCTTAGCCTGCATACCAGGTGGAGCTGGTAGATAGCTGCCCTGGACACAGAATTAACCTGTGCCTCCATGGACAGCTGTGAGTCCAAAATGACTCCCAGGCTTCAGGGGCACAGTTACCCCATTCAGGACCAGGGAATCCCCCACCCCCGCCCACCCCCTGTCCCCCAAAACAGTACTTCTGTCTTGTCAGGATTCAACCTCAATCTGTTAGCTGCCATCCATCCTCCAACAGCCTCCAGGCACTCACACAGGACCTTCACTGCCTTCACTGGTTCTGATTTAAAGGAGAGGTAGAGCTGGGTGTCAACTGCATACTGATGAACACCCAGTCCAAACCCCCTGATGATCTCTCCCAGTGGCTTCATATAGATATTAAAAAGCATGGGGGAGAGGACGGAACCCTGAGGCACCCCACAAGTGAGAGCCCAGGGGTCTGAACACTCATCCCCCCCACCACTTTCTGGACACAGCCCAGGAGGAAGGAGCGGAACCACTGTATAACAGTGCCCCCAGCTCCCAGGCCCTCAAGACGGTCCAGGAGGATGTTATGGTCGATGGTGTCAAAGGCCGCTGAGAGATCCAGCAGAACTAGGAAACAGCTCTCACCTTTGTCCCTAGCCCGCCAGAGATCATCAACCAGCACGACCAAGGCAGTTTCAGTCCCATGGTGAGGCCTGAATCCCGATTGGAAGGGATCCAAACGGTCCGCACCCTCCAGGCGTGCTTGGAGTTGTTTGGCAACCACCCGCTCAGTTGATGAGGCATGTGACTCTCACCTGCTCCAAACCTATCCACTTGAGGAATCACACACCTCCTCCCAGAGTTAGTGAGCCCTACCTGGCAAGCTAGTGAGCTGGGCTGTGGGCCCTTGCCTGTCTTTGCCTCCTAGAGCACCCCACCCACTGCTCCCTAATGCCTCAGAGCCCACCATGTTCATGGAGACGGGTCCTTCTGGCTCTGGTGATGGGTCCTACTGAACTGGTTTGCTGTGTACTGACCATTACCCCTCATCATCCTCTGTCACCCTGTGAGTACTTCCTACATCTTCTTTCCCATCCTCAGATTGTCCCAGCACTGGTTACACCCCTTGCCAGGACCCTCCTCGTCCTCCTCCTCTTCCTTCCCATAGTCCTGCCAGTTCATGACAATCCCAGACATTATATATATTTGCCTCTTGGTTTCCTCCAGCTTCTTTGCATTATTCAGAAGCTTCCCATTTGAAAAGGCGTTGGCTGGTGCCTTCCTATGGTTCTCATTGCTAAACTTCTAATCACGCCTGATTAACATCAGACATGAATAGAATAACAACTGCAGATCAGAGGCAAGGGATGAGGAAATAGATGCAAGGGAAAGGATGCTGACTAAAGCTCCAGGACAAGAGAAGCCCACTCCTCCAGAGATCAAAAGGGTCAAACTGTCTTGAAAAAGAGAAGTCTGAAGCTTCAGGATGTGTTGGAAAATTCTGAACCACTTGGGCAGGCAAAGTGGGGAAGGGGCTTTTCGGTGGGCTTTAACTTGAATTTCTAAAGGGGTTTTCACTGATGTATAGGATGGGAAAGGGTAATGCCATATAAAAGGGCACAGGCAAGGGAGGTCATGAGTTATAACAATTAAGTTTCCTGCCGCAGAACTGTGGCACGATTACTGGTAAGTCTTAACCAAACAGATTATATCTAAGAAAGTAACCCAGCACTTGCTAAAGAAATCTGTTTGAATTTCCCCCCAAAATGCAAGAGGAACTTGGTTTAATCGAAACAAAAAATGTTTTCTGCATGGATCTAATTTCAAGAGAGATAATTAATTGCTGAAATAGATGGGGCACTGTGTTTGGGGGACATACATGACTCATTATGCACATTGTAGGGAAATTTCCCTCTACAACAGCCACTCTTTTTTTTTAAATAAAATATTTATTAAAGGTTTTAAACAATATAACACCATAACCATACACAACCTAAAAACAATAAAAGACACCATCACCAAAATGAAAAAATACATACAGAACAAGAAAATCATATAAAAGACATACAACATAGTTAGATTTCATAGACCAAGTTTCCATAACCCTCTTTTCTGACTCCCTCACATCTCCCTTTCCTGTGTTCCCATTTGCAAAATCATGCTCAGCAATACTTCACCTTCTCTCAAAACTTGTTTTAAATTGTACATTTCAACTATTATGTCTCCAATTTTGCCCTTTGTTATCAAATATTTAAATATTTAAGCTTGACATAATATTATTCAAATTTCACCTTTGTTCTTATAGTTCAGTTATTTTCATACTCCTTTCCGCTAAGTTACTAATGCCATGTTGTCTTTATATCCTGCATCATTCTAGCATTCATACAATTTACAATACTTTTGCAAATAGTCCTTAAATTTCTTCCAGTCCTCTTCCACTGTCTCTTCTCCCAGGTCTCGGATTCTGCCAGTCATTTCTGCCAGTTCCATGTAGTCAATCAGTTGCATCTGCCATTCTTCCAGAGTGGGCAAATCTTCTGTCTTCCAGTGCTTTGCGATGAGTATTCTTGCAGCTGTTGTCGCATACATAAAGAAAATTCTGTCCTTCTTTAGCACCCTCTGGCCGACAATGCCCAAAAGGAAGGCCTCTGGTTTCTTGAGGAAGGTATATTTAAATACCTTTTTTAGTTCATTATAGATCATTTCCCAGAAGGCCTTAACCTTTGGGCACGTCCACCAAAGGTGAAAGGATGTACCTTCCGTTTCTTTACATTTCCAACACTTATTGTCTGGCAAATACAACAGCCACTCTTAAGAGGTTTGGTGGAAACCTCTGGAAATTACTGATGTGAATTATACACAGCTCTTGCTAAGCCTGAGTACTTGCTGCTACCCAGTACATTTCTGAGCACAATTCAAAGTGTTGGTATTGACCTTTGAATCCCTAAACAGCCTCGGCCCAGTATACCTGAAGGAGCGTCTCCGCCCCCATCCCCATCGTTCTGAGGTCCAGCGCCAAGGGCCTTCTGCCGGTTCCCTCACAGCAAGAAGCAAAGCTACAGGGAACCAGGCAGAGGACCTTCTCGGTAGTGGCACCTGCCCTGTGGAACGCCCTCCCACCAGATATCAAAGAGAACAACTACCAGACTTTTAGAAGACATCTGAAGGCAGCCCTGTTTAGGGAAGTTTTTAATGTATTTTTAATCTTTGTTGGAAGCCACCCAGAGTGGCTGGGGAAGCCCAGCCAGATGGGCGGGGTACAAATAATAAATTATTATAATATTATTATGACCCAGAGCAAGTTTCAATCCCAGGACATAGATATAGTTTCAACTGAATGGGTTTCTCAGTAATAATCCCTAAAACCAGTAACTAAATTCTGAAATTAAAAGTGCTAGGGTCAGGGATGATGGGATTGGTTTTCCAGACGTTTCTGGACTACAACTCCTATCATCCTTGATTGCTGGCTATCCTGGCTGGGACTAGTGGGAGTTGGGTGCCCAATAACTTCATACTGTAAACTGTCCCGTGATCTTCAGATGAAGGGCAGTATAATTCGAAGGGACCCTGAGGATCATGTAGTCCAAACCTCTGCGATGCAGGAATATGCAGCTGCCCCATATGGGGATCGAATCCACAACCCATGCTCTAACCAGCTGAGCTATCCATCCTCTTAATAAATAATTTTAATAATAGCAATAGTAATAATTGGAATGTTTTTTCAGTGGTGAGAAGATTGCATTCTACAATTGTTCAAGGGCATCAAGCTTTATAATTTCCACATATTACATGACCATGCCTGGACTAGAACATAGGATTGAGAACTGAGATTTAGAGCAGGAATAGGGAACTTGTGGCCTGCCATTTGGCCTGTGAGGTGGTTCTGGAGCAGCGATGCCTCCTACCCTACACCTGGTGTCTGACTGCAAAGCCTGAAAGCAGGAGGCATGGGAGACTTGGAAAGCCTGCCCCTCTCTGATTCTTTCCATCTCCAATTTTGGAGGTGGAAAGGATCAGTACCAGGCAGGCTTTGCAAGCACAAGTGGTTTGACAGATGAGGCAAATGCAACCCACGGATGACTGACAAGGGGCTTGCCTGCAGGGTGCAGCCAGATAAAAGATCTGACCCCACAGCCAAAAAGGTTCTCAACCCCCACTTGAGAGCATATATTGCATATTAAGGGTTCATGAAAGTTGATCCCATTCATTGTACAACTCAGAAGTCTGATGCCTGTATGCTACACGAATGCAATGGCAAAAGAAGCTGCAGTTTATCCCATTCACTGAACTACAGTTCCTAGAATTCAGTGTGAGAAGCCACATTTGCAGTTGCACAACTGCATGGATATTGAGAAGCAAAAGTGCTTTAGATTGTTACTGATATACTGATATACTCTAAAATTCTCAGGGATGATTCACACCCTGGCTGGCACTTTCTTGATCTCCTGCCCTCAGGCAAAAGATATAGAAGCATGATTAGTTGCACCAACAGGGTAAAGAACAGCTTCTATCCGTGGGCTGTTAGGCTGCTGAATGAAAAGATAACAACAGGGCAACTGACTTTCGGGTTTGGTGGGTGTGCGTCAGTAAACGAGGGGAATTAAGACTAAGAGAGCTGAGTGGAGGGTGGTACTCGTGTAATCTCACTGTATACAAGTTGTACAAATGACAATAAAGTATTTCCAATTTCAAATGTCCACACACACACATTCTTTATTTCAAACATTATCAAAAGCAAAATAAAACAGAAATACAGGGAAAGGGTTCCAAGGTGGTTGCTATGTTTTATCCAGAGTATGTAGGTTTCTGTTTCTTAATACTTCCAAGAGGAACTTAGCCACAGGCAGGGTAGTATCATTTGGCATATCTCCAAGCAGGTAACTTAAGGTGGAAGGTTTCAGATTTTCCAGTTAAGTTTACCAATACGGGTTTAATTAATTGATCCCTGGCTTGTTTGAACTGCTCACAGTGTTGTAGGATATGCTTCATAGAGTCAACACCCTGAGAGCATGAGCAGAGCCTATTCTGATGGGGTATACCAGACAGTCTGCCATTTAGTACTTCTGAGGGAAATACCTTTAGTCCAGCTTTGGTGAATAATCGGTGATAGTTAAATGCAGACAGATTCATGAAACATGATGGTAACTGAAAATCATGGCCATAGTGGATTCCAGATGCAAACGGTCCACAGGTTACATAGGATTTGGAGCGAAGATTGCTGTGTGAAATATCTCATAACCTCTACCTCAGGGATTTAAGGGCAATATCATAGTCCAGTTGATGTAAAAAGGATGGTGAAATATCAAATCAAGTAGGCTTTTCAGTCCATAGTTTTCAGCCATGAGCTGATACAACTCCTCATTGGTTAGATGTAAAAGTAATCCCTTTCTCAGGCCCAATACTGAGATCTTTAGCCAATATTTTAAGGCAGCCCACCACGCTTTGGTGGAGAATGGGCATTCACCTGTTCCCAACAATAGAACTGAGTTAGGGACACAGTTTGGGAGCTGTAGCAGGGACCAAAGGAACTTAGCTTGGAACCCATATAACTTAGAAAATAGACCATTGTACCAGATGTTGGAAGCATAAAGGAGTTGGGGAACAGATTTCGTGTTAAAGACCATCATGGCTGATGGAACATAGTGACCTCCCTTTGTGAAAAAGAAACGGGTATAGCAAGTTTGCTCATCTCCACCTTCCGGCGGATAGTCTGCCAGTGGCAATTCCAGGGATGTCCATATACAGAAAACTAGATGCAGGATCATAGAGTTGGAAGGTATTGCATTGCAGGGAGTTGGACTAACTGATCCTAAGGGTCAGTTAGTCCAACTCCCTGCAATGCAGGAATCTCAACTAAAGCATCCAATGAAGAAGAGTCCACAACCTCCCAAGAGTCCATTCCACTGTTGAACAGCTCTTATTGTCAGAAATATCTTCCTGATATTAAATCAGGATCTTCTTTCTTGTAACTTGAATCCATTGATTTGAACCCTATCCTCCAGAGGAGAAAACAAGCTTGCTCCATTTTCCATGTGATAGCCCTTTAGATATTTGAAGACGGCAACCAGCCTCTGAGTGTTCCCCCCCCCAGGCTAAACACACCCAGCTTCCTCAACAGCAAGATCTCAAGGACCACCTCTTTTGATATGAACCTACCCGGACCTGAGATCGTCTTCTGTTCCTCATAAAGCTTGATTTCCAAACCCTTGATCGTCTTGGTTGCCCACCTCTGCACATGTTCCAGCTTGTCAATATCCTTTTTAAATTGTGGTGCTCAGAACTGGACACAGTATTCCCAGCATGGTGTAACCAAGGCAGAATACAGAGGGACTATTACTTCCCTTGATCGGGACAGTATACTTTTGTTGATGTAGCCTAGAATAGCATTCACTTTTTTGCTGCTGCATCACACTGTTGACTCATGTTAAGCTTGTGATCTACTATGACCCCTAGATCTTTTTCACACGTAAGCCAGGTGTCCCCCCACCTTATATTTGTGCAGCTGGTTATTTCTACCTAAGTGTATAACCTTACATTTGTTCCTACTGAATTTCATAACCCAGTTATCCCATCTGCTAAGGTCATCTTCAATCTCAATTCTGTCTTCTGCTACCTCTCCCAATTTGGTGTCCTGTGCAAATTTGATGAGAATCCTCTCAACTCCTTTCTCCAAGTCATTTATAAAGACATTGAACAACAAAGGGCCCAGGACAGAACCCTGCGGCATCCCACATCACTTTTTTTCCAGGATGAGGAAGAACCATTAATGAGCACTCTTTGGGTTCAGTCAGTCAACCAGCTACAAATCCACCTAACAGTTACCTCATCCAGCTTCCTCACAATAATATCATGGGGGACTTTGTCAAAAGCTTTACTGAAATCAAGATAAACTACGTCCACAGCATTCCCCTGATCCACCTTGTAACCCTATCAAAAAAAGAAATGAGATTCATTTGACATGACTTGTTTTTCAGAAAGCGATGCTGGGTCTAAGTAATCACAGCATCCTTTTCTAAGAGCTCTCAGACTGTTTAATTATCTGTTCAAGCACCTTTCCTGGTATTGACGTCAAGTTCACTGGTTGGTCGCTACCTGGGTCTTCCTTTTTCCCCTTTCTGAAGATGGGGAAAACATTTGCTGGCCTCCAGTTTGCAGGGACCTCACCTGTTTTCCAAAAATTCCCAAAGATTATAGATAGAGGCTCTGGGATTACACTCACAAGCTCCTTTAGTACCCTTGGGTACTACTGGAGATCTGAATTCATTTAAAGTACTTAAGTGTTCCCATACCACATATTTTCCTATTTTGGGCTGCAGCTTCCACCTTGCATCATTTATTTTGTTATTGCCAGGTTAGGCACTGCTTTCCTTTTGGATGATGACAGAGCAAAGTAGTTCTACCTTCTCTCCTTCACCCAACAGCATTTCTCCATCTTCTCCATGCAGAGGACCTACCACTTTCTTCTTCTTCTAGGCAAACCTCTCTTGCAAGTTCCAGCTTCTTCTGAGCTTTGACCTGCCTGACATTCACCCTGAAACTGTTGGCTACTCGTGTTGGCTACCTTTGTGAATTTCCTCTTTCTTCCATTTCATATACATGCCCTTCTTCAATTTCAGTTCATCTGTAAGCTCCTTTTGCCACCAGTTTTTTGTTTTTTTTAGATGCCTCCCACTTTTCTTTCTTGTTGGAATTGTCTTCATTTGGGTTTTCAATATTTCATCTTTAAGAAACTCCCATCCATCTTGGACTCCCTTCTCTTTGAGCATTTCTGACAATGAGATCTCTAGCTCCTTAAGCATTGTGAAATGGGCCTTCTTAAAGTCCAGAGTGCATGTCTGACTATACTTTGCTTTCCGTTGCCTCTGTATTATGAAATCCAGGAAGGCAGGATCACTTCCTCCAAGGTTTCCTCCAATGTTAAGACAGTAAACTACCTTAAGCTGAACCATTATAGAACAACAGCAACATTTATTTATTTATACCCCGCTGGGCAGCTTCCAACAAATGATTAACAATACATTAAAACACCAGTCATTAAAAACTTCCCTAAACAGGGCTGCCTTCAGATGTCTTCTAAACATGAGATAGTTGTTTATCTCTCTGACATCTGGTGGGAGGGCATTTCACAGGGTGGGCGCCACTACCAAGAAGGCTCTCTGCCTGGTTCCCTGTAATTTGGCTTCTTTGCAGTGAGGGAACCGCCAGAAGGCCCTCGGTGCTGGGCCTCAGTGTCTGGGCAGAATGATGAGGGTGGAGACGCTCCTTCAGGTATACTGGGCTGAAGCCATTTAGGGCTTTCAAGGTCAGCACCAGCACTTTGAATTGTGCTCAGAAACATACTGGTAGCCAATGTAGGTCTTTCAATGTAGGTGTTATGTGGTCTTGGCGGCCGCAATAGTATTTATTGAGCTGAACAAAAGGCATTCTAGAAGATTCACAGGAAAGCAGAACTCCATCTGCACCACAAGTTAAGGTTGGATGGTAACACTGATTATTTGGATTCATTTCAGTTCAGGCTGAGCCCAGGCTTGGATTAAAGCAGTCTTGGTCTGCTATCCTTTTCCAGCCTACCTCGGAGCAAGCCCTACTGAATTCAGTAGGACTTTCTGCTGAGCAAACATTGTGCTGTTGGTCATTCTGATGGTTGACTTGTGTGGTCACTAGAGTGGGGAAGAACATGCAGCCAAACTGGTTGGACCTGGGAGGTGTATTGTCAGTGGCTTGTTAACAGAAGATGTTATTGGATGTTTACTGTTCCAACCCATGGCCTTTGGCCTACTAGGTGACTCAAGGTCCTACCTTGACCCACATGTTATAGAACATCTATATGAAAGCACTGGGAGAAGTCATCTGGAGATTGGGGTTGCAGTATCATCAGAATACAGATGGAACACAAATTTATCTCTTTTCTGCCACTACTCATTCCATGGATGCTATGGAACTGTTGGACTGGCATCTTGATGTGCTATTGACATGGATGAAGGCCAACAGAATGATCTTGATTGTGGGATGCAGCATCCAGAACATGGTTGCCCCAATGATAGTGAACAATTTCCCCCAAGAGGTATATGCCTTAATTATTTAAAACTTACTTGCCAATATAAGTGGCAAAATAAGGGATGCGGGTGGCGCTGTGGGTTAAACCACAGAGCCTAGGACTTGCCGATCAGAAGGTCGGCGGTTCGAATCCCCGTGATGGGGTGAGCTCCTGTTGTTTGGTCCCTGCTCCTGCCAACCTAGCAGTTCTAAAGCACATCAAAGTGCAAGTAGATAAATAGGTACCACTCTGGCGGGAAGCTAAATGGCGTTTCCATGCGCTGCTCTGGTTCGCCAGAAGCGGCTTAGTCATGCTGGCCACATGACCCGGAAGCTGTACGCTGGCTCCCTTGGCCAGTAAAGCGAGATGAGCGCCACAACCCCAGAGTCGTCCGCGACTGGACCTAATGGTCAGGGGTCCCTTTACCTTTACTTGTCAAAATGACTTTTAAGTGGGTTGTAACTTTATAAAAAGATAGCCTTGCATAGTTGAACTACACAGGAAAACAATTACATCACAACATTAGCATAAACATCCATAATTAAAATGTACAATAAACAACCCCATTAAAACAACATAACAATTAGAACAGGAAGTTTGAGCCAGGAGTCAGGGAATACTTGTCGAAGCAGGTGTGTCTTCAAGAGCTAGAGGAATGCCAATGTTAATAGGGGCTTCCTGAATTCCTATGTGTTCCTCCCTTGTAAGCTTTAAGCACTTCCATAACGCCAGCTTATTTTTTTGAAGGCTTTTGGATTGGTTGGAATGTCCTGTGTGCATCTGGCTGCTATAATGGCTCTTGTTTCTGCTTTTTCTTTTAATAAGGAAACTCAGGATATGAATAAAATACAGGATATAAATAAAAGACACGTCTTTAAAAAATTGGGTACAGTGGTACCTTGGGTTACATACGCTTCAGGTTACATACGCTTCAGGTTACATACGCTTCAGGTTACAGACTCCGCTAACCCAGAAATAGTGCTTCAGGTTAAGAACTTTGCTTCAGAATAAGAAATCGTGCTCCGGTGGCGCGGCAGCAGCAGGAGGCCCCATTAGCTAAAGTGGTGCTTCAGGTTAAGAACAGTTTCAGGTTAAGAACGGATCTCCGGAACGAATTAAGTACTTAACCCGAAGTACCACTGTACTTAATTTATGTGCTCCCTAGAACCGGGAACAGTGTTAGAAATATTTCAAAGAACTAAACAAATCACATTGTAATAATTTAAGTTGCCGGCCAGAATTTTTGCACAGTCACCATACTGCTGCTACTACATTATGCTGGAGAAAAGTAACCCAGTTGCATCTAACTGCTATGAAGATGCTACATCAGTATTCAATATTTTAATAGATGTGTTGCTTTGCATGCTCCATCCTTGGATCTCTTTCCCTCCGGAGTGTCTGGTGACACGATTTGCATTCACTGTGGAGAGAGAATTCTTATAAAAGCTGAATGCCAAAAGAGAGTCCGCTGTCATAAAAAACAGAAACCGCTTGCCATCTGCCATTTGGGAAGGCTTCCAAAATCACTTTGCAATAAAATAAATAAAGATTGCCACTGAGCATAATATTCAAATAAATCACTTGAGATGAATCATGAAATATCAATAATATGGAAGGAAACCATAAAATTAAGGGTGTGTTTGAGCAGACTATCAGTTGCAACTTCTGATTGGGAACAATCTTTCTGTTCTATTTTATTTTTTTGAAAAGGAATACAGTGGTACCTCGGGTTACAGACGCTTCAGGTTACAGACTCCGCTAACCCAGAAATAGTACCTCAGGTTAAGAACTTTGCTTCAGGATGAGAACAGAAATCATGCGGCGGCAGCAGGAGGCCCCATTAGTTAAAGTGGTACCTCAGGTTAAGAACAGTTTCAGGTTAAGAACGGACCTCCAGAACAAATTAAGACCACAGCGCCACCTGCGTCCCTACAGCTATAGAGTATAGTAATTAGGAAAACTATGTGGCTATTGTACAGTACAAGACAGAGCACCAGTATAGCCCAGGAGACACCTAAAGGACATCTAAGGATGAACTGAGATTTGGTTTTTTGATTAGTTATTTTAGTTTATTGTTAGTTTAATAAACCACCCTACAAAAATCAAAGGGAACAAAGACATCAATGTTAGCTGGCAAAGCACACAGATAATAAAGAATAATTGGAAACACTTTTCGAAGAAAAGTGGCACAGCAAGCCAACCAAATGAATGTTAGGCACAGGGAAATAATTGTGCCTATTAACCCCTATCCAACTAAAATTAGTAGCAACTAAACACATTTTAGCGTGTAAACTCTCTAAGCTTCAATTATACTCACTTCTGTGTATAGTTTGGACTACACCACATATCCCATTGAAACCAATGGATCAGTTAGTCATACCTAACTTAAGTTCCATTAGGTTAAAGTCTGGTTAGCCACAATCCCGCCCCCCCTTTTGTTATGTGTACAATTTCCTTTATTTATTTTCTGTTCTCTTTTGTTTTCTACATGGGTACTATTCCTTCTTTGTGTATTATCTTCTTTGTGTATTATCTTATTCCGTGCACTTGTAATTATGTATGTACTTTTTATTTTTCAATAAAGAACGTAACATTTAAAAGTTCCATTGATGTCCATGGAATTTGATTGTGATTAACTTTTCCTGCAGAAATTACATAAGTTTACATAAGAAATTATAGATAGCCTGATATTTTGAATTTTTGCAATTTGTGTTCAATGGAACTCACTCCCCGCTAGTAAATATGCGCCACAATCTAAAAAAAAGCACAACTCTGTTCCTGCCATTTTCACTGGGAGAGAACCAGCTACTAGCCCAAAAGTTCCCAGTGCATATTATGGAAATGGGGCAGTGTGGTAAGCTGTTCCGATCATAGTGTGGGTGGAAACAAGGGTTAAAATACCTCCCACATCTCAACCCCAATTCCTCACAGCTACAATTTAACTTTAAAAAATGGAAAAATATTAATTATGCAATGCCAGACTCCTTTTAATTTAACATAAAGACAACTAGATTCCCAAGTGCCATTGGAGAAGTGAAGGGTAGAAACTTTGCTGGTTCATTTAAGATTACATGACGTCAGCATGGACTTCTAATGTTTTTCATTCACCATGAATGGTCTGCCTCTCTCTCCCCTCCATTCTGCTCTTAGTTGGCACATCCTAGATTATGTTGGAGGCAAAGACGAGCTGGCACACTCCCTTGCCCAAGTCCTATTTTTTATCAGAAGCACATATTTCATTTTCCCTTTCTCCTAGCTGCAAGGTGATTCTTCTACCTAGCCTCTCTGAAACTGGGAGCGGAACAAGTCCAAAAGTTAAAATTGCTTTCGCTTTGTCATTTTCAACAAGAATACGCTGCTAAAACGGCTTTAGAAATATTTAATCAGAATTTAATGGTATGTAGGGTTGGTACAGCCGTGTACGGTGGTACCTCGGGTTACAGATGCTTCAGGTTACAGACTCCGCTAACCCAGAAGTAGTACCTCAGGTTAAGAACTTTACCTCAGGATGAGAACAGAAATCGCATGGTGGGAAGCGCCATTAGCTAAAGTGGTTATGAACAGTTTCAGGTTAAGAACGGACCTCCAGAACGAATTAAGTTCTTAACCCGAGTTACCACTGTATTTAAAATATCTGCTGATACGGCTCCCCTAAACTGACAACAGTAACATAGGCAGGACAGTAGGAAGCCACCTTATAACGAGTCATACCATTGGTCCATCTAGCTCAATATTATCTACACTGATTGGCAGAAGCTGTCCATGGTTTCAGGCAGGGAATTTTCCCCAGCCCTAATCTGGAAGTGCCAGAGATTGGACCTGGGCTGAGCTGTAGCCCTTCCCTCAAGCCTACAGCACCTGGAATTCTCAGGTGATTCCCCATCTCACTACCAGCCATGGCTGACTCTTCTTAGCTTCTGGGATCAGAAAGGCACGTTCAGGGCAATATGGCTGTAGAAAATGCTCCCCATGTCTTCTTAGGAGTTGAGTGCAAAGTGAGAGTCCCTGGACTTAATGGACTGGCTTACCAACCTAGCAGTTCAAAAGCACATCAAAGTGCAAGTATATAAATAGGTACCACTCCGGCGGGAAGGTAAACGGCGTTTCTGTGCGCTGCTCTGGTTTGCCAGAAGCGGCTTAGTCATGCTGGCCACATGACGCGGAAGCTGTACACCGGCTCCCTCGGCCAGTAAAGCGAGATGAGCGCCGCAACCCCAGAGTCGTCCGCGACTGGACCTAACGGTCAGGGGTCCCTTTACCTTTACCACTTCAACATGACTGTCTATATGTAGAAAGGAAGGGACACTGCCAATTTGCATTGGGCTATGATTGAGATGGGGAAAGAGAAAGAGAAAGCACCAAGCGAATGATGGGGCAGGGTGGAAAAGAAGTAGTTCAATGGGCAGGGCGGAACCACTATGCTAGCCTCCAGACAGGCGGGTCGCTGTTGCTTCCTAGGAAGGAGAGGGGCAGGGCAATTAGGTTAGTGTGGCACAAACATACTGGCAAGAGTGCCGGATAAGCTCTCCCAATGCATTTGCACGATGCCAATATCCTCACCGCCTACCCCTTCCCATTCTTGGTAAGCAACAGTGTCCCACCTGCTGGAAAGATAGAATAGTGGCTTCACCTCACCTGGCAAGCCACTTCTGGGTAGGACTGCTCTCTTGGCTTGCAAAATGCAGTATCTCGTCTACTGCCCACACTGTACAGTGGTACCTCGGGTTACATACGTTTCAGGTTACAGATGCTTCAGGTTACAGACTCCGCTAACCCAGAAATAGTACCTTGGGTTAAGAACTTTGCTTCAGGATGAGAACAGAAATTGTGCTCCAGCGGCACGGCGGCAGCAGGAGGCCCCATTAACTAAAGTGGTGCTTCAGGTTAAGAACAGTTTCAGGTTAAGAATGAATTAAGTACTTAACCCGAGGTACCACTGTATTTTGTCCTAAAATGCATTATAGTTTCTTGCACGCAAGATAGATACAGAATGAGGAAGAGGCCTCAGAAATTGCCTTACACCAGAGGTCAGACTTATTTGTAAACTTAGGTCACCACTCTGTACCTGACAGAAGCTCTCTGGGGTTCCTTTTAACTGACAGCAAGAGTCGGTGTGGTCAGAATTGAAAAAACCGTGTTCGGAACAACTAAAATGAGAAAGTATTTGGGAAGCAAGAAATTAGCAGAACCCAAGATCTTTGATGCCCAGCACAGCAGCAAGTCTTTACCTGACCACAGCTTTGTAAGTCGCAGCTTTTCTTCAAGCTATATCTCCAAAGCAGTTCAGCTGGAAAGTCTTGGCTGCAATTCTGCATTAAATAGACCTCTTAGCCTTGGAGGGGGATTAATGAACCAGACAAGGTGAATTACCTTTAAAAGCCAGATTAGACTGCTTAAAAGCATATTTCTAAATCACCCATCCTCCAAAAGAGAGTAGGGTGATATACAACAAACATACAAAGACCATTACACAAACAGGACAGCTTGTTCCGAATGGGCACACATGCTACAGGCTTAGAGTAGTGGAAGAATAAAATCTAGAAGCGATGAAATAAATACGGTTCCATGATTGCCAGCATGGCCACCTACAGTAGCAAAAAGGCATGCTGTAACATTAAGTACAAATATCACCAAAGCAAACCTAAAACACAGTGACAGGTTTCGTGTTATTCACTGTGGTGGAATGGCCAGGATGGCAACAGAAATGTGTTACACTGAAACATCTGGGCAGACAGAGCATGAATTACTGCTTCTGTAAATCAGTGCCCATGCCCATGCCATTTCAATCTCCCAGCAAGCCAAGGGCGTTGGGGGAGAATTTCCCACAAAATCTGCTACCGGATCCCAGGACACACAAAAATTTGAAGTAAATGTCCCAGAGGAGGAGAAACCTCCTTTGTTTGTTGCTTCAGAGTGCCACCTCATTATTTACTTGTCTTACTTCTTGGGCTGCTGTTCTTTAAGTGAAATTGTGCTTATTTACTTTGGTCTGATTGATTAGGATGCTCCCTGTGGGGCAGTGAGAAACATGTATAGTGGTAAAAGGTAAAGGGACCCCTGACCGTTAGGTCCAGTCACGGACGACTCTGGGGTTGTGGCACTCATCTCGCTTTATTGGCCAAGGGAGCTGGCATACAGCTTCTGGGTCATGGGGCCAGCAAGACTAAGCCACTTCTGGCGAAGAGCAGCACATGGAAACGCCGTTTACCTTCCCGCCGGAGTGGTACCTATTTATCTATTTGCACTTTGACATGCTTTTGAACTGCTAGGTTGGCAGGAGCAGGGACTGAGCAACGGGAGCTCACCCTGTTGTGGGGATTCGAACCGCCAACCTTCTGATCGGCAAGCCCTAGGCTCTGTGGTTTAGACCACAGTGCCACGCGCGTTCCTTAGGGAGCTCACCCCGTAGCGGGGATTCAAACCACCAACCTTCTGATCGGTAAGCCCTAGGCTCTGTGGTTTAGATCACAGCGACACCCATGTCCCTCTATATAGTGGTAGCCATGCCCAACTGCCCTCAGGATAATAACCTGTTTGTGGGGAAGGGTTTAATCTCCATAGTTGAGAGGGTAGGGAGAGGGTGTCTGTATTGCCCCAGATGAGGGAATGGTGAGAAAACGAATGCTTCTTGACTTTTCTACTATTTGATTGCTTTTACTTCTTGGACCTTCTGTATTGGTTAGATTTTTGTTATTTCAACACTGGAATGTTTATTGAAGTGAGAAGTAGATAGATGGAGTGACATGTGGTATACTTTTTATATATTTATAAATTTGTAACTATATGTATTGCATTGAATGTTTATGTATCTTGATATGCTTTGTATATGGTTTATTTTGGATTCTTCTTTTAATTAAAGTTTGCATTGAGGGACATTTATTTATTTATGTTACTTAAAATTTGGAATTGTGATGCTGATGACAATTAAGTCGTATTGTTGTTTTGAATGTGGAATTTGTATTCTATAATTATATCTTTTTTTGGGATTTGTAAACTGTTAAGGAATTTCTGTTGCAATATGAGGTGGACTACAAATTAGATAAACAAATAAATAAAATGCAAGAGTACTTTATTTATATTAAATTATCTGCTGGAGATGATGCAATGTATTTTGTTCCAAGCTCAGATTAATTTGCAGACCATTTTCAACGGAAATGACCTGGAAGCATCCAAAGAACTTCACTTAATAGGGAAGTTTTGTTACATCTGTTACTGTGAAACTAGCGAGGCACGATTTCAAACATCTGCACCAAAGAAGCGCAGAACATCTCTATAAATTATGCAAATAGCGTAAATGTGCTTATTTTTCTACAGCCCACTCTGCTTCGGTGCATAGCAACGAAAGCCTCGCCTGCTTGGATATTTCACTGTCCCCTCATCCAGCTTCGGAGTTCCCTGCTCCACTTCATCTTTGCGGTCAAAACAATAAAAACACTTCAGTTTTGTCAATGAAAGACAGTTTTTCTCAGAATTATGCTTTTTTTCTGCATGTGCACAGAATCTACACGTCCCTCGCCATTAGGGTTCCCCGCGCACCGGTATAACCAGCCACAACCGGCGTTGTATTTTTTTTGGTAAACACAGACGTGGCGGCTGGATTGCTAAGGAAAACTAAAAAAAAGAGAATTTAGACCAGGCACGCGAAGTCGATCGGCCGGCGGGATTTTAAAAGCCTGCTAAGATGCGCCTGTCGCGAAACCCGAGTAAGCCGGCAATGGCACGGCAGAGAAGCGACCGTTGCGCCACGGATGGAGCCTTTTTTCCCACCAGCGGAGAAAACAGCGCGCCCGGAGAACCCGATGCTTCCCATCCGAGGGAGCTGCGGCGTGGAGGAACTTTCCTCTTCCCGGGCGCGCTGGACTCCCTTCGCCCTGCGCGCCTCTGCGAGTGCGTAAAAACCATGGCGAGGCGGCTGCTCCAGGGCGCCAGACGTACCCAAGCGCCGCAGCCGGAGCATTTCCCTCGCTCAGCCCCTTTCTAAACGCGGGTCGGAGTGCCACGCCGAGCTCGCTAGCGTCGCGGAAAAGCAGGCAGGAAGGCAGGCGCGGCGGCGGCGCCTCCACCTCCCTTCGCCAAGCCGTGCGCCCTGGCACCAAGGCGCGCGCCACGGCGGCTCCAAAGGGCGCAAGCGAGCCAAGCGCAGCCGGAGCCTCCTGGGAGAGAGGGGGGGGGGAAAGGCAAGGAGCCCTTTCTTGCCCCGGCGGGCCTCGAGGTGCCTTCCTTTGATTGGCTGAGGCGCATGTTGGAGAGGAGGCGCGCGCAGGGGACCCCTCCGCCGCGCGCCCAACTTTGCCCCCGCCGCCAACTTTGGTCGCCGTCGGGCGGGAACCCCGCGGAGCACAACAGCCACCTGCGCGCTCGGGGCTCTTGTGGGAGGAGAACGCGAGCGGGAGAGAGAAGCGAGGAGGCTGGGAAGGGGGCGGAGAGGAGGGAAAAAGCCGGGTGCGGCGCATGCGCCGTGCGCTGCCCCGGGCCTGCCGCGGCCGCAGTCACTTCCTGCCCTTGCGCCCATCCGGCTCCGGGGTCGCGTCGCGGGGCCGCTTGGGCGGGACAGGCGACGGCGAGTTCGCGTCGGGGCGCGGCGACAACAGCGCGCTGCCCTTCCCCGCCGGGCCCCGCATCGTCGGCGGTGGCAGGGTCCCCCGCGCAGCCTCCTCTCCGGGCGCCCTGCTCGCTGTCACCTGCTGCCTGCGCCTCCTCGGAGCAGCCCAGGGGCTCCTTCTTCCTTCCTCCCTCTCCGCCTCCCGCGCGCGTCCCGCCGGCCGGTGGCGGGCAGGCGAAGAGGGGCTCCGCTCACGCCCAGCCGCTGCCCGCCCGGCAGGCACCCCACGCGCCTCGCTCGGGCCGGGCTGGCGTCTCCCGCAGGAGCCTTTCCCGTAAGTGTGCTGAAACTCGCCTCTCCCTCCGTTCACGGGCACCCTTGCCCGCCGCGGAAAACACGAAGGAGATGCGTGTTGGTTTGGCTGGCGTGTGGGTGTACGCGCGCGTGCCCGCTCCCTCCCCTCGCGCGCCGATGCTGGGTTGTGTGAAGCGGGCGACCCGTGTGACAGGTGGCCCCGGAAGAGCGCGCGAGGAGTTGGTAACCTGGGAGGAGGTGGTGTGTTCGGGGGAGAGGGAACTTGTGTGGAGAGGGATGAGTGCAAGAGGGAGAGGGGTGTGTGTGTGTTTGGGAATGTGGGTTCTGCATTGGAATGCTTGTTGTTGTTGTTGTTGTTTTGTTCCTGCATGGAAAGGCTAGTGATGGGGTGGGTGGCCAGGTCGTAATGGTTGGCATGGTCTGGGTTGGCATTCCTGTGTGTGGCATGGATCAGCCCAGCGCCAGATTTAGGGCAGTGTCGGGCGGTTCCACATCACAGGGTGCTGAGTCGAAGGATAATGATGATAATAATAATATCTTATATTTATGTGGGTACCTACTGAGACGATTGGTTAAAAAGCAAACGTGCCAAATTGTGTTATTGTCAATTTTTAAAAATATAGTTATTGAAAATTCAAAAAGTACATGATTATATGTACACTAAACGTTGTGAGATGTAAGTAAACGAGAGAAAAGGAAAGAGAAACAGAACCTGTGTAGAAGGGAAAATAAAAGGGAGAAGGGGGGAAACCTCAGTATTCTTACAAATACTGTAATAGGTTAGGATCTGCTGAAGTACAATGACAACCTTTTAAAGTATACAGTTTCTCCCTCCCCATTATGAATTATTGTCAAATTAACATTTGGGATATGTGTGTACCAAATTTCATCCTCACTCACAGTGCCATATTACCCAGGGGCAAAATTAGGCATTACCTCACAAGGGTCAAAGACCCAGTTTGGCACTGCCCCTCACGCACATTTGTGGGCGCTGGTGTTCGAAACTCCCACTGTTCCAGGCACATTTTGTGACAGGAAATTTTACCAACGCGAGCAGTTTTTGAGCTCTGGGCGCAGTACTGCGCCTAAGATTTCAGATTTAAACTGTGGAGTGGAAGGAAAGGAGGAGCTTTTCCTGCCTCCCCACTTCCAGCTACTCTCTGAAGACTGGAGAAGAAATCCAGAATACTAGGGGGGTAGGCAGGGAAAGGACTAGACCATGTGAAAAATATAATATTTTAGCTGCTGTTCATTCATTTTCAGCTTTGTATTGTTCTTAGGTTTAAGTTTAGCTCCTAGCTTTCACATCTCAGTTTCTAACACTGGTGTGTAAACACACACACACACACACAGAGAGAGAGAGAGAGAGAGAGAGAGAGAGAGAGAGAGGCTGGGAGCCTCGGTGGCACCCCTTTATGCTTTACCCAGGGCAAAAAACCTGGCTAGCTCTTGCATACCCACGGCACTGTATTACCAAAGTCCGCCCCTGGATAGTCATGACTTTTCACAAGGGGACACCCTGGGGATTTGGCCAAGGATAGTGGGCCAGTGCATTGCCACATCTGCCAGCCTGTAACGTCTCTTGCAGTAGGGCCAACAGATTGATCCTACATATCCTCCAGCAACAGGATATTTACAGGTGTAGCATTGCTGACTTCTGTGGGGCTGATCTCCTTTGCATCATCACATGTTTGAAGCTACGTGCACAGGACACATCTTATTTTGGTTTATATTTGACAGCTGGAGGGCAAGGGAGTGCCTAGCTCAGGAATAGGTTTGGATCAAGTTCTTGACCCCTCATTTATGGTGAATGTGAGATTGGGGTGGGGGAACTGCATGGTTTGACTTGTCAGGTAAGAAGGGACTGGTATTGATTCCTCAGTTGCAGTAGATTGTATGTGGTCATTTGTCTGTCTTTACACAGCGGGATTGATTCCTGACAATAAAAATAGGTTTATTATTTACTTATGGCATTTATATGCTGCTTAATTGTTTCCATTTATAAGCAGTGTACATAAAAACAGTCCACAGAAAGTGAGACAACAAAATGAGTTCTGTAGATAGTTGTAAAATTGTCTGGCTTAAGTTGTCAAGGGAGTGTTTTGCTGCATATATGGAGAGGAAGGGAGACAGGAGGTGTCAAGAGGTAGGATGACTTTTTTGATGGAGATATTTGTGCAGAGAAATGTGCATTTTCAAATATAGTTGTGGTTGCCAACAATTAAACACATTTTTTCAGCCCATGGGGAAGCAATAGGTGCTGGTGAAAAGTGATAGAAATAGTATTCTGGGATGTCGTGTTATTGTGACTAGGTACATTTAAACGGCGTTCCGTGTGCTGCGCTGGCTCGCCAGATGCAGCTTTGTCACGCTGGCCACGTGACCCGGAAGTGTCTCCGGACAGCGCTGGCCCCCGGCCTCTTGAGTGAGATGGGCGCACAAACCCCAGAGTCTGTCAAGACTGGCCTGTTCGGGCAGGGGTACCTTTACCTTTACCTTTTTACATTTGACATATTACATGTTATAATGCATATCTGGTTTAAGGAGCCGTTTGGTGCCTAGCTGATGTATTTAAGTTTCTAACACTGGTCCACATGCACTGCATACAGACATGGAAAGGAGATGGTCTTTGTCAAGGACAGAAAGTTTGATCATTTATTTAGATGCTGATGCTGCAATCCTACATATTCTTTTTTTGGGAAGTGAGTCCCTTTGGGGGGGGGGGAGACTTACCATTGAGTAAACATGCTTGGATTGAGTTGTGTGTAGATCTTGCCATAATTTGTCTTCTTTGGCGATCACTCATAGCCGAGTAAGATTGTCTTCCATGAATATGGTCTTAACAGTGTGTCCGTAGGTGACTGTGGAAGCCAATTCTGGATCCACACATCCTTCCACAGTGGGGACATAGGTTTCCGGGCAGGAATTGATGACGTTGAGGATTTGCCAAGCATGCCTTCCTCTTATCACATTTCTCCCTTTCATTTTGAGTTTGAGTGTCTTCAAACTCCATGACTCCTTTAGCAGAGGCCAGTTGGAGCACTCACAGGCCAGTGTTTTCCAGCTGTCGGTGTTTATACTACATTTTTTAAAGATTTGCCTTAAGAGCATCTTTGAACCTATTGTTCATCGACATTACGCTTTCCATTGTTATGTTGGGAATAGAGTAAGAGCTGGTATAACTGGACAACATAGTACCAGTACTTTTCCTTTGAATGGAAAGTAAATGTGTTAAGGCATGGCCTGCAATGGTTACTCCTGAAGGAGCTCTTGTGGTTCACGATTATTAAACCAATTTATAGACCGCTTCAAAACATAAAGCCATCAATGTGGTGTGTGTACACATAGAAACAGAATTAAATGTTATGCTGTTATGAAGGAGCAAGCATCATATACTTTTTTTGCAAACAGTTGAACCATTTTAGAGAATGACATTTTGTAGTGCTCTTAACTCCTTCGATTGCAGCATGAGGGAACCTGCCCAAAGTTCTGCAGTTCTATGTATGTAGCCTCAAATGTGTGTGAGGCTGCAAAGGAGATCAGTGGCTTAGAAGCTGGCAGTGATGTGACAGGATGCATGCAATTTGAAATCTGTATTGGAGGATATTTAGGAAGAAGTTGCATAAAAAATACTGGATTGGTAAATGCACTCCATAAACTCATATATACTTTACTCTAAAGTAGTGTATTTCTGAAGTCTTTTAAACTCACTGCTATTCCCCATCCTCCAGTTTTGACTGGATGCTGGTGGAGTGCTGAAAACCGCAAACAGCCCTTTTTTGAGTAGGCCATCATCTGTTGTTCTGTCAATTATTTCATTCCGATAAATAAAATCCTTTGTGAATGTCAGTTCGCATTACAAAAATGTTTGTAAATAGGGCTGAGTGAAAATGTTATTTTGGTTACTCCGATGTGCATTTTATAGGCTTCTAATGCTCGGCTGAAAGAATTCAGGAGACTTATTTTCCCTTTTGGATTAAAATCCAAGTCAAGACAATAATTGCTGTCCCAGAGCCCTTTTCCAGCTGGAAGGTAGCAAATAGCCATGGGGAAAGAGAAGAAAGGAGATTCCCAAAAAGAGTTCCAGCAGTTCTTTTCAGGAAGACTACATTTCCCAGAGACTACTGCACTGGAGAAACTTTCCCCCTTTACACATCCCATAGGTATTTGCTGTTCTTGGAGCAGTATACCTGGCTAACCAGCCAGGTAACTACGTATATGCCCTGCTTCATCACAGGGTGGTTCAAACATAACGGGGGGTTAGAGAGAAGGAATAAGTAGGGTTGGGGATTGAGGTGGGACAAAAGGTATTTGGGGGTTTACAGAGCTTAGATCAGCTAATTTGAATTAGCACTGAAAAGGAGTGAAGAACTTTCCTGATTTGGGAGGGAATGACTTGCCTCTTTTCCAAGCCCATTTGATGAAACTTAAGCTGCTTCTGATTGCAATAGCTATTTCTAAAACAAAATTTATCCATGTATCCATGTTATAACAATGGCGGAGTTGAGAAGATTTCGTTTTTTCATATGTAGAATTGCTCTTTGTATATATGTTCAATATTCACCACTCATTCTTAGAACAGTGGTTTTTACAGGGAAGTCATGTAACACTGCAGAACCTTATTTTCCTTGGTAAATGATAGAAAATTTGCTTATTTTAGCAGAAACGAGCTACTAGATGTAGAAGGAAAGTAGGGCGTTGATGTAGAAAATGCCTCTAAGGGACAAGTGTTGTCAGACTGACCACCATCACCATGGCTGCTGTGAACCAGGTAATAGTGCTTTAGTAATCTACCTTTCTTAAAAAAGAAATAAATGCAGTAAGACGCTGTCGGGAAAAGATAGCCCATATTATGCTGCTGTAATGGAATTAGGACATCTTCAAATATTGTTATATTGCCAGTATTTTAAAAATGGTTGGGTTTTGATGGAGTACTTCTTACATCTGTATTTCTTTCTTGTAGGCTGGGTTGTGGGAGAAGGCAGGGAATAAACATTTTTGGAGACTATGTTTCCAAGGCCTGCAAAACAAAATTTATTCAGCATACAAATAGCTTGATATAAATATATACAAATATTCTGATGTTGGCATGTTGCTGTAATAACCACATGAGCTTAAAAAAATGGCTTGTAACCTAAAAAAAAATGAAACGAGAAAATGAAGAGAAATGTACACATTAGTAAGTGCTTCAACTTAAGATAGGTTACCTACTAACCTACTTACCTGAGCTTGAGTAGGCATGTATAAAAACATTTTAATTGACTATATGTACTGCCACATAAATAGAGGTCTGCTTCTATGTATATTTAAGAAATACTTCTAATAAGTGCAAATGGCAAGTACCATCTTAAGATGGAGAAAAGTGTGCCCCCCTTTTCTCTCATATAGTTGGAGTGTCTTTTTAAATTGATCCTTGGTATAATGCATATGGGACATGGGTGGCGCTGTGGGTTAAACCACAGAGCCTAGGACTTGCCGATTGGAAGGTCAGCAGTTCAGATACCTGCGACGGGTTGAGCTCCCGTTGCTCGGTCCCTGCTCCTGCCAACCTAGCAGTTTGAAAGCACGTCAAAGTGCAAGTAGATAAATAGGTATCGCTCCAGCGGGAAGGTAAACGGCGTTTCCGTGCACTGCTCTGGTTCGCCAGAAGTGGCTTAGTCATGCTAGCCACATGACCCAGAAGCTGTACGCCGGCTCCCTTGGCCAATAAAGCGAGATGAGCTCCGCAACCCGAGAGTCGGCCACGACTGGACCTAATGGTCAGGGGTCCCTTAACCTTTACTATAATGCATATACTGTATGTATCATCTAAAAACAAAGGGTTTTATCCTATTAAGTCACACTTGGAGTAAACTTTCGAAACAAATGGATTTTAATAATTTGAGCCCATTAATATCAACTCATGACTTAAGTGGGTACAACCCAAAGAAAGTAAGTTGCTTCAGAATAGGGTTGTTACCTATATAGAATTAATTGATCAGTTGATTACTTGACTATACCGTATATGGCTAATCATCTCAGATTTCTTTAATTGGGTGACACGTCTGTTAGGAATCTTTACAAATAAAAAGCTGTGATTGAAATAAATGTTCTTCCAAAGATGCCCAGTTGCATCTTGACTGGCTCAACAGAGTTAACAAACACTGGCATAATTCATTACTTAAATTGAGATAAATGCAACTGAGCAGCAAACATAATCCTAATATGAATATAGGTACATGAGTGTAGGAATTGCTAGACAACATTGGTAAGACCTTATGGCAATTATTTCTAGCAATTACGTGTATTCTATCTTTCAGAAATGTTATTTGTCATTTCTAGTGGTAACTGCTTTCTAGATAAGCTGTATGTATACAGTGGAACCTCGGTTTCCGAATGCCTCCGTTGTAGTACGTTTCAGTTCTCGAATGCCGTAAACCCAGAAGTAAATGCTTCCGTTTTCAAAGGTTTTTTGGAACCTGAACCTGCGACACGGCTTCCGCTGAGGGTAAGAAGCTCTTGCAACCAATGGGAAGTCGCGCCTCGGTTTTCGAACGTTTTGGAAGCTGAACGCGCTTCCAGAATGGATTTCGTTCAAGAACCTAGGTTCCACTGTATCTCTATTTGTGTGTGAATATGCTTTTTTGAGCTTAACTGAGACAGTCACAGACATTGCAGTTGTTTTGGAAATAGCAATAAAAAACCTACATATTTGTCATTTTTGATGTCCAGACTATATTGCAATGTTTTAATAGAACTTTAATAGAACAGCCTCAGTGCAGTTGACATTTATGTGTGGACATGTACCTTAAGCTCTTTTTTTTTACTATTTATTGTGACTATTTTGCAGTGCATATACTGGAACCTGGAGACCATCCTTTATTGCAGCAGCCTCTTCAGACATCAAAATCTGGCATTCAGCAAATTATTGAATGTTTTCGATCAGGTACGAGTAGGTTCTTTTTTATATATTATTTTGCCTTGAAGGTTTGGAATGCTTCAGTGGTGACGTAAATAACATCTAATGAACAATCTAAAATCATTATTTCACGTTTTAAGAAAAATGGCGCTCTTGGATTTTCATGGATTTGATTTTGGGTTGTGTCCAACTTTAGTCATATTCACAGTAGAACCACTGGGTTGTAACCAACAAAATAATTGCACATGCAAGCCTACTTCCGCAGGTAATATGGAACCTCTTCTCTCCCTCCTCCACCTCCAAAATCTGCTCTGGGGGTTCCCCCCAACTCTCTGGAGCAGTTTTAGGGGTGAGGGTGGAAGGAGAAAGAAGTAAAGTTATCTTGTGCCCATGCAAGTTAGTTCATGTTCACACTGATATCCTTGGATACAACCCACTGAAATTACAGTGGTACCTCGGGTTACATACGCTTCAGGTTACATACGCTTCAGGTTACATACGCTTCAGGTTACAAACTCCGCTAACCCAGAAATAGTGCTTCAGGTTAAGAACTTTGCTGCAGGATGAGAATAGAAATCGTGCTCTGGCGGCGTGGCGGCAGCAGGAGGCCCCATTAGCTAAAGTGGTGCTTCAGGTTAAGAACAGTTTCAGGTTAAGAACGGACCTCTGGAACGAATTAAGTACTTAACCCGAGGTACCACGGTAATGCACATGACTAACTTTAGTCCATAAATTTTGGTGGGTTGGCGCTGAGGAAAGTTCAGCTGGATGCTACCCAATGTTTTAAGAATTGCTTGTTTTAATTATGGTATTGATATTTGATTGTAAGTATACCACCCTGGGTTCCTACTTTAAGATGAGTGCATGGAGAATTTCTAAATGAATAAATAGGTCTAACCAAGATTCACCGACTCTACTATTCTATTACCAACAGTAAGTAGTCAGTCAGATGCTTCTGGTACTCCCAGGCCTTTGCTGGTGTCCTGCGGTGAATGTTGATCAGACAGAGTGTTGTTTTTGTTGTCACTTCATCTTTTTAAATGTTCTTCTGTTGTAATGTTCTTTGGTTGTACAGTCATACCTTGGTTTTCGAACAGCTTAGTTCTCGAACGTTTTGGCTCCCGAATGCCACGAGCTCAGAAGTGACTGTTCTGGTTTGCAAACTATTTTTGGAAGCCGAACGTCCGATGGGGCTTCCGTGGCTTGTGATTGGCTGCAGGAGCTTCCTGCAACCAATCAGAATCCGCACTTTGGTTTCTTAACGTTTTGTAAATCGAACGGACTTCATTCGACTTCCAAGGTACGACTTTACTGTATACATCGTAGCTGAGACTGTAGAATTTCAAATTTTGAAAGCCCCTTTGGGAAACTGTACACCATAAATTATGTATTTACAATAGCAGTGCAGTTCTGAGATATGCAGTAAACGTATTTTTTATCATGGCTTTTGCTGGCAATGGGTGACAGCTGTTATGAGATAAAAATGATGTTTGATTGTTGATTTTACTGTATAATAATTATGTATGATATTCTTATTGACTGCCTTGAGATGCCCATATAAGAAGCATTTAAATATTTTAATAAAATATAAATAAATAAATTTAGGTACGGAAAACTGGTAACTATAAATCTACTCTAATTTTAATTTGCCACTCCATTTGTAAAATCATCTAAATTAGTGGCTTTTGCCATATCTTTTAGTAAATTGCATATGCTTATTTTGTGTTGTAGGGAAGAAGCATTTCTTTGCCCTGTCTGCAGAAATTTGGAATTTCTCCTTTGTGACCTTAGAAATTTCGGGCTTAGGTTGAATGTTCAGGGAAGTTTTTAATGTATGACATTTTAATGTATTTTTAATCTTTGTTGGAAGCCACTCAGAGTGGCTGGGGAAAACCAGCCAGATGGGTGGGGTACAAATAATAAATGATGATGATGATGATGATTATTATTATTACTATTTTCCGATGTGGTCTTGTTGTTTTCTGAAAAAAAGGAGTAAGGATTCAAGGTTGGTGTTGTCAAGCAGGACTGGAGTATATTATTTCTATTTAGATGGTCTTTTCAAGTTAGGATAGTGATTGAATGGATCTACGTGTTGCTAACTATAGTCATTTATGGGAGCGGGTGGTGCTGTGGTCTAAACCACTAAGCCTCTTGGGATTGCTGATCGGAAGGTCAGTGGTTTGAATCCACGCGACGGGGTGAGCTCCCATTGCTCTGTCCCAGCTCCTGCCAACCTAGCAGTCCGAAAGCACGCCAGTGCAAGTAGATAAATAGGTACCACTGTGGCGAGAAGGTAAACAGCATTTCTGTGCACTCTGGTTTCTGTCACGGTGTTCTGTTGCGCCAGAAGCGGTTTAGTCACACTGGCCACATAACCTGGAAAGCTGTCTGTGGACAAATGATGGCTTCCTCGGCCTGAAAGCGAGATGAGCACCGCAACCACATAGTTGCCTTCAACTGGACTTAACCGTCCAGGGGTCCTTTACCTTTACCTAGTCATTTAAGGTGGGGTTTTTTAGGTGTTTATTGTTTTATGCTACTTGTATTTCTACCTTTTAGTGTTTTAATTGTTAGCCGTTTTTATCTTCACTGTTTTATATTAATTCCTTTCATATGTAAACCTAAGTGATAATTTAGTTGTAAGGCAATATAGAAATACCCAGAATAAAATAATAATACTGTGTTCAAAATGGTTGGTAAGACAGTACTGGACTTCTATAAGTTTCTATCCAGCCCCTGCCTCCTTCCAGTTAGAATAATTATACTGTACCAGGTAATGGCCAGGTAATGAAAGCTATAAAGAAGCAGCAGCAATCTATCTATCATCTATCTATCTATGATTATCTATGATTAGATAGATAATCTAATCATCATCATCTAAGTTCAAACATCACTCATGTGCTAAGCATGGGTCGAGCTTCCTAACAATCAAGCAAACAGTGATTTAGAACTGTTTTTTCTTTTCATTATCAGTCTATTAAAAACTTCTGAATTTAGCTGTATCTGGGTTCCAGAAGAGGAGCAGAAAACCATGTTTGGTATCTTAATTCAGACATTAAGCCAAGCTGTGTTTTCTCAAACATGTTTCCTGGCTACTTAGAATCAATTTAGATAACGTAAAACAAGAACAACACAGTTAAGCTGTACAGAACATACTTTGGAATGATATATGAAATAAACCTTAGAAAAAGGAAATACTAGTAGAGAAAAATGAAAAAAAGTAAAGTAACAGGCGATTCCATGGAAATACCCACCTATTTTTCATTTTCATATATAGTTTACATGTTGTATATCATTTTAAAGATAATTTTCCATAGTTTCATGATCTGGCAACAGTTTTTCAAAATGGCAGTGGACATGTGACAACCAGAAGCATGACATGCAAGATGACACAGAATTCCTTGTAAATCTAATTTAAATGGCAAGTCAGCTCCATGGTCTGACATTTCTATGTTCTCGGGTGTTTACTTAGTGCACCAGCACTGTCAAATAGCAGCAGCAATAATTTATGGGACTACAGTGGTGCCTCGCAAGACAAAATTAATTCGTTCCGCAAGTCTCTTCGTCTTGCGGTTTTTTCGTCTTGCGATGCACGGTTTCCCATAGGAATGCATTGAAAATCAATTAATGCGTTCCTAGGGAAACCGCCTTCAGACCAGGTCCGGGGACAGTCTGTCCCCGGACCTCTTCTGAAGGCTGGGGGGGGGACAAGGGCTTTTCTTCCCACCCCCAGCATTTTAAAAAACCCCGGGACAGCGGAGGACTTCTCTGCTGTCCGGGGCGATCTTAAAATGCTGGCGGGCGGCATTTTAAAATCGCCCCGGACAGCGGAGGACTTCTCCGCTGTCCAGGGCGATTTAAAAGCCCCTGGGAAGGCAGGCAGTGGGGACAAAGACTTTCGCCCCCTGCCCGCCTTCAGAAGGTGTCCCCGCCCCCCGCCCCACTTCGGAACAGCTTTCCGAAGTGGGGCGGCTGGGGCAGGCGTCCCCGCCCCCCGCCCCACTTCGGAACAGCTTTCCGAAGTGGGGCGGCTGGGGCAGGCGTCCCCGCCCCCCCTCCCCACTTCGGAACAGCTTTCCGAAGTGGGGCGGCTGGGGCAGGCGTCCCCGCCCCCCCTCCCCACTTCGGAACAGCTTTCCGAAGTGGGGCGGCTGGGGCAGGCGTCCCCGCCCCCCCTCCCCACTTCGGAACAGCTTTCCGAAGTGGGGCGGCTGGGGCAGGCGTCCCCGCCCCCCCTCCCCACTTCGGAACAGCTTTCCGAAGTGGGGCGGCTGGGGCAGGCGTCCCCGCCCCCGCGCCCCACTTCGGAACAGCTTTCCGAAGTGGGGCGGCTGGGGCAGGCGTCCCCACCCCCCCTCCCCACTTCGGAACAGCTTTCCGAAGTGGGGCGGCTGGGGCAGGCGTCCCCGCCCCCCCTCCCCACTTCGGAACAGCTTTCCGAAGTGGGGCGGCTGGGGCAGGCGTCCCCGCCCCCCCTCCCCACTTCGGAACAGCTTTCCGAAGTGGGGCGGCTGGGGCAGGCGTCCCCGCCCCCCCTCCCCACTTCGGAACAGCTTTCCGAAGTGGGGCGGCTGGGGCAGGCGTCCCCGCCCCCCCTCCCCACTTCGGAACAGCTTTCCGAAGTGGGGCGGCTGGGGCAGGCGTCCCCGCCCCCCCGCCCCACTTCGGAACAGCTTTCCGAAGTGGGGCGGCTGGGGCAGGCGTCCCCGCCCCCCTTCCCCACTTCGGAACAGCTTTCCGAAGAGGGGCGGCTGGGGCAGCTGTCCCCGCCCCCCCCTTCGGAACAGCGTTTTAAAATGCTGGGGGTCGGGAGCGAAGCGCTGCCGACCCCCAGCATTTTAAAACCTCCCCGGGACACGGGGAGATTTTAAAATGCTGGGGGTCGGCAGCGCTGCGCTCCCGACCCCCAGCATTTTAAAACCTTCCCGGGACACGGGGAGATTTTAAAATGCTGGGGGTCGGCAGCGCTTCGCTCCCGACCCCCAGCATTTTAAAACCTTCCCGGGACACGGGGAGATTTTAAAATGCTGGGGGTCGGCAGCTAACGCTTCGCTCCCGACCCCCAGCATTTTAAAATCTCCCCGGGACAGGGGGAGATTTTAAAATGCTGGGGGTCGGCAGCTAACGCTTCGCTCCCGACCCCCAGCATTTTAAAATCTCCCCGGGACAGAGACTTCTCTGCTGTCCCTTGGAGATTTTAAAATGCTGGGGGTCGGCAGCGAACGCTTCGCTCCCGCCCGCCAGCATTTTAAGATCGCCCGGGGCAGGGGGGGGGGAAGGCAGGCGGGGGGAGCAAAGACTTGCCCCCCGCCGGCCTTCAGAAGAGGTCCTCTTCTGAAGGCCGGCTGTGGGCGAAAGTCTTTGCTCCCGACGGCCAGCATTTCCCTATGGGCTTTCGTCTTGCGATGCAAGCCCATAGGGAAATTCGTCTTGCGAAGCGTCTCCAAAACAGAAAACCCTTTCGTCTTGCGGGTTTTCCGTCTTGCGAGGCATTCGTCTTGCGGGGTACTACTGTACAAATGGCTTTTTTGCTCAGGTGTTTGACATAAGAGAAATAGAAGTGCTTTGAAAAGGAACTCTGAAACTTTTATATAAAAGGGATGCAGTGTGGACCCAAGTTTGTCTTTAGCTTTTAGGATATTTTACACCTGATCAATCTGGATACCTGATCGTGTGCTAGGCAAATAAACTTTTGAAAATGGAAATAATGTTCCATATACCAAGCATGTTGTTGGGTGATCCCTTCAAACAGCGAAATAACAGTTTTGCACAGAATTGCAGCATCATTCTATTGCCCATTTAGTACCATTTTAACTATTATATTTGCTTGTGAAAATAGTATAAGTATTGTACAGTTGTACTATTGTATGATCCTTGCTTTTGAAACCATAGTTTTTATCAGTATACTAGGTAAAATAGGCTAATCTGGAAACAAGCAGCTTAATCTTTTTGTTTTGTTTTGTTTTGACTTCCTCATTAATGTCTTACTAAGGCTTTCTGAGAAGTGGCATTAAAATTAATTCAATAGATGTTTTAATGTTAAATAAATTTGTGTTTTGGGGGAATGGACTTTGATTTTATATAATTTATATCTGAAAGAAATAACGCTAGTGAAAAATATACAGTTTTGCAGTATTGGAGTAATAAAGGTAAAGGACCCATGGATGGTTAAGTCCAGTCAAAGGCAACTGTGGGGTTGCGGCGCTCATCTTGCTTTCAGGCCGAGGCAGCTGGCGTCTGTCCATAGACAGCTTTCTGGGTCATGTGGCCAGCGGGACTAAACCACTTCAGGCACAACGGAACACTGTGACGGAAACCAGAGTGCATGGAAATGCCATTTACCTTCCTGCCGCAGTGGTACCAATTTATCTACTTGCACTGGTGTGCTTTAGAAGTGCTAGGTTGGCAGGAGCTGGGACTGAGCAACAGGAGTAATAGGAATAATGGGTTGTTAGTAGCATCAGTTGGATATCTACACTGATATCGTTTCATGTTGAGAGAGGCATGCCCACATTCACACTTTTAAACAGAACTTTACAGCATCTTGAAGTCCAGATTTGGTTAAAAAAAGAGAGAGAGAAATATAGATAAGAATACATCATAGAAAATATCATTCATTATTCAGTAACTAGATGCTGAAGGGTTTGAAATAAATTACTCAAGATTACCGGTAGTTTGTGTTCAAGGGTCTAACTGATTTCCCTCTGGCTTTGGCCTGTTTTTGAGTCACTCAATTGGATGATTTATGCTGGGATATTGTTAGGAATCATCTAATTATTTTCTGATGGGCCTCTAAACAGCTTTAAATACCATCAACAATGGGCTGTCTCTCTGGACCAGGACATTCCAGAGGTTTGGACCCAGAAGGTGGTGTTTGATGATTTCCGTTCCATCTTATAGTTTTGTCTTTGATGTTCCCATGCTATTTAACATTCACATGAAGCTGCTGAAAGAAGTCATTTGAGGAGGTTTGGATCAAAGTGTTCTCCCATAGTTCCACCCCTTTATTCTACCTGCTCTGGTCAAAATGCCCCAGTAGAACTGACTTGGGTTGGATAGCACAGTCGCTGAAAGAACCAAGTTAGGGGATTTTCCTAAACTTGGTGCTAGTTATATTGAGTCTGGTGGGGCATTCCTCTTGGGCATTGTAGGCCAGAAAGTGTTAAAGAAGGATAGAATTTTTTTTATGTACGCAACAACAGCAGCAAGAATACTTCTCGCAAAATACTGGAAGACACAAGATTTGCCCACACTGGAAGAGTGGCAGGCGCAATTGATGGACTATATGGAACTGGCCGAAATGACTGGCAGAATCCGAGATCTGGGAGAAGAAACAATGGAAGAGGATTGGAAAAAGTTTAAAGACTATTTACAAAAACAATACAAATTGTATGAGTGTTAAAAAATTGTACGAAGAAGAGAAGAAGAAGAGTTTGGATTTGATATCCTGCCTTTCACTCCCCTTCAGGAGTCTCAAAGCGGCTAACAATCTCCTTTCCCTTTCCGAGTCAGGAAAACATGGTTCCAGCAATTCGTTTGAAAGAATTAGAAAGTTAGGTGATATGTAAGAAAAGGTCGAAACTTAAAATAATGTTATGTTTAATTCAAGCTACAACTAATTGTTAAAAAATCATTTTAAGATTAGAAGTATAACATCTGAGAGGTATAAAATAAGAGCCGAAATAAGGTAATAATTTGCTGGCACTTTTATTATGGAGAATGCAGGGTAAGGAGATGTGAGGAAGTCCAGTTAAGTGTACAATACAATATTATGAATAGTTGTGTTTTTCTTTCCCTTTTTCTTTTTCTTTT
Source organism: Podarcis vaucheri (assembly GCF_965113315.1). Classification (NCBI taxonomy): domain Eukaryota; kingdom Metazoa; phylum Chordata; class Lepidosauria; order Squamata; family Lacertidae; genus Podarcis; species Podarcis vaucheri. The sequence goes on from NC_138748.1 coordinate 14,989,317, forward strand.
CTTTCTTTTCTTTCTTTTATCTCTATGTTGATATGTGATTTTCTATTTTATGTTTGAAAACTGAATAAAATATTTTATAAAAAAATATATATATTGAGTCTGGTGGCGATGAGTGACTTTTAGTAGGGCCAAAGCTGGTGAACCAGTCCAAGCTATTTAATCTAAATAAAGCAAATATTCCGTTAAATGTGCTCTCTTCACATCCAGACTATATAGTGCACTCTACAGCTGCCTTTATAGATTATTTGGAAATTTCAACTGCTTCAGAATGCAAGCACTAGTTTGTTTATGTGAGCCATTGTTTAGGGCACACCACAAGCTCTATCAGGATGGATTTGATTTAAATCAAATTGATTTAAATCACAATTTAAATCACTAGTCAGTAAGACTTGATTTAAATAATTTTTTTTAAGGAAGGACTCATTCTTGCTGGAAAAAAATTAATATTTACAACCAGATGACGTTTTTATTTCTGGAATAATAAATTTTCAGAGTAGTCTTTACAGTTATATCAAAAATTAATGATTTGGTTATACTATTAGAAATGCATAGACCGATAATTATGAAATTATTGTGAGGTTTAGTAAGTTGACTGTTTATATTTGGAAAACTTTTCTGCTGTACTTTATTGGAAGGAGAAAAACAATCATTTCCTTAATAACAATTTAACTAAAACAATAACATTATGGCATATGTATCCATGTTGGTTAAACATTTTTTTTATTTTAAAAAAAACTTAGACTGAGTTTTAGCACACATGAAATACTCAAAACAAATCCTTATTTCCTGCTGAATAGACTTTGGAATACAATGTAACTTAAATAGAAAACTATCTTTAGAAAGATTTTTCCTCCAAAAGCATTTTATTTTTAAAATCCAATTTAAAAAAAAAAAATCTGATTTAAATTTTAAAAATCTGATTTTTTTAAATAAAAAAAATCATTGAGTTTTATCCACCCTGTGCTGTATTCAGGCTCAGTTTAAAGTACTCATGTTGACCTTTAAAGTCCTAAACAGGCTGTTTGAGGGACCACTTGTACCCATACTAAACTGCCCTGGCCTTAAGATTGGCCCCTGAGATCACAAGGAACCAGTTTCAATTCTGGAGTCAACTAAAAGTATAAAAGACTATTAGCATAAATACCTGGTAAGGCATGCACTTTGTGCTGCACAAAACTGATCATTCTGCAGCCCCTTCACAATCCACCTGTAGGGACTCCCCCCCCCCCCCCCGGCCAAGTTTGTCAGTGACTACTAACCAGTTACTGGCAACCAGTCATTTTTGAGCACAATTCAGAGTGTTGGTGCTGACCTTTAAAGCCCTAAACTGTCTTGACCCAGTATACCTGAAGGAGTGTCTCCACCCCCATCGTTCAGCCCTGACACTGAGATCCAGCGCTGAGGGCCTTCTGGCGGTTCCCTCCCTGTGAGAAGTGAGGTTGCAGGGAACCAGGCAGAGGGCCTTTTTCGTAGTGGTGCCCACCCTGTGGAACGCCCTCCCATCAGAAATAAACAACTATATGACTTTTAGAAGACATCTGAAGGCAGACCTGTTTAGGGAAGTTTTTAATGTTTAATGCTATACAGTAGTACCTCGGGTTAAGAACTTACTGTATTTTTCGCTCCATAAGACGCACCAGACCACAAGACGCACCTAGTTTTTGGATGAGGAAAACAAGAAAAAAAATATTCTGAATCTCAGAAGCCAGAACAGCAAGAGGGATCGCTGCGCAGTGAAAGCAGCAATCCCTCTTGCTGTTCTGGCTTCTGTGATAGTTGTGCAGACTGCATTCGCTTCGTAAGATGCACACACATTTCCCCTTACTTTTTAGGAGGGAAAGAGTGAGTCTTATAGAGCAAAAAATACGGTAATTCATTCCGGAGGTCCGTTCTGAACCTGAAACTGTTCTTAACCTGCAGCACCACTTTAGCTAATGGGGCCTCCTACTTCTGCTGCGCCACTGCCACACGATTTCTGTTCTCATCCTGAAGCAAAGTTCTTAACCCGAGGTACTATTTCTGGGTTAGTGGAGTCTGTAACCTGAAGCGTCTGTAATCCGAGGTACCACTGTGTTGCATTTTTAATATTCAGTTGGGAGCCGCCCAGAGTGGCTGGGGAGACCCAGCCAGATGGGTGGTGTATAAATAAATAAATTATTAAAATTATTATTATTATTGACCACCATGCAAGCCCCCTAGCGGCCCAAGGGGCCAAAAACTAAGTACTTAAGGGTTGCTACCTTGGACACACTTACATGCGAGTAAGTCTCATGGAACTCAGTGGGGTAAGTATGGGTAGGTATGTGTAACATTCAACCATTAGTCTTACTTATGTCTGTGGGAAAGATGTTGGCGTTTGATTAATTTCCCCATAAACATAATTGAACATTTAAAGTACTTCCCTTCACCTGGATCATGCCTCGAATGCACCTAGTAGTAACTTTTTATATGTTTCTTTTTATATGTTTCAGGAACTAAGCAACTTAAACATATTTTGCTGAAAGATGTGGACACCATCTTCGAATGTAAATTATGCCGCAGCCTCTTCAGAGGACTACCGAATTTAATAACCCACAAGAAGTTCTACTGTCCTCCAAGTCTCCGGATGGATGACAGTAAGTTTTGTTCTCTCAAGTCTCTTGTTCAACATACAGTTGTACCTTGGAAGTCGAACGGATTCTGTTCCAGAAGTCCGTTTGACTTCCAAAACCTTCGGAAACCAAAGTACGGCTTCTGATTGGCTGTAGGAAGCTCCTGCAGCCAATCGGAAGCCGCAGAAGTCTGATAACCCACAAACATAGCAAGAGCTCTGCTGGATCAGGCTAAAGGCCAGTCTTATCGAACACTCTGTTCTCCCAGTGGCGAACCAGATGCCTTTGGGAAACATGCAAGCAGGAGATGAGGAGCAAGCAACAGAGGATGAGGAGAGGATGCTTTTCCACATATCTAAATTCCTTGTCTCAGTTGCTACCTGAGTCCTTTTATCCTGGCAGAGGGGGAAACAGAAGTACAGTGGTACCTTGGGTTACAGACGCTTCAGATTACAGTGGTGCCTCGCAAGACGAAAAGAATCCGTTCTGTGATTCTCTTCGTCTAGCGGTTTTTTCGTCTTGCGAAGCAAGCCCATTGAAGGATTAGCGGATTAGCGCTATTAGCGGCTTTTAGCGGCTTATCTGCTGATCGGATCAGCTGATAAGCGGCTTAGCGGCTTAGAAAAAGGGGGGAGGAAAGGGGAAAAAACCAGCAGGAACTCACAAGACATTGTCGTCTTGCGAAGCAAGCCCATAGGAAATTCGTTTTGCGAAGCACCTCCAAAACGGAAAACTCTTTCGTCTAGCGAGTTTTCCGTCTTGCGAGACATTCGTCTTGCGAGGCACCACTGTACAGGCGCTTCAGGTTACAGACTCCGCTAACCCAGAAATAGTGCCTCGGGTTAAGAACTTTACCTCAGGATGAGAACAGAAATTGCACAGCGGTGGCACAGTGACAGCGGGAGGCCCCATTAGCTAAAGTGGTACCTCAGGTTGAGAACAATTTCAGCTTAAGAACAGACCTCTGGAATGAAGTAAGTTCTTAACCCGAGGTACCACTGTATTACTGTACTGTATACAACACTTAATGTCTCACATCATATGTAACTAATCCACAACCTGGAAAAGAGACAATGCATGTTGTAAACCAAGAAAATCTATAATTAAAGAGTGACACCTGTGAAATAATATAATGTAAACATTGTGGGTTTTTGTTTTTTTTTAAAATCTACAGACTCTCCTGATGTAAATGATAAGCAGAGCCAAGCCATAAGCGATCTCCTGGAAGCTATGTATCCTAGAGTGGACAAGCAAGACTATATAATCCGTTTGGAACCTATAGAGACAAACCGGAATGCTGTCTTTCAATATGTTTCAAAGGCGGATAGCACAGTTGAGAACATTGAGATGAATGTCACCACCGAACCAGCTCCTGTAGCAGAAATGCCAGAACCTACCGCAGAACCTCCTAAAGCGGTTCCTAGTCCTTCACAGGAAGAAACGGCGGAGATTCCTGTGGCTGCTGCTGCTAGCAAGGTAATATTGACTCCAGAAGAACCGTCTCTGTCCTCGAAGCCTCAGCTGCAATGCGATAAACCAGATTTGGGTCACCAGTTAATTTGCTGCCTCTGTAAAAAAGAATTTCATTCCAGACGCAGTGTACGCCGGCATATTAGAAAAGTACACAAGAAGAAGATGGAGGAACTGAAGAAATTTATTGAAATTAAGAGGCGACCAAATCAGACATCTGGAAGGGGGCGCAATAAGAACATTCTTGTAACATTGGGTAGGAGCTGTCCTGTATGCTATAAATCCTTTGCTACAAAAGCCAATGTAAGGAGGCATTTTGATGAAGTTCATAGGGGATTGAGGAGGGATTCCATCACTCCTGACATAGCTACAAAGCCTGGGGAACCTTTGTCCTTGGAATCGGCTAAAAAATCTGTTAAGACCCGAAAACAAAAGTCCCTTAAGGCTGAATACAACTTAACCACCTGCAAATGCCTCTTGTGCAAGAGGAAATACAGTTCGCAGGTAATGCTTAAAAGGCATATGCAGATTGTTCACAAGATAACCCTTTCGGCAAAAAATGCTAAAAGAGAGAAGAAGCCCAATAACACAGTTAGCACAGAAGTGAAAGAGAAAACGGAACCAGCAGAACCTGCGGAATCAGTGCCTCCTATCATCAGCTCCCCACAGAATGAAACAAAGGGAACAAATCATTCGAATGAAAGGAAGAATGCATCTTCATCGACTGAGAAAAAGAATGCCTCGTCATCCGCCGAACGAAAGAATGCATTATCTGCTGAACGAAGGAATGCATCATCCGCTGAACGGAAGAATGCGTCATCTGCTGAACGGAAGAATGCATCGTCCGCTGAACGAAAGAATGCATCGTCTGCTGAACGAAAGAATGCGTCGTCTGCTGAACGGAAGAATGCGTCGTCTGCTGAACGAAAGAATGCGTCGTCCGCTGAACGGAAGAATGCATCATCCACTGAACGAAAGAATGTGTCATCCGCTGAACGAAAGAATGTGTCATCCGCTGAACGAAAGAATGCATCGTCCGCTGAACGGAAGAATGCATCGTCCGCTGAACGAAAGAATGCATCGTCCGCTGAACGAAAGAATGCATCGTCCGCTGAACGAAAGAATGCATCATCTGCTGAACGGAAGAATGCATCTTCTTCCACTGAAAGGAAGAACGCACCACCCACAAAGAAAAATAAAGTTAAGCCGAGCTCTGAAAATTCTAAGTCAAGTAATCAGTCCATCGCAAGTGGTCTCCGAAAGCCCAGGAAGCCGAGACTTTCCGTTGGCTTTGACTTTAAAAAGCTTTACTGCAAACTCTGCAAACGCCAATTTACGTCCAAGCAAAATCTAACGAAGCACATTGAGTTGCACACGGATGGAAATAACATTTTTGTGAAATTCTACCGGTGCCCTCTCTGCCCTTACGAAACCCGCCGGAAGCGCGACGTGATCAGACATATAACCGTCGTGCACAAAAAGTCTTCGCGCTACCTTGGCAAGATAACGGCGAGCTTAGAAATCAGAGCGGTGAAAAAACCCATTGACTGCGTTTTAAACAAGGTGACGAGAAGAGGCGCTCCGAGGGATGAAGGTAAGCAAAATGGCACAAAGCCGGATGTCACCTCTAACTCGCCGAGCAAGAAATACGAAGGGGCTGATGTGGGCATTGAAGTGAAAGTCACAAAGAATTTCTCTCTGCACAGATGCAATAAATGCGGGAAAGCGTTTGCCAAAAAGACTTTCCTAGAGCATCACAAGAAGACTCATAAGGCAAATGCATCCCATTCGCCCGAAGAAAACAATACAACCAAAGGCAGAAGCACGAGATCTAAAGCTCTTGTCTGCTGAGGAACAACTAGTGCCTTGCAAAACGTTTGCCTGAATTTTCCACTGGTGTTTCTAGCTCAGACTCTGACGCTGTAGAACATAAAAAGAATATTGCATTTATTCTCCTCAGCCACGTATTTATAGTATTCAAGATGAATTTGTCTTTGTTCAAGAAAGTGAAGCTAGCACAGTTGTACATGGTCGGTTCCTGAAAGTTTAATAATATTCTGTAACAAGTTGTTTGGGGCATAATGTTTAGCGGTAGGGACCGTAGTTCCAAAGGTTTTTTTAAATTAACTTTGCACTTCGTTGGTACTGACCAGGTAGAGGAAAGCCTTTGATGGGCTTGAAATAGCCTGTTAGTGCTGTGTTTCCCTGTGGTTTTAGTCCGTTAGCAAATATTTCTGGCATATAGAGTTTTTGCATAAATGCTAGCATACTTAAGATGAGCATAAATTTAGGGTATATAGCTCTATATAGCTCTATAGTTTAGAGTCAACACTTTTGCGTTAAAATTCCGTTTCTCTGTTTGACACAAGATGTCCATTCCTCTTAGAGAAACTAAAATCTCAGTTTTTTTCCTGAGCTAGAATTTTGGCACCTGGACCTTTGTAGCTAGCATTTTAACCATAATGTTTGTTTCCACATACCCTGTTTAGACACCTGTGGGTGGGATATTGGATATTCTACAGTTCAGTGGCAATTTTACATGACATACAAAACAACAGTCTTAACTAGCTTCAGTTGAAATGTTGTTGGGCAACCAACTACCAAGGAGATAATAGTTTGGTGGGGTTTTTTAATTACTACTTTATACGAAAGATTATTAATCTCTAACAGATGTTTATTAAGAGTATATCTATGTTGATAATTCAGATCCAAAGTTCCCATTAGGTGAAGGTATCTTTCCAGAGTTAAACCACTTGTGGATTCTGGTTTTAATGTGAAAAGGTTATATGTAGACAAGCTTCCAGATATTTGGGAGCTACCCTCAGGTTGCTGGGGGGAAGTTGGTGGGTTTTTTCGTCTTGTCTTTTAAAGGCTAAATAATAAAGATATGGGTTATTCTTACCAAAACCACAGTCAGCTTATTGGACACAGAAAGTGCTTCTGGCTTTTGTGTGGAAAATGTTCATGCTGCCTACAAGTAATGCCCCCTTTTTTAAAGTTGGCTAAATATTATATTGATATATGTATTTCTCCTTAACATGAGATGATGTGTGGTAAAATTTGGAATTAGAACCACTAATATCTTGAAATAGTTCTATGAGAGGAAATATTTTTATAAGCTATTTTCTTAGTAAATGTATTGATTGTTCCTAAAAGGTAACGTCTTGTCTGAGTTTTTCAAGAGTGATTAAACTCCATTAAAAATAGCCCTTTGAATTAATAGCCAGCTTTCTTATTTCATGTGTGCAGTAGTGCTGGTAACAGAAAAATGAACATTTTAAAAGGGAAATTTTGCAAACCATTTTTGAAGCCCTATTCTTTTTAAGGACGTTATCAACTTGGAGCATGCGTTCCAGACTTGGCCCTTACTTAATTCTAATTTTGCTGAACAGATTTTACGTCCATTGTGATATACTACTAAGCAAACACTTGTTGTGTGATGTACTTTAAAAATATTTTTTTACAGATGAATGTATATGAGCAGTTTCTTAGCGTAATTTGAACTGCAATTTGAATTGTAATATTTTTTAGCATTGGCGCTAATTTCAATTCATGGTTCAATACGTTTCTGGGAGTATTAAGTTTGACTGTACTGAACTTGCTGCAAAAAAAAAAAAGTATAGTAATTTTGCATGGTTAGCATATTGGTCAGTCTTTCATATGGAAGTTTACAAGTGACCCACATTCCCCTATTTTAATTGTTGTTGTTTTTTTAAAAAAAGATTATACACAAGCACTTTAATAGATGCAGTTTAAAATTTTAGTTATTTTTAAAAACACAGTACACTAATGTTCATGTGAAGATAGTAGATGGGTTTTGTAGACAATTCATATACAACCATAGTTCCTTAAATATTGCTTAAACGGAAGATAGTGGAAGGACTTTTTTTCTTTCTTTCTTTTTGCCCACAAGATGTTGAATGACCACTGTAGATGGCACTTGACTTTCACTGTAAAGTTTATGAAATTCTTGCTTCCTGTCTTATTTTATAATCGATTCTATAGCAAAACATTAGCATACCTACCATTATGAAATTTTTGGCAGGTTTCTGCGCTTTCTTAATTTTTAGAAAATGTTTAGTGATTTGTGTCAAATTGCCATAGTTTAAAAGTTGATGGGTTAGATCCAGAGGACCTGTGAACAGGATCCCGCTCACAGGACTCTCCTACTGGAGGAAGGCTAATGAAGCCATTTTCACTGATTCCTCCTTCTCCCACCTCCAGAGCAGTGTGAGGTGTGACATGGAGGGCTAGAGAGGAAAGAGGAAGTGGCAAAAACCACCTCGCTTCACCTTCCTCCTGTAAGAGCTTCTGCTGGTTCTTGGTCCCTTCTGTTCACGGAAGGGACTCTCTCTGGATCCAACCCGATGTACAAATGAAGAAATGCCATTTTTAAAATATTGGTCGACTCCCTTGCTTAGGGAATGCCTTGTGTCCATATATACTTTTTTGTATAAAATATATCTAAAAATGTTGATCATAAATAAAAAAAAATTATTCTTTTATGGATAGGTAAGTGTTTGGCCTTTTAGTGCTTTGCACTAAAAAAACAAAACTGTGAATGGAAAATAGACTGTAACTGTTGCTGGAAATGTTCTATGTTTGAATACACTTGCTTCTTGGAGAAATGTACTTTATTTGGAAATAAAGCAGACTGGAAGTTATTTGAGGTAAATGTACTCCAATGTTTGTACTTGATTTTATTAGTTGAATTTGTGCGTGTTTACAACTCCGAGAATAATATGGGTTATGTCAGCCTTTATCTCAGTGCCCAGGTACTCTTGGGGCTAGGGACGCAGGTGGCGCTGTGGTCTAAACCACTGAGCCTTTTGGGCTTGCTGATCGGAAGGTCGGCGGTTTGAATCCCCGAAATGGAGTGAGCTCCCGTTGCTCTGTCCCAGCTCCTGCCAACCTAGCAGTTCAAGAGCATACCAGTTCAAGTAGATAAATAGGTACCGTTGTCGCAGGAAGGTAAACGGCGTTTCCGTGCGTTCTGGTTTCCATCACAGTGTCCTGTTGCGCCAGAAGCAATTTAGTCATGCTGGCCACATGACCCGGAAAGCTGTATGTGGACAAACGCCGGCTCCCTCGGCCTGAAAGCAAGATGAGCACTGCAACCCCATAGTTGCCTTTGACTGGACTTAACCGTCCAGGGGTCCTTTACCTTTTACCTTTTTACTCTTGGGTCTGATGGGGAGACAACAAGAGAGCAGAAGGTTAGGGATGCTTGGAGAAGGAGGGGGCGGACTGGATTGCTTGACTGCGCAAGGGAAACGGTCAAAATGGGGTGTGTTTTTTGACTTTGATTTGAATAGCTGAGTGAACAGAAGTGATTTTTTTGAGCCAAGTAAATGGTGCTTCTACCTGTAACCTTCAGTAGAAAGCATCCTTCATTGCGGCTTACCATACTCAGTTCGGTCTGTTGCTACATCCAGAAAACTCACCTTGACCAACTCAGTTCAGTGGTGGGTTCCTGGGTCAAACCTACCTTCTCTAAGATACAGCCAAACTCCCATCAACCTAGTCAGCAATTATTTAATGATCCCCCTGTCCATTTGCTCTTTCACATTCACTGCTTCTTGAACTTCACCCAATCAGTAAAGTTAATGCACGGGTGATCAGAGGAAACTGCAAGAGAAGCTTAGACAACCACTTGCATAATGATTACAGGTAAGTAACCTGTTTTTAGCTTGAATGGGCCATGTGTAAAGACAGCCTTATGGTCCCATCATCTGAGTGCTGATACAGTGATATTTGTGTGTGTGTTCACTCTGATGAAAGCCATATAAGCTAGTTTTCTGATCTCAAATGATTGGGCAATCCAGGCCATTGCAGAATGGCAAGTTTTAAAAACAGTTTTCAAGTCTGTTAACTGACTTCTGGAAGCTGTTACTAAATTTCCTCCAGGTCGCTTAATCAAGTGCTGGCAGAAAGAAATGTTGGGGAAATAAATACATATAAGCGGTGCTTTTTTTACTTTAAAAAAATGTTTAAGGGTGCTCTCATTTTTCTTTAGGGGTATGCGTCGCACCCCCACCGCCCACCAACCCCTGGAAAAAACCACTGCATATAAATACACTAAGAAAATGACAGGTCACATTACAGATTTTTCAGAGCTATCTATGTTGGTGCAATTTAGAATTCCTGGATCTCAAGAGCCAAGTCTGGGACAAGTATTCTTTGATGAGAAGACCCCAGCAGAGATTAAAAATCACAATACATGGAGCAAAGTAAAGCATGGAAATGTCTGCTGTTAGACCTTTAAAATATGCCATTTCAGGTGAGTTCCAAAGCTTCCTTCTTCACTAGCATAGAAAAAAGACCATGTTTGGTAAGCTAAAAATGGTTTACTTAGAAACTCTCCAAAGGTCATATTCATGTACTTTTGCATACAGTGTTCAGAAAAAGTTGCACAGGCAGTAAAACTTAGTTTACTTACAAAGTATAATAATAATAATTTATTATTTGTACCCCGCCCATCTGGCTGGGCCTCCCCAGCCACTCTGAGCGGCTTCCACAGAAACTAAAATACACTAAAATATCACACATTAAAAACTTCCCTGAAAAGTAGTGCAAGTTCCTAAATTATTGGTATAGGAACTCAAGGGTGGCTTGCGGCCTCAGGTGGAGCAGCCAGCTCAAGCCTCTTCACACATTGAAATTGAGGGGGAACAATAGGATAGATTACCTATTCCCCCCCCCCCAAGGTAAGGGAAGTGGACATAGCTAAGTCTGGCAGGACAGCTTACTCTATGGTTTTAACCCCTTCATGCATTAATTAGACTTAAGCATGTTGGTTATATGAGGCTCTTTATCCCACAGTCTATAAACACCATTATTTTGGAGTGGCTGAAGCACCCAACAAACAAACTATAATTGCTTTGCTCTCTCTCCACCCAATCTCTAGGGCGTGTAGATTTCCAAAGACATAGAATCATAGCATTGGAAGGAACACAAGGGTCATCTCGTCCAACCCCCTGCAATGCAAATATTTCTGATCACTGGACTCCAGAAATCCTGCCCTAGTCATCCCCAATTGTTTTGTTTTCTTTGTTTCTTTGTTATTGTTTCCACATAAGCATCTTATCCTCACATTTCAGGTATGACTGCTTCACTACTAGAAAGATTATTACATGTGTAGGTTCCTGTCTGTGGCACCAAAGACACTCTGAATCAGGGCCTTTCAGGTGTCTTAGGTCAGGGGTCAGCAAACTTTTTCAGCAGGGGGCCGGTCCACTGTCCCTCAGACCTTGTGGGGGGCCAGACTATATATTTTTTTTTGGGGGGGGGAGGGAATAAACCAATTCCTATGCCCCACAAATAACCCAGAGATGCATTTTAAATAAAAGGACACATTCTACTCATGTAAAAACACGCTGATTGCCGTACCGTCCGTGGACTGGATTTAGAAGGCGATTGGGCCGGATCCAGCCCCCGGGCCTTAGTTTGCCTACCTATGACTTAGGTGGAGTTACTTATATAGCAATAACTAGCTGGCTTCAATTAATGATGTTTCCGAAGGGTCATTGTAGGATGTGGATTCTAAAAAGGGATGCAGGTGGTGCTGTGGTCTAAACCACTGAGCCTCTTGGGCTTGATGATCGTATGGTCAACAACTTGCATCTGCACGACAGTGGTGAGCTCCCGTTGCTGTGTCCCAGCTTCTGCAACCTAGCAGTTAGAAAGCACACCAGTGTAAGTAGATAAATAGGTATCGCTGTGGTGGGACGCTAAATGGCTTTTGCGTGCGCTCTGCGATTTAGTCATGCTGGCCACATGACCTGGAAAGCTGTCTATGGACAAAATGCTGGCTGCCTCAGCCTGAAAAGCGAGATGAGCGCCACACCCCATAGTCGCTTTTGACTGGACTTTACTGTCCAGGGGTCCTTTACCTCACCTAAAAAGTCACGATGCGGATCTGGGAAGTATAATTAAAGAGGACAAGATTTTATAGCATGTATAATCTACTCAGTTCATTATAGTCATGCTACTGAGTATTAAAATACGTTCCCACACTACAACAGAATTCAGCTTTCCCCCCTCTTTTCAGCGGTCCTCAACACTCAGTAAACCAGTGCAAGCAATCTGGACCATTCTTGGATTTTAGGACCTTTTGCAGAGCTGGTCCTCTTCAGCAAATAGGCTTAGCAATGTTCGATGATAATGTGATGTCAACAATTCTGAACATATTTCTTGTGGTGTGCGTCTTCCCCCAGGTTCCAGCACACACTTGTGAAAGATATATTTGGATCAAAGCCCACGTAAATAAAATAAGACTTGACTCTTAGGCTTGGATGTGCAAATACAACCCTGAGTTTGTTGCTAGTGGATAGATAGGCGAGTAAAAACTGCTTCCCTTTGTTTGTCTGTTTCAACAGTTATTACATTATCCAGTGAATAGATGGCAGCATCTCACAATACTTTGCTCTATCTTAACATTTTGTTGAAAAGTGGGGGACGTCAGTAGGCTATGGTACATAGGATTATAGTTGTGGCGGACTATGTGTGTGTTTTAAGGAGGGCATAACATAGTCACAAAAGCTTACGTTAGCTGCTTCAGTCTGTGGTGAATGAAAAGCCCTGATTGAACGAGGCTTGCTGTTTTCTGTACACAGTTCACAGCTTTCTAAATTTGTGATGCTTTTCTATGAACAGATGGGCTAGTTCATTGCGACGTGCTAAAGGTTTTATTGATTAGTGTTGCTGCTTCAGTGCTGCTCCCTTCACTTTTTTTTATAAGGTGTCCAGATCTCTTTCTCGCACTCATTGTGAGTAGGCTCAATACTATGGTTTTGCTTCAAGTATGAGTCACCTTTTTTAAAAAAAGGAACGGAAGGGCTCTTAATGACCTGGGGTCTTTCTGCAGTCTCTGGGATGTGTTGCCCCTCAGAGTTTGAGAACGGGACAGGAACAGCTAGAGGCAATCTGAGTTTGAAAGGTGCGAGAAAGCGCCTTGTCATTTTTAAACTGGAGTTAGCCAAAACTGCTCTTGAGTCTTGGGTAGGAAGGCTGCATCCGTTGCTTTTGGGGAATCTGGTACAGGTTCAGTGCCTTTTCTGCCCGTTCTAATAACCCTTGCTTTCACTCTGACTCTTATAGTTCGCGCGCACACAATCTACAGCCATATCAGCTCATAAAACAGCTGACCAACCCTGCGATTTAGAAAGCGTTCTATATAGCCTATATTCACCAGACATAGAAAAATGCCCTAGGACATTGCGGTCCCAGTCACAGCACCACCTTTCCCTGTGCAGAGGCTATGGCTAAGGTGCAAATGAACAAACTTGACAAGACAACTATATGGGATAAAAATAGTTGCAACTTTATTGATTTCAGATGTTGGTGGACTTCGGCTAAGGCGTTGGGTATCTATCCATTTCAACCTCCTGCCAGAGGGCTGAATTTTTTTACGGGGTTCTGCCAAGGATTGTGGCCTCCCCAAGATGCCAATCTACAGAGGTGGCCATCGCCAGGTCACTGTGGGAAACGCTATGGCCTGTTTGCCCCACGCTTGGCTTTTGGACAGAGACTTCCACCTAGACCCCTCTAATGGGGTACCATGAGTATGCACCTATTCTTTGGTCTGGGTGATGCACTAATTCACCCAAGACCTTGATGACTCCACGAGTCAGCTTTTCAGGGTAGCCGGTGGACCAGAGTGGAAGCATTCATTTCATGCTCTGCCAGCAAGGCTCCACCCCTTCAGGTGCCCATGATTGGGCAGTTTGAATTAGTGTATTTGGCAGGCAATCCCGCCCTGCAATGTGGTTCGCTGCATGGACTAATTTGCTAGAGCTCAAACCACAGTATTTAATGGCTATGATTTTCCTCCATCCCTCACAACGCTTTCTTTGGAATATTTATGTGTGTTATGGTCGCAGGAACCTTATGGGCACGTATTGGATAGTGTCCATCATGTCACTAGCGTCTAGTTACACCACCCTCGCTTTCTAGGTAAAGATAAAGGGACCCCTGACCATTAGGTCCAGTCGTGACCAACTCTGGGGTGGCAGCGCTCATCTCGCTTTATTGGCCAAGGGAGCCGGCGTACAGTTTCCGGGTCATGTGGCCAGCATGACTAAGCTGCTTCTGGTGCACCAGAGCAGCGCACAGAAACGCTGTTTACCTTCCCGCTGGAGCGGTACCTATTTACTTGCACTTTGATGTGCTTTCGAACTGCTAGGTTGGCAGGAGCAGGGACCGAGCAACGGGAGCTCACCCTGTCGGGGGGACTCGAACCAGCAGCCTTCTGATTGGCAAGTCCTAGGCTCTGTGGTTTAACCCACAGCGCTACCCGCGTCCCATCCTCCCTTTCTACACGTGTGCTGTTTTATGCATCTTCTTCAAAGCTTGGTTTAATTTTTTTTAAATTACACCTATTGTGCCACTTGAGACGAACCCGCAGTAATATCCTGTCTCCACTGCTATGCCCCTGTTGTTTCATGGGTCTTTTCTATTTTTCAAATTGGTATCCTTTCTTCATTTAAGATGTTTGCGAATAAAGTTTGCTACATGTACGTGTAAGAAGAACTTTAGTATAGGCAGTAAAACCCAGCAATGCCAAAATTCAAATGCTTCATACCTTTTGATGAATGAAACTGAGGTGGCAAGGGAGAGTAGCGTGCCAATGATCAGAGGCGAAGAAAGAGGCTGAAGCTGCCAATATTCACCAGGGATCATGCTATTACCAACAGAGCACCTTTCATTAAAGGGGCCCGTTGAGGAATTGAAAACATGTTTGTAAAGATGTAAACAGGGCGATGGGAAGAGGTTACGTAAATAGTATCTTCAGGGGTTGATGAAATGGCAATTCAGGAGTGAGCAGGATGAAGGGAGGGAGGGTCAGGTAATTGGAATGAGCTGGGGGAGATAAGAGGAGCAACAGTCTAGGGGTTGGGACGCTGAATGTAATATTTGGCTTTGATACATCCGTAGCCTAGAAAGAAATGGCAGGTGCATCTCCTCAAACTATTGCATATTGCAACGGGAGGAGATGCTGTTTGTTTAGGTCTGCCCCCGGGCGTTTTAAAGATGACGTTTTAAATAGTTCCCAAGAAATGATAACAGCAGTTTCCTTGCTTATGTCACATGGAGACTCATCAGGCTTGCTGCATCTCAAAGTGATAAAATTTGTAAAGCTGCAAATCTTTTTATATGCTGACATACATACTCTGACAGTGTAATTTGGTGTAGCTCTATTGAAGGCTCGGGGACAATTCCATGCTGATTGAAAGAGCAATCCTGTACTCTCTTTGAAAGATAAATCAGCATTGACTTCATTCTGATTTCTGTCTGCCCACAAACCGAGTGGGAGAGAATGAAATGATGGCCTACATTAACTTTTAACTTGTGGGAAAGAATGAATTTGATTAAAAGGCTATCAACTGCTCCGATTTTGCTGTCTTTGCCAACAAGTGATCCTCCTATTGAATACGTTCAGTCTGTATTTCATAGTGAGGGAAAAGCTTCAAATAATTCATCCCTATGTATCCAAAGAGGTGTTGTAAGGCACGTTTCTTTGGAACCCACATCACATTTCTTCAGTGAAAACATTTTTATTCGGTGCTAAATAAAGTGGAAATAACTGAGGCCTTTCTGTTCTGGTTTACATATGGATGTTTATCCTCAGGCAAATAACTCCTGGAGCCATTTCCTTACATATGCCCTTCCTGCTTGGGTTTTAGTGTGAATTTAATTCATTCTGGAGGTCTGTTCTTAATCTGAAACTGTTCTTAACCTGAAGCACCACTTTAGCTGCTGCGCCTCCGGAACACGATTTCTGTTCTCATCCTGAAGCAAAGTCCTTAACCTGAGGTAATATTTCTGGGTTAGCGGAGTCTGTAACCTGAAGCTTATGTAACCCGAGGTACCACTGTAATACACATCACTCTGTGTGAATGTGGTGTTTGGAAGCTGCAAGACAGCAAAGGACTCCAAGCACACACACTTGGGGGAAATAGATGTGTGTACAGAGTTTTGCCCAGGGGTAGGCAACCTAAGGCCCGTGGGCCGGATGCAGCCCAATCACCTTCTCAATCCGGTCTGCAGACGGTCCAGGAATCAGCGTGTTTTTACATGAGTAGAATGTGTCTTTTTATTTAAAATGCACCTCTGGGTTATTTATGGGGCATTGGAATTCGTTCATTTCCTCCCCCAAAATATAGTCCGGCCCACCTCAAGGTCTGAGGGACAGTGGACCGGCCCATGGCTGAAAAAGGTTGCTGTACCCTGGTTTTGCCATATGCTTTTGTAACCACTTTTTGGGTGGGGGGAGGGCATAGGAGTCAATTCCTAGGGGCCAAGGTCACGAAGAGTCGGACATGACTAAACGACTAAACAACAACAACAACAAAGCTTGTCATCCCCTATCCTATGATAAAGGAAATTATTTCCCATAATGAACTGAGAGGTGGTTCTGACATTCCACAATCAAGTCAATAAGAAGTACCCAAGATGTGCCAATGCATAAAAACTTGGGACCCAAGTTAAAAGTAAGGGACCCCTGGACGGTTAAATTCAGTCAAAGGCGACTATGGGGTTTCAGTGCTCATCTCACTTTCAGACCGAGGGAGCCAGCGTTTGTCCACAGACAGCTTTCCAGGTCATGTGGCCAGCATGACTAAACCACTTCTGGCAGAACGGGACACCGTGACAGAAACCAGAGCACATGGAAACGCCATTTACCCTCCCGCCGCATCAGTACCTATTTATCTACTTGCACTAGTGTGCTTTCGAACTGCAAGGTTGGCAGGAGCTGGGACAGAGCAACGGGAGCTCACCCCGTCATGTGGATTTGAAGCGCCAACCTTCCGATCGGCAAGCCCAAGATGCTCAGAGGTTTAGACCACAGTGCCATAGCGTCCCTGGGACTGAAGTAGGGATAGACAACATAGGAACTTAGACTAGCCTGCTGCATCAGACTAGTGGTCCATACAGTCCATCATCTTGTTCTTGCAGTGGCCAAAGCTGGACATTACTACAAGAGTGCACCTGAGATTCCCAACAACCTTTGTTGTTGTTTAGTCGTTTAGTCATGTCCGACTCTTCGTGACCCCATGGACCAGAGCACGCCAGGCACTCCTGTCTTCCACTGCCTCCCGCAGTTTGGTCAAACTCATGCTGGTAGCTTCGAGAACACTGTCCAACCATCTCATCCTCTGTCGTCCCCTTCTCTTTGTGCCCCCCATCTTTCCCAACATCAGGGTCTTTTCCAGGGAGTCTTCTCTTCTCATGAGGTGGCCAAAGTATTGGAGCCTCAGCTTCAGGATCTGTCCTTCCAGTGAGCACTCAGGGCTGATTTCCTTCAGAATGGATGCGTTTGATCTTCTTGCAGTCCATGGGACTCTCAAGAGTCTCCTCCAGCACCATAATTCAAAAGCATCAATTCTTTGGCGATCATGTGTTGGAGCCTTGTGGGTAGTTATTGTAGAACCGCAGAATAAGACTGAATTGTGTCTATTCCCTTTAGTGCGCTAGATTCTTGTTTGTGGAGTGTGTGGTCTGTTTAGCCCTTAGCAGGGCCGGCCAGCCCGCCCAGGAAGTAGACTGAAGCAGCTGCTTTGGGCAGCGGAATCCCATGAGGCAGAGCCCCTGTGGGTGTCCTGCCCTAGAGGGCAGCTTCAGGCAAAATCTTGTGGGGGGAAATGGTTAAATCTCCCAGAAGCCGCCATTCTGCCCCAATAAGGAAGATTTTGGCAGCCGGTTGCACCACCTTCATGTTTTGCTTCAGGTGGTGAAATGTACCAGGCCACCCCGGCCCTTACACTGACCTCTTTAGGCACTGTGACAGGAAACAGCAACTTATGCCATTCTAGTATCTTATGGTCTGACTGTGCTGTGTGCTTATGCAGTACCTTGCTTCTACTGTGTATTTATAAACGGGTGTGTGTTAGGGCTGTGGTTGAAGGGGATAGAATGAAGTGTTCTGTGTCTTTTTTCACATTCTTGCAATCCTCATATCATTAGTTTCTTCAAATAACCGCTGTATTCTGGGAAATAGTGTGGTTTTATTCCTCATGGCAAGAGGCTAAGGTCCTGGCCAGGGGGGGAAAAGATGGATTTTCCCTTTAGCAACAGAAGAAGCTTTGAAAAAGAGAGAGAGAAAGAAAGAAGAGTACAAAACAATGAATACAAATGGGGAGCTTGTAAGGAGACTGTATAAAGTTGTTATTAGGCCTGTCTGAGGTCAGTATGAGAAGAAGATTACTTGGGAAGATTAGCTGTTGTCAGGTTGCCAGAAAACTCTCATGCTGCTGTTCTTTTACAAAGTAGAGCAGGCTTCCTCAACCTCGGCCCTCCAGATGTTTTTGGCATACAACTCCCATGATCCCTAGCTAGCAGGACCAGTGGTCTGGGATGATGGGAATTGTAGTCTCAAAACATCTGGAGGGCCAAGGTTGAGGAAACCTGAAGTAGAGGATGCTGAGGTGACCATTCTGGCTGGAGTGGGATGTGGCGTGGCGGCGGCAGGGAGTTAGGGGTGCTAAGGGGCAGATTGCAGAAAATTGGGCAGAGGTACCTTCTGTGAGTGGGAATCCAATTCAGATAAAGTAGCTCTGCCCAGACAAGGGGGTCAGCTTCTGATCCACACCCGACCAGGCAAATTTCTGGGGGGGGGGAGAGCTCTCAAAACTTAACGGCAGATCACCCTGATTATATAGGTGAAAAATTATTAAGTTTTGAAAGATAGTTTTTTAAAAAAAAATCCAAGAAATGACCTCCCCACTGAACAGGTTCTTCTCCACTTGGCACAGAAACACCTTCAGAAACCCCAGTTGAGAGAAGTGTGGAAGATGGTGGAAGAACATTGCACATTCTCCTGACCTTCATCCACCCCCCCCCCAGCAGAGAAGTGGCGCCTGGGGTTTCCAAACCCACATTTTCTTTCTGAATGTGTAGATTGGCTGTTACACACCGGCACTGGGGGCTGGCTGGTGCCCATGGGGACTGGTGGGGTGGGCAGCAAAGAGGTCCCACAGTAGATGGAGGCAGAGCCAATGCTAATTCTAGTTTGGTACCCACCCTCTTGCCTGCTGAGGGATGGACACCACTGCAAATGCAAGAGGATAAAGCTGACTGGTGATTCGGCTCCCTGCTCCCGATTGCTTCTGCTGCCGCGGCCGAGCCTCCCAGCCGACCAATAGGGCCGGCTGGTGGGTGGGGCTAAATGTGTTTAAACAACCGCGGCAGCCCTCTTCTCTCAGTCTGTTCCTGCTTTCTTCGGATCTCCCTCCCTCCCTCCCTCTTAGGTCAGCTTCTTTTGCGTATAATAAAAATAATAATAATAATAATAATAATAATAATAACAACAACAACAACAACAACAACAACAACAACAACAACAACAACAATAATTTATTTTTTATACCCCGCCCATCTGGCTGGGCTTCACCAGCCACTCTGGGCGGCTTCCAAAAGAATATTAAAATACTATAATACATCAAACATTAAAAGTATTGACCTTGCTATGGACTGCGGTTGGTTGCTTTGGTTGCCCAAGGGGCCTGGTAGGACTTTTTTATCCAGTTGGCAAATTGGCACCGGCCTCTTGGTTTTTTCGCCTACCTCGTAGCAATTCGTCGTGACTTTCTGGTATTGGCGGTTAGGCACTGGAATATGTGTGCTGTGTTGGAGGATTGGGTATGCGCCATCATCTACCCCTCCTCTTTTGGGTATTCCGTTAAAGGAATCCGGCGGTCGTGGATCCTATCTGATGCCCTGCTGGTGGCTAGGGCCAAGGCACGACCCCCGGTGACGTCATGGGGGAGCTTCCAGTTGTATTTGCATCAACAAGCTCCTCCCATTGGTTGTTAACCCTAATATGACTCCCGGCTGTGTGGGGTGGAGTCTTGTATTGCTGTTTTATCCAATGGCTAAGCCAATACTACTCACATGCTGTAACCAATAACCTAAAATAATGTGTCTGTGTGTCTTATTATAATCCTATGCGGGCGGAGGGTCCTTGACTCACAACCAGGGGCTGGCTGAGGGCATACTAAGGTTGATGGGGCAGTGCCCCATTTTCCCTGATGGACCAGCCTCCACTACACACCAATGGTGGAGGGATGGTATCTGTTCAAGAAAGTCATATTCAGAGTAGATCCACTGACACAGATGGAGTTAGGTTAGTCAAGTATATTCATTCAATTCGCTCTACTTTTAGTTGGATACCATCCAGCATACTTTACTCACAGGTATGCTTGTGAACATGGGTGGCGGGTGTGGTGCGGGTGGCGCTCTGGTCTAAACCACTGAGCCTTGGGCTTGCCGATCAGAAGGTTGGGGGTTTGAAACCTCGTAACGGGGTGAGCGCCCGTTGTTCGGTCCCTGCTCCTGCCAACCTAGCAGTTCGAAAGCACGTCAAAGTGCAAGTAGATAAATAGGTACTGCTGCGTCGGGAAGGTAAATGGCGTTTCCGTGCGCTGCTTTGGTTTTGCCAGTAGCAGCTTAGTCATGCTAGCCACATGACCCGGAAAAACTGTGGACAAATGTCGGCTCCCTCAGCCAGTAAACCCCAGAGTTGTCTTCGACTGGACTTAACTGTCAGGGGTCTTTTACCTTTTATGCTTGTGAAAGCTTTTCGACTCTTTGCTTACCCACCTTATGAAAGCGTTGTTAGAGGACAGGAACAGATTTTTAGTATACTAAACCACCTTGAATATGTGCCCTGCTCCGTTGTAGTGCTATTTATGTAACTAAGCCAAAATCGCTGGATGCACCAGAGATTCCTGGATAGAAAAAAAGAGAGGTTTTAAAACATCTCTGTATAGTTTAATTAATTCATTGGTGCTTTGCTGTTTTATACATGTCTTCTGAGAAAATGAATGTTTTGATCAAAAGCCTTTAAAAAAACACACCAAAAACCATTTTGTTTTCAAATAGAAAAATTAATCTATGTTTGAGCAGCTGATATGTTTATTAAAGGCAATGGAAGATTAGAATTTAGGCTTTGGAATATTGAAAGGCTAAATTAAAGTCTCTCAGACAGCTTCCATTAATTATTATTTAATATGGGTTTCACATTTAAACATGAATTTATAAGTTCTTCTATTTTTTAAAAAAAATAAGCACACATTTTGTCAAGGTTCTTCATTTTCTCCTAATAATGCAGTGGTTTGTTGAATTGTGGTGAGCCATATTTCAAATAGTACTTGAGCCAAAGTATACATAATGCCGAGAGATAACTCCTCACCTCCTTTCTTATATATCTAAATACAGCACTGGGGAATGTGTAGGGAGTTACTTGGGAGGAGCTGATTTGATCAGGAGGAATTAATATGATCAGGAAAACAGTGGCAGAGGAGAGGTTATTAATCGTCTTTCTCTGTGTTTACTAAATGTCCCATTTGCTCTCTCTCATGTGTGTGTAAATACAAGCATGAGATAGGCACCTATAGTTTGTCTCTGTCCAGCAAATCTTGCCTTGACAGAAAGGTGTGATTTAAATAACAAAAATGGCAATAGGGTGTGTACCGCCAACGTCATGTTGAGACTCCAGCTTCCTACAGCCCCAGCAAGACTGGCCAGTGGTCAAAAATGATGATCTAGAGGGCACCATGTTGGCTATTTCTGACATAGGGGAAAGGGTTGCTGCTTCCTTGATCAAATTAGCAGCTTTTCCCGTTTTCACAGTTCCATTTAGGAGGGGTTTTTTGGTTTTTTTTTAAGGGAACCAATCACAGGTCTCCCAGTTTAATTTCTAGTTTGTCTGCAAGACTGAAAGCCAAGTATAATTCAGAATATAGTCTACACCAGTCATTTTCAATCAGTGTGCTGTGGCACCCTGGGGTGCCTTGAGTGATGGTCAGGGGTGCCGCGGGCAACACTGGCCTTTGTCCCTCTTCCCTTCCCTTACTCCTCTGGTGCCCTCTCACATCTCTGCTTCCCAAAGGTTGGTGCAGCTGTTTGTTGCAGCAGCCCTGACTACGCCCTCCCCAGGTGAATGGTGCCTCTGGGGCTGGCCAGAGGGTGCTGGTTGCCAGGAGCTGAGGCAGCCTTGTCGTAAGCAAGCAAGTGGGCGAGGGAGCCCCGCCAGCCAGTCTGCCAGCCCTTGCTGTTGGGAATGGCAGACAAGTCCCAGGCCCCTGTGGGGCAGTGTGAGGAGGCACCTCTCTTTGGGGCAGAGGGGGCAGCTCAGAGACCAGGGGCAGTGGCAGTGGCAGCCCAGAGGACTCCCAAGGAGAGGGGAGAAGAGGCTGAAGGAACACTCAGCCGGGACCACATAACACCGGTCCTGAGAGATCTGCATTGGCTCCCAGTACGTTTCCGAGCACAATTAAAAGTGTTGGTGCTGACCTTTAAAGCCCTAAACAGCCTCGGTCCAGTATACCTGAAGGAGCGTCTCCACCCCCATCGTTCTGCCCGGATGCTGAGGTCCAGCACCGAGGGCCTTCTGGTGGTTCCTTCACTGCGAGAAGTGAGGTTACAGGGAACCAGGCAGAGGGCCTTCTCGGTAGTGGCGCCCGCCCTGTGGAACGCCCTCCCTTCAGATGTGAAGGAAATAAGCAGCTATCCTATCTTTAAAAGACATCTGAAGGCAGCCCTGTTTAGGGAAGTTTTTAATATTTAATGCTCTACTGTTTCTAACATTTGATTGGGAGCCTCCCAGAGTGGCTGGGGAAACTCAGGCAGATGGGCGGGGTATACATAATAAATTATTATTATTATTATTATAACACTCCACAATGAAGGGTGTTTGAAAAAGGGTGAGAGGCTGCCAGCTGTGCAGGCAAGGGGTGACATAACTGGGCTCCTGAGCCCCACAGGGGTGCCGCAGAAAGAATGCAGTTGGTCAAGGGAGCCGTGGACTCAAAAAAGGTTGAAAACCTTTGGTCTATGCTATTGATCATATATATATATATATTATATCCTCATTGTGTTGATACAAATTGGCGCTGGCTGCCAATTTGTTTCCAGGCCTTGTTCAAAGTGCTGGTTTTGAAGTATAAAGCCTGGTGGTTCAGGGCTGCAATACCCCAAGGACCACCTCTCCTCATATGAACTGACCTGGACCATGCAATCATCATCTGAGGCTGCTCTTCATGTATCTCCTCCTTTAAAGATCTGACCAGGACAATCCTTGTTATGTTGAGCTCGTATTTTGCACAATTTGTATACGGTGTCTGTTTGATAATGTGTGGTTTGCTATGCCTAATAAAGGATAACTATTTAAGTATCTCCTCCACAATAGGTCTGGAGGGGAGGGAACACAAGAATGGTCCTTTAATGCAGTGGCTCCGCATTTGTGGAACGCTCTCCTGCCTAGTACCTTCACTTCATATCTTTAAGCACCAGATGAAAACGTTTTTCTATAACCAGGCTTTTGCCCTTTACATAGGAGCCAACTCCAGGAGGCCATGGGTGCTTGGGCACCCCCACTCTGGGGGCCAGGCACCCAGAAAGTCAATTAACAAAGCGCGAGAGAAGCAGCCAGCCAGCCTCTGCGTTGCTACCTCTGAGAGAAGCAGTTCAGCTGTGCCCTCTGCAGCCAGCCAGTGAGTCCCCATTTTCAGGGCAGAGTTTCTCTGCTTCCGAGTCCGAGTCCCTCCCCGCAGAAAAGGGTGTGTCACAGCCGTGTCTCCTCACAGATTCTCCTCACAAAGAGGAGAAGGAAGAGGAGCCACTGAGAGCGGCCGCTGGAATACAGATGTGCGACACCACACGCCTCCAAAAATGTGACATATACAGAATGTGGATCTCACATCCTGCCCGGATACGTGTGGCTGATTGCACAGCACTTCGTGGTTCAATCTCTGCCAATGTACTCTTATATGTGACCCACTGTTGATCAATAAAAACTTTACAGTGGTCCCTCGGGTTACAGACTCTTCAGGTTACAGACTCCGCTAACCCAGAAATAGTACCTCGGGTTAAGAACTTTGCTTCAGGATGAGAACAAAAATTGTGTGGCGGTGGCAGTGGGAGGTCCCATTAGCTAAAGTGGTACCTCAGGTTAAGAAAAGTTTCAGGTTAAGAACGGACCTCCGGAATGAATTAAGTTCTTAACCCTAGGCACGACTGTACTGAAAAGAAGAATATGCAAAACTTCCATGACACACAAGGGTAATCACTGATTGATTGATTGATTGATTGATTGCATTTCTATCCCATTTTTTCTCCAAAGAGCTCAAGGTGAGTTACATGGCCTAGTGGGGATTTTAACCCTGATCTCCCAGATCCTAGTCTGCCATGCTAACCATTGCACCACACTGAGGACTGACTGTCCTACTGGATGGACCCAGAAAAATTCTGTCTATAGTTTGAAAACAAAACCAGGGTTATAGTTTAATTTACGCTGTGAATATTTTAATCAAAAGCATAGATGTAACAAAAACTGTATTATGCCATTAGTGTCGCCATAATAAGGAACTTGGGAGATGGGGAAAAGGGAAAACCCAAAACTGAATACAAATGATCCTTAGATAAAGTATTGATAAGCTGGCTCCAACACGAATTTCTGTGCTCCAGAATCTGAAAAAAAAGAAATATATGTTTATACTCTGTTGGAATTCACCTTAGGACTAAATTCAGTGACTTCCAAGAATGAAAGCTAAAGAAGAGGTAGGAACTAGAAAAGGGATTGAAGTTGAAAAAGCAAAACAGAGCAGCAAGCTATAAGAGATTATGGGAGCAAATATAAAAAATAGAGGTCAGTTTGAAGAGGAAGGAGGCACAGTGATGCCTGGGCCATGTCTCTGAACTCAGGCTGATGCTTAGCTTAAAAGTGCCTGGGAAGTCAGACAAAATTTCCTAAATTTTATGCAGTTCACATCTCTTCTGGAAAGTCAACCATGCCTGGTCTACAATAGGTCTTTTCTGTCTTTGAGCCACTGTAATGCTAGCAGAAAATTGGTTTTCCACTGAAGCAGTGTTAATCCCTTAGCCACCCAACTTGGCTTGGTAAAAAAATTAAGCAGGTATGTTCTGGGATACTTTTTCCGGGAAGAAAGAATGTAAGCATGGATACAGTTGAAAGCTGTGCATTTCAACAATGCCCAGCCCAAGCATGATGCTTCTTGGTGTCTGTTATATCATTGTCTTCTGACATTAATAATGACAATAATACCCTCCACATGTCCCGATTTTCCAGGGACGGTCCTGGAATTACAAAAGCCATCCTGATTTCTGATTTGATCCTGAATGTCCCACTTTTCCTTTTTCCTCCCCTCCACATCTCTGAGAACAATTAAAAGGTGTGTGTGTGTGTGTGTGTGTGTGTAGAAGAAGAAGAAGAAGAAGAAGAAGAAGAAGAAGAAGAAGAGGAGGAGTTTGGATTTGATATCCCGCCTTTCACTCCCTTTAAGGAGTCTCAAAGCGGCTAACATTCTCCTTTCCCTTCCTCCCCCACAACAAACACTCTGTGAGATGAGTGGGGCTGAGAGACTTCAGAGAAGTATGACTGGCCCAAGGTCACCCAGCAGCTGCAGGTGGAGGAGCGGAGACGCGAACCCGGTTCCCCAGATTACGAGACTACCGCTCTTAACCACTACACCACACTGGCTCTCAGTGTAGAAGAAAGGAGTCCTGGTTGTATGGAAAATAAAATCCCTACACCAAATGAAGGAAATGGTGAAGCTGGCCTACAAAACCCTTCCTATAATTTTGATGGAAAATCCACTTTCAGTACTTTATTTGCAACGCTTTCGCAGCCAGACATTTCTTAGGAAATGTGGGGAATGTTTATTCCTTTATTGCAAATGGAGGCTTACACTGTCTACTCAGAAGTAAGTTCCATGGCATTCAATGGAACTTTCTCCCAGGTAACTGGCTCAAGACTGGGCAGCCTTACCCTGCAATGTTGTTGTTGTTGTCATTATTTCTAAAAAATTTATTGATTTTCCAAATTTATAACAAATATAACATACAAGAAAGAAAAAGGTAGAAAAGAAAAATAAAGAAAGAACATACAAATAAACACTTACCGTAATCCTTCTAAAATCCAATTTAGTTTTCATTGTTAACTGACTTCCTCAAATCCCCCCTAACTGAATCCCATTGTATCCCCTTGTAACAGTTTTCCAATATCTTCTTTCTAACAAAATTTACTTTTTCAAATTACTTTCTTTACTTCTTTTCATAATTTCTCCCATAATGTTTTACAATTTGGTCATATTCTATTCCTCAGCCAAATTGATACATTCAAGTACCTTCTACTTGTCTTATATTACAATATTTAACTAAATAATCTTTAAATTTCTTCCATTGTTCTTGATGTTCCTCTTCCTTCTGATGGTGGATTGTTGTTGTTGTTGTTGTTGTTGTTGTTATCGTTGTTATCCTGTTGTTTTCCCTGACAGGGACTCAAGGCGTCTTACCACCACAATTTTATTTCATTGCATTTATCTGTGGAAGGTTTTATACAAGGTCCCTTGCCTCCCACATTTTTTTTTTTACAACAACCCTCTGAGGTAGGTAAGGTGGGGAGGTTGCAGTTGGCTTGAGGTGACCAATGTAGATGTGAATATGACATCTGGGGGGGGGGGAGATGCTTTCTGATGTAGATAGGCTGTTCGGAGTTTCATTGGAGAAATGTTTGAGGGTACTATGTTATGTAACGACACGATCTCAAGATGGAAGGGGAGGGAAGGGGAGGGAACAGCTGCAGTCGCCTGCGATTCCTGCGCAATGTTTGCCATCTTGCCAAAGGCTGCAGACAGCTTTACCTGCAGCAATTGCATGTTGATTGCCCTTTTAAAAGACAAAGTCCAGCAACTGGAGGAACGTGTAGCTACGCTCCAAAGAATTAGAGAGCTGGAGCTCTTCTTGGAAGCAACAGAGCACACTGTCCCCACCAAGGAGGAGGCAGGGGACTCCCCTGAGAAGGAGGCTAGTTCATCAACACAGGAGCCAGATATCTGGAGAAACGTGACTCAAAGAAGTAGGAGGCCCAGGGTTTACTCTGATTGTTTAGAAATACACAATCGCTTTGAGGTCCTCTCCCCTAGCATGGAAGACGAAGAGCAGACTCCATTTGAGGATCTCTCCCTCATTACAGTCGATCAGGTATATGAAGACGAGCAGCAAAGTCAGTCCTCAGGGAATGTGCAGGCGACCTTGGAACGGACAGCTCACGGAAGAACCCCGACCAAACCCAAGAGGAGGCGTGTAGTGGTGATAGGGGATTCCCTACTGAGGGGAACAGAAGCAGTGATCTGTGGGCCTGACAAGATGTCTCGGGAAGTGTGCTGTCTCCCCGGGGCTAAGATCCAAGATGTAACTGAACGACTGCAAGGAATCATAAAACCCACTGACAAATACCCCTTCCTCTTGGTTCATGTGGGAACCAATGACACTGCAAGCAATAGCCTCCAGAAGATCAAAAGAGACTACGAGGCTCTAGGCAGGAAATTGAAGCAACTAAATGCACAAATTGTCATCTCGTCTGTCCTCCCAGTTGAACGACGTGGCCCAGGGAGAGAGGGGAAAATAGTGGAAGTGAACAGCTGGCTTCGCAAATGGTGTAAACAGGAACGGTTTGGATTCTTAGATCACGGACTGCAGTTTCTTGAAGATGGACTTCTGGCAAGTGATGGGCTGCACCTCACAACGGTTGGGAGAAATGTTTTTGCCAAAAACCTCAGAAACCTCATCAGGAGGGCTTTAAACTGACTAATGTGGGGGAGGGAGACAGTGCTCCTGAAGGTAGGAGTCTATCAATTAATGAAGATGATCATCCAGATGTCATAGACCAAATGGAGCAAACAGCATGCGGACCTAGTGGTGGGAGGAAAAAATCCTTAAATAAGAGACACGGGGGAATGATTAATGGACTTCAATGTCTGTACACTAATGCGCAAAGCATGGGAAATAAACAAGATGAGCTTGAGCTCTTGGTACAGCAAACTAAATATGACATAATAGGCATCACTGAAACCTGGTGGGATAAGTCCCACGATTGGAATGTAACAATGGGGGGATACAATCTATTTCAGAGAAACAGACCAGACAAGAAAGGAGGAGGAGTGGCGTTATATGTCAGGGATGTGTATACCTGTGAAGAGATCCAAGATTTAGAACCTCAAAGCCAAAGTGAGAGCATTTGGGTCAAAATTAAGGGAGAAATGAATAACAGAGACCTCATTGTGGGAGTTTACTATAGATCCCCAAGCCAAACGGAGGACATAGATGATGCCTTCCTGGAACAGATGGCCAAGCATGCAAAAGGAAGGGAGATAGTAGTAATGGGGGACTTCAATTACCCGGATATTTGTTGGACGTCAAACTCAGCCAAGAGCATAAGGTCAAACAGATTCCTCACTGGCCTTGCAGACAACTTCATTGTCCAGAAAGTGGGAGAAGCAACAAGAGGAACAGCCATTTTAGATCTGGTCCTAACCAATGTTGATGACCTGGTTAGTGGGGTAGATGTGGATGGATCATTAGGCGCGAGTGATCATGCTCTTCTGAAGTTTACTATACAGCGGAAAGGAGCAGCCAAGCATACTAGGACTCAATTTCTTGACTTTAAGAAAGCCGACTTCATAAAACTTAGGGAAGTGTTGGGTGAGATCCCATGGACAGCAATACTAAAAGGAAAGGGAGTTCATGATGGCTGGGAGTTTGTTAAGAGGGAGATAGTAAAAGCACAACGTCAGGCAATACCAATGAGACGGAAACATGGAAGGTGCCTAAAGAAGCCAGGGTGGCTATCTAAAGAACTTTTAACTAAATTAAGATTAAAAAAGGATGTGTACAAAAAATGGAAAAGGGGGGAAACCACCAAAGAGGAATTCAAACAAATAGCCAGCACGTGTAGACACAAAGTCAGAAAAGCTAAAGCACAGAATGAACTCAGGCTTGCTAGAGAGGTTAAAAGCAACAAAAAAGGCTTTTATGGGTATGTTCGTAGCAAAAGGAAGAACAAAGAAACAGTGGGGTCACTCAGAGGAGAAGATGGTGAAATGCAAACAGGGGACACAGAAAGGGCTGAACTCCTCAATGCCTTCTTTGCCTCAGTCTTCTCTGATAAAGAAAACAATGCCCGACCTGAAGAATTTGGAGCAAATGATTCAGCAAAGGAAACACAGCCCAGAATAACTAAGGAGATAGTACAAGAATATTTGGCTAGTTTAGATGTATTCAAGTCTCCAGGGCCAGATGAACTGCATCCAAGAGTATTAAAAGAACTGGCAGATGTGATCTCAGAACCACTGGCAGTCATCTTTGAGAATTCCTGGAGAACAGGCGAAGTCCCGGCAGACTGGAGGAGGGCAAATGTTGTCCCTATTTTCAAAAAGGGGAAAAGAGAGGACCCAAATAATTACCGCCCAGTCAGTCTGACATCAATAGCAGGGAAGATTCTGGAGCAGATCATTAAGCAAACAGTCTGTGAGCACCTAGAAAGGAATGCTGTGATCACCAATAGTCAGCATGGATTTCTGAAAAATAAGTCATGTCAGACTAACCTGATCTCATTTTTTGACAGAATTACAAGCCTGGTAGATGAAGGGAACGCAGTGGATGTAGCCTACCTTGATTTCAGCAAGGCATTTGACAAGGTGCCCCATGATATTCTTGTAAAGAAGCTGGTAAAATGCGGTCTTGACTCTGCTACCACTCAGTGGATTTGTAACTGGCTGACTGACCGAACCCAAAGGGTGCTCATCAATGGTTCCTCTTCATCCTGGAGAAGAGTGACTAGTGGGGTGCCACAGGGTTCTGTCTTGGGCCCGGTCTTATTCAACATCTTTATCAACGACTTGGATGATGGACTCAAGGGCATCCTGATCAAATTTGCAGATGACACCAAACTGGGAGGGGTGGCAAACACCCCAGAGGACAGGATCACACTTCAAAATGACCTTGACAGATTAGAGAACTGGGCAAAAACAAACAAGATGAATTTTAACAGGGAGAAATGTAAAGTATTGCACTTGGGCAAAAAAAAATGAGAGGCACAAATACAAGATGGGGGACACCTGGCTTGAGAGCAGTACATGTGAAAAGGATCTAGGAGTCTTGGTTGACCACAAACTTGACATGAGCCAACAGTGTGACGCGGCAGCTAAAAAAGCCAATGCAATTCTGGGCTGCATCAATAGGAGTATAGCATCTAGATCAAGGGAAGTAATAGTGCCACTGTATTATGCTCTGGTCAGACCACACCTGGAGTACTGTGTCCAGTTCTGGGCACCACAATTCAAGAAGGACACGGACAAACTGGAACGTGTCCAGAGGAGGGCAACCAAAATGGTCAAAGGCCTGGAAACGATGCCTTATGAGGAACGGCTAAGGGAGCTGGGCATGTTTAGCCTGGAGAAGAGGAGGTTAAGGGGTGATATGATAGCCATGTTCAAATATATAAAAGGATGTCACATAGAGGAGGGAGAAAGGTTGTTTTCTGCTGCTCCAGAGAAGCGGACACGGAGCAATGGAGCCAAACTACAAGAAAGAAGATTCCACCTAAACATTAGGAAGAACTTCCTGACAGTAAGAGCTGTTCGACAGTGGAATTTGCTGCCAAGGAGTGTGGTGGAGTCTCCTACTTTGGAGGTCTTTAAACAGAGGCTTGACGACCATATGTCAGGAGTGCTCTGATGGTGTTTCCTGCTTGGCAGGGGGTTGGACTCGATGGCCCTTGTGGTCTCTTCCAACTCTATGATTCTATGATTCTATGTATTTTTGTGTTTTTACCTTGTAGGGTGCCCCGTGATCATTGGATGAAGGGTGGTGTAGAAATTTAATGAATAATAATAATAATAATACCAAAGGACACTTTGGGCTTGTGTGTCTTGCACAATAGCCACCTCTAGTCATGT
Source organism: Podarcis vaucheri (assembly GCF_965113315.1). Taxonomy (NCBI): domain Eukaryota; kingdom Metazoa; phylum Chordata; class Lepidosauria; order Squamata; family Lacertidae; genus Podarcis; species Podarcis vaucheri. The sequence goes on from NC_138748.1 coordinate 15,020,134, forward strand.
GCTAAATCATTTTGGCAAGGCAGAGCAGGTAGCGATCTGAAAGGGAGGCTATTAATCAAAGTAAAAAATAAAATACAAATTCCATTCAGTGTACCCAAACACTTGGATGCATCTAAAGTGCATTCCAGTCACTTTCTTGGTAGATAACCTATAACCTTAGGGGAAGGCTGTTGGTAGAGCACCTGCCTTGAAACCCAAATGTCTGGAACTCAATCCATCACATCTCCTTTTTTTAAAAAAAATAAAATAAATATTTTTTATTAACCGGCCAATCAAATCAAATTAAATCACATCACATAAATTCCGAATTACAAAGCCGAATTTAAAATTTTGTTGGGGGGACCCATATTTCAAGATCCGAAGGGGGATTCTGATCATCTTCTTGCTACTGCATTAATGTCCAAATCAGACCAAATCAGTCCAAACAGAGTTCATAATTCTATCCAGTCTTATCTTGCTGTTTCCACATCACATCTTGTTCATATATTTTCTCTTTTTTCTTTATGATCTCTTCTGATAGTCTCCTTAAGCCGATAACACCAATATTAATCCTGTGTGAATTTTTCCGTTCTTCCAATCCTCAAATCGAGATGGTTTCCATATATCATCACCTTCATAGATAACATCGCTCTTTCCATCATTAATCTCGCAAAACTGTCGCTCTTAAGTCCCTCTGAGGAGTTTCACCCACAATATAAAAGCAGCTCTATTTCTCTATTTCTCCTCCCAGACTCAAGACCTCTGACAGAACTTCCCAATATGGCGACGGCATTTTTAACTGCGTCATTCCAGAGCTCTTATACATTCCACGCTCTTCTTAAAACATGCTTTGGTTCGAAAGTTTATCTCCACACAGTCTTAAATCCACAGCTTAAGTCCTTAAAATGACATTTCTGACTCGTGAGGGGAGGGGATTCTTGTTTAATCACATAAGGAAAGAAAGGAAAGTTTTTTCCCCCTTCCCCATCAGTCATTTGCCATAACGTATCTTGGCGTATCTTCTCATGATTTATTCTTGTCTTGTTTTATCAGAGATCTCTTCTGCTAGTAGTCTTTACTCCCCCTCCTTCCTTGAAATATGTGCATTCCTTCATGCAAATTGTTTCTTTTGAAGTTCTTGCAGCTAGTGGCGCGGATCAGGGACGGCGTCCAGGAGTGCCGGAATCCCACAGGAGGGCTTTGTGCCTAGTGCCCCCATCCCCACAAATTTGGGGGTGGTATAGGGCACAGCAGGCAGGGGCAGTCCCCCCCACCATCCTGGGGGGTGTAGGGAGGCTAATTACTCCCATCATAGCCTCCAAATTATCTCGTGTGGGTCGGAGAGATGTTATTGTCAGCCATCTTCCGATGCGCTCCCTAGTGGCCCCCAATCCATCACATCTCCTGGCAGGACTGAGAAAGACTCCTCTCTGAAAATTTGGGGAGCTACCATATCAATCTTCTTCAACCCAATTTCCCCCAGATGCGGTTGGACTACAGCTCACATAATAACTGACTACAGGTCATGCTGGCTGAGGCTGATGGGAATTGGAGTCCAACAACTTCTAGAGCAGTGTTTCCCAAACTTAGGTCTCCAGTTTTGGGACTGCAACTCCCATCACCCCTGACTACTGGTCCTGCTAGCTTAGGGATGATGAGAGTCCAAAAACAGCTGGAGACCCAAGTTTGGGAAACACTGCTCTAGAAGGTACCTGTGATGGCCTGGGAATCTGATTCAGAGGCTGAACTGGAGGAATCCCAGCCTGCACAGGAGTCCCCACCTCCAGGGCCGGCTGAGCCGGGGCAGGGCCTTGAGTCTGAAGTGCCTGCACCTGTGCCAGATCCTCAGGAGCAGACACCAGATGAATCCTCTCTGGCTCCAGAGGTGATTGAGGCCCCATTGCCTACAGGTGCGCCTCTCCCAGCCCAGTCAGGGGAAGGTGAGCCTCCCCCTGGGTCCAGTAACCCTCCAGCCTCTCCTGAGCTGCAGAGGCTCAGGGCAGAGAGGCGGAGGGAACTGGGTTCTCTCAGGAGGAGTGCTCGCCTTAAGGCCAGGAGAGGTGGGTCACCTGTGGGCCGGGACTGCCCCTGGCCTCAGAGAAGATAAAGGCCAGTCAGCCCGGTCCCAGGTTGCGGGAGCAACGTCGTTGAAGAGCTGTTTCTGCCAGCACCCAGACCTGTTCTTCCAGAGTTCCCGACCACGCCCGGCTTCTTGCTTTGGACCCCGCTTCCCCCTTGGTGGACAGTCTCCAGACCCTCGACCCAGGTCCGGACTCTGACCACGCCTCACGGTAACCCCCCTGGGACCAGCACAGCACCAGGCTGAAGAAGGCAGGTGTAGACAGTACCAAATGTGATGGACCGATAGCTTGGGTCAGTATAAGGCAGCTTCCTATGTGCGTTGACCCTAAAGGCGAGCTGGTCTGGAAGCCGTATTTGCAGCAGGGCTTCCACGATGACCCCTGCAGCTGTAGTGCTGAGCTCATTTGTGTTTCACATGCCTTGATACATCTACAGGCCCCAGGCATAGCTAGAGGGACAGGCAATGGTTAATACCAGCCACCTGGGTTCCCAAGGGATCCCAGGCAATAGTTAATAGGAGCCACTTGGGCCTAAAAAGATTGCATCTTTGCTTGGGTGTGGAAAAGCCATCTCCTTGCCACGGAGTCTGTCCCATGGAATGCTGTGAGCCCAGGGCAAGGAAGAAGCTGTCAGACCTTTGCTGTAAGTTTGTACCCTTCCTTAACAAATCCTTAGACCTGATCACTTTGATGGTTTGGGGCATCTTTCTTTGGAATTACTGCATAGCCGAGCTCCTGTGAACCCCCCTCCTCAAACAGTTAGAGGAAGCCGTGTAAATTCAATGGGAATAGGCACTTTAGGGATTGGTTTTGACCTCAACTCAGGAAAAGGAAAAGAATTTGAATTGCACAACCATGTCAAAATACGTCTTTGAACTTACACAAGGAACAAAAGCTTTAAGAGGATATTGAATTATGTGCAGAAAAATTGAATCTCCTGGCCCTGAAGAACTAAGTCTAATTCTTTGGAGTCTCTCTCTCTCCCCCCCCCCCAAATATCCCACTCCTCCTCTTCTGGGTGTGAGGACAGGAATGCCCTACTTGGGGGAAATGGTTAGCATGTCAGTGAGCAGCAAAACCAAAGATTTTTGTGGGTGTATCTTGCCTCAGATATTAACATCTGCTCTGCTGGGGGGGGAAGGCTTGTAAGAAGTCTCCTACAATAGGATTTATCTCGGTTATCAGACAGAAAACAGGGGAATTTTTATTAGTATTATTATTTTGCTAGCATCCCATTACGATGACAGATGAGGTGGCAGTTAATAATCATAAATTCTGCAATTGCATAAGAATTTTTCTGCCTCTTCAATAAATCTCTGGAATAAAACCCAATCTAATTACACCATCTATGATTGCTAGTCATTAGGCTACAAGAGTGAGCTACAATAAGGCAAGACTCATTAACCCTAATACCAGGCACGAGACTCGAGTGGCTTGGAAATGCCCTCAGTCTGCCAGTGCCATTTATCATAGCTTGCCTGTTTTTTTCTACATATGTTGTGCCATTGCTTTGCACCTAAGGCTCTGTGGAAGGGAACATCCCAAATTCTAATACTCACAGCTGTTATTAGCATGGGGTTGTTAGGAGCTACCTAGGCTGGATATCAAGATGGACAGAGACTTTGTGTAGCATGTAATAATTACCCATGACATCTGGTATTCCAAGACACTTGGGAGGTGAGTCCCCATGTCTGGGAGATCGAAAAGGTACCTGTTTGGGTTGGGGCTATGCTGCCTCTGAAGAAGAAGGTGCTTAGCTTGGAAGTATTCCTAGATACATCTCTGTCTGAAGAGGCTCAAGAATCTTCTGTTACCAGCTTTGTCTGGCTCACTAGCTATGGTCATTTCACTAGCTATAGTCTGACCAGACACGGGTGGCGCTGTGGTCTAAACCGCTGAGCTTCTTGGGCTTGATGATCAGAAGGTCGGCGGTTCAAAGTCATGCGACGGGTGCACTCCCGTTGCTCTGTCCCAGCTCCTGCCAACCTAGCAGTCCGAAAGCACACCAGTGCAAGTAGATAAATAGGTACTGCTGCGGCGGGAAGGTAAACAGCCTTTCCGTGTGCTCTGGTTTCCGTCACAGTCTTCTGTTGTGCCAGAAGTGGTTTAGTCATGCTGGCCACATGACGCGGAAAGCTGTCTGTGGACAAATGCCAGCTCCCTTGGCCTGAGAAGCAAGATGAGCGCTGCAACCCCATAGTCGTCTTTGACTGGACTTAACCGTCCAGGGGTCCTTTACCTTTTATGTTAGTCTGACCACTGTAGTCCATGTATTGGTACTCTCTAGGCTTGGTTACTGTAAGATGCTCTACGTGGGGCTGCCCTTGGGCCTGGTCCATGATCTGCAACTGGTGCCAAATGTGGTGGTCAGATTGCAGGTGGCAGGCAACATTTGACACCAATGTTAAAACATCTGCAGTGGCTGCCTGTCTATTACTGTGTCAGGTTCAAAGTCCTTGCATTAATGTGCAAGGCCCCAGACAATTTTGATCTCGAGTACCTTATGGACTGCCTGAACCCTTATATCCCAGCTTGATCACTGAGATCTATAGGGGCATCAGTGGTCATCCGTGGAGTTAGTGAAGCTCATCTGACGTCAACACAAAATTGAACTTTTAGTTTTATCGACCCAGGCCTGTGGAATGCTTTTCCAATAGAGATTCAGCTTTAATCCTTTGCTGAAAACCTTTCTATGTCCCCAGGTTTAGGCAGACAGCCAAGAAAACATCTTGTATAATTCTTTAAAAGGTTTTTATTGTGTGTGTTTAGTTGTAAACTACTGATTTTTTTAATGAAATTGTGATATACACTAGTGGCCAAAATTGTGGAAACCTTTTGGGGAAAGTGTATTTCTGACGTTTGGTGGCTCATAACACTACTGTTTTTGGAGTAATACCATAAAATTATATATCAATGGAAAGATAATGTAATGAAGAATGTAATACAACAAAGTTTGTTCAGTTATCTGTACAGTGGTACCTCGGGTTAAGAACTTAATTCATTCTGGAGGTCTGTTCTTAACCTGAAACTGTTCTTAACCTGAGGTACCTCTTTACCTAATGGGGCTTCCCACTGCCGCTGCACTGCAGGAGCATTATTTCTGTTCTCATCCTGAAGCAAAGTTCTTAACCCGAGGTACTATTTCTTGGTTAGCGGAGTCTGTAACCTGAAGCGTCTGTAACCCGAGGTACCACTGTCTTCCATCAAAAGTTATAGCCAGGAAAAAGGAAGCAAAACTTGCTTAGGTTGATATGCAGTAGGTTTCCTTCATTTGTTTTTTTTTATAAATTTTTTTTATTGATTTTACAAAGTTTTTATGACAAACATACACATAAAAAGACATACAAACACATATAGTATTTCATAATATTTTTTCAAAAACCTCTTTTCTCAGACTCCCCCATACCTCCCCTTTCTGCATCCACATGTCCAAAGCTTTTTAGCAACTTATATATATTTCTTTCAAACCTCTGTCATCTTAGTCTTCTCTTTACTCCAATCTTATATCACTGTAACCCTTTCTTTCTAAAAACCTTAACATTTTAGCATTCATCCAGTTTGTAATAGTCCTTTAAATAGATTTTAAATTTCTTCCATTCTTCCTCTGCCGTCTCTTTCCCCTGATCGCGGATTCTGCCAGTCATCTCAGCCAAGGTCATATAGTCCATCACTTTCATCTGCCATTCTTCCAAGGTGGGTAGGTCTTGTGTCTTCCAATACTTTGCGATGAGTATTCTTGCTGCTGTTGTTGCATACATAAAAAAAGTTCTATCCTTCTTTGCCACCAATTGGCCGACCATGCCCAAGAGAAAGGCCTCTGGTTTCTTAAGGAAGGTACATTTAAGTACCTTTTTCATTTCATTATATATCATTTCCCAGAAAGCCTTAATCTTCGGGCATGTCCACCAAAGGTGGTAGAATGTAGCCAATGAGCATGAGTGTTCAGAGAGCCAATCAGGTGTTATAAGCCATCAAACCTCGGAAATACACTTTTCGCAAAAGGTTTCCACAATTTAGGCCACTAGTATACAAGCCTTTTATTATTATAGACAATTTTAAATTATAGATAATTCTAAAGGAGCATCTCCAGCCCCATCATTGAGCCCAAACGTTGAGATCCAGCTCCAAGGGCCTTCTGGCAGTTCCCTGATTGCAATAAGTGAGGTTACAGGGAACCAGGCAGAGGGCCTTCTTGATAGTCACACCCTCCTGTTAGATGTGAAGGAAATAAGCAACTTTCTGTCATTTAGAAGTCATCTGAAGGCAGCCTTGTATAGGGAAGTTTTAAATGTTTGATGTTTTAATTTGTTGGAAGCTTCCTAGAGTGACCGGGGCAATTCATAACAACCCCCTCTTTCTTTTTCCTTTTTCCTTTCTCCTTCTGTGATGAGGCTGCATTTTAATGTTTTAATGTTGTATTTTAATCTTGTTTTTAAGTTGTATTCATTCAACTTGTTTTTATTATTGCTTATTAGCTGCCCTGAGCCCGGCCTTGGTTGGGGAGGGCGGGGTATAAATAAAATTTATTATTATATTAGTAGTAGTAGTAAAGCTACCATGATTTCAGATCCATTACTAACGTATGCCTTTTGCTCTAAATCCAGCTTCTTTTAGCCATCATGTTGCACTCTGGAATGGGTCCTTCTTACAGATTTGAAGCACATGGTGGAACATATGCTTAATGTCCTCATTGTTGCGTCAAAGAGATATTTCAAGTTGTATTTAAGTTGAGACCTGATGTGGCTTTGGCAATGATAAAACAATGCTGGAGATGTGGCCAGATGCCACTTTGAAATGTCTGTGCCCTGTATCCTTCAGCTGCTTATCTGTGCCTGGAGCTTTGATGTCATTGACTACGCAGATGCCGTCACAGATCCCGGGCATTCCATCCTCTGGAAAAGTAATCTCTCAAAGGACCTGTTGGTGGCATTTTACCATTGTACTGTTGAGAGTGTATTAACTTATGGTCTCTGTGTGTGGTTTGGGAGCTGCACGGTCAGGGGAAAACCAATGCTGTCCAGGGTTGTAAAGACTGTGGAGAGAACAGTTGGGTGCACTCTTCCCACCTTGGATCAAATCTACACTTCCAGATGTCATAAGAAAGCTGCAGAGATAGTGCAGGATAGTGCACACCCCGGAAATGATCTCTTTCAGCTTTTGCCTTCTGGAAGAAGGTACAGGGTTATAAAGACAAGGACTAGCTGCCTGAGAAACAGTTTCTATTCAAATGCGATTTTGGTTTTAAATGCAGTGTAAAGTAGTCTCATTGGGAGTATATTGTATTTAATTATGGGGTATCAGAGTTTTTAGGGGGCTAACCGGGCTGGGATAGCTGGGATAGCAGGCTTGTTGGTTTCTGAATGTCTGATGTAGATTTTCAGTTTCGTTGTTCTGTATGGGACAATGACAATAAAGAGTATCGTATTGTATCCTTACTGCTCTGCGGGGTAGCAATGCCAAGTGCAATGTCAAGACCCAACAGATCCTGAGAGTGCACTTCCCAGAATCCTTCACAGCATTCAAGGGTTCCTTGGCAGGTCCAGAGGTTTCTTGTCAGGTGGATCAAGGTGGAAAGAACTGCCTAAAGGCAGGAAAATTTGGGGGGAAATAGCAGACTATAAAATGATACGCAGCAAAACAAAAGGATAGAGGTCATTGAAAGAAAAGAAAGATGAAGGTGCTGTGAAGGTAAAGCATATACACACGCATGTCTTTTGCTCTGCTGCTGTTTGGAACTTGAAAAATTGTCGGGAGACAAAAGTAATAAGAAAAAAGCCCTGCTGTATATGGGGGCATTTTGATTCAGCATTCTGTTTGCACCCGTGGCCATCCAGAACTGGTGATTTATTTATTATTTTCATTTATTAAATTTGTATAGTGCCTTTCACCCGCTGATTTCAGGGCGGTTCACAACATAAAAATACAAGATAAAAACCATAATAAAAATAACCCCCCCTCAATAATAAAAATTACTTGTACCCTGCCCATCTGACTGCGGTGCCCTAGCTATTCCCCCCACCCAACGACACGTTTAATAGGGTATCAGATGTTAATCCCCTAAATGTCTGGTTGAAGAAGAATGTTTTCGCCTGGTGCCTAAAGGTGTAGGATGAAGACGCCAGTCAAACCTCTCTGGTGAGAGCATTCCACAAATGGAGCCACTGCAAAGAAAAGGCCGGTTCTTGTGTTGCCAAATTTTGGGCCTCTCATGGAAGAGGCGCATGAAGAAGGGCCTCAGAGAGTCCAGGTCAGTTCATATGGAGAAAGGTGGTCTTTGAGGTAATGCGGTTCTCAGCCATTTAAGGCTTTATAGGCCAAAACCAGCACTTTGAATTGCTGTGGTTCGTCCACAGCAGGACATAAAGGCAACAGGGACAGAGTGTTTGACTAGCACTGGAGAGACCCAAGTTCCAATCTCCACCAGTTATTCCTGAAGCCTCCTGAGGGAACTTTAGCCAGTCTCTCTCTCTCTCTCTCTCTCTCTCTCTCTCTCTCTCTCTCTCTCTCTCCCCCCCTCCCTCCCTCCCTCCCTCTCTCACCCTCACCCTCACCTCACAGGGATGCTGTGAGGATTAAAATGAGGGGAGAAGATAAATTTATGCCACTTTGAGCTCCTTGGAAAAAAGATGAGGTAAACAAAGAATAAAACAGATAAAGGTTCCTCCGCTGTTGCTTGTCCCCTTCTACCATCAACTGGTATTCCAAGTGTGTCTGCCCCAATTAGCTCTCTTGCCTCCTGTCCACTGATAGATCTGCCTTCCAAACATTTGTCTAATCACATTTAAAGACATCCGGATGGTGCTGTGGGTTAAACCACAGAGCCTAGGACACGCTGATCAGAAGGTCGGCGGTTCAAATCCCCGTGATGGGGTGAGCTCCTGTTGCTCTGACCCTGCTCCTGCCAACCTAGCAGTTTGAAAGCACATCAAAGTGCAAGTAGATAAATAGGTACCGCTCCGGCGGGAAGGTAAACGACGTTTCCGTGCGCTGCTCTGGTTCACCAGAAGTGGCTTAGTCATGCTGGCCACAGGACCCGGAAGCTGTATGCTGGCTCCCTCAGCCAATAAAGTGAGATGAGTGTCGCAACCCCAGAGTCGGTCACGGCTGGACCTAATGGTCAGGGGTACCTTTACCTTTAAGACTAAGCCCTCTCCTTGTGGTGGCAAGTTTCACAGTAGGCCAGATGTGGACATGACTGGTGACAATCACTGCATCAGGCTATGTTCTTTTGGCCAACCAGTTGGAATTTCCTAGCACAGTCAAGGCGTCCCATGTTGCCTCTAATTCCATTTCAAAACTGAGTGAAGCACATTACGGCCTGTAAAACTGGTTTATGGGAAAGGTGCTTAATTAGGGCATCATCATCATCATCCGCTAGATGCAGAGTACACTTTTGGAATGTGCAGTGTGCTCTTGTAAATGATTTCATGATTGTTATAATAAGAATGGCGGGCTTGAGGGACCCATTGAAGGTTGATACTGCACCTCTGCTTGCATAGAGCAAGCCATGGCTGTGCAAGATTAACAAGGTAACTGATGGGAGAACTAGACATGAATGGGGAAGACTGCGATCCAGAATCCCAGATTTTTAGGGCATTTACCCCCAGGGTGCCATGGCCCTTTCTGTTCATCTGTGCATGTGTAGTAGAGGGTTTCTTCATGTTAGCAATTAAATGCTAACCCTTTCTTTAACATTATAATGTAAGAGCCCCATTTTCCAACAACTAGGGCTACCCAAACTGGTAATCAAGTATCTTACTGTCTTAAATACCCAAGGCCATGCTATGAGTTTATGCTCAACACAGCCATGCAGTCATAGGAGCCAGCTCCTACGGGCTGAGGTCCCTTTGCTTCCCCCAATAAAATATTTGAGGGGGCCACCTCCTCAAGTTGATGGACATTGCCATTGATGATGTCTGTGTGCTGCACCATGTGATTGATTATGTGGGTGGAGCTTACCTGCTCCCCTTAATTTATTCAAGTTGGCACTTGAATAAATGCAGAGTGTATGCAGAGAGCGCATGACACCAAGGGGTAGTAGTACCCCTCATTTCTTGCTATCTCATTTGCTGTGCTGGCTGTCAGCCAAAGGTCACATTTACAGCACATGGCTTCCTCAAAAAAAAACCCCAACAAAACCATGGGAACCATAGTGCTGGGAACTGTAGTCCCATCAGAGATAAACTACTGTTTCCAGAATACTTTGGGGGAAGGCATGTGCTCTACATGTATGCTTTAGAGGTGACCACAGTATATTAAATTTGTGTATACTATAGTAGGCGCAGATAGATCTCTTGGCAGACTTCTGAGGGATCAGCAAGAATTGTTTAACAGCTGACTGACACCCCCCCAATTGTTTAACAATAGCAGCAGCGAAAAGGCTTCTCTCTGCCTGCCCACTTCTAAATTCGGTTGCTAACATAAACATAACTTAGCGGCAGAAGGGGGGAGTCAAGAGTGGGTTTTTGTCTGACGTGAGTTTGAACTCAGGTTTGGTCCTGAGTTTTCAACAGTTTTCAAATGAACACACTGCGGGGCCATGCAGAATCGACCCGCGATAAGCTTTTATCTTCAGAGCGAAACCACTTTCACAAGCAGCATTTTTCAGGGGCAAATCATATATACAGTAGATTTGGAAAAACCAGTGTTTTCCAAACTTGGGTCTCCAGCTAATTGGGACTACAACTCCCACCGTCCCTGGTTACTGGTCCTGCTGGCTAGGGATGATGGGAGTTGGAGTTCCCAAAACGGCTGGCGACCTAACTTCAGGATTGTAGATCATGTATCGACAACGCGGTCTCCATTGATTCTGGAAAAGTATCGTGTGGCTACGCAGCCCAAATCAGCAGAAACGCGCAGCTAAAAACAAAACAATAGTTCTTTGGAGGTGGGGTGGGGAGAACCTTTCTCTGTTTTTCGAGGATGAGCCCCAGAAGGTAGCTTCTTACCAGAGGAATTCGGGGCGGAGGTGCGAGGAATGCCTCTTTGAAGGTGGCTGCTGTAAACTTGTGGGTTTGGCAAGCATTTGTGCAAAAAATAATCACTGAGCGACGTGAGGGGAGGAGGGACTTTTAATCCACAGCTTTAAAATCAATTCGCCCAACCGATTGATCGCTGCCCCGCGTAATAAAAGCTGCGAGTGGCAGGTTCTGGACTCCCCTCTCCAGCTGTTCCGCGAGGTCCCCGTAACCCTGGACGGTCCAGACTCCGGCCACGCTCCTTCCTACCTCGCCGCACCTGCCGCGTCCTTCTCCTTTCCCCTCCAGTCTCCAAAGCAGGGCGCCTCCTTCGCCCTCTCCGTCTTCTCTCGCTCCCTCCCGCTTGCGTCGCCGCTGTAGTTGCGACAGGGCGACGTCGTCGGTGACTCATCCTGTCACCCGAAGCGAGAGAGTGGTGCGGGGGAAAAAATCCTGCCCGGGCAACCTGGGCGAGCCTGCAGTTGCAAGCAGATGCCTGCAGATGGAACCTGTTCACCAAGGCAGCAATGCACCCAAAAGGGGACGAGGGAAGCGCAGCGCATCGGGAACCATGGGAAACAGACGCGGCGGCGGATTCCCTCCAGGGCCGCTTTCCGGAGAGATCAGAGAGGGAAACATCCGATTCAGGAGGAAGAGGCGACCCGGCGGCTTTCCTCCGACGAGAGGGGGCGCCATCGGAGCAGAAGGCTCCGACGCGCGGCGCTGGGAGACTAGCGCCCCTTCCTCGGACGGTTGGGCTTGGACAGCCAGCCGGAGGCAACTCCAGGCAGCGAAGAGGAGGCCTTGCAAAGTTTGATGGGCAGCCTGCGTCCGCCGTCGGGCTTCCCCCGGCGGAAGAGCCCCGAGCGAGTTCTAGAAGGGGCTGCTTAAGACCTGGGCGCGCTGTGACGCCTGGAGCGCTAGCGACGCGCGTCGCTTAATGAGTGCACTCGCGCGCGCGCGCTCACACATAGACACACAACTCGGGGAAAGGGAGGCTCGCTTGCTCCTCCCGCCCCGCTTCCCTTGACTGACTCGCCTTCCTTCAAGAGAAGCCGCAGTTCATACCCACACATTCCTGATTAGCCCCCACCTCCGCAACCGAGCCCTAAACTGGCTCTTCCTTTCCAATAAAACCCGGTGGAAACAGTTCTTGTCCTGCGCGTTTGTGGTGCCAAATTAAGGGGGGGGGGAGCAGGGGGGGTCGGGAGAGAGAAAGCGTGTGCGCAGGAAAGCTTTGCAGGGGAAAGGGGGCGGGGGGGAGAGACTAGATCCTGCTGTGATCTTTCCGATCCACATTAAAAAAAAAATGAGGGCGGAGAGAGCGCGGAAGAAAGAGGAAGGATTCTCCGATGCAACCGGCTCTGGGAGCTTTCCGCTGTGTTGGGAAGGCTGCGGCATTTCAGGAGTGACTTCGGTTTGGGCGCTCGAAAACTACCCCCCGAGTGTGTGTGTGTGCGAGAGAGAGAAGAGGCGGGGAGCAGAATTGGCCGGGATTGGGCTGGGCTGCGGTGGGGGAGGTGGGGGTGTTGCGAGAGCGACGGAGCTTCCCCGACTATCTCCCCGCCGCCACCTCTTGCCCGTGGCCAGGCTGAACGTCTGATAAGAGGTGGATTAGGAGGGGAGTTGAGAGACAGACCAATAGCTGCTGCCAGTGGGAGTATTTTGTGATTCACATGTAAGAGGCTCGGGAATCGCTGCCTCCTCCTTTCTTTCAGCACCAAGAACAGCTACAAGTGCAGCTCCTCGCTCGCTCGCTTGCTTTTGCTTCCCCCTCCTCGGAAAAGCCAGGCAACGTGCACGCAAATGGAGCCGCAAGAAGGCGCCCCGAGGGCTCCTCTCCAGCCCGGGTGAGTGAGCGAGCCGGGACCCCGCACCCTACCCCGTCTGCAACTTCGCGACGGGAGCGCATGCATCAAGTTGACCCGGAGTTGGGAGCCAGGGGACTGGATCCCCGGCTGCTTTGATCGCTCTGCCACAAGCCACCCGGGGCCGAGGCGCCCCGGAGTCTCCCTCCGGCTCCTTCCCGAGAAGTTCGAGGGCGCGGCGATGGAGGAGGCTGGCACCACTGCCCCGGCGCTTTGCAGCCCTGCCGGGATCGCCGGATCTCCCGCGGGGGGCGGGGAGCGGGCCGAGGGGGCGGGGAGTCGCTTGAAGAGAGAGGTTGGTGGGCTGAAATTACCTAATCCTCTCTCCCTACCCGGGCGCCGCCGCCGCCGCCTATTAATTCCACCACTGACCCCCGCCGCTCCCCGCGCGATGGAGCTGCAAGTCTTGCCGAGCGATTGGGGGAATCGAGGTAGCTTTATTATTATTATTATTATTATTATTATTATTATTATTATTATTATTATTTATTAGGCTGAATGCAGTGTGTATGTGGGAGGGGAGGATGAGAGGAATGGTATCAAGGGAAATGGGAGGGGGGTGCAATCCAGGAGGGGCAGGAAGAAGAGTGATGCGTGAATGCAAGTTGTGTGGGGGTTTTTTGGGTGGGGGGTGTTGAGAGAAATCCGACTTGCTCGCCAGAGGAGCTGCCGGGGTTTGTTTCTGTAGCACTTGGTGGAGCTTTCGGACCTGGAAAGACACCTGATGGGGAGCTGGGGAAGGAATTGGCAACGTGAAGGGGCAGTGATCAAACAGGCGTCTTGTGCCTGGTGCAAGGATGAAATCCGAACACACACACAGAGCTCACACCCCGGTTTCGACCCCCTTTTTATTTATGGTTCCTCACCACCATCTGCTGATTTATTTATTTTTTAAATTGCATATGGCTTTCAGTCCTGAAGACTTTTTTTTATTTGCTTTTTAAAATGCGCCTGTTCCCCTGGATTTAATCCGGAGTTATAAACCATTCCTAGGGGGGCGCGGGAGCACTTGGGGGCTGCCCCCGAACTTTCCTTTGAAAGCTATGCAAAGCGGAGCTTGGCGAAAGTCCTCCCAGCGCGATTTCTTCCTCTGATCTCAGGATTTAAATTTAAGCAGCTTGATCCACTTCCTCCTTGAACCTCCACCCCCCCCACCACCTCACCGTCGCCCGGAGGAAGGAAGTGGAGCTTTTAAGGCTCTTGGAGATCAGCAAGCCCACCCTACTGTGGAGAGAGGGGGGGGGAGAGGTCCCTTGAGGCTTCTTCAAGCTGGTAAAATCGCTCAGGATTGACCCGTGTGCCTCTGCGTGTAAATTGTAAGCTGGGGGGGGGTATTCTAGCTGTCAGATTGTGCAGGACATAACAGAAGCCCCTGGGAGCCCTCACCAATTGATTCCCCAGACTTGTATTTCAGAGGAGGGGGGGAAAGAGGAAGCTCTCTTGATGTCTCTCCAAAAAAGAAAGAAAGAAAAAAGCTATTTATAGAAAAGAATATGAGATGTCTGCTAATGGAATCTCATCTCTTTTGGAGATGTCTAATCTGTCCTTTTTTTTTAAGGCAGGTATTTTAAAGACAAGTGGGTAAATGGATCACATTGCAAACACATGCCTCCAATAACCATTTCAAACTATCAAGAGCAATTATGGATTTAGGAGAGCAGTAAGGCCAAGCCGGCACACTGACATTTGCCATTACAAGCAAGCTCGGGGGTTGAAATTCCTCACTAAAAAAGGATGTTACATTACTACAGAGGGATTTCTATGCAGAGGGAAGCAATTGCAGTTCTTCCTTTCTTTTTAAGGAGACAGGGCTGTGGCAGTTGCATCTGAGCACATATGCACACACAGGACATTTGGGAAGACTCAAACGCTGCATGCCTTGTGAACCTGCTTTTTTAAGAGAACGAATGAAGCCATTTCATTCTAACATTTCAAAATCTACAAAAGACTGGACTGCAGTGAGAGATAGCGGAAGGGTTGCTGCTCACCCTTTGGCGGCAAAATACTCCACCTCCCCTTGGCAGTCTTCCAATTAGGGCTGAAATTCCTTTGGTGCAGAAGGAAATTGTGTGGGGACAAGTAAAAAGGCCAGACAGAACTCAGCCGTCAACAGAGGGCACCCGCCTGAGTGCATTTACTAGCTAGATAGCAGCAGGTTTTTGTGTGATTTTTTAAATGGAAAGTGGTAAATCCTGCGTGCTGATTGAACTTCTGGGCCTCCCAGTCTTAAAGCTGTTTGCTTGGAAGGACACCCCATAGATGTCAGGGGAACTCACCTTGATCCCCTGCAATGAACGGCTACTGTTAGAATGCACTGCAAATATGAATGGAAGATGAGTATAAGTTCTGGGAATGAAAGTGCGGCCAATTGTTTGGGATGAAACTGACTCTGAGAGGTGAGAGGAAGGGAAGCTGGAATACAATGGCAGGCAATGTTTGATTCAGCCAAAGGTATGGAGAGTTGGCAGAGCCAGCGAAAGTTGCTCTTTGGCAGCTTTTCCTGGGTGAAATTGGCAGCCAGACAGGCAGTAGCCTGATCAGACAGTGACCTTGGCAGCATTAGGGCATTAATGTTCACTTTTGGACGAACAGACCTCCAGCATCTCCAGTGCGTTAGGTGAAAGGAGGCCCAGCCTCCTGAGATGAGATATGTGTCCTGTTCCATCCCCCCTCTTTCACGGTCCTCCGACAAATGCATTTATGACAGCCAGCGTGAGGAAACTCCTCCTCTGTTTTTCATGTTTGTTCTCCACTCTTCCGATCGGAGTATTTTGGGTCACTGATGCAGAACAGGAACTTCCAATAAACTGGAGCTGCAGCAATCTGTTGGCCAGAGCAATGCCTCCTCCAGGCTAATTTGGAAAGTCTGCTTGCATTTCACAAAGGAGACCGGGGATGGGAAGATTTTGCAGTTGAAGGATCAGTGAAGCACAGAGAGGAGCATTGTAGCTCTCTCTCTGTACCCCAGTTTCTCAACTCGTTGGGAAGATTTCTCCCCTTTTCTGGCTGTCTTTAATTTAACAAAAACCAGAGGGGCAGAGGATCAGTGCAGAATATTTTAAAAAGAGAGTGCAGCTGTGTTCAGTGAGGAGCTGATTTTCCCAGATAGTGTAGGAACAGGCTTATTTGAAATACTGTGGAAGCATTTTAAGAGTCCCCCCCCCCCGATGGAAAACATGTTCTAGAACTGATGCTGGTAAGAATGGCTGTTAGCATTTACACTGCTTTTAGCATTCCTTACAAGAATTATGTAGGATAGTTAAATTCTCAATGCATTGTCAGCAGGGGCTTAGAGACCGTGATTTGCCTCCAGTCACCCACTAAATGGATGGCAGCTGATATGTGAACTGGGGGCTTCCCAGATCACACTCTCAGCTGTCAGCATGGTGCCAGGTTTTTGATTAGGACCACGAACTTGGGAGAAGCCCATCTATTTAGTCTTGCTCCCAGCCCAGTGCTGGATCTAAAATACAGGATACAACTACTCAAACCCTGAACTACCGCTGTCTAACCTCTCTCCTTCATTATCTCCAGCAAAACAGAGCCCACCACCTCCCAAGTCAGTCTTTCCTGCTATCACATAACTCTTGCCATTAGGAAGCATCTCCTCATGTTTACTCATTTTGGGGGAAATGAGCGAGCGAGGGAGAGTTTGGCCTTGCAAATCGTTATGTGCCTTGATAAAGAAGGATGGTTTTGAGGAAGACCTGGTCCTGTAATGATAAGTTGTGAGATAAAGGGACCCGCCTTCTGCTAGTCCCAGGACTGGACCTTGCCAACAGCTGATCATTTGCCTTTTATAGTTGTGTGTGCGGAGGTATGAAACTGTATTAGCCGGCAGTTGAATTCTCAGACTTGGTCAGGCTTAGAGCTGAGACACTGAAATAAACGGCTCTCTTCTGGACACTACTCTGGATACTTTTTCCATGTGGCACCTCAAACAGGGCAGTAAATGGCAGCCAAAACTATTGAGAAGGGGCTGGAATATGTTCCCTAGGAAGAAAGGCTGCAATGTCTGGAGATCTGTAATTTCCGGGGGGGGGGGGTGATGATAAGGGGGGTGATGTTATAAGCACAGTGTGAAGAAGGGAGATGGAGAGATTGGTAATAGTAAGTTAACTGTACCTGTAATACACACCCTGGCTGGTTTCAGGCATTAGATCACAGGGACTAACTTTCCTTAGATGTAGCAACAGCCAAAATTCTTAATGTAGCCAAGAGACATTCATTGCTGAAGGTGTCCCACACTTTCTGCTGACAGTTTTCCAGCCTGTTAGCAGCAGCGTTCAGCAACACCCACTGCTGTCCACAAAAACCTGTTGCCACCATTTGTCCAGAACAGCTTTCTTAGAAACACCCCCCCAAAACAGCTTTTCATGACATTGGGTGTCTCATTGCTCCCAAAAGCAACCCTTTCCCCTGTACTATGATTTACCTAATCAAAATCCCCTTCCCACTTCAAGAGTTGTTGGCAGTACCACAGGGAGGAAAAAGGGATACTTCTATTTCCCCCTCTGCCAGGATAAAAGCACTCAGGTAGCAATTTAGACCAAGGAATTTAGATATGTGGAAAAGGTTCTCCTCATCCTCTGTTGCACTCATCTGCTTCTTGCATGTTTTCCAAAGGCATCTGGTTGGCCACTGGGAGAACAAAGTGCTGTATAAGTCTGGCTTTTAGCCTGATCTAGCAGAGCTCTTGTTATGTTTGTGGGTGGCAGACCACTATGATCTCCGGATTGAGCAAGTGTCAGAATTTAATAAATGCTTGGGGAGTTAACACCAGGAAATTGCTAGACCCATGTGTATTAAGCTGTGTACTAGACACATCTCTAACCCACCTGGAATCAGCATGTGTTAAAAGCTCCTGTGATTTAGCCTGGGGTAATGCACCATTAGGACAACCAAAGATCAAAGGAACTCTGCACGAGATGCCCAGTGAGTGGGGCTTCGCCCTACAGATAAAGCCAAGAGCTTAGCGTGGACAGGGGTAGCAGCAACAGAAGCCATGTGAGCTGGAAGCTGAGGTCTGTTCGAATCCAGGGCTGCAGCTATAGGGGAAGCAAGACCCTCTTGGAGTGTCAGTGCTGGGAGCCCCTTCATCATAGGGTCAGGTTGTATATATGTATATATCTTTATATATCATAAAGATACCACAGTCCCCACTGTGCCTTTCCCCCAAAAGAGAGCACGGACCCTGGGTAAGCACACCTGGAACCCCTGGTATCTTGCAACGCTTGGAGATTGGGGTGGCATGCAACAATATGTTCTTATGTTGTGTTTAGTGGTGTTGCTTTGATCAAATATGGAGTTCTCACACCTATCAAGACACCCATATAACATGTCATTTGGCATTCACCAAGTTTTTAGCAACAGAGCTGGTAAAATATTGGTGAACTATGTAGTTAGGATGAATAATTCACATCTCTGTCTTTGCAGAGCTTGGAGAAGGGGAATCAACCATTCCCACTTGCTGTGTATATTTAGACGACAAATCCAGGCTGAGTAGCGTTACTGGAATCCTCTCAGATAACACTGCTACCACTGCCATGATACTCTCCCAGAAGCAAGCAGTATTTGGGGACTAATTTAAGGAGCTTGGGTAGATTTGTTGTCTAAGTGTCCATGATTGACCGGCGTATTTGTCCTTCAGCCTAAGTTAGTCACATCAGCCCGCATTTCTGTGGGGCATTACAGCACCCCTTTGGGCACCAAGGCTTTCTGTTGCGACTGTTGCAGAAAAGTTGTCTGTGTTGCTTTGAGAAGTACTTTCTGCAGCATTGATTGTGCACTAGAGCTCTGAGCTAAAGTGTGTTCAGCTACCTATATCGCTCTGTTGACAGGATGTGCCTGGAGGGGGAATGGAAAGAGTTTGTATTTTAAAAATGGTGCCCCCAATACACACAGACATTGCAGGTTTTTTCTTCCAATTCTGTATTTATAAAGTTTTTGAACTGCAATGGAATTATACTTGAATCACCCAGAACATTTAATTTTTTTTTTTTTAAAAAAAACCTTTTGGTCACCACTAAACTGGTTTTTCAGGATTTGCTTATTCCAGCACACCATGCTCGGCTGTACTTGTTTTTTAATTAATAAAAATTATATACTGCTTAACTGAGATTGCTAAGCAGTTTACATAAAATATAACAAGATCTTTAGGAAAAAAAGTCCTGTATCACCACATTATAATCAAGACCTCAAAGTGTGTTTATTCACATTTTTCATGTCTCATCTATGCAATCAGCCCAATTTCTAGAGGGCTTTCTATAACTCTTTGTATAGGAAGATCAGTGTGATTTAAGAATTAAGTCTCAGTTCATCTGGACAATTTTCTTATTCTGAATACTATTAGTATTCCCCATGTGGTTTCTTTACACACACACACACACACACACACACACACACACACACACACAGTGTCTCCCAAGCTGGGACAAATCTTGTGTCTCCTTGCATCATTTGATACATTGAGATTTTGTTGTATTTTTACATATGTTTTCCTCATTTAAGCCATTATCTCTTTGCCTGAGAGATAGCAAAATAAGAATGTGCTGGGCAATGGCGTTCTTAAAACAAAACATTTACATTTTATGTCCTCTTCTATGCATCTCATTTAAAATGACAATACAATGGTGGTGGTGTTTTAATGCCCCGATATTCTATTTTTTTTTAACCAGTAGAGATCAGCTGTCAGAACACGACCAGTTTCAGTATTCTGTATAGAAACAAAATGGATCACTGAACTGTGTTGCCCAAACAGGCTTGACCTTGCTTTGAAACGGAATCAAAAATAATGAGTGTGAAGTGGTTTGTAACTCTTGTCTCCACCTTACTTTCATTTCGCATCAGTAGTGTGCCAGGTACCTTACAGAATAAAGATATGAAATCATATCTGTTTGGAGTTGGATAAGGTGGGTTTGGTTGCTTAAGCATTATACGTGGGGCTGCCTCTGAAGACAGTTCAGAAACTTCAGCTGGTGCAGAATTTGGCAGCCAGGTTGCTCACTGGGACAAGGTGGTTTGAGCATATTACATTGATCCTGACCCAACTCCACAGGCTGCCAATTGGTTTCGTGGCCCAATTCAAAGAGTTGCTTTTCACCTATAAAACCTTAAATGGCTCAGGACCATAAGACCTCAAGGACCGCCTCTCCTCATATGAACTGACCCAGACGCTGTGATCATCCTCTGAGGCCCTTCTTCATGTGCCCTCTCCATGAGAGCGGGTGGCGCTGTGGTCTAAACCACTGAGCCTCTTGGGCTTGCTGATCAGAAGGTTGGTGGTTTGAATCCCCATGACAGAGCGAGCTCCTGTTGCTCTGTCGCAGCTCCTGCCAACCTAGCAGTTCGAAAGCACACCAGTGTAAGTAGATAAATAGGTACCGCTGCAGCGGGAAGGTAAACAGTGTTTTTGTGTGCTCTGGTTTCTGTCACGGTGTTCCGTTGCACCAGAAGTGGTTTAGTCATGCTGGCCACATTACCCAGAAAGCTGTGGAGAAACGCCAGCTCCCTCGGCCTGAAAGCGAGGTGAGTGCCACAACCTCATACAGGGCTGTCTTAAGCATATGCAGCACTTAAGCATATCCACCCCCCCCAGGTTGCCCAGTCCCAGGGTGCTAATGGTTTGTTGTGGTTTTTTATGTTGGTTTATTTGGGTGTTTTTATCCTGTATTTTTACACTGTGATCTGCCATGTGATCTTCAAATGAAAGGCAGTATACGATTTTAAGAAATAATAGAATTGTCAAATTGGAAGGGACCTTGGAGGTCATTGGTCCAACCCCTGCTCAGCGCAGGATCTGCAGTTGCAGCATCCTTGAGAGATGGCTGCCCATCCTCTCCTTCAAGAACTCCAGCAAAGGAGAGACTTGATTTGCAGCATCCTAGGGGGATCAAGTAATACAGGCATGAGCAAACAAATCCTCTTTAACAGCCCTCATATGGGAGTGCAGAGTTTTCTCAAGTCAAGTTGTGCAAGGGCCAAACCCTCCCTATTTGTATTCATCGGAGTGCAGTCGCTATAAACAAAACTCCCTGCAGTCTTCTTACCAAAATGAACCCGGTACTTTGCACGGAACTAGCATTGTGATGCATTATTTAGAGTTCATTAATATAAAGTACACTACAGCTGACACTGGCGACTTCTGTAAGAAGTAATGAGCTTGTAATAAGAATAATGACTAGTCCCATTAGCCTCTTCTTTCTCCCTACTCTTTCTATTGTCAACATGGAATCGCATGCTGAGCATGAACTTAACTCTGGCCACGTATAGGAAGATGAGGCCATTCCTGCGCATTGCTAGTCACGCCTAAGTCCAACTGACACCAAGCACAACTTGTAGACGTTGAACTGCAATGAGGACTGCAGTCCACAGTAACCAGTGAGAGCAAGATTGGCAGAAGCCACCCTTTCTTACCTTCCAGCAGAACACCATTTAGTTTCTTCCTTTGTTCATATACAGAGCAATGGCTTTTCTAGCATTAGAGCAACAGTCTGTAATCTGTTTGGGGGAAAGGCCCACCTTTCACTCAAACTGCTAAAATATCCTAGGCTGGTTGTCCATTGCTACTAAAACGGCATTTACACATGAGTAGATTTCTCCAGAGTGGCTCCGTGCATTTGAATCCACATCTCATTGAAAGCAATGCCATGACCAATGCAAACACCACAGCTATATGCATGATCCCATGTGCATCGGAATGTGCGTCTGGTTTATGCTTGTGGTTCCTAATACAGAAGCTTGCTTATGTAGGAGGAGCTCCTCTGTTCTGTTGGATTAGGACATCTCTTTGTGAGTTTTTTCTCCTCCCACTTATATAGCCTTCCTCTTTTGTTTCTCCTTTCTGAAACAAACTTAAAATGCTTGTCTGCCAGTGGTTCAACACACTCCTGGGCCATGTCCGCACCATACAATTTAAGCACCACTTTAAACAGTCATAGCTTCTTCCCCCAAGGAATTCTGGGAGCTGTAGTCTGTTGAGCTGTCAGAAGAGTCCACTTCCTCTTGGAGAGCTATTAATTCTTGGAGTTCCCTAAGCTCTCAGCACCCTTAACAAACTACAGTTCCCAGAATTCTTAGGAACCGTGACTTTTTAAAGGGATATCATAGAGCTTTAAAGGTATAGTGTGAATGTGGTCTAGGTGACACTTCCTGCCTGTAGGTCACAACATACCAGCTGAAGATAAATGCATTAGTGTATCTGCGTGCTTATGCAACACAATGTAATTTAGATCCACTATGTAGACTCAAGGTATTCTGATCATGCACATTCAGTAAGTGACATGCAAATCTAGGCATGCTTTCTGTATTTATTTAATATGTGGACACTGGCTGAAACTATACATAAAAAAAACAACCCACACAACTCTGATAACTTGGGAATACAGTTAGATTAATTCAGATTTATAGCTACAGGAGCGAGGTTTTATTTTGAATAAGAATTCTGACTATGAAAGGAGGCTGTCTGGATTTATAGCACAGCAGGTCAATATTTTTTCATTTGTCTAAAGTGCATTGATAACAATGAAAACAAATGTTTATGAAATTATTTCACTGTTAGCTTCAGGAGTTCAGACGACTGCATTTGTATTACTGTAATATTTAATATTAATCAATAGAGCAAAAGTGATGTGGTTTGAATAAGCCAAGCCAGGGAGTCTAATGAAAGCTTTTACTTATTCAATGACATAAAGAGCCTAAAAGTAATTCAGTGCAATGTAATTTTCATTGCATTGGACTGTGACGTAGTCTAAAAATAATGCATTATAAGCAATTCATTTTCTATTTCCCAGACAGGTTTTAGCCATTAACAGCAATGAATCAGATGTCCCCTTGTTTTAGGCAGTGGAGAGTGATCTAACCCTTTGATGCACAAGCATCAAACGTGTATGTAGTACTTTATTCTGCTTGTGGGATTTCTTTATGCTTCCACACGCTATAAATGTCCCTACGTTTATAGCGTGTGGAAGCATAAAGAAGTCCCACAAGCAGAATAAAGTACTACATACACATTTTGATGCTCATACATCAAAGAGTTAGTTCACTGCCTGCTGTTGAAGATGGGACATGTGATTCATTGTTGCTGGTGGTGAAAACCTGTATGGAGAACAGAAAATGAATTACTTACAACACATTGTTTCTGGGAATACGTCACAGTCAAGTGCAATGAAAATCACATTCCTCTGAATTACTTTAGCTCCCTTATGTCATTAAATAAGTAAAAGCTTTGATCTCATGGCCATCCTGGCTGTATGACAACAATGTCATATTATGGAATCCCTGAAATAGCTGCTGGATATTAGCTTATTATACTTCCCCAGTGTAGTTACAGAGTGCCAGGCTAGGAGGCCCTGGTAGACCACAGTTCAAATCCTCACTCGGCCGCCAAGCTCACAAGGTTGCCTTGGGCCAGTCGCAAGTCTCTCAGCCTAACCTGCCTGGCAGGGTGGTGGTTGTTGTGAGGAAAAATATGGGGAGACGGAGAGCCATGTTAAGGTGGAATAGAGAAATAATAAATAAAACTGACTGCAGAGAAGAAGAAGAGGAGTTTGGATTTGATATCCCGCTTTATCACTACCTGAAGGAGTCTCAAAGTGAGACTACTTAGACCAACAGTGATACCTGTCCAACAACATAGTCCTTTAAATAAGTTGGGCGCTTGGAAACTCTGCCAGACTGCCGGGGACTGGTAGCCAAGTCCGGAGGGCCACACAGTTCTCGCTGAGGCTGTGGTGCGACCCTAGGTGGCGTTGGAACCAACTCCCCTGGATCCGCTGCTGTGGGTGGAGCCTCCGCAAGTGGAGTGGTCTGAGTCTGTTCTGAAAGGGCTTGGTTCGGCTCCATGCTTGCAGTTCGCGAGGGAGGTGTAGGTGGGGCCTCGCCATCTGTACGTGTCTCTTCTGGAGCCACAAGCGCAGTTGGGGGCACCTCGGTAATGGGAGCATCCATCCATCCGTATTTTCAGCAGGTAGAGTGGCGATCTCTCCAGGACCAGAGCCTGAACAGCAACAGAGCCCAGCACATGTGAACAGAGGGAGCTGGAGAACGAGCCTCTGCTTCTTGCAAACACCCTCCAACATGTGGTATGGTGGATCAGGGTTCCTGACTGCATAATCTTAATGAGTTTGATATTTATCTATATTCAAAGCTGTACATGCATGCTGTTGGGGGAGAGCTTTGGTCTTGAAAGCCAGCACAGCACAAACACACACACACACACACACACTCACACCTGTTGCTGCTTTGCTACAACTGATTCTTTGCAACGTTACCTTGATTGAATAGCTCCATAGGCTCCACATTTTTCTGAAAGATTACTCAGAAGTAAATGGCCTCGGCCCAGTATACCTGAAGGAACGTCTCCACCCACATCGCTCTACCCAGACACTGAGGTCCAGTGCTGAGGGCCTTCTGGCAGTTCCCTCACTGCGAGAAGCCAAGTTACAGGGAACCAGGCAGAGGCGCCCGTCCTGTGGAACGCCCTCCCATCAGATGTCAAAGAGAACAACTACCACCAGACTTTTAGAAGACTTTTAGAAGGCAGCCCTGTTTAGGGAAGCTTTTAATGTTTGATGCATTACTGTATTTTAATATTTTGTTGGAAGCCACCCAAACTTGTTTTGTGGTGCAGTGGCTAAGAGCGGTAGTCTCGTAATCTGGTGAACCGGGTTCGCTTCCCCGCTCCTCCACATGCAGCTGCTGGGTGACCTTGGGCTAGTCACACTTCTCTGAAGTCTCTCAGCCTCACTCACCTCACAGAGTGTTTGTTGTGGGGGAGGGAAGGGAAATGAGAATGTTAACCACTTTGAGTGTCCAAAATGGCTGCCATGGTCTTGTGAGAAAAACAACAACGAGATGTCCCAGTTTTTCTGGGACTGTTGACGGGTATGCAAGTATGGGGTCATCACTGAGATGGTTTTGTGTAAAACCTACCAGTCTCATTGATCCTGATGAAGGGCCTACAAACAAGGGCTTCTGAGGCTGATATTAAGGCCTGGCTCTAATATTCATAGGGGTGTAGGAGGTCCTTCAAATATATTGCTGGTTTTTACACTCCTCATGCCGATACAGGGCCCTACACCTGGTTCCTAACATTCATACAGAAAATGGGGGTGCTTGAAGGAATAGGGGAGATCACAAAGTCACAGGAGTCTTGCTTTCAGCGTGCTAGAAAAATAACCTGCTTCCTCCAAGTTCCTCTTTCCAGTCACTTCTAAGTTCATTCAGTGAAAAAGTAATACGAGAGCTTTCATTAGCACATCATATTTTGCTTCTTGGGGCATACTTGCATACCTGTCAACAGTCCCAGAAAAACTAGGACATCCCATTTTTTTCTCGCAAGAGCATGGCAGCCATTTTGGGCATTGTGATCTCGCATGATTTCACCCCGTTTTTGGAGGGGCATGATCTTGTGAATCACCCCAAAACATGCATCATCATCATCATCATCATCTATACTCTTGCATCTTTAATTTCAGATTTTGACATTTAAATATGAGGTGCATTAAATGATGTGTATAGCAAGATCTACTTTTGCCATTCTTCAAGAGCTGTGTTAAAATTCTGAAGCAGGCATATCCCCTGTTTATAATGGGAACCAATGACTCAGCATATGCAATAATCTAATACCCGGGAATTACTGTTAACTGTAGATACTGTTTTTATTGGAGTCTATTCTACCTGGAGACACTATCCAATAAATGTAAGGCTGATGTCCAGTGTTTTGAGGTTAAGGGTGACTCATAATCAGCAGGGCCAAATTTTGCTTTCTGAGTTACACAACTATAAATCTAGATGGATATATATTTAAGCCACTGAAGCTACTTTAGACTTACTTATATGGAACTAAGAGCAGAGAGTGTCCTAGTCGCTCGTCTCGAGGAACCTGAATAGAACAGAATCTGTACAGATTTATACCTTGAGATGTGCCAAGAAGGCCAGTTTGATGGTATCTGGTGTCCTGTAAATCTTAGACTCACAGAGGCTTAACCTAAGCCAAATAATAGGAGGGAGAATGGTGCTATCCTTAAAAATAAAATATATATTTTTTAAAAAAGCCTTGTGCTTCACACAACCCTGATCCCTGATACTTCTAATAGGTACACTCTCTCGTTCACACTGCTTCTCTATGTTTCATTTTCAAGTCTTTATTTTGGTATCACAGTGAGATATTTTTACTGTGAACACAGGAGATTTCAGCCTGACTCATTTTCACAGGTTTTGAAACACTCATCCGTTTATACTTCTCCTGTTAGGTCTATGCCCTAATAAGTTTTAACTGGTGGAATATTCGAAACCCAAACAGGATTCACTGAGAAGTAGTAACCTGGGGAAAAGGTCATGTGGGTGGTTAAACTGTGGGGCCGGGGCATGGAATCACATTTTGGTTGCTTGGTTCATACTTTAGGTTTACATCCTGGATTTGGCTATCAACTGGGCTTTGACTCTGAAATTTGGATATTGTTCTCAGATTCCTAAGAAGTGCAAAAAGGACTGCTTACCCAATCTTGTGGTGGGCAGTGGTTGTGGCCTATTTTAGGAGGCCCCAGTCCCTGGACAGTTAGCCCACAGATTCCCTTGATAGGTAACTCTGCATGTTGCGGATAACCCATTAATCCTGGGCTTGAACCTGTCATGCCTCAGTCCTCCATCAGGAAGCTGAGAAGACTATACAGTGGTACCTTAGGTTACAGACGCTACAGGTTATAGACACTTCAGGTTACAGATGCCACTAACCCAGAAATAGTATCACGGGTTAAGAACTTTACTTCAGGATGAGAACAGAAATATCATGTCAGCAGCGGGAGGCCCCATTAGCTAAAGTGGTACCTCGGGGTAAGAACAGTTTCAGGTTAAGAACAAACCTCCAGAAAGTTCTTAACCTGAGGTACCACTGTACACCCAATGTCTAAGCCGAATCCTACCTACACCTGGAATCAATAAAGTTCTGGCCAATTTTAAAATCCCAGAACATTGTATTGTCCAGTTTATTCACCTTCCTTAGTTGAGGCCTTGCAGTTGCTTCCACGCAGAGCCTTATCATGCCACTGCAGCAACGCTATAAACAGGGGTGCCCAAGCTTTTTTCAAAGAGGGCCATATTTGATATTTGATGAAGTGAACACGCATGAGGGCCACTAAAATTTTAGTGGCAAGAAATTGGGAAAATACTAAAACACCTAATATAGCAGACTGGCAAACATTAATGATAGAATACTTGCAGCTAGCAAAGGTGACGGGAAGAGTTAGAGGCCTAACAAAACAAAAAGTTCACAAGGAATGGAGAATATTTAAATAATATTTGAAGAACCATGGTGTAAAGGGTAATCTCCTGGCAGACCTAGACTGAGCCTTGTAGTATATAAAGGTAATTGACAATTTACATAGAAATATGATAAAGAATAAAAGAAATAAGTAACTGTGAGGTAAAAGTTCATTTAACAGATAACATACAATGAGAATGTTTAGAAGTCTTTTTTAAAAACCTCAACTACTTTTTCTTCTTAATTTTTTTCTTTTTCTTTTTCCCCCTTTCCCCCCCTTTTTTCCCTTTTTTCATAAATTGTAGTGTCATGTGTATTGTGAGGTATACAAAGTATCTTTGCTTCAGTTGCCATCATTTTCTTTTTTGTTACAAACAAAACCAGACAGTGTTGTATAAATGTATATTTTTTTAAAATAATAAAGATTGAATTATAATAATAATAAAAATGCCTGAGGGCTGACCAAAGTTGTTGGCCTTTTTAAAGGAATGAAGTTATTGAGCTTTTTTAGGATTAAAGTGGTTGAGTTTTTTTTACCCCAGGAGATAGACTGCCACAAGGGCCAGATTAAACCAACTGGAGGGCTGGATTAGGCCCCCAAAATGGATTTTGGACATGCCTGTGCTAGAACGTGAGAAGTGATACGGGAAAGATGGATCACAGACCCTCCAAAGTTCCCTATTTTCCAGACAGTCCTAGATTTACAGAAGCCTTTATGGTTTCTGATTTGATTCCAGAATATCCTGCCTTTCCTTAGGACATCCCTATTTTCATCGGAGGGCATGAAGTTCTCCAACCCCTGAGCCATCTGAGGACAGCTCTGTATAGGGAAGCTTTTATGTTTAATGTTTTATTATGTTTTTATATATATTGGAAGCTGCCCAGAGTGGCTGGGGCAACCCAGTCAGATGGGCAGGGTACAAATAATAAAGAAGCTGTTGTTTTGTTGTTGTTGTTGTTGCTGCTATGGAATAGGATCTCCCTATTTCCACCAGAGAAATATTGGAGGGTATGGGATAGCATGATTTCTTCATATGTCTGTGCTGCTCACCCACCGGAAACAGTTGTTGTTGTTTAGTCATTTAGTTGTGTCCGACTCTTCGTGACCCCATGGACCAGAGCACTCCAGGCACTCCTATCTTCCACTGCATCCCGCAGTTTGGTCAAACCTCAATCTTATTAAGGCAGTGGAAGAACACAACCTTAAGTTCTATATCTGTAAAGTGAGGAGAGTGACATCTCTCAAAGAACTATAGATTACCTATAGAGGTAACATAGGGACGCAGGTGGCGCTGTGGGTAAAAGCCTCAGCACCTAGGGCTTGCCGATCGAAAGGTTGGCGGTTCGAATCCTGCGGCGGGGTGCGCTCCCGCTGCTCGGTCCCAGCGCCTGCCAACCTAGCAGTTCGAAAGCACCCCCGGGTGCAAGTAGATAAATAGGGACCGCTTACAAGCGGGAAGGTAAACGGCGTTTCCGTGTGCGGCTCTGGTTCGCCAGTGCAGCGATGTCACGCTGGCCACGTGACCCGGAAGTGTCTTCGGACAGCGCTGGCCCCCGGCCTCTTGAGTGAGATGGGCGCACAACCCTAGAGTCTGGCAAGACTGGCCCGTACGGGCAGGGGTACCTTTACCTTTACCTATAGAGGTAACATAATTAGCAGCCATATACTTAATAACAATAACAATAACAGTAACAATAACAATTTATTATTTATACCCCGCCCATCTGGTTGGGTTTCCCCAGCCACTCTGGGTGGCTTCCAACTGAATATTAAAAACAATACAGCATCAGACATTTAAAAATTCCTTAAACAGGGCCGCCTTCAGTTGTCTTTTAAAAGTAAAATAGTTGTTTATTGCCTTGACATCTTCTGGGAGGGTGTTCCACAGGGCAGGTGCCACTACTGAGAAGGCCCTCTGCCTGGTTCCCTGTAACCTCACTTCTCACAGCGAGGGAACCGCCAGAAGGCCCTCGGTGCTGGACCTCAGTGTCCGGGCTGGACGATGGGGCTGGAGACGCTCCATACAAGATGGCTTCCGTTTTCCTTCAACCATGTTGCATTTCCGTCCACATGGGAAGCCATAATATTGCAGTGGTTTCAATATGGTTTCTTTACACAGTGAGTCCCCTTCCCAAACCCTTGAGGTAGACATAAAGATGAGTCTGCCGCATCAAGCCAGTGGCTCAGCCAGACCAGGATCATGTCCTCACAGTGGCCAGCAAAGATGTCAGGTGGGCCCTGTGATTTGCAGCAAATGGCCTCTGGAGGCTTAATGCCTCTGACAGGGGAGATGGAACAAATAAGGTGATGGCTGTTGAAAGCCTCATCCTCCAGGAATTTGTCCAATCCACTTATACTACAAATACAATTTCATATGATATACAGTTAATTCTTTACAGCCACCCCAAAGTAGCTTTTAGTTTTCAGCTGTGAGCATAAAACCCAAACCTGATGGAAGATTTAGCTTTTATGGCGCTTGATCCTCTAATCTGCCATGCAGGACAAGAAACGGACAGGATCAAGTACTGTTTTTATGGCAGTGTTGAAAGTCCTGGAGTTACGCCGTTTCTAAAAATTCCTAGCAGGAATATTGAATGAGTGAAATAGCGTGGGTCAGTGGAGCAGCGCTGGTGAAATTCATTTCTTCTTTTTTTGTGGGGGGTAATTTTCATTTATTTATTTATTACATTTATACCTCCCATCTTTCCTCCAGGGAGCTCAAGGTGGAATACAGTGGTACCTCAGGTTAAGTACTTCATTCGTTCCGGAGGCCCATTCTTAACCTGAAACTGTTCTTAACCTGAAGCACTACTTTAGCTAATGGGGCCTCCTGCTGCTGCCACACCGCCGGAGCCCAATTTCTGTTCTTATCCTGAAGCAAAGTTCTAAACCTGAAGTACTATTTCTGGGTTAGCGGAGTGTGTAACCTGAAGCGTATGTAACCTGAAGCGTATGTAACCTGAGGTACCACTGTACATAAGTCTCCTCATTCCTACTTTATCCTGTGAGGTAGGTCAGGCTGTGATTGAGTGACTAGCCCAAGGCCTCCTAGTGAGTTCTATGACTGGGTGGAAATTTGAACTTTGTTCTTCCAGGTCCTCATCCGATACTCTTAACTATTATGCTACACTGGCTCTGTAACCCACATTAATAATAAATATCACATCACTGATAATAGAATCATAGAGTTGGAAGAGACCACAAGGGCCATCGAGTCCAACCCCCTGCCAAGCAGGAAACACCATCAGGGCACTCCTGACATATGGTTGTCAAGCCTCTGCTTAAAGACCTCCAAAGTAGGAGACTCCACCACACTCCTTCGCAGCAAATTCCACTGTCGAACAGCTCTTACTGTCAGGAAGTTCTTCCTAATGTTTAGGTGGAATCTTCTTTCTTGTAGTTTGGATCCATTGCTCCATGTCCGCTTCTCTGGAGCAGCAGAAAACAACCTTTCTCCCTCCTCTATGTGACATCCTTTTATATATTTGAAAATGGCTATCATATCACCCCTTAACCCCCTCTTCTCCAGGCTAAACATGCCCAGCTCCCTTAGCCGTTCCTCATAAGGCATCGTTTCCAGGCCTTTGACCATTTTGGTTGCCCTCCTCTGGACACGTTCCAGTTTGTCAGTGTCCTTCTTGAACTGTGGTGCCCAGAACTGGACACAGTACTCCAGGTGAGGTCTGACCAGAGCAGAATACAGTGGCACTATTACTTCCCTTGACCTAGATGCTATACTCCTATTGATACAGCCCAGAATTGCATTGGCTTTTTTAGCTGCCGCGCCACACTGTTGACTCATGTCAAGTTTGTGGTCAACCAAGACTCCTAGATCCTTTTTACATGTACTGCTCTCAAGCCAGGTGTCACCCATCTTGTATTTGTGCCTCTCATATATCACTTCTCATTAAAATAATGCTAAGGGCGTGTGCAGTAAAAAACAAAAAATACAAAACCATTTCAACACCTCCCCCAGTCAAATATACAATAAAAACAATTCACTATGAATTAAATTACAGTAGCCAGTAATCATCATTCCACTGGTGTCAGAAGCCAGGGAAAGCTTTGGGAAATAGATATGTTTGCCATTTTTTTGCCTCACAAAAAACAGATGTAGGCAGAAGAATGAAAGTACAGGACAATGTGGCGGAATAGCAATAAGATTATACAGTCTTTTCCTTAGGAACATGATCGGGCAGAAATTCCCTTATGCTGATGCAGTTTTGCAAACATAAAGGATGTGCATTATCTCAACAGCATGAGCGCTGTGTTTCAAGGCTTATATACCTGCAACCCAAAGGAATAGAATGCAAAGAATAGAATGCAATGCAATGGAACTGTCGGTTCAGACCTTGTTGGGTTGAGCGTCTGCTGTCGCTTCAGCTCTGCTAATGTAATCGCTGCCTTGCTCTCTCAGGGGTAATCATGGAATCATAGAATTGTAGTGTCGGACATCGTAGACTTGTGCCAAAAAGAGACTTGTGAATGAGTTGTGCATCTTTCCACAATACTGGGTAGCATCTGAAGCGGCAGATTTCCCTTCATTCCCCTCTGAGACCCGTGAGCTAAAAGTGCATCTGTGCTTGAAATTCTTCCCGCAGAGGAGATGCTTGAGCCACCCCTTCAGTTGCCCCCTGAAACTAATGTTTCCAAGTAATGGAATGTGTGCATATTGACAAAGAGCAACCAGTTAATATCTTCAGAGGAAATGAAGGGTAAAACCTCAGCAATAAACTCTGTTCCAGAAAATGATAATAGTGTAATAGCAAAATTAAGATAGCTGAACTAAGCAGTTTTCTATATTTCCCCCCTGATATTTCAGGAGTGTCTCCATCTCAGGACATCATCCAAGGATGTGAATTGCTGATCTCCTCCCAGCATCGGATGCTTTTACCCTAATGACAGTCTGCCATCGCTGAAAATACTCCACAAGCAAAGGTAACACATGGAAAAGTTCATCCCAATGGATTCCTTTTGTGAAAGGCTTCTTGAGGACTTTTGTTGAGAAGCAACTACCACCCTACTGTCCTCCTTTTCTACTTACTGCATGGTCCTATCTTCTGATTCATTGGGCACTGATGGTAGCCTTCAGAAGGGGCAGTTTCAAATTGTCCACCTTCACCTCTAGCCAGAGAAGAACCTGGGTCTTGGATTGCAACAACACCTTCCGGAAAAATGGTATACGAGGACAAGCATCTAGTCTCCGGCCACTGTTTCTTCCTACTCGCAGCCAAATTGTGTTGGATGCTCCCGATGATGCGAGGAACTCACGGCCAGGAATATGCCCACTCCATCCGACTCGATGGAGATGTCATCTTGGGGGGACTTTTCCCTGTCCACGCAAAGGGGGAAAGAGGAGTACCTTGTGGGGAGCTCAAGAAGGAAAAGGGGATCCATCGGCTCGAGGCAATGCTATATGCAATCGATCAGATCAACAAGGACCCTGACCTCCTTGCCAATGTCACTTTAGGCGTCCGGATACTAGACACTTGCTCCAGGGACACCTACGCTTTGGAGCAGTCTTTAACATTTGTGCAAGCCTTGATAGAGAAAGACGGGTCCGACGTGAAGTGTGCTAATGGAGACCCACCTATTTTCACAAAGCCGGACAAGATAACGGGGGTTATAGGTGCAGCTGCAAGTTCAGTGTCCATTATGGTGGCTAATATTTTAAGACTTTTTAAGGTAGGTGTGCTTTTAACTCTTCATCTAATGTGCGAAATGTAATGAACGCAAGTAAGAAGCAATCCAGCTGTGGTTTGGGGTATCCCAGCAAGAACATTTCCCCAATATAATACAAACCATAGCTCAAATATTAGGGGGAATAAATTTGTATCCCCCTATTCATATATGTGGTATGTGTTGGAAAATATCTCATATCTTAAATGTGTGTGTGTGTGTGTGTGTGTGTGTGTGTGTGTGTGTGAAAAAGGAAAGGTCTAATGGGGAAAAATGAAGATTGTTGTAGACTGTATATTATTATCAACAAGTGCCATATAGAAATGCACATGACACTTCACAGGACATGCTAATGTCCCTGCCCTGAGAAGTTTACAGTCAAATATCTTCTCTCTTTGGGGAGATGATGGAGAACAGTGATGGGTGTTCAATGACAGTGTAGGCTTGTAGACTTGGTGTAGGGGATGAATAGACTTCACTACATTTATTACTATTACCAAATAAGGTAAAAAGGTAAAGGACCCCTGGACAGTTAAGTCCAGTCAAAGGCAACTATGGGGTTGTGGCGCTCATCTTGCTTTCAGGCCAAGGTAGCCAGTGTTGGTCCACAGACAGCTTTCCGGGTCATGCGGCCAGCATGACTAAAATGCTTCTGGTGCAACGGAACACCGTGACGGAGACCAGAGCGTACGGAAACGCCATTTACCTTTCTGCTGCAGTGGTACCTATTTATCTACTTGCACTGGTGTGCTTTCAAACTGCTAGGTTGGCAGGAGCTGGGACAGAGCAACGGGAGTTCATCCTGTCACAGGGATTTGAGCCGCTGACCTTCCGATCGGCAAACCCAAGGGGCTCAGTGGTTTAAGATCACATTACAAGCCAGTTTTTGCTTAGACATGATCACAAGTTTTTGCTTAGACATGATTGTGTGACTATGTTGTAATATTTTTTCGAAACCTTTGAAGCAGAAGTCCATTTAAACAACTTTAGGAGTGGCCTAGATGGGATAATAACAAAATACAACAACATAGGGTTAGAAATGATGCCTCAACGCAGCAGGGCAGATTAAATTCCCAGGTAAAAAACCCTGCTACAGACTGATAAATCTAAATGGCTTTGGCATTAAAAAAAATAGGCATTCCCTTGAGTATAAAAATAAAACAGAGTTAGTGCCAGGGAAACCTTCCTGGGGAGGGAATTCCACACCAAAGATGGGAAGTCACAACTGAATCAACTCTCTCTCTGGTCACACCCACCTTTCTCCTGATGGCATGCAGACCTGCAGACAGGCCTAAGAGGATGATCTTATTACCCAGACAGATTTGTGTGGGAGGAAAAGCAATCATTTAGACCCTTAGATATTTTTGCTTTAAAGCAGGGCTGGGGGACCTTAGGTCTAGGGGGCCAAATGTGTCCATTTGCGCTTCTCTGTTTGGCCTTTAGGACTCTCCCTAGAGCACACACTTTCCTCAGCCTGGCCAGAGTGTGTCTTGAACCCTTGTTTGTCTGGATGGGGGATAGAGAGGAGCGCATGAATGTGTGAATATAGAAACCAGTCTATATACAAAGACAAAAGTTACATTCATTGCTCTAACCATTTTAACCTCTCTCTCTGCACTCCACTGTTATGTGGCCCCTGGAAGGTGGTCCAGGATGGAATTTGGCCCTCGGTCTGAAGAAAAAAGGAGAGCCAGTGTGGTGTAGTGGTTAAGAGCAGTAGTCTCATAATCTGGTGAACCGGGTTCACGTCTCTGCTCCTCCACATGCAGCTGCTGGGTGACCTTGGGCTAGTCACACTTCTTTCAAGACTCTCAGCCCCACTCACCTCGCAGAGTGTTTGTTGTGGGGGAGGAAGGGAAAGGAGAATGTTAGCCGCTTTGAGACTCCTTCGGGTAGTGATACAGCGGGATATCAAATCCAAACTACTACTACTACTACTACTCTTCCTCTTCTTCCTCTTCTTCTTCTTCTTCTTCTTCTTCTTCTTCTTCTTCTTCTTCTTCTTCTTCTTCCTCCTCCTCCTCCTCCTCCTCCTCCTCCTCCTCCTCCTCTTCTTCCTCACTTAAAGGTTAAGGACAGTGCTCTGAATTGTGCTTGGCTTGGGGGATCCAGAACGGGATCTTTGCGCAGAACAGAAGCCATTGTGTGCTTAACAATTGCTAGCGCAGACTTTTGTTTTGCAGAACTTTGGTTATGCACCTGTGAACTTAATGGATCATTTAATTGAGGTAGATGCAACTATCAATACTTAAGTGTATTCACTGTTGTGGCTCAGGCTATTTCTGTATTTAATTGTAAGTTCTTCTAGACTACCTCTGTCTGACAACACAATTATAGGACAATCAGATCCAAGTCTTACACACAAATCTGCTTGTAAGAGGACCAGGGAGGATCTTTTAAATGGGCAAATATGCCTGGAATGCTGGAAATATTGATCCGTATGTCTAACCAAATTAAATATAATGAAGTGTCATTACTTCTCTGAGAAACTCAGCCTCTTCCTTAATTTTCACAAGGTTATAATTTTTCCCAGACGAGTCCCAGCAGATTGCTTCAGAACAACAATTGTGTTGACGTGTAATTGATTACCTTCATCATATACTTTATTATGTCCTAGAGCATAAACAGTGGAAAGGTAAACCTGCCACTTCTAGACTCATCAAGCACAGTGGACAGATGACAGAGCCCTAATCAATAAACTCAGTTGGAACTGATTAGGCAGCTAGCATTTAATTTTAAATCCTGCAGGATGGTAAATAGATAATGGTGCATTAGATGGTTTCAGTACATACCATGGATGCTGCCTCTTATTATCTGGAGT
The DNA here is from genome assembly GCF_965113315.1 of Podarcis vaucheri. NCBI lineage: Eukaryota > Metazoa > Chordata > Lepidosauria > Squamata > Lacertidae > Podarcis > Podarcis vaucheri. The sequence goes on from NC_138748.1 coordinate 15,055,780, forward strand.
GACACTTATTATGCCAGTTCTCGTCTCATCTTCTGTTGGGAATGATCATGCTTATAATGAAGCCTACATACCACACACAAACACAGATGTGTGAACCGCTTCCATTTGCAAAGCCTGCAAAGTGTCTGAGCTGAACACTGTGAAAGTTCTATCCTTTTCATTCATACATGAAAATGTCCAACAACCGGAGTTAGCATTTGGCTAGCAATTCAGCCACAAGATTCAAACAAGAGATGGGGGACAGTGCTGAATGCTTCCTTAAGTTGCCAAGAATTAAGCTCTCTTTTTGGAGGATGGCACAGTTGTCTCATGGAGCCTCCACACTGGTGGTCAACATGGCTCTAAGCATTTAGGGATGGTCAAGCTATAGAGGCCAAGGAAGGGGTTTGACTCTCCATTGGCAACTGTCCAAGGTCACCCAAAGGAATATTTACACCATGGAGACTAGAGATGGATGAATGTCTCAGTTTCATTTTGCCGTTTTTCCACGCTTAAGTTCCGTTCTCTTCATTTCCACATCAGTTTGCAATTTTTGTAAGTCACAAAAATTCACCAAATTTCTTCTAAAATACACGTCTTGTACTTTTGCCCAGTGCATGTTTTTGCAAAGCAGGTTCCTATAATTTAACACATTGTTCGCTGCTGCCTTCACTAATATGTGCATCTTTATGCATACATTACCCAGTATATGCATATTTTGTACACGTCACTTGACTGGAGAACTTCATTGCAAAATTTGAAGGTCTGCTTCGTTTCTGGTTCGTGTCCTGTTTCAGGAAGTGCAAATTAGGTAAATGTGCCTTTAAATGCAGACTATCTCTAACATCCCTAACTGAGACACATGGTTTTGAAAGAGATGCTTTTTTCCCAGCCATTCCTCATGACATTCCTTGGAGATGCAGTAACACATCTGGTGTGAATTCACTTGCCTGCAATTTTCCAGCTGCTGCCAGACACGATGAGTGAAAAGGATCAGATCAGTGAAGGCTTATAAGAAATATTGTTCATATTTGTATCTTGCCATTGCCCACAGATTTCTGGAAAGTGGTTTTAGAATCATAGAACTGGAAGGGACCTGAATAACACCAACTGCTTAATGTAGGAAGTCCAGAATGAGAGCACACTTAGAATCATAGAATCATAGAATGCACAATAAAAAGACATTTTCATAGAAAGAATCATAGAGTTGAAATAGACCAAAAGGGCCACCGAGTCCAACCCCCTGCCAAGCAGGAAACACCATCAGAGCACTCCTGACATATGGTTGTCAAGCCTCTGCTTAAAGACCTCCAAAGTAGGAGACTCCACCACACTCCTTGGCAGCAAATTCCACTGTCGAACAGCTCTTACTGCCAGGAAGTTCTTCCTAATGTTTAGGTGGAATCTTCTTTCTTGTAGTTTGGATCCATTGCTCCGTGTCCGCTTCTCTGGAGCAGCAGAAAACAACCTTTCTCCCTCCTCTATATGACATCCTTTTATATATTTGAACATGGCTATCATATCACCCCTTAACCTCCTCTTCTCCAGGCTAAACATGCCCAGCTCCCTTAGCCATTCCTCATAAGGAGGAACTTAGTTTGCCTCTGCTTATAGACCTCTGGCAAGAGAGAAGCCACCACCCCTTTAGGGCACTGGTCGCCATTGCTGAGCTGCTCTTACCATCAAGTCATTTTTCCAAAGGCTCTCTAGCTAAATCTTATAACTTAAGCCCTCCTGGGCAATAGAGAATACAGCAATCCTATGAAGTAGATCAGGATGAAGGAAATGCAACTTTTCGGGCTCAGCTGGCAAACAGCATAGCTTAGTAAGGATGTGAGACACATTTCTCTACCCTCCCGAATCATTATGCTATAGGGTGCTTAGAATCATGGAAATCATTTTTATATTTATATGGCTGAGAGTGCAGCATAGAATAAAAGCATCTAAGCACGCTCAAAACGCTCCTTTTCTTTATTGCATTGGTTGTGAGTATTGGCTTAGAGGTTTGCAGGGAATGACTCTTTCATACCTTAAAAATGCTGCTATAGAAATGAGTGTTTGAAAATGATCTGTCTAGGTGGTAGTTTAACTCCCCCCCCCAAAAAAAAAAAATCTGAGTCACTCTTGATTACATTCCTGTCTCTTTTTTAATTGCCTGCTCCTTTTTCTCAAGTCTTTTCTACCCCAGTTAAATAATACATAAATCAGAAGTAGTGATAGACATCTTGGTCACTTAAGGCAGGGTCAACTAGATTACAGCTCTCCCTCATTTTTACTATTGGAGACAGCAAAGTCGACTGATTTTAGAAACTAATCCCTGTAGAACATGCATTAGCTGCACATTGAGAACAGCAAGAAGGAGAGAAGCCTATGAATTGTCTCCGATAGCAGCAATTTGTCTTCTGAAAGCATGACAGCTACTTCCTGATTTCCATTATGCAATGAGATTGCAAATAACATTCCACTGCAGTCTTAATCAATACAGAGTCACATGGTGCCCCCCTCTGGGGAAGCTCCTACTTACCCATTTAATTGATGTAACACAGTTGCTGGCAAAAGGAGGCGACATCTCTTTCAGGTTTTAATTATAGATCATGCAAAATAACTTTAATGAGAGTGGGGTGGGGGAGAACCTAGAACATGATATTTGAAGGGACTTGTATTCTAGGGCGTATATAGGTGTTTGAGAGTTAATCCCTGAGAAGTACACAAAATAGCTTTGGAATGGAGGAAATCAACATTCTGTTCTTCACAATATTGTCATTGGCGAATCTTATCACATGAGTTCAAGCTGAAGCCCAGACTCCCTGAAAGACCTGGGGCAGTTCACTGTCTCAGCCTCCTCTTCCTCAAGAACCACCTCATCCCTTACACATTCCCAAAGCCATTTCCCAACATACTGTCACACTCTGCTGTGGCCAAGAATAACTCTGGCTCTTGGCATATCAGTAGGAGCAAGATTGATATCCATATTCAATTGTTGCAGAAGTGTGTGAAGAAATTAGTAAAAAGAGAGCTTAGCATCACATCCAAACCCAATGTTGCTGTTGTTGTTTAGTTGTTCAGTCGTTTAGTCGTGTCCGACTCTTCATGAACCCATGGACCAGAGCACACAAGGCACCCCTGTCCTCCACTGCCTCCCGCAGTTTGGTCAAACTCATGTTAGTAGCATCAAGAACACTGTCCAACCATCTCATCCTCTGTCGTCCCCTTCTCCTTGTGCCCTCAATCTTTCCCAACACCAGGGGCTTTTCCAGGGAGTCTTCTCTTCTTCTCATGAGGTGGCCAAAGTATTGGAGCCTCAGCTTCACGATCTGTCCTTCCAGTGAGCACTCAGGGCTGATTTCCTTAAGAATGGATAGGTTTGATCTTCTTGCAGTCCATGGGACTCTCAAGGAGCATAATTCAAAAGCATCAATTCTTTGACGATCAGCTTTCTTTATGGTCCAGCTCTCACTTCCATACACCACTACTGGGAAAACCATAGCTTTAACTATATGGACCTTTGTCAGCAAGGTGATGTCTCTGCTTTTCTCCCAAGAAGTGGGCGTCTTTTAATTTCGTGACTGCTGTCACCATCTGCAGTGATCATGGGACCCAAGAAAGTAAAATCTCTCACTGCCTCCTTTTCTTCCCCTTCTATTTGCCAGGAGGTGATGGGACCAGTGGCCATGATCTTTGTTTTTTTGATGTTGAGCTTCAGACCATATTTTGCACTCTCCTCTTTCACCCTCATTAAAAGGTTTTTTAATTCCTCCTCACTTTCTGCCATTAAGGTTGTGTCATCAGCATATCTGAGGTTGTTGATATTTCTTCCGGCAATCTTAATTCCGGCTAGGGATTCATTCAGCCCAGCCTTTCGCATGATGAATTCTGCATATAAGTTAAATAAGCAGGGAGACAATATACAGCCTTGTCGTACTCCTTTCCCAATTTGGAACCAATCAGTTGTTCCATATCCAGTTCTAACTGTAGCTTTTTGTCCCACATAGAGACTTCTCAGGAGGCAGATGAGGTGATCAGGCACTCCCATTTCGTTAAGAACTTACCATAGTTTGCTGTGGTCGACACAGTCAAATGCTTTTGCAAACCCAATATCGTGTTTATTTATCCCTTGCAAGCCACAGTCCCTAGCCAAATGCAATGCATAGTTTGGTGTTGACTTACAGTCAGGGCAGGCCCAATGCATTTTGGCACCTGAGGCAAACCACAAAATGGTGGACCCCTAACAGGGAAGAAGGGATGAGTGAAGATCTATAACAGACTTCCTCAACCTCAACCCTCCAGATGTTTTGAGACTACAATTCCCATCCTCCCTGACCACTGGTCCTGCTAGCTAGGGATCATGGGAGTTGTAGGCCAAAAACATATGGCGGGCCGAGGTTGAGGAAGCCTGATATATAGGAAGAACAAAAGGGGAATAAACAGACCCTCTTTTCCATGGACAGTTCCCTATTTTCCAGGGACAGTCCTGGATTTACAGAAGCCATCCTGGTTTCTGATTTGATCCCAGAATGTCCCTATTTTCCTTGGAGAAATGTTGGAGGGTATGGAGTTATGCAACCTCCGAGCCAAGGAGATATGTAACTATACAATCTTTGGAAGACATCTGAAGGCAGCCCTGTATAGGGAAGGTTTTTTTTTTTAAAAAAAAATGTTTCATGCTTTATTATGATTTTATATATGTTGGAAGCCACCCAGAGTGTGGATGCAGGCAATGGCTTTCATAAGAAAGTAAGGAGAGTCCTGCTGGTTTAGGCTAATGGCCCGTCTAGTCTAGCATCTTGTTCCCCCAGTGGCCAACCGGTTCTTATGAAAACCCTGCAAGCAATAGCAATCTCCTCACTTGTGATTTCCAGCAACTGGGTCTGTGGGGAAATGGTGTCTCTAAGATGTTTAATGATTCTGCATGCCTGCCAATTTTCTGCTGAAAAACCACCTCTGACCACCTCTCCCAAGGCTTCAGATACATATTCCCCGTTCTCTACCGAACCATGGGGAGGATGAGCAGCTGCAAGCAGGGAGGGGTTTTTTTTGCAGAGAGTGGGGGGTGGAGAGGAGCAGAGACAAACTGAACCTGCCTACTGCTGCTTTCCCACTCCAAATCACTCTTTTCTGAGGCTGCTTTTTCTCACTTCTGCAATAAGTGGCTGTTTGCATAACACCTGTTCACATATAGTCGTTCTGTAATGCTGCTCTTAGAGGGATAAAACATAATGACTGCTGCTCCATGTTTTTATTGCTTGCTGTGTATTGCGCAGACCTGTCTCCTTAGCCACAGCCACTCATGAGCCAACAACCTAACAACCTAAAGGCTAACAACCTTTTAGGGGCTGAGCCTAGGGCTTGCCGATCGGAAAGTCGGCGGTTCGAATCCCCGCGACGGGGTGAGCTCCCGTTGCTCGGTCCCAGCTCCAGACAACCTAGCAGTTCGAAAGCACATCAAAGTACAAGTAGATAAATGGGTACCGCTGCAGTGGGAAGGTAAACGGCATTTCCGTGAGCTGCTCTGGTTTCACCAGAAGCGGCTTAGTCATGCTGGCCACATGACCCAGAAAAACTGCGGACAAATGTCAGCTCCCTCCGCCATTAAAGCGAGATGAGCACCGCAACCCCAGAGTCATTCAGTCATTCGCGACTGGACTTAACTGTCAGGGGTACTTTACCTTTACCTAATAACAAGGTGAAAACTTGGCATCCCTCACTCATGATGCCTAGGATTTTCCCTGCATCTCTTGATCACACAAGTAATGCATGCTTTGTGAGTGTTTTTGGGAGTGTGTGTGTATGTGTTGATTTATTGCATCCTGATGTAAGCTGCCTTGAAGACTACTTGATTCAAAAGTAGGTATAAGTAAATTAATGCTTTGCTCCAATTGCATCATTGAGATGGGCAAAAATGTATAGGCTTCCTTGATCTTTCTCAAGTGTCCCTGAAGGCTTAGAAGATACACCAATCTCACAGCTAGGCAAGAACTGTACTATCTTTGTTAAACAAGAACATAACAGCAACGGGGAACTCCCTACTCCGCCCAGTAATGATTAAATCCTGTGATTAATCTATATACACACTGGAGCTTCATGGAGAAAGAAGCCGCACTCTGGTTGCTTCTGAAGACGCCTTTCTTATCAGTCAGTCCTCCTACTATCCACATGAAAGAGATTGTAATCATTCCAATTAGTGCAGGGGATTGTTCATTTTGCCTCTTTCTTGTACACCCACATTGTACCTAGTATAAATTTGTCTCCAAACAGTGTGTTTACATGATCTTGGGGAAGTGGATGCTGTTGCAAAGGCTGCTAATTTAGACTTGCTAAACTGATGCCGACTCTTTGGCATCAGTAAGGAACTTCAGGGTGTTTGAATCCCCTGCCTTCCAATCTAGCCTGCCGTTATTTTCATCAGCTGATGTGTACAGCAAAGGTGGCATTTTCCCATATCCGCCATATTAAGCAGTTGGTCCCTTACCTTTCTCGCCCTGATCTGGCCACAGTGATCCATGAGACGGTCACCTCCAGGCTTGATTATTGTAACAGGGCTGCCCTTGAAGCTGACCCAGAAACTCCAGCGGGTGCAGAATGCCGCGGTGAGGCTCCTTACGGGGTCCTTGCCGTGGGATCACATTCATCCAGTGCTTTACCAACTGCACTGGCTCCCGGTGGAGTACAGGGTCAGGTTTAAGGTGCTGGTTTTGACCTTTAAAGCCCTATGTGGCCTAGGACACACGTACCTACGGGATCACCTCTCCTGGTATGCCCTGTGGAGGACCTTAAGGTCCACAAATGACAACACCTTGGAGGTTCCAACTCGCAAGGTGGTTAGATTGGTCTCAACTAGGACCAGGGCCTTTTCAGTACTGGCCCCGACTTAGTGGAACGCTCTGTCACAAGAGACTAGGGCCCTGTGGGACTTGACATCTTTCCACAGGGCCTGCAAAACAGAGCTGTTCTCCCTGGCCTTTGGTTTGGACTCAGTCTGACCCTTATGTTTCCCTCCCCTTATGGTTTTGATCTATGGGCTACTATTAAAATGAGGCTGCATTTTAAATTGTATTTTAACCCGTATTTTAATTTGGTTCCCCCCCCCATTATGATTTTATTGTAATTTTACTGGTGTTAGCCGCCCTGAGCCCGGCTCTGGCCGGGGAGGGCAGGGTATAAATAAAAAATTATTATAATTATTATTATTACATTTAATTCCTCATTCAAGCTAAATGAGAGACATGTTGCAGACATTTATTTATTTTTGTTAAGAAGAAGAAGAAGAAGAGTTTGGATTTGATATCCCGCCTTTCACTCCCCTTCAGGAGTCTCAAAGCGGCTAACATTCTCCTTTCCCTTCCTCCCCCACAACAAACACTCTGTGAGGTGAGTGGGGCTGAGAGACTTCACAGAAGTGTGACTGGCCCAAGGTCACCCAGCAGCTGCATGTGGAGGAGCGGAGACGCGAACCCGGTTTCCCAGATTACGTGACTACCGCTCTTAACCACTACACCACACGAATGCTCCATCTTTCTGACATCATTGGCAAGGCGGCTTGCAAAAATAAGTTTTCACCTGATACCTAAAAGATAGTGAAGAAGGCAGGAGGTGAAAGGTAGTTCATGGTTGGGGTGCCATCACAGAGAATGTACTGTTCTCACTAGACACCCCATGTAACCACAAAAAATGGGGACACCGAGATCTTGGTCTGAGATGATCTTAATGTATGTGCGTGTGGATAATTCAAAGTTGAGCAAAATTGAGAGAGTGTCAAGTGCCATGTCAGAGGGTCTGTACAAACTGAATCCAGGTTGAACGGCTCAACAATAAAGCTTTCTCTTGATAACAACAGAATCCTGTGTATTGGGCCAAAGATGTAAATCCAACTGCATATCTCCACCCACATTATGATGTTCATTGGTTCTATTTTGAACTGGAGGCATGCTTCTTTTGATGTGAAGATGGATATGCAAGTTTTACATTGCATGACCTGGAAGCGATATTTGGGTATTTGCGTGCTGCTAATTTTGGTATATTTCAACTGACTTTTTCTTTTTAGCAAGTAGGAACATTTGTTTTTACTTGGTTGCCTTTGTTCTTTGTGTGTGAGAGAATACTGACTGACACCAGTTACTTCAGTGCTCGTTATTTTGGCAGTGCCACATTTAAATATCATAAACAATAATCCAATCAGTGGTCTATCAGAGATGCTGTGGTCCAAATCTAATGGAAAGTTATCGTTCTAAAGTTCTACTGAAACCAGTGCAGTAAGTTACTTGTGATTACTTTCAACCCCATGAACTTCAATGGGCTTTGACAGTGCTATTTTTCTAGAAAAAAAGGTGCCGGAACTCACCATGTATGCTTCCCTTGTTCTCGTATAATGGCAATGGCGCCCACCTAAGAGGAGCTGGAACTGAGTTCCAGCGAGTTGTGGCTGAAAAAATGCCCTGGGCCTTCGGTGCAATAGCTAATGAATTCCTGTGCATGAATACTCAGAAATACGTCCAGTCAGTTCCCTGTGAGTTACTGCAAACAAAATATGACTAGTTTTGCAGACTAATGTTCTTTCTTCGGAGATGTGAGCACACAGCAAAGGGTTCAGGGAGCACAATCCAACTCCCAGTGCCAAAACACTGCACTAAATATTTTACCGCACTTGGAAGAGATAATTGATTTTCAAATTCCATGTACATTGCTTGGATTGATTAGCATCAACATTAATTTGTGTTAATTTTCTTGAGCTGAAGGAGTGTCAACTTAACAGTGCATTAATTTGGGGTTTTGCAGGAGATTGTAGACTTTTACACCCTAGGTGTCATGAACATGATTCACCCTTTCTGGTGTCTGTTAGGTGTCAGAGGACGTTTCTGTGCTATGAGTGGGAGTGAAAAAACACATACCGGATTCTCAGGTTCAGAATCTGATTACAGCCACAGGTGAGCTATGCAGAGAAAGTGGAGAGGCTAATGCTTCCTATAGTCTTCTTTTTGAGTTTGGTTTGAGCCTGTACAACAGGTATGGGGAAACTTTGATCCTCCAGATGTTGCTGAACTGCTACTCCCATCATTCCTGGCCATTGGCCATGCTGGTTGGGGCTACAGTATCACAACATCTGGAGGGCCAACGGTTCCTCACACTTGTTGTACAACCTTAGCACCATATATTAGTTGCACATCACATGCACAACTGTAACACACAACCTGCACTGTAGTCATAGCGTGAGTGCTAGTTTGTCTTGTCCCAGTTGCTCCTTTTTGTAGAGGTCCGTGGCGATATGATTCTGCTCAGCTCATGGCAGTATTGATGGAGCTTGAACGTACAGGCAGATGCAACCGATGCTTGATAACTTACCATAATGATGTGAACAGATTTTATTGTGCACTTAAACTCAGAGGAAAGTTAAACATCCAGATGCGTCCCAAACTGTTATAGTGTGAAATTATGTGAAAAATTGAAAGGATGCATGAAATTGGAAACCACACAACTTATCTCCAATTCCAAAATTAACTCTCATGTGTATCTGGTGTCATAACTGATCCTGAAGTGTTATATATTATATTATACTTCTTTCCCTTGAACCAGTGTATCCCATTCTTCTTAGTGGTTTTATTTTGCTTTAATTTGAAGGTTTCGCTAGGAGGAGATGGAGCCAATTAAAATCCTGGTTGAAGCGAACATTCAAGACAATGGGACACAGTGACCTCAACCTCTCATTTCATATGTCTTGTATTTTTAAAATTTAAAAAGATCAAGTCTGTAGTCCTTAGCAGCTGCAAAACTATTCTTGAAAGTGTGTGGCCCAGGCCTGTGACAATTCCAGAAACTAGAAGGATGCCTGAATATAATTTCCCATGTTTGGGGGCAGGACTTGGGCTTATCATAGCTCCTTGCTCCTCTACAATACTAGCAAAACCAGAATATGTTATGCAAAATAGCTTATGCAAAATAAGAGGGACTCTGGAAATGCACTGAGTTTGTAATGCAGGTCACAGAACTCAGCTTCCTTCGGCACAGAATTGTTATTGATTTGGTGCTGAATTTATTTATTTAGTGCAGAATAAACTCTGCCCTTTATAAGGAGATGCACAAATGGAGAGGAGAAACTTGATTTCCTCTGGCTGAGGCCCAGTTTATGCATTAGCTATGTGGCATGCTTGCTGCAGCGAAACTTCTCCTTGACGTTTGGTTTTCTGTACATAGGAATTTGTCTCCCTTTGTGCGAGAAAGAGTGTGCCGTAACAGGAACTCAAACCCGCAATTTGAAGTGCCATAGGCCAGCCATTTGTGAGGATCAGATTGTGTGAATCAGGGAACACTTGTTAGGCACAATGGGGAATTTTATGAATGTACTGTACATGGATAGTTTATTTGAAGGCTATCAACTGCATTGGTTATTTTGCATGTGTCCCAATTTTCCAGGGACAGTCCTGGATTTACAGTCCTGATTTGATCCTGGAATGTCCTGCTTTTCCTTTGTTTGTTGTTGTTGTTTAGTCGCTTAGTCGTGTCCAACTCTTCGTGACCCCATGGACCAGAGCATGCCAGGCACTCCTGTCTTCCACTGCCTCCCGCAGTTTGGTCAAACTCATGCTGGTAGCTTCAAGAACACTGTCCAACCATCTCTGTTTTCCCCTTCTCCTTGTGCCCTCCATCTTTCCCAACATCAGGGTTTTTTCCAGGGAGTCTTCTCTTCTCATGAGGTGGCCTCAGCTTTATGATCTGTCCTTCCAGTGAGCACTCATTGAAGAAATGTTGGAGGGTATGGAATTATGTATCCCCCGAGCCAAGGAGATAAGTAACTATACAACCTTTAGAAGACATCTCAAGACAGGCCTGTACAGTGGTACCTCTGGTTACGTACTTAATTCGTTCCGGAGGTCCGTTCTTAACCTGAAACTGTTCTTAACCTGAAGCACCACTTTAGCTAATAGGACCTCCTGCTGCTGCTGTGCTGCCGCTGCACAATTTTTGTTCTCATCCTGAAGCAAAGTTCTTAACCCGAGGTACTATTTCTGGGTCAGTGGAGTCTGTAACCTGAAGCGTATGTAACCTGAAGCGTATGTAACCCGAGGTACCACTGTATAGGGAAGTTTTTTTAATGTTCAATATTTTATTGTGCTTTTATATGTGTTGGAAGTTGGAATAGGATGCCCCTATTTTCATCGGAGAAATGTTGGCGGGTGTGCACCCACCTGCCAATCAGCAGACATCACTGGATGAGTAAAAGTCACAGCATTTGGGGCTTTTTAGCTTAGTTTAGGGGGAAATTGAGCAAGGGTGTATTGACAGAGGTGTATGGAATTACGCACAGTGTGAAAAAAGTAAATAGGCATAATTTGTTTTCCCTCTCTCCTGAAGCTAGAACCCGGAGTCATCAAATGAATGTTGGAAGTTCTGGGCAGACAAAAGATCAGCACAGAGCTGAACTATAGAATTTTTATTTACCACAGAGTGAATCCATTTTACTTTTAAAAGCCCATGAACCTATTTGTCTGCATTTTGGGAGGGCTTAATCTACTCTAGGCAAGCTCTTGTGCCCGTAAATTTTACCAGCTTTGCCGAAAGTGGAAGAGGTTATTATAGGGAATGGGGAACACAGAATTTCATATTATCTGAAGCAGCTTGGAACCCTGTGGCAGTTTAAAGCAGAGCGAGCACAGAGTGATTTGGGAACATATCCTAATATTTCTTAAATGAAACCCCATCATACAATACTGTTGTAGTCAGGACCTGTTTGCAAGTTGATCACAGGCATCTGGTTGGTTGCTAAGAGAATAGGATATAGGACTAGATGGGCTTTTGATTTGATTTGGCAGTGTTTTTCTTAAATTTTTATGACTTTAATGACCCCTTCTCCCCTGCTGGGAAATGTATCTCTGGTCCCCCTTCTAATTCTTGGAATAACCAGGGTAGCTTCCTGATGAGGTGAAAGCCTGGTTAATGGGCCAATATGGGAACAAAGCGAGCGGTTTGTACCAGAGAGCAAACGAGTGGGCTGGCAGTTAGAAAGACAAAAAGCCAGAGCTGGGAGTTGAGTGATGTGAGCTAGATGCTAGAAGCAAAGTTTCAGACTGGGAAGCCATGGAGAGTAAGAGGGATGTTTCCGTTCGAATTCAAGGTTGGGGGTTATGGGGGAAGCAAGGCCCTCTTGGGGGTGTTAATGCGGTGAACCCCTCCATCATAGGCTCAGTTTGCATATATAGTGGTACCTCGGGTTAAGTACTTAATTCGTTCCGGAGGTCTGTACTTAACCTGAAACTGTTCTTAACCTGAAGCACCACTTTTAGCTAAGGGGACCTCCTGCTTCTGCCGCGCTGCCGCCGTGCGATTTCTGTTCTCATCCTGAAGCAAAGTTCTTAACCTGAAGCACTATTTCTGGGTTAGCAGAGTCTGTAACCTGAAGCGTATGTAACCTGAAGTGTATGTAACCCGAGGTACCACTGTATGCACATATTATAGAAACACTGCCTTCTCTGCCATGCCTCATTCCAAGAGAAACTGAAACCCAGGTAGGATCCTGGAATTCCTGGAATACTGCACTGCTCAGAGATTGGGTTGGCAGGTAGTAATATTTTGGACTTTGGGTGTTGCTGGTGCTCACCGTTAAATGTCCCATAGTCTCCAGTTCTGTACATCATACAGCCAACCACCAATAAAACCTATACTGGGTTACAGTTTAAGATGAAAATGCCCTGCACTACCATTTCATCTAAGTGTAATGTTCGTCTGAAGTAAACTTCTATTTGCTGGTGCTGCAGAGAGCCACAGATGCCACACCAGGTCCCTGGCGAGCACATTGTAACTAAAATAGCTCTCCCCCCCATTGCCTTATGTTCATTCCCCACCCCCTCCTCCTAGCCCAGCATGGCACAGTAAAAGCAAAGCAGATTTCTCTCTCTCTACCTCCACTGCAGAAGAGGAGCAATCTGTCAGCTGGACAAAGGTGACAGGCAACAAAAGTGTGGCTCTTGCTTTCAGATCTCGGAGGGTGCCCAGTGTCATTTACCTCTTTAGCAAAGATCATGATAGCAACAGGACATGCAGTGTCTGGGGAAGTTGTCTCAGATACATGAGCATAATCTGAACCATAAGCTTTACTCTCCTAATGACAACAAGTGCTGGTTGTGCAACACAGGCGACTCTATTTATGCAGGGGTTACTGTGGCGATCACACAGGGTCCCCGGACCTTTCACTGTCTATTGATCCCTGTGCCACCACTTTATTTCTCACTGCCACCACCCAGGCCCTACCTGGGACAATGCTGAGTCCAGTCAGGGCTAAATTGGAACATAAACTTCTGTTTCTTTATTGCAGTTTAACAAGCGTGTGGTTTCATAGATGGTATTGGTCAATTACAATCATGGGGTGCCTATCCAGACCTATAACTTCCACTACCTACTCTCACTCACTAAACCACCTCTCAGATATTTACTTGTCTTCCTAGCTCCTAACTGGTCCTGACTCAGCTTATTTCACTACACTAACTCAACCTACCCATAGACTCTATCCCAATTCACTCCCACTCCAACCAACCACCCAACTCCCAATGAACTCCCCCCTTCACCCCTCCCAGAGCTGGTTTTATAGTCCCTCTGACTCCACCCCCTGGGTCCTGATTGGGTAATCTGTTTAACTATTTCACCTCCAGCACTCTCATATGTTAACGTCACAGTTACGTACTGGGGATAGCACATGGAAGCCAAAATTGAGTTTAGACAAAACACATTGGGTTCAATGGTGGGTGGGGTTGCCAAAGTCTTCTCCCTCCATGCCTGCCCCCTTCCCACCCACTTTTTCATTCAATTTTCATTTCATTTTTATTTTTTTGCTGAGTGGGTAAAGCTGAATGCGCAAAAGTTAAATGTGTGCAAGTTGAAAGTTGCCTGTAATGATAATTAACATTGGGTCTGCACTTAGTCCTGGCTTGCCTAAGAATTTATTATTTGAAATGGGAAACTCTGGCTTAGATAGGGTTGCCAGGACACCCCAAAAGTTATTGAGCTTTTTAAGGAACCCTGCCTCCCCCCAAAAAAACCCATGATTTTTCGATTGCCTTGCCTAAGATCCTGGACACCTTTGAAATCCTGGTTTCAGCCCTAGTTTAGGAAAATTTTACAACAGTAAGAGCTGTTTGACTGTGGAATGGTCTCTATCGGGAGGTTGTGGACTCTCCTTCCTTGGAGGTTTTAAGGCAGAGGTTGGATGGTCATCTGTCATGGACGTTTAATTAAGATTCTTGGGGTCCCTTCCAACTCTACAATTCTATGATACTAATGTTAAAGGTAAAGGTAAAGGTACCCCTGCCCGAACGGGCCAGTCTTGACAGACTGTGGGGTTTGTGCGCCCATCTCACATTTATTGGCCGGGGGCCAGCGCTGTCCGGGGACACTTCCGGGTCACGTGGCCAGCGTGACATCGCTGCTCTGGCGAGCCAGAGCCGCACACGGAACGCCGTTTACCTTCCCGCTGGTAAGCGGTACCTATTTATCTACTTGCCCCCGGGGGTGCTTTCGAACTGCTAGGTGGGCAGGCGCTGGGACCGAACAGCGGGAGCGCACCCCGCCGCGGGGATTCGAACCGCCGACCTTTCGATCGGCAAGCCCTAGGCGCTGAGGCTTTAACCCACAGCGCCACCCGCGTCAGTGTTAGTATACCTTAAACTGCACTTTGTTCCTCAGAGTTTCCAATTTTGAATGTAAAAGGGAACGCCAGAGTAATTCCCAAGTTTCCGGACAAAAAAAAAAAAAAAAGAGTATGCTGGTCTGATGCTTGTTCCTGAAAGCCAGGATTGTTGGTCTGTACCCTGAAATGAAAGGTCCGTATAGTTTAAGCTATGGTTTTCACAGTAGTGATGTATGGAAGTGAGAGCTGGACCATAGCCGAAGAGTTGATGCTTTTGAATTATGGTGCTGGAGGAGACTCTTGAGAGTCCCATGGACTGCAAGAAGATCAAACCTATCCATTCTGAAGGAAATCAGCCCTGAGCGCTCACTGGGGACAGCTCCTGAAGCTGATGTTCCAATACTTTGGCCACTTCCTGGACTCCCTGGAAAAGACCCTGATGTTGGGAAAGATTGAGGGCACAAGGAGAAGGGGACGACAGAGGACAAGATGGTTGGATAGTGTTCTCAAAGCTACCAGCATGAGTTTGACCAAACTGTGGGAGGCAGTGGAAGACAGGAGTGCCTGGCGTGCTCTGGTCCATGGGGTCACAAAGAGTCGGACACGACTAAACAACTAAACAACAACAACAACCCTGAAATGAACTGTTCAGTTGACTTGAGCAGGGATAGCCAAAAGGGTGCTGCTCTTCATTGGCCATGCTGGCTTGGAGTGATGGGAACTGGAGCCCAACCACATTTGAGAGGGACCATATTGGTTACCCTGCTCATACCCTGCTTTTGACACAAAAAAAGATGGATGCTCACTTCTGCTCTCCATCATTCATTCCAGAATGAACACTGCTAGGTTCATAAGCTCTTTCTGACAGTGAAGCCCTTGTTTGTTTTGTTTTCAACTTCTCCTCCAACCAGGAAATTCACATAGTCTGGCATCACATCAATTATTTTGCTCTCCCCCCTCCAATCCAGGAAATAAGATTCTTGTCAGGTGTGCAATATGCATTAGGCTCCTAGGCCATACAAAAAGGAAAAGTCTGCCAAGAAACCATGTGGCCATGGACTATAGACCACTTCTTCTCCATGTGCTTGCAGCCCTCATTCAGGAAATGTTTGTGAGTCCTGTTTGTGAGTACAGCAGCATATCTGACCATCAGTTAATTTGATAGAGAAATGTAGGGATTGGGAGTCCTTCAGAGAAGACAGACTCTAGAATCCTGACTTGGAGCCAGGAAGCAATGGCTCCTCTCTCCATTTTGGGAAAGTCAACTGAGTTTGGCCGCAGCAGCAGCATCTGAGATACTGGCTTACAAACGCATAGCAACAGATGAGTCATTATCTGTGGCAGAAAGGCAAATTGATAAGGGGCCCATAAAGCTCATGAATGCAGGTGCCTCTGGATTTAGTACAGGCTAATATTGTCCTAGGGCTATGCTGAGCTCCTTCCTACCATGCAAATCTAGCGATTGACTACAACAAGTGAAGCACAGCAGGGAGCTTCCCCCAAGCTCCTGTCTCTGGCAAAAATAATATATATATATATATTTGTTCATTTCAGCCCGTCACACTAAATTTGAAGTCTGATGCTTCTGAGGCTTTCTGCACTGTTAACTGGCACTTGCTCCACAAAATGCAATTGAATTACATTTGTGTATACTCAGTTTGCACCGAGCAGGGAATAAGTGGCCCACGGAGTCCAATTTTTGGGACTATGCAAGCTGGCATTTGACTCCTTGGGCTTGAATTCCCAGTCTTTCTCTCTAGCAAGGCAAAGAAAGATTGAACAAGAGAGAGAGAGAGAGCACTGCAACCACTAGCAGTGTTAGCCTACCAGGTCTACTCAGAAGTAAGTCCTATGGAATTTAGTGGCGCTTACTCCCAGGTCAGTGGCATTAGGATTGCAACCTAACACTATAATTTAATTTATAGATGCACGTTTAGACGTTCAGTCCTTATTTGTACTGAATATTGCATTTGCCATACACTCCAATGCATACCCGATAAAAATAGGGATGTCCTATTCTATAATCATTCCACTCTGGGTGGCTTCCAACACATAAAAACACAATAAAACATTACACATAAAAAAAAATCTTCCCTATACAGGGTGGCCTTCATATACCTTCCAAAAGTTGTATAGTGGTATCTCAGTTTATTAACTTAATCCGTTCCAGAAGTCCGTTCTTAAACCAAAACCATTCTTAAACTGAGGTGTTCTTTCCCTAATGAGGCCTCCCGCCACCAGTGCCCTTCCACCATTCGGATTCTGTTCTTAGACCGAGGTAAAGTTCTCAAACCAGGACACTACTTCCAGTTTTTGGAGTTTGTAAACCAAATCGTTCGTAAACAGGACTGTTCTTAAACCGAAGTACCACTGTATACAGTCATACCTCGGGTTGAATATGCTTCAGGTTGAGCGCTTTCGGGTTGCACTCCACGGTGACCCAGAAGTAACAGAGCGCATTACTTCCGGGTTTTGCCACTTGCGCATGCACAGGCGGTCAAAATGACATCATGCGCATGCGCGGAAGCAGTGAATCGCGACCTGCATATGTGCAGCTGTGCAGCTGCAGGTTGCATTCGCTTCAGGATGCGAACGGGGCTCCGGAATGGATCCCATTCGCATCCTGAGGTACCACTGTAGTTAAGGTACTTATCTCCTTGGCTCAGGAGTAGCATAGCCAACATTTCTCTGAGGAAAATAGGGATGTGCTAAGGAAAAGCAGGACATTCTGGGATCAAATCAGAAACCGGGATGGCTTCTGTAAATCTGGGATTGTCTCTGGAAAATAGGGACACTCGGAGGGTCTGTCAAAGTTGATTTGGTTTAATTGCCACATGTGGCTTGCCCCACCTCCCCTTAACCCCAAGCATGGTACAAGAACTCAGGGGGAGGCTTCTCATCTTTGAAGGATGGCATCATCACATAACTGCAGTTCACAGTGTTCCTTTGGTCTTGACGGGTAAAACAAGTTTAAAATAGGTCAGCTGTGCAGTGGGAGGACAGCGCTATGTATAAATGTGGAGTGTGGCCCTGCAATGAAATTGTGGTAATGTGAACGGCTTCATTTTGGGACTGTGTCTGTAGCACATGATGAGCAGTGATTCTGCACCCATGGCAACCGCCTGGGTTAAAATAGCTCAAGGCACCTGTACTGGACCGGCTGTTCAGAAAGACCTCATCTGTGGCATCACGCATTTGATAATGGATGATCAGGAACTGTTTCAAATCCTTCTAAAGGCACAGTAGGTTCCAACAAGGTGTTGCCTCCTTGGTGTTCAGGCCTGGGACAAGAACTCCAAAGAGGGAATAATGGTGCATAACATTCCCCTCTGTGATTGGCAGGTAGTATGAAGGCTCTAGAACAGTTAGTCTCATTAGAGTTGGTTTTAGGAGCCTGGTCTCTTGATTCCTCCTGGTATTCCCTTCTTGCTTTTCTCCTTCCACCTCATTGAGTGGTGGCTTCCAGGACTCTGATTTTGAGGAACACACTCCCCTAGGTCTAGATTTGGGTATTGTTATGAATTTGTGGATGCCAGACCACTATAAATTCCTGGATCCAGCAAGTGTTACAATTTCATCAAAGCTTGGGTGTTAAACTGGGTGCCAGAAACCTATTCCCTGGACCCAGCATGTGTTAGAAGCCAGTTAGGCCAGGCTAGCTTCCTATGTTCAGGTAATTGCCTGGGTGAAGGGCCATTAGGAAAACAAAGTTAAGGTAATGAGCCATTAAGAAAGCAAAGGAGATGGGTATCTGTGCCAAACGGTAAATGGATACTTACCCAGGGTTCGTGTCTCATTTTGAAAATGAGACACCGTGGACAGTGTGGTGTGTTTATGATATGTGGTATATATATCTGGCACTTAGTTAGTTGGAAGGACAAAGCCAGAGTTTAGAGGTTAGTAAGCTGTGATGTGAACCAGAAGGAAAACAACAAGCTGCAAATCCAAAGAGGCAGAAAGCATGAACTTTGCCTGTAGGAGAAACAAGACCCTTTGGGGGTTTGATGCTTGTGAACCCCTCCACTTTTAGGCTCAGGTTTCATATATGTGTAAAGAAACATATCATAAAAACACCAGCGTTTCTGTTGTGCCGCATCTCTATGAACCCTGGGTAAGCACCTGGAACCCCTGGAATCTTGCACCATTTTGAGATTAGAGTGGCATGCAACGGTATTGTACCTTACAGTCCTTACCTGGGCATGACAGGAGGGAACTCATGATCACAAACATCTAGCCTACTAGACAGCCCTGTAGCCAGCCTTCCTTGTTAGATGGGGCAGTCACAGTCCTAGTCTTAATTTGCTCCAGTTCTTAAAACAATCTATCCTTTTAAGGAAGGTGATCATAGCCTGTCATGTCACACACATACACGCAAAATTAAAAATCTGGGGGTGATGGTGGAGCAAAGCACAGCTCTAGGGGGATGCTGCACCCATTTGCCCCACTTTTGCTGCAGAGCTGCAGCTAGAACATAGAATGATTTGGAAGCGAAACATTTTTCTATCTGTTGAACTGTGTCTGGGGACTTCTGTAGCTTTTAGCCACACATTACATTTTTTAAGAAATGTGATGGAGTTGCTTTCTCAAGCAGTATAGCACTGTTCTGCATTTATGGGGGGGGGGTGAGATGACATTTCAGCGCCTTTTCAATATGTATTTAAAGCACTCACGCTGCCTGCTTTTCTAAAAATGTCGCCTCGTTTTGGAAGCATTCCATCTGACCTGGGGAACTTGCCCTGTGACATTCTCCTATCCAATACCCATCCATCAGCAAAAGGCTTTTCAAGGTCAAGTATAATGCTAGGTCTCTATGAGGAGAGATCCCAGTACCAAATTGTGTTGCATGTCACATTGCTCCTGTTTAAAGAGGACCTGTTTTGTCCTGCAACTATTCCTCTGAGCTCATGCACAAGCCAGAGCAGGAGAGGGTTAATGCCCCCGTGGTCTACAATTACATATCATTTGTTTCTGCTGCACTAACTGGTAGCTGATAATAATAATAATAATAATAATAATAATAATAATAATAATAATAATAATTTATTTATACCCCACCCATCTGGCTGGGTTTCCCCAGCCACTCTGGGCAACTTCCAAGAAAATATTAAAATACAATTGTCTGCCAAACATTAAAAGCTTCCCTAAACAGGGCGGCCTTCAGATGTCTTCTAAAAGTCTGGTAGTTGTTTTTCTCTTTGACATCTGGTAGGAAGGTGTTCCACAGGGTGGGAGCCACTACTGAGAAGGCCCTCTGCCTGGTTCCCTGGTTTGGAAAGCTCAGTGAGAATGAGACTCTTCAGGGTCGAGGGTTTGAGCTCCATGTTGAGCAAAATATTCCTGCATTGCAGGGGCTTGGACTGTCATGGTCCCTTCCTACTCTATTATTCTAGGAAATTTAACAATCCCACAGAGCCTAGGACTTGCCGATCAGAAGGTCGGCGGTTCAAATCCCTGCGACAGGGTGAGCTCCCATTGCTTGGTCCCTGCTTCTGCTAACCTAGCAGTTCGAAGCATGTCAAAGTGCAAGTAGATAAATAGGTACCACTCCAGCGGGAAGGTAAATGGCATTTCCGTGTGCTGCTCTGGTTCGCCAGAAGCGGCTTAGTCATGCTGGCCACATGACCCGGAAGTGTACGCTGGCTCCCTCGGCCAATAAAGCGAGATGAGCGCCGCAACCCCAGAGTCAGTCACGACTGGACCTAATGGTCAGGGGTCCCTTTACCTTTTTATCCCCACCCCACCCCCAAAAAATCACTCATCAGTGTGAGTGGGAGATGTGAACCAGGAGGGGGCTATGTAGAACAGGGGTGGGAAACATTTTTCAGTCTGAGGGTTGCACTTCCTGCTGGTGAGGCCAGAGGCAAAACTGGGTAGATCGCCTAATTTAATTTCACCTTTGTAGAATAGGCTAGATTCTACATACACTCTCACACCTGATTCTGCTTTTTGGCAACCCAGAGGCATTGTCAGAGTTCACAGACACACTACGGCCAGACAAAAACAGGGGGAGGCCAGAACCAAGAGGGTGTTGGCTGGGAGTGCTCAATGGTTGAGCTAGAGGGACCTTGAGGGCTTCATTTGGCCCCAGGGGCTGAGGTTCCCTACAGCAGAGGTAGAGAGAGGGACTGAGTGTTGCAGGTAACTGTGAGCTTGGTTACCAGCAGCTCCTAAGAAGTGTCAAAGGATAAAGCTGATAGGATGAAGCTTGCAACAGAGTAAGAGGCAAAATATAGAATCATAGAATCATAGAATCATAGAGTTGGAAGAGACCACAAGGGCCATCGAGTGCAACCCCCTGCCATGCAGGAAACACCATCAGAGCACTCCTGACATATGGTTGTCAAGCCTCTGCTTAAAGACCTCCAAAGAAGGAGACTCCACCACACTCCTTGGCAGCAAATTCCACTGTCAAACAGCTCTTACTGTCAGGAAGTTCTTCCTAATGTTTAGGTGGAATCTTTTTTCTTGTATACTTCTCCAAGAAACTGGGAATGTCATAAGCAGAGGGCAGGTTTAGGTGGCACTCTTATCCATTTCCTGCAATGCATACACCATTCTTTTCATCCCATCTCACTGAACCATTGCCATTCATTTCTGCGATGTAAAGTAGATTGCTGCCCTTGGGGTACTGTTGTGATGGGAGTGAAACCCGCTTCCTGCCCTTGAAGGGGGTAGCTACCTCCACTAAAAAAAGAGAGGACCAAATGGAGATGGGTTTTGCAGTATATTTCTGAGGACAGAACATGCAAAGACAACTTTAACTAAGCTTAAACTGTAAACTAAAATGGCCATTGTGGTCTTGTGGAGGAAAATGGGAGGTCCCAGTTTTTCTGGGGCAGTTCACAGGTATGGCATTGCCCGAAAAGCAGATAATTCACAGTACGATTTTTTTGGGGTGGGGGGTGTATTTAAGTGCAGGTAAAATGTTTGGTACGTGGGTGGCATGGGATGTGGGTGGCGCTGTGGGTTAAACCACAGAGCCTAGGACTTGCCGATCAGAAGGTTGGTGGTTCGAATCCCGTGACAGGGTGAGCTCCTGTTGCTCGGTCCCTGCTCCTGCCAAACTAGCAGTTCAAAAGCACGTCAAAGTGCAAGTAGATAAATAGGTACTGCTCCGGCGGGAAGGTAAACGGCATTTCCGTGCGCTGCTCTGGTTTGCCAGAAGCGGCTTAGTCATGCTGGCCACATGACCTGGAAGTTGTACGCTGGCTCCCTCGGCCAATAAAGCGAGATGAGCTCCGCAACCCCAGAGTCGGTCACGACTGGACCTAATGGTCCCTTTACCTTTAAAATGCTTGTATCATGTTCTTATTTATATGGTGAAATTGATGCACTGTATTCCCCCCCCCCCAAGCTGGCAGTTCATCAATACAGTCCCCGCTACCCGCTTTCTGTCTTTTAATGCAAGAGGAATTTCACGCCTGTGAAAAATGCCACACTGGCAGTCCTAGAGATTGAAAATTTCAATATATTCTAGAGGTTTATTGCAAGGGAGAGATTCTTAAGAGCCTGCCCAAGCAAAGAAAAAAAGGTAGCACACTGTTCAGTGCCATTCCTAAGTATTA
Organism: Podarcis vaucheri; assembly: GCF_965113315.1. Taxonomy (NCBI): domain Eukaryota; kingdom Metazoa; phylum Chordata; class Lepidosauria; order Squamata; family Lacertidae; genus Podarcis; species Podarcis vaucheri. The sequence goes on from NC_138748.1 coordinate 15,077,932, forward strand.
GAGAAACAGCTAGTTCCTCCAAGGTTTGGGACCTCTTCAGTTTTGTGGCCCCTGCTAGCTAAGCTCCTCCTCCTGCTGCTCTGGCCATTTTCTTCTGCTTTAGTGGTCCATTTTGCCATGTCAGTTAAGTGAGGAAATAATCACATTGTGGTTGCCTAGAAACAGAGCCCCATCCACTCCTTGCCACTACTCTGGCAACATGTTTTGCTTTTTTTTATCACTCTGTATTTATTTAAAATATTTATAGGCCACTTTTATGAGTAGAACCCATTCACGGCTATATACAAAATGGCAGATAAAAATAAACCTTCCCCAACAAAAATAAAATAGAATACAAAAACCTTCTGTAAAGCTCAAGACGTTAACAAAACTGGCAATAATAAATATATATCCAGGGCCTTTCTGAAATGTGGTGGTTTTTTAGAGATTGAATTCATGGGGCCACCATGGAGAAAGACCTCTTCCTTATGCTCAAACTGGCTGTATTGAAGCTGTTGTCCTCAGAGCTGTCTATCTAAAGTCTTGATCACACTACATCATGGGCAACCAATGTGGGGTCCTCCAGATATTGCTGAGCTATAGCTTCAATAATCTCTGACCGTGGGCCATGCTGGATGGGGCTGATGAGAGTGGAGTCCAAAAACATCTGGAAGTGACCATGTTGGCTATACTTGCTACTACTCAATGTCTTCATGCAATCACATGCATGACCTTATGGAGAAATGGTTGTGAAAACAAAAGTGGAATGCAATATATACAGATAGCCATCTTTGTGAAAGTACCTACTTTGCCCAGGCAAATTCACACTTGCCGTATCACATGGAGATGCATCAGCCTGTCCTGTGATTTACCATTTACTGGGGTCCCATGACAGGACTAGACTTGCTTCCTATCACCTTTGCCCACAAGGGTCAATTTTTACTGTTTAAAGATTGGGGGGTTGAACAGCTGAGGGCTAAAAAAGTCACATGGCCTACTGAAATTTCTTTAATCATTCATGGCAAAGTTGCCAGGTCATATCTTCTGTTGGAAATCCACCTGATTCTCCCCAATAGCTGAAGTACGACTGGTGAGGCCTGGGTTGGTGGGAATGGTGGTAGGGAATCCCCTCTTAGACATTATGATGGGATGATTAGCTGCTTGTGCGTAAAATCGTGCTCCCTCAGAGTTTGTGCAGCTCCACAAACCTCGGTGTGTGACAGAGCTCCTCAAACATGTCTGCTCTAGTCACTCGTAGATTCCGACAGTGGCTGTCTGCGGAAGCGCTTCCAGCAAAGAAGCTCCTTAACGGAAACGCGTCTTCTGGACTCACGACGTGGCAGCTTCCGGCGAAGCATGGGTCTCCCTATGGGAGCTTCTGACACCTCCCCGCTGTTCTCACTGGACGTGTCCCTCATCCCTCTCTCTTCCCTGCTAGTTCCTGCTTTGGCTGCTGCGTCTCTCTCAGCATTCCTGAGACCCTCCTCCAGAGTACCCTCACTCCCCCTGCTGGTCCCTGCTTTCGCTGCTGACTCCCTCCCAGCCTCTGTGAGCCCTTCCACCTCCCTTTCCTCCGATGTCAGTTCCCTGACATCCACCTCCCCTCCAGGGCCCCCTCCCCCCCCGCCCATACTCTCTCCTCTGGGCGGTGAGGAGATAAAACCCCGAAAAGAATCCTCTTCATCTTCAGACGTCTCGAACATTTCCCTCCATCGGTCTTCGTTCCGGCTCGCTGAATCCTCCTCCTCCTCGGAATCTGAGAACCCCTCCAACTCTTCTTCTTCGTCGGTGGTGGCAAAGTATTCCCTCCGGAACCTCGCCACTGGCTGAGGTTTACGTGGGAATCTCTGATGAAAAGTTTCTATTAAAACCTCGTCATCTACATCCTCTGCCATGACCCAGGTGTTTTCCGACTCCGGCTCCCCTTCCCACATTACCAAATACTCTACTTGATCTCCCTTCCACCTGGAATCGAGGATCTCCGCTACATGGTAGCTGTGTTCTTTCTCCTCCATTGCTGGTCCCCTATTGACCCTCCCTTCTCTGTCCCCTTTATACGGTGACAGCAACGACCTGTGAAAAACTGGGTGCAGCTTCATGTGGTTCGGTAACCGGAGTCTGAAAGCCACTGGGTTGACCTGCTGCGTGACTTCAAATGGGCCCAGCCTTTTGGGTCTTAACTTCTTACAACCCCCTTTGAATGGTAACCCTTGGGTTGACAGCCACACCTGGTCCCCCACCCTAATGCTTTCACCTTCCCTTCTGTTTTTGTCTGCCTGCCTCTTATATTCCTCCTTAGCCCTGTTTAAGTTAAGTTGGAGCTGGCGATGGATCGCTTCCATTTCTTCAACGAACTGTTCTGCAGCTGGAACGCTCCAGTTCTCCCCTTCCCCCCCTGGGAAGGCTCGGGGATGGCACCCGTGATTAGCCAAAAAGGGGCTCATCTCCGTGGACACGTTCTCTGCATTGTTGTAGGCAAATTCTGCCAACGCCAGCTTCTCCACCCAATCATTCTCTCTGTCATTCACATAACACCTCAAATATTGCTGGAGGACACCATTAGCTCTTTCCGCCTGCCCGTTGGTTTCCGGATGCCGGGCAGTAGAGAAATTAACCTCTACATGCAGTAAGCTCATGAGCTTCCTCCAGAACCTGGAAGTAAATTGTTTCCCTCGGTCTGAAACCACCCTCAAGGGGGCGCCATGCAACCTAAACACATTTTCTACAAACAATTTAGCAGTTTCTTCTGCCGTGACCGCATGTGAGCAGGCTATAAAGTGGGCCATTTTGGTTAACAGGTCTACCACAACCATGATGGCTGTTTTCCCTCTGGACCTTGGCAGATTAGTCATGAAATCTATTGCCACTGTTTCCCATGGTCTTTCAGGTGTGGGTAGTGGTTCTAATAACCCTGCCGGTGCCCGCCTCTCCCCCTTGGCTCGTTGGCATTGGTCACACCCTCTCACATACTCCCGCACATCTTCCCTGACCTTGGGCCACCAAAATTCCCTGGTAACCAGCCACATGGTTTTGTGTTGCCCAAAATGCCCTGCTGTAGGGCTATCGTGCAGTTGCTTGAGTACCTTCTCCCTCAATTCACCTTCAGGTATATATAACGCTCCCTTGTAGTACAACGCCCCGTTTCTCTCCTCAAAACCCCCGGGTTTGTCTCCCTCCCTCCTGAGACCCCTGAGTTTGTCCTGGGCGTATTCATCATGCACCGTTCCCTCTACCAGTTCCCTTTGCCCCACCAATGCCGCCCCACACACCCAGCGGTTCTCTGGAATGACATGGGTCTCTTCGGGTGCTCCCTCCCCTTCCAAATATTCAGGTTTGCGTGAGAGAGCGTCCGCCCTAACGTTCTCTGGGCCTGGCACGTAACAAATCTCAAAGTTAAATTTGGAAAACTCCTGGGCCCATCTCAACTGCCGTTGGTTGAGCACTCGCGCAGTTCTCCAATACTCTAGATTCTTATGGTCCGTGCACACTTGCACCTTATGTTGTGCACCAATTAGCAGGTGCCTCCATCTCCGGAAAGCCTCATGAATAGCCAGAAGTTCCCGGTCGTACACCGTGTAGTTCCTCTCGGATTTGTTCAGCTTTCGCGAAAAGAAGGCACACGGTGGCCACTCTGACCCCTCCTTCCCTGGCTGCAGAAGAAGAAGCACCGCCCCTATGGCTCTGTCAGATGCGTCTGTTTCGACCGTCAGCTTTTTTTGTAAATCCACATGCAGAAGTTGTCCTTCAGAGGCGAAGGCCCTTTTCAGTTCCTCAAACGCTCGCTCCGCCTCCGCAGTCCAAACAAACTTCTTTTTACTGCTGAGACAGTCCGTAATGGGCGCCGTCAGGTGGGCAAAGTTTCGGATGAATTTACGATAAAAGTTTCCAAACCCTAGGAACCTCTGCACATCCTTCTTGGTTTTGGGTGTTTTCCATTCCAGCACTGCCTGGACCTTGCCGGGATCCATGGCCAATCCCTTGTCTGACAGGCGGTACCCCAGGAATTCCACCTCCTTGGTATGAAACTGACACTTCTCCAGTTTCACCCACAGCCTGTTGGCTTGCAGCCTGCTCAACACTTCTCTGACGTCTCTCACATGTTGCTCCTCATTCTCCGAATACACCAACACATCATCTAGGAAGGCCACGCAATTCTTGTAGAGCAAAGGCCCCAGTACGTGGTTCATAAACGATTGAAAGCACGCTGAGCCTGCTTGTAATCCAAAAGGCATAACGAGATATTCAAATGCCCCCAAAGGGGTGAACATGGTGGTTTTCCATTCATCCCCTTTCCTTATACGTATCAGGTTGTACGCCCCCCTTAGATCCAGCTTTGTAAAAATCTTTCCCTTCCGCACCCTGGTCAAAATATCATCAATCCTGGGCATAGGGAAAGCCACTGGTTCTGTCACTGCATTTAACCGCCTGAAATCACATACAAGTCTCGGCTTGTCCGTGTGCTTTTTATCCACAAAAAACACTGGGCTACCCCCCGCTGCTTTGGACTCTCTGATGAAGCCTCTCTTCAGGTTCTTGTCAATGAACTCTCGCAACTCCTGCATTTCCCTGTCTGACATGGCATACAACTTGCCCACAGGAAGCTGTGCTCCAGGGAGTAAATTGATCTGACAGTCAAAGGGCCTATGCGGGGGTAGTTGGTCGGCTTCCTTCTCGCTGAACACGTCGCTGAGATCTGCATACTGTGGTGGTACCTTCGCCTTCTCCATTACTTCAGTCCCTGCCAGGGTGGCTTGGGCCCCTGCTGAACCCTTTTCCCCTTTGCAGTGTTCTAAGCAATGTGCTGAACCAAAGGAAACCACTCTTTGATGCCAGCCCACCAGCGGATCATGTAGCGCTAGCCAGCTCATTCCCAAAATAATGGGAGCGCCTCCCAAGGTGGCCACATTAAACGCTATCAGTTCTGTGTGCCTTGCCACCCTCATTATCATTGGGACGGTCTGCAAGCTGACTCCTCCTCCCAACAACTCCCTGCCATCGATCGTGGTCACCTGCAGGGGGTTGCTTAAAGGGATCGTCTGTATCTGGTGTTCAGCAGCAAACTCCTTGCTCATAAAATTGCAGGAGCTGCCTGAGTCCAACAGCGCCTTTATTTTTAGGGGGTGTCCATTTTGCAGCTCTAGCGACACTTCAATCACTAGAGCAGGTTGAGGAGCTTCTGGCACGGGCAATTTCACTGCTCTTTGGCCTGGCTGCTGTGCCCAGACTGTGGCAACCAGGCGTTGGCTTTTACTTGCTCCGTTTCTCCCTGCTCTCCTCCCTCAACAGCTCCCACCATCCCTTGCCATTCCTTCCTCTGGGGGCAGACTCTGGCAAAGTGGCCTGGCTGTTGGCAGAGATAGCACTTCCGGGCACCTTTTCCCTCCTTCTTTCCCCCCTCACTGGGCTTTGAAACTGCGCGCGCGCGCGCTGTTCCGATTTCCATCGGCTCTGCCGGCGGGAAAGCTGGCTCAGGAATGTCTGGAATGCGGAACTCCTTCCAACGTTCCCCTTTCCCTTCCCGCCTCTCCAAGGCTCTTGCCTCCTGGCGCGCTCCTATGGTCAGCGCAGATTTGGTCAGCTGATCCATAGACACCGCCCTGGGGCTCCGGGACAGTTCGTCTTTCACAGCCGAAGAAAGACCTTCTTCAAATAGCATCTGAATGGGTGCCGCCGATAAATCCCACCCCAATCTGTGAACCAGCATGGTAAACTCAGTCCAGTACTCACGGACAGATCGGCTTCCCTGCTTGCAAGCCATTAGCTGTCTGCGCACCACCCCTTCCTCAATATCGCTGGAAAACATGATATCCATTGCACGAAAGAACTTCATAGTGTCCTTTAGGACGTCATTGTGCGTTGCCATCAGGGGTCTAACCCAGTCCCTCGCCCCCCTCTCAAGATGCCCAATCACGAACGCAACTCGCGATTCCTCATCAGGGAACTCATCAAACTGCACATTAAGGGCATATTGCATCTCTGTCCTAAAGGCATGGTAGTCCTTGGGGTTCCCCCCAAACTTCTGCACCAATCCTGGTACCTTTCTGGGGAACTGGGTGGCTCTCCCCTTCTTGTCTGCATCCTGAGCCCTTCTCTCCTCAAGCCTCGCCGTCTGCAGCGCAAGTTGGATTTCCAACGCTCGGTATCTTTCTTCCAAGCTTGGACCAGCTCCAACCCCTGCTCCTCCTTCGGTTCCGGCTGGGTCGCTCATGATGCTTTCTCCTGCACAGGCAGCGTACAGAGACTGTCGGAATGCTATGATGGGATGATTAGCTGCTTGTGCGTAAAATCGTGCTCCCTCAGAGTTTGTGCAGCTCCACAAACCTCGGTGTGTGACAGAGCTCCTCAAACATGTCTGCTCTAGTCACTCGTAGATTCCGACAGTGGCTGTCTGCGGAAGCGCTTCCAGCAAAGAAGCTCCTTAACGGAAACGCGTCTTCTGGACTCACGACGTGGCAGCTTCCGGCGAAGCATGGGTCTCCCTATGGGAGCTTCTGACACCTCCCCGCTGTTCTCACTGGACGTGTCCCTCATCCCTCTCTCTTCCCTGCTAGTTCCTGCTTTGGCTGCTGCGTCTCTCTCAGCATTCCTGAGACCCTCCTCCAGAGTACCCTCACTCCCCCTGCTGGTCCCTGCTTTCGCTGCTGACTCCCTCCCAGCCTCTGTGAGCCCTTCCACCTCCCTTTCCTCCGATGTCAGTTCCCTGACAGACATGATGTGAATAACCTTGGTCTAGCTCCACCTCAGGATGTAGGTGGCGCTGTCGGTTAAACCACGGAGCCCAGGACTTGCCGATCAGAAGGTCGGCGGTTCAAATCCCCGCAATGGGTGAGCTCCCGTTGCTCGGTCCCTGCTCCTGCCAACCTAGCAGTTCAAAAGCACGTCAAAGTGCAAGTAGATAAATAGGTACCACTCTGGCAGGAAAGTAAACAGCGTTTCCGTGTGCTGCTCTGGTTCGCCAGAAGTGGCTTAGTCATGTTGGCCACATGACCCGGAAGCTGTACGCCGGCTCCCTCGACCAATAAAGCGAGATGAGCATTGCAACCCCAGAGTTGGCCACGACTGGACCTAATGGTCAGGGGTCCCTTTACCTTTACCTTTAGCTCCACCTCACAGGGTTGCAGTGAGGACAAAATAGGGGAAGGGGAAAATCATGTAACGCTAGTTGAACACTTTAGTATGACAGAAACAAGTATGACAGAAACAACCAATAAAACAATCCTTAAAAAAAGACAAAAAACTCTCCATGATTGCTGCAATTCATTCTGACAAATTATTGGGGCGTGTGTGCATGTGATAGGGGATAATTGAGTGACCTTCACATGCCATACCTTTCAGTTCTCTTCAGGAGTTAATTTCCCGAGCACACAAGAGCAGCAGTAAACCTTTAATATGATTCAGTGTTAAAAGTTTCCCGAAGCATTAAGGAAAACGAATAATTGTCCTCCTGCAAGTCATTTTCCAATCTCATTTGGCTGTCATTTTTCTCAAGCATTTAAAGGGGGGGGGGGAGAGGAAATAATCCCCTCACCTAGATAGAATTAATGTAATTTCTAGCACACCTCTCTTAATCTTCTTTTATCACCCACTATTTAATACCAGGCTTTTGTTGCAATAATGACAGCCGTTTGTTTCTTCAGTCATTTTCCCATGGATTTGGGCTTCCACTTTTAACAGTCTTAATCTTGAAGGGATGGTAATCTGGATATAGTTTTGACTCCCCCTCCTCCTGGATAGATGGATGGATGTGGAGTTCTTTTGCTTTGACTGTCACGCTGTTCTCTTGAGGATACACAATCTGTAATTACTGTTTAGGCAGGGCTTCAGAACTTGCTTTAGAGCATCTGATAACTTGCATGATAAAACTATACAATTACTCACATAATCACCTCCCATAGAATACAGCAGCCAGGTTTCTTTTTGGGGTTTTTTAACCAGGACTCACTGAACATACTTTTTCTGGTTTAGAAAAACTCTGCACTGGCTTCCCATTCCTGACAGGGAGGCTACTAAGCCAGAAGCTCTCAAGCTCTCTCAGGGTGGGAATGTCTGAAGCAGATCTAGAAACCATAGGGATGCTGGAGGCAGCGTTTGTGTGTATACTTCTTTTCCTACCCACCTCTAGCCCACACATATATGGGCAAATGCCTGACTGGGACTGTTGTGGGTGAGAGATAACGTCAAGCTCATCAAATTACTGAATAGTGAATTGTCTTTTGCAATCTTCTTCTTTGGCAGTCACTCGTAGCCGAGTAAGATTGTCTTCCATAAACACGGTCTTAACAGTGAGTCCATAAGTGACTGTGGAGGCCAATTCTGGGTCCACACGTCCTTCCACAGTGGGGACATAGGTTTCCGGGTGGGAGTTGATCACAGTGAGGGTTTGCCAAATGTGCCTTCCTCTTAGCGCGTTTCTCCCTTTCGTCCTGAGTTCAAGCGTCTTCAAAGCCCATGGCATCTTTGGTAAAGACTGTTCTCCAATTTGAGCCCTCGCAGGCCAGTGTTTCCCAGTTGTCGTTGTTTATACTACATGCTTTTATATTTTCCTTGAGAGACTTTAAATCTCTTTTATTGACCACCAGGATTACCCTTTCCATTTTTAGTTTGTAATAGAGTAGTTGCTTTGGAAGATGATAATTGGCCATCTGCACAACATGACCAGTCCAACAAAGTTGATGTTGAAGAATCATTGCTTCAACATTGGTGATCTTTGCTTCTTCCAGTACACTGGCATTAGTCCGCCTGTCTTCCCAGGTGATGTGTAACATTTTTTGGAGACACCGTTGATGGAATCTTTCGAGGAGTTGGAGATGGCATTTATAAGTGGTCCATGTTTCACAAGCATACAGTAATGTTGGTAATTCAATAGCTTTGTAAACAAGCATTTTTCTCCCCCTGTGAATGTCCTGGTCCTCAGACACTGTGCACTGCAAGAAAGCTCCCTTTGCAGAGCTCAGGCGATGCTGGATTTTGGCATCAGTGTTGGCCCTTGTCTTTTGCAACGAAGGGTATTTCAGTGATCAAGAATTTGATCACCTGTACGTAAAAAAGCACCAGATTTTGGCTCCAGGATGGCATAACCATTCCTTTCAGGGTCCACTTGCAGGACATAGCCTCTCTCCCTGACACTTCCATGTAGGGTTGCCACCTGTCCTGTATAATACAAGATTGTCCTGTATTTCAATGTAAAATGCTGCATCCTGTATTGATACAGTTTTGTCCTGTGTTTCAGGTCTTCTCTATCTTTATCCCTCTGCCAAGTTAAGGATCCTCTCCAAATGCGTGTGTTTCAAAGGGTCTGTGAAAGCTCATGTATTTAAGCTCTGGGTAGCCAAGCACAGACAGATTTACAAATTCATTTGTATGTGTGTGCATGCATGACAAATTCCAGAGGGGCCCTCCTTTTAGGCTGTAAAAGATATTGTTTTGAAATCATTTCAGCACCAGGTAGCAACCCTACGTTCCATACACTGAAGTTTCTTTTAATAGTCCTGAACTTGTTCACAGCATTGACAATCAGGATCAATGTGGGTATATATATATATAAATAAAGCCCTCCACTTTGATGCAAGATGTTTGTGGCTGTGTTTGTGAAGACCGTAATGAAATTCATGCTTAAGCATTGTGGGGGATAAATTAAAGGAACGTCTCTAATCAGTTCACGTAAAGAAACGTAGACATTTGTAATGTTTTCTGCGTCTTGGAATGAGTCATAAGTTTTTGTCTGGAGGGAGAGAATGTACATATGCTGTGTTTTTGTTTAACCATAAGTAGTTCTCCAGTACGTGATAACTTATAATGTTTTATATCCCGGGGATTAAGAATGACATTTATTGTTGGCTTTCTTGGTAGTCATTATGAATGGTATTCATTACTTGAGTTTGGTGCCCATATTATAATAGAAAATAACTTTCCATTTTATGACACTTATCGGCTGCAGTCCTGTAGGCTCCTTACTGGAACAAAGTTAAAACCACCAAGATATTGAAACATGGACCAAATGAGCCATAGTATTTACTGTCTCATGGACAGATAAAACAAAGTGAATGGGCAGTTTCATAAGCCTTCTCTGTAGCAGAAGTGACCAAGCCTTTGTAACTGAAGTCCAGGGACCTCTTTGCTTCCAAAAGACTGGAGGGAAAAACCAAAACTCACACATTCTTGAAGGTCTTAACGAAAGTATATAACTGTTACAACATTAACCAGGGATGCCTTTCAGACCCAGTGACTGAAAAACAAGACGTTGTTTAAGTGTATGTTACAGTAAGTGAAATCACATGGAATGTGGATTGGCAAAAAGAAGGAGAAATTTCATAGATGGAATGCAGTACAAGTTAGCTGCAACTGTAATTCCCGCTGAAATTTATGATACTTCACTGAAATTGAGATGCAAATCCCAGTCATATGCATGCTTACTCAGAATCATGTTCCACTGAGGAAAGAGAAAACTCGAGTGGTCAGAGGCAAAAGAGGACAGGTGTAGATCCTTAGTAAGAGTGAATTTCTGCAAATGTGGTTTGCTGAATTGTGGAAGCACTCAGAAACAGTAAGATGGCAGGCTCTACTTCATTGGAGGCTTTTAAGCAGAGGTTGGATGGCCATCTGTCATGTATGATTTAGTTGAGATTCCTCCATTGTGGTGGGTTGGATTACACTACTCCTTGGAGTATATTCCATCTCTACAATTCTATGGTTCTGTTATTCTAAGATGCTGATTTTTCTCTCTGCAAAGCCCAGCACAGATAAAAGATGAAGCTGTATGCTTCGGCTGGCTTTAGGTTCTGGCCTTGTTTTTAAATTGCACTGAGTTCTGGAGGCAGCAAGACATCTGGCTTCTGAGTGCCTCCAAAGCCCAGCACTCAGATCAGAGATAGGCCCAAGCCCCTGGTAGGTAAAGGTAAAGGGACCCGCTGACCGTTAGGTCCAGTCGTGGCCGACTCTGGGGTTGTGGCGCTCATCTCGCTTTACTGGCTGAGGGAGCTGGTGTATAGCTTCCGGGTCATGTGGCCAGCATGACTAAGCCACTTCTGGAGAACCCGAGCAGTGCACAGAAATGCCATTTACCTTCCCGCCAGAGTGGTACCTATTTATCTACTTGTATTTTGATGTGCTTTTGAACTGCTAGGTTGGCAGGAGCTGGGACCGAGGAAGGGGAGCTCATCTCGTTGCGGGAATTTGAACCGCCGACCTTCTGATCAGCAAGCCCTAGGGTCTGTGGTTTAACCCACAGCACCACCCACGTCCATTGGTATTTTGTGTCAAACTCTGGACGTCCTATTCATTTCTCTCCTTTGATTAGCATGCCTAGCACACTGCAAAGGGGAGTTTGTTTGTTTATTTTTAAACTGTTTCTATACCGCTTAATTACCCAAAAGTCTAAGTGGTGCTCATAAAGATTAGAAAGCACATACAGTGGGTAGAATCAATACAGATTAATCATGAAATGCAGAAAACTTCCTTGAAATGCCCAGTGAAACAGAAAGGTTGTGAACATGCAGTCGCCTCTGTCCTGCACAGTTTGCATACAATCAAGTGTCTGATGGTCAATTCCTGGATGATAAAGCCATCAAGAATATAATAATAGCTATTAGCCAGGATGGCTATACTCTGCCTCCATGGTTACATCTCCTTCTTTGGAGGCTTCTGAACAGAAGTTGGTTGGCTGTCTGTCATGGATGCTTTAGCTGAGATTCCAGCATTTCAGGGGGTTGGACTAGATGACCCTTGGGGGTCCCTTCCAACTTCTTTTTTTAAAATGATATTTATTAAGACATCCAAAAAATACATAAAAAAGGCAAAATTACAAGAAAAAAAGAAAAAAGAAAAAAACGCCGGGGGGAAAAAATAGAAAAAGAAAAAATAAATCCATCATTCCCATATTCCCCAAGTTCCATTGCCTTCTTTCCCTGACCTCCTCTCCCTCCCATCTCTTGTATCTTGGTTAATAGTTGTCACAGCAAATCCTTTCCATAGTTCATAATATTTTGTCAATATGTTATCTTACTCTATTCTCATTTTATCTTATAAAAACAATCCTAAAGCTTAAAGCTTAAATCTTTTTTGTCAATTTCTGAAAACCATTACCCTTTTACCAAATTCTTTAAAAATTTTTGACTAGAGCCAAATAAATTCATTTCAACATTTTCCCCACATCATAATTCTTTTCTAATAGTAATGATATTAAATAATAATAGTAATAGTAGTAATGAAGTTAAAAAAGATAAAATAAAAGGTTCATTCCAATCTTCTTCCAATGTCCCCTCCCCCCTGGTCCCGGGATTGTCAGTCTTTTTATCTCCATTGGTCCGGCACATTAACCTGGTCCAACTTCTACAGTTCTATGGTTGACCACTGTGAGAACAAGATGCTGGACTAGATGGACCATTGGCCTGACCCAGCAAGACTCTGGATAGAGAGGGGCCCTCTCTGATCTTACCTGGCAGGGAGTTCTACTGAATTGGGCTCATAATACTGAATGCCCAGCTACTGGGGGATGCAAGAGGTGCATCTGAGTCATGGGAGACCACTAGAAGAGACTCCCTCAAGGATCTTAGTGGTTGAAAAGGGTTATAAGTTATATTTGACCCAAGTTGTTGAAGTCTTGCAAATGAATACAAGAACCTTGACCTGGTAACGTATGGGCAGTTGGTGCAAGATTTTAAGCCCCACTGTGCTGGCAGTAGTTTGGGAAGGTCATAATAATAATAATAATAATAATAATAATAATAATAATAATAATTTATTACTTATACCCGACCCATCTGGCCAGGCCTCACCAGCCACTCTGGGCGGCTTCCAACAGGATATTAAAAACACAATAAAACATCAAACATTAAAATCTTCCCTAAAGAGGGCTGCCTTCAGATGTCTTCTAAAAGTCAGATAGTTGTTTATTTCCTTGACATTTGATGGAAGGGTGTTCCACAGGGCAGGCGCCACCACTGAGAAGGCCCTCTGCCTGGTTCCCTGTAACTTGGCTTCTCGCAGTGAGGGAACCACCAGAAGGCCCTCGGAGCTGGACCTCACTGTCCGGGTAGAACGATGGAGGTGGAGATTCTCCCTACTGTCTACCATCTTACTTTACCCAGAAGCACCTATACACATAAATAAGTGCATGCACATTTCTGGCCTTGACCCATGCCCTGATCTTAGCTGAAGAATGCTCTTTTGTTTTTCTTAATGAACATAATTTCCAAATTTGGCTATGAATTCAGAGCAGCAGCAGTGGTTTCCTATACCTCAGGATTGTTTCTTAAAGCTATAGGCATTTGTTTCATACCTGAAAGCAATTTAGCTTTTGCCAACTGAACATCTGTCATGCAGGCACTGTAGCTGTGAGTTTAGAACCAAGAGCAATGGGTATAATGATTTGCTTCTCAACCCTATGTTGTAAACTTAGAAATATTAAGCAATGCAACCCAGAGCTCTGATCATTGCATGAACCGACACACCAGCAATCATTTTGACGTTTATAATATTAGCAATGTTCTTCCCCATGCACAGTAGGGGCATTCTTATGTGCAGCTGTATAAATTAGCGCAACATAAAGCATATGTAGATAGCGGTCAATGATTGCACATTTGCATGGGGAAGGAGTAGGTTTTCAATCACAGAGTACAACCCCGCCTTCAGTTAGTCAAAGCTAATAACTAGCTGCAAGATCGCATTTGTGATTTGTGCACTTATATTTCAATTGTTCTTTGTAGATGTAATCATACAAGCATTTCTCTTGCTTTTTTATTGCCCAGCAGTGATGAGTGATGTGGAACATAAATATTGTTGATGCTCTCCTTTGGGTGTGCTCACAGCACACATTTTAACACTTAGCAACGTTTAAACAATATCTGGGAATATCTTTCTTTCTTATAACAAATGTCACTAAATTTATCTATCTTCTTGCTAAGGACACAATCCTATGCATGCTTGTTCCTTACCAAACATGGTGGGGCTTACTTCTGAGTAAACATGTTTAGGATAGCACTGCATGACTCCCCCTGGTGCTGGCTTTTATTCTGACTCTCTCTCTCTCTCTCTCTCTCTCTCTCTCTCTCACACACACACACACACACACAATTTCATTGTGGGACTCCCAATAGATACATTGAGTATAATTTTGACATGATACACAGTAGGCTAAAGGTAAAAGTAAAGGTAAAGGGACCACTGACAGTTAAGTCCAGTCGTGAATGACTCTGGGGTTGCGATGCTCATTTCGCTTTACAGGCTGAGGGAGCCGGCATTTGTCCGCTCCGCAGACAGTTTTTCTGGGTCATGTGGCCAGCATTACTAAGCCACTTCTGGCACAATGGAACACCGAAACCAGAGCAGCACACGGAAACACCGTTTAGCTTCTCGCCGGAGTGGTACCTATTTATCTACTTGAACTTTTGACATGCTTTTGAACTGCTAGGTTGGTAGGAGCTGGGACAGAGCAACAGGAGCTCACCCCATCACGGGGATTCGAACCACCAACCTTTCGATTGGCAAGCCCTAGGCTCAGTGGTTTAGACCACAGCGCCACCCGACCCCTACTCAGTAGGCTAATTGGTATGAAATTCTTTGGATCAGCCTTGGAACCTTTTTTGTGAGTGGGGACAACTATACTTACTCCCCATTTTGGGTAATCTTCCCATGATGATTGACATGGGTAAACAATGAAGCAAGGACTGGGGACCACCAACTGGGATTTGATTTGAATACCAGTAATTCTCCAGGGAGCATATCTTCTCCAGGAGCCCTTTTGGGAGGGAGGGAATTAATCAAGACATTTATTTCATCATCAGTTACTGGGTCCCATTCAGGGCAGCAAGATAGCACATGTGTATCTATGTTCTAATGGGAATTCAAGGAGGTTCCTACGTAGATTAAACTGATTGAAGAGAGAAAAAAAGTGGCCATGCCATTGCACAGAGGTGATTTGATTATTAATTATTAAACCACAGAGCCTAGGACTTGCTGATCAGAAGGTCGGCGGTTCGAATCCCCATGACGGGGTGAGCTCCCATTGCTCGCTCCCTGCTCCTGCCAACCTAGCAGTTTGAAAGCACATCAAAGTGCAAGTAGATAAATAGGTACTGCTCCAGCGGGAAGGTAAACGGCATTTCCGTGCCCTGCTCTGGTTCGCCAGAAGCGGCTTAGTCATGCTGGCCACATGACCCGGAAGCTGTAAGCCAGCTCCCTCGGCCAATAAAACGAGATGAGTGCCGCAACCCCAGAGTCGGTCACGACTGGACCTAACGGTCAGCGGGTCCCTTTACCTTTATGCCTTTCTTGTATTGTGGGACTTCTGTCAAGCCACAAATTGTGGGATTTAGTTTACAGATTAGTATTAATCAGATTCCAAAGAATGCAAAGTCCTTAAGAAAAATCAAGTTTCCAGACCGTAGAACTGTAGTTTTAATACATATTAAACACTTGCAGACAATATTTACTAAATGAAAATGCTCTTGGGACTGTCAGATGTTGCTGGCTCTCCTTCTGGGTTTTTTTTTCAGTCCACAAAGATTCCCTCATCCCATCTTCAGAGTAGCCTACAATCTTATTTGCTTTGCCTAGGAATGCTCCATTAGAGGACTCTGGGGACTGGAGTGGCTTGTCTGCACGATTCAGAACATGGGAGTAAATAGGCATCCCAATTCTGCTGAAGATGGTAGGAACAAAAGAACCTTTGAAATATAGAAAGGAGAAAGATATATCTCTTCCTTTTTCTATGAATGGTACATCTAACAGGGATACATTTTCAGTTATCTGCAGTAGTTCAGTTTGCACAGCACAAAGTTAACTTTGAAAAAGCTCCAAACTCCTGGAATTTAGCTCAGCATAACAATTCATTTTAAAACATGCTCATTTCCTATCTCCTATAATCTATGCAATCAACTCCCACCAGTGCACAAGAGCTAAGGGCATCATCTATCAATGTCACTATCTGCCCAGTCCTTAATGAAGAAATTACACACACCACAAGTTTGAATGGGATGGAATATTCCTTGTTAAAATTATATTGTCATGGTGATTTTTTTTTAATATAAAAAAATCCTATGAACTTCAACACAGATTTTGTTTTGCTTTTGGGCAATCAGTTTATGAAAGTTTGATGAATTGGCCTTGTTTTCCTTTCCTTCATGTCAAAATAATGATAGCAGATTTACAGTTATTTTGGAATTAACCACTGCATTTCTATTCCTTAAAAACACACCCAAAAAACTTGAAGTAGAGAGAGAGTATTTTCTACCACCAGGAAAATACTTCTACTGCTTATTTGTCAGTATATGGGGGTCCTTTCAGTGGTGTAGCAGGGTTTGCTGGTGCCCAGGGCTGGCACGGAGGGTGAGCAGAGCCCACTTTTCTAGCACAGCCGAGCCCTCACCACCATTGCCGACAGAGCAGCCCCAAACTACTGTACTTTGTGAGGCTGGAATGATCCCAGCCTCACAAAGTGACTTGGAGCTGGCAGGGCAACGTGAGAAGGATGCAACAGCCATGCACTCTTCGATCCCAGCCGCACCCTCACTGGGATCAAAGAGCACATGGCTGCTGCATCCTTCTCATGCTGCCCTGCCAGCCCTGAGCCTCTTTGTGAGGCTGGGATCTAATCTCTGAATGATTCACCTGCTACTCACAAAGTAGCACAGGGTTGGCAGAGTGGCATGAGTAGCACCCCCCAGAAAAATGTGCCAGGGCCATTGTCCCAGCAGCCCCCCATGTTATGGCCCTGGGTCCTTTTGTTCATAGCCTGTGAAATAGCTACAGGTATACTGCCTGAATTGGGTCACTCTTTATGAGCATCACAAATTCATATTCATAATATGTCTAAAGCAGGGGCAGACTTTTTTTGTCCTGTTGAGGGTCACATTCCTTCGGGGTAATCTGTTGGAAGTCAGATGTCAGGCATGGCCAAAGCTTGAACTAATGACAGACAAAGCAAGAGATAAAAGTATTATGGATTAAGTAATCCAGAATCAAAGACTGCCCTGCTTCAGTTTTCACCAGGGCAGAATTCCTAATCCTAGGAAGGTCTGCTCAGAAGTAAGTCCCGTGAGGTTTGATAGGGTTACTCATATACAGAGGATCTTTTTACAAAGTAGACTAAACCAATGCAGCTATTATTCTGGAAAGCAAGATAAAGCAATCGCTTTCTGATGTCAGTGTGCAAATATCTATCAATTTGCTCTCTGACATCTGTGTGTGAAAACCTCTTTTCTCCAAGTCATAAAACTAGGGTCTCTTTCTTTCTTTCTTTCTTTCTTTCTTTCTTTCTTTCTTTCTTTCTTTTTTAAAACTATCATCATAAATTTATTTCCATCAAATAATACTGCCACTTCCAGTTGTTCTGAAACTACATAAAAGGAAGGAATGTTTTAAAATGACAGGGAAAATAACAAAGAGAGGAACAGGGAAAAGGAGCACTGATTGCATAATGTAGAAGCTTCAGGGCGTATCAGAGTCCACACAAAATGTTGTCAGTGGCTGTATATAACTCCTGGACTGCTGGTAGTCCACCTCTGATCTAGAGAACAATGGTTTATAGTTGAGAGTACTTATGTTTCCATGAGACCTATATGAATTAGGATTTGCAGTGTAGTATCATGGAACAAGCACCGGCTAGGATCCAGAGAGCTACTTCAGATACTGTAAAGAGGTGGGGCACAGCTAGTGGGATTTATGGTTTATAAACAAACAAAGCAAGAGACTCCCTTTGCCACGACACAATCTGCTTTTAAGAGTCTCTCAGGTTTCCCCCCAGCGCCCAGATCTCATGGGGTGAATCCCATGGATGGACCAGGAGGTTACAGGTCCAGTCACATCAGCCTGGAGCAGAGGGAGAGGAAGTCTGGTACACTGGGTGAAATCTCTGATCAGAACACCAGTAAACAAGACCCGTCAAAGCAAGGCCTTTCAGGACCCTGGACAGAGCCCATAGAGAAGATGAATTGTTCCTATGAGGATCAAACAATATGCTCTGTTTATTGCAATTAATTGCACAACTAGTATTAAGGCCACAGGTTTTCCTAGTTGCCCCAATCTTCATTGGGGGAACCACAGGTTAACCCTTCCGTCACCTGCAATGATCTCCCAGTGGAAGTTGCCTCAGCTAATTCTATCTAGAAGGATGATTTTTGTTCAGGTATCAGCTGTATGCCTGATGACAACTAAGGGCCTCCATGGTGGTTCACATAGTATGCAGTTCAGCCCTCAGGCATGAACATATTCACACTTCTGGGGCTATTTTGGCTATTTCTCTCCACATACCTTTTGAAGTATTCAGGGCTTTAGAGGAGCAGCCTCCTGGCCCGGAGTCTAAAAACTCTCCCTGATTTCTCACCGGGAGTGTTGGGATTTACTTTATTTTGGCTTCAGCCCTGTATACCTGAAGGAGTGTCTCCACCCCCATAGTTCAGCCCAGACACTGAGGTCCAGCTCTGAGGGCCTTCTGGCGGTTCCCTCCCTGTGAAAAGTGAGGTTACAGCAAGCCAGGCAGAGGGCCTTCTCAGTAGTCGTACCCTCCCTGTGGAATGCCCTCCCATCAGATTGCAAGGAAATAAACAACTATCTGACTTTTTTAGAAGACATCTGAAGGCAGCCTTATATAGGGTAGTTTTAATGTTTTATGATTTACTGTGTTTGACATTTTAATTTGCTGGAAGTCACCCAGAGTAGTTTGGGGAGCTGACACAGATCGGCAGCATATTATTATTATTATTATTATTATTATTATTATTATTATTATTCAATAAAATATACTACTACAACAGGCCAGTGGCGTAGCGTGGGGGGTGCAGGGGGGGCCGGCCGCACCAGGCGCAACATCTGGGGGTTAGGGGGCACAAATCCACGGGTTAGGGGGCGCAAATCCACGGGTTAGGGGGCGCAAATTACTTGCCTTGCCCCGGGTGCTGACAACCCACGCTACGCCACTGCAACAGGCTGTTTGGGAGTGCATATGAACAAAAACAAGGGTGTCACACGGAGATGACTTATTTTTGAGTGAATAATGTGAACGCATGTACCAGCACTTTAGATGTGAGTTTCCTGGGCACGTTTCTCCAGCGTCGCGATTGTGCATCACCCATTCTCCCTCACGGAACAATGAATTGGCAGTGCTGTTGTTTTTCAAGCACAAGTCCTATGTCTGGCCTTGATCGCTGAATGAGTAAACATTCTGTGTGACACTTGAAACATTTCAAAAGGATACGTTTCAGGTGATAAACACTTCAGCATCAGAAATGGTATAACGTTGCATTTAAAGTGCTAAGGGGGCCTCAGATGCTTTCGAAGCTCATATTGTCAATGAGCTGCCTAAACTTGAACCAACACAATGAGCGTGTCTAGAATCTCCATTCAATATGCAGTCTTGGAGCGGTGTGCTTTATTTCAGAGTATCTGAGCACCATTTGCCTTGAACGCAAAAAGCACTTGAATGGTATTGTGCAATTCTAGGAAAATCTCTGATGGAATCAAAGCTTTCTGAATCTTGGGCACTCCAACTGTTCCTGTTTGCCAAATACAGTTCCTAGTTTCTCCTGCCTGTCACTAGTAAAATGTTGTGCTCCCTGTTTTTGCCTTGCGGGAGGGATATTGAAAATACGCCCACACATGTATATGTGTGTACAGTGGTACCTCGGGTTACATACGCTTCAGGTTACAGACTCCACTAATTCAGAAATAGTACCTCGGGTTAAGAACTTTGCTTCAAGATGAGAACAGAAATCGTGCTCCGGCGATGCGGTGGCAGTGGGAGGCCCCATTAGCTAAAGTGGTGCTTCAGATTAAGAACAGTTTCAGGTTAAGAACGGATCTCTGGAACGAATTAAGTACTTAACCCGAGGTACCACTGTACTAGACTTGTGTCGTGGATGGATGGAGGAAATAATGACATGGAAGATGTAGTGATGGCCATAATTTTTCTTGTTTACAGCTCACCAAGTTGGGTCAGGGACCCAGTCATCAGGCAGCCCAAATGCTGGCCAATACTGAAACACCATTTATGGAAGTTGCATGAACCTTTGATGTGAGTTGCATAAACCATGGTTCAAATTCAGTTGCATAAATCATGGTTCAAACAGGCTCATCTCAGCTATCTGCCAATCTCCCATTCCCACCACCCTTCTGAGTAATACCCCTCCCCACCTTCTCACTATATAGAAGGATCTGGCAACTTCTGTTTCAGTATATCTGAAGAAGTGCGCATGCACACGAAAGCTCATACCAAGAACTAACTTAGTTGGTCTTTAAGGTGCTACTGGAAGGAATTTTTTTTTTATTTTGACCATGGTTCAAACTGATATGGTGGGCCCATCATGCAACCTGGAAGTATTGCATCTGAGTTGGACCCCAAAGCTGGGACTGAATCTCTTATGGTGAGCAAGGTGCCCACCCCTCACTTACCCTTGGTTTGGATCTGACCCATTGCTTCCAGCACCCACAATGAGAAGTTGTGATAAAATGCAGCATAATATAGGAGTGGTTAACCTGTACCCTAGGGGCCTGATCTGGCAGAAATAAATAAATCCAAGTACAGTTGTAACTTGGATCCCGAATGCCTTGCGAGTCAAACGGTTTGGCTCCCAAACACAACAAACCCAGAAGTGAGTGTTCTGGTTTGCAAACGCTCTTTGAACCCGAACATCCGATGCAACTTCCGATTGGAAGGCGTGCCTTGGTTTCTGAACATTTTAGAAGTCGAACCAACTTCCGGAACAGATTCCATTCGACTTCTGAGGTACCACTGCATTCACAACTCTAGGATGGGAAAAAAGGTTTAAACATCTCTGCCCAGCACTCAGATAAGGTTGCAAACGATAACTTTTGCTTATAATAATTTCTTATACTCTTATGTTCTTAATGCTTTTAAATCTCTTAATATAGTCACAGCTATTTTATTTCAATACATAATCCATATGGGTTTGGAACTCTGCATCCCCCCTCCTGCTTACAAGTGTTTAATTTCTTGTTTATTTGTATCTTAAACAAACAAAAAAAGTCTCAAGTAAAATAAGCACAATTTTGATTAACTCTCTTTAGAATTTTGAACAAGTGGGAATTTTAGTAGGGGGGGGGAATTAATAAATTATCAGTTTCTGTTCTATAAAAGAGTTGAAAATTGCAGTCCTAAATCAATGTAATGTGGCAACAAAGCAAAATAACAGATTGTTCCGGCTGCTGGAGGTAACAAAATCCTACCTCCTCCCAGAAATATGTGCTCATACGTATTGCTGGACAACATATTCTTCATCATGTTTATAGTGGAAATATTCAAGAGAGGCAGGTGAGGAGTTGAATTAAGCATAATGCCTTTCTGGTGGCTTACTCTGGGAATTATATAATGTATATTAACTGGCAAAATAGCCCAGCAGTTTGGAAGCAATTACCACAGTTTTATGTTTCGTGCTCTGCTCATAAATCTTGATAATGATGGCACCTCTCTTAGGAGCTTGCATTAACAGGTTACAGTAATTGTATTCAAACATAGCCAGCGTCCAGCCACATAGGTAGCAAATGTCCAGTCGCATAATATGACTTGAGTGAAAACCTTTCAATGGTAGGCATGGGCAGAGCAATCCAGCCCCCTGATCCTCTGAGTGGGTTTTGCATGAGTGGCAGTGGCGGCATGCCCACAGATTCTACCCCCTGAGTTGGCTGCCTCCATCTGCCTCATGGATGGGCTGGCTCTATACTCATATTGACTCCTCATTGCAGAAGTTCACCTTCCCAACACATGGAATGTGATGAGGCCAGTAACATTGATGTGGATGGAAAGGGGTGGGGACAATAGGCTCATTCCCATTTGCCCTGATTACATGATGTTTGAATGCCTGAATGCCCTTCCCCATATATCGCCATAGCTGGTGTCACTATATCACTTATGGGCATAGTTGTCAACTTACAGATTTGAAAATAAGGGACCAGCAGCCTCGGAAATAAGGGACCAGCAGCCTCGGAAATAAGGGATCAGCAGCCAAAATAAGGGATTTTCCAAGCACAGGTATGTTCAAATTCTGAGCCCCTCCAAGCCAAAGGCAGAAAGCCCAGCCAGCAGCCAAACGAAGCTTCAAGTGGTGGTTCCCACAGTGCAGCAACCCAGCAAAGGGGATGCAGCAAGGAAAACCACCATCACCTCTCCGCTGGGAAGCACTGAGCAAAGGCTAGTCCCCAGGCAATGCGGCCGATTTAATCGGCACAAGGCATGCAAGCTCCACCCCCCCCAGTCGTTCTTAGACTCCTTATTGGGTGAGCAACGCAGCCAAGCAACACAGTTGGAGCCTCCCTCCTCCCTGGCCGGCAGGGAGGCAGGGAGAGGAGCTGCTTTCTTTGAAACCCGGGAAATTTAAGGGGCATCATCAATAAGGGACAGCAGCAGGACACAGCGCTGGGATAAGGGACTTTCCCGCCAAATAAGGGACAGTTGACAGCTATGCTTATGAGTTTTGTGAAAATGTGCATGCTCCTCTTGAAGGTGAATCGGTTCTACTGATTTGGCCCCACTGCTGAAATTTACAAGAATTTAGGTAGCAGATCCAATTTGTTTAAAAGGAAGCCAAGAGTAGGAACATAGCAGTAATTTTCACAACTGAGAGACGCAAGCAATGCGATCCCCCAAGGATCTGTATCCAGGATGGAGAAAACTCAAGCTGAATGTGCAGTACTCCAAAACAGCATTTCTAAACTGGGTGAGTGGACAACAAAATGGCAACAGAGATTTTGAAAATGCACACAGTTACAAGCTCATCTTCATATGTAGGCTAATGGGATCTGAGGCCATCTAGGAAAGAGCTCTGTGACCATGGTGGACAGGGAGCTCAAATTAAAAATGTCAAGTCAATGTGCAATGGCAATGAAAAAAAGGCAGCTCCCATGTTGAGGATTATTGAGAAATGGGCTGAAAACAAAATGGCCAAGCATCCTAATGTCTTTATATAAATCTCTGATGCAGCCACATTTGGAATACTTAGTGTAGTTCTGCTTGCCCATCTCACAGAGGATGTCACTGAATACAAAATGATCAGGGAATTGAAGCACGCTCCCTATGAGGGAAGGCTAAAGCATTTAAGCTGGGCTTGTTTAGTGTAGGAGGTGAATGACTAAGTGGGGGAAAACATTAGAAATGGAGAGAATAGATGCATTATCTCTTTCATAATACTTAAACTCTGGGTCACCCAATGAAATTGATTGACACAAGATTCAGAAGCGTTTCTTCATACAACACACAACAATTTACCTATGGAATTATCTGTCACAAGATAGCTCAGTTGGTTAGAGTGTGGTGCTGGTAACGCCAAGGTTGCAGGTTCAAGCCCCATATGGGACACCTGCATATTCCTGCATTGCAGGTAGTTGAACAGAGCCCCTTCCAAATCTCTGACTCTATGATTTCTGTGAAGATGTGGTGATGCTCAGTTACTTAGATGGCTTCAGAGAATGGTGGTCTAGAACAGTTTCTGAGTATAGGCCACCCAACAGCTATTAGCTATGGCTTTCAATGTAGTTTTAATGTTTATGGGAAATTGCTAGAGTACAAGCAATGGGAGAGGACTCTTAGATTTCCCCCTTGCTTGTAGGCTTCCTATGAGCATCTGACTACCCACTGTTGGAAACAGAAGGCTGGTCTTGAAGAACGGTTACTCTGAGCCAGCAAAACTCTCCATATGTTCTCTCTTAAGGTCTCTGGACAGACCTTAATTTGTGATTCATCTTTAGCAATCCCTCCTGTAGTGGCATGAAAGGCTGTATTTCTCAGTTATTCATAGGAATGATTTTTTTTTTTAAAGTTTTAAAAGCACCAGACAAGTGTGAGAGAGAAACCAGATCTAACAGACTCTTTCCTTTTGTTTAGCCACAGGCTGTTCCTTTCCATCCTAGCTTGGTTTGTCCGCCCTACTGTATCCTTGCATTGATCTTGACAAAGGTTTGGTTTTAGACTAACCATATCAACCTGAGACTGGAGGGCAATGCCTAAACCCCTGCCGCAGGTACAAAAATGCAAAGTGCTTTATCCAGTAATATAGCGGGCGCCTTTGGAAAAAATGATTAAAACATGAGCTGCGCACTGTTGACTCACTTCGGCTTCATATGAAAATCTCACCATATTTCAACTACTGCTGTTTTCATCTGATCTGAAAGATGGATTACAGCTCGCCTTGCATGACTGAAGAAAAGAGAAGGAAGTAGCTATATTCCTCCCCCAGTCCCTTTAGCAAGCATCAAATTTTGATTTCAGTCTTCTATTCTTGACTGTGCAAGATTTGCTTAATTTTTTTTTTAAAAAAGATGCAGGGAGTCAAAGAGAGCTTCTGATTTTGCTGCATGTTGAAGAAACCTAAACTAACCACCTTGACAGGTGTCTTGACCTGCTAAGTAGCTGCAAAAAAAGCCTCTTCGTATTGATGACTGTATCTGGACCATTTCATTGGCTAACAGCAAGCACCTAGTCAGGGCTGTCAGCAGAAGTTAAGGCCAAATGTGACCTCTGCTCTTCCCCCATAACCTATTTAAGGGTGCTTGCCTACAGGTTATATACAGATGTAGATTAAACAGAAACAACAACAAATCAGACACATCACAGAAAGTTAGATTCCAAAGTCACAAGTTCCCACTAACTTGAATATAATGATGCCCCTTTCAGCTTTGACTAAATATCAATCAAGTGATTTCTGAATTTGGGCAATGAATCACTGGCTACATAAACAAGGTGTCTGACAATTGGCAGCATTTGAGACTGGCAGTAGCTTATGAGAAACAGCACTGATAAGAAGATTTAAGAGGCTGCTCTCAGACAGTAAGTAAATAAAGGTCTAAAGCAACCTTCTCCAACCTCATGGCACCAGGTTGCAACTCCTATCAGTCCCAGCCAGCTGATAAGAGTTGTAGTTTTAACCACCTGGCTGGTCTAAAAGGAAATCACTCTCTTTGCCACAATTGGTGACTGTATTCTACATCTTTAGCCAGCCTTTCTTCTCCTAGGAACTCAGATAAAGGTTACATGGAATTAACCTGTTCCATCCTCCCATGAACCCCAGGCAGTTCATGCCTTGCTTAGTGGGAATTTGAAATCTGGTCTTCTTAGTCTGTCCAGTGTGCTTTTTATACTTCTACATTGACTCCCCAGACAGATTCTGATAATGGAGACAATAAGAGCAATAGGGACTTTAGTTGTTGTATGTCCTTTCCCTTGGCAAGTGGGTGGCTCTGTGGTCTAAAAACCACTGAACCTCTTGGGCTTGCTGATCAGAAGGTTGACGGTTCTAATCCACACAACGGGGTGAGCTCCCATTGCTCTGTCCCAGCTCCTGCCAACCTAGCAGTTCAAAAGCACACCAGGGCAAGTAGATAAATAGGTGTGCTGCTGCGGGAAGATAAACGCATTTCCGTGTGCTCTGGCACTCGTCATGGTGTCCCATTGCACCAGAAGCAGGTTAGTCATGCTGGCCACATGACCTGGAAAGCTGTTTGTGGACAAACACCAACTCCACTGGCCTGAAAGCAAGATGAGCACCACACCCCATAGTCACCTTTGACTAGACTTAACTATCCAGGGGTCCTTTACCTTTACCCATGTCATTTCCAATTATTAACCCTTTAGAACAGATCACTGTGGGACTAACAGGCCCTCCTCCCTATTTTGAGATGTAAGTTTCTTCATCCAACTGGAGGCAAACATGCATGGAAGTTGGACCCAGGAACACAGATGATCAATGACAGCATTGATCACCGGTCTGAGAGTGGAAGGAGGTTAGATTTATCCCCCTGCCCCAGCTAATTGGTGTTATTTGAATTTATTTAAATCGAGCTATTTGCACATAGCTGTAGCTGATCTGGAGAATACTCAAAGGTTGTTTGTCTGTGAACAGCTTCTACTTAATATTGAAGTTTACAGGCTAAAACTGCAATCCTGTCCCCACCTGCTTGCGAGAAACCCCACTGATTCCAATAGGAGCAACCATGGTTAGGATTGCGCTGTAAGTATACCTACTTCGCAGCACACCAGGCTAGATCTCATAAATCTACTTGTGTGCAGTAGGTTTTGAACTTTTTGTGGGGAAATGATTGGGAGGTGGGATATTTTGTGGAGCTAACTGTACCTAAATGTATACACTTCATATTAAGTCCCAGATTATTATTTAAATAAAGTAGGTTTCTTTATTTGAGACAGAACAAACTAGTAAATGGTACTCTAAAGCTCGACTCTAGAAGTTCTTTTGCATGCTTTACATTTCACTATCATGGGAATTTTTCAAATACAAAATAACCTTTTTCATTTGTAGATGAATGTTTTTGGCAGCCTAATCTTTTGATTCACACATCAGGTTCCATCAGATGCTGGAATTTATGTGCTATTTACAAGTCTTCCTAAAAGAAACATAGGGTTATTAAAGACTTTTTAATGGGCCCAGTTAACTGCAGTAGCCGTAGTAGTATTTTTCCACTCTCAATGACCTCCGATTTAAACATTAGATTGAACCATAAGAGTTTAATCATGTATGAAAATCACTGTAGAGCATAATCATTTTAGAAAATTACATAATTTAAGACTGAGCTGAAGGAGAAAGAAGTTTGGAAACATATTGCATATACCTGTATTCCATCTTTCCTACAACAATCTCAAGGTTCCTAAGTTCCTTTTTATGCTCACACCAACCCTAGGAGATAGCGTAGACTGAGCAATAGCTACTGATCCATAGTTACCCTGTAACCTTCATGAATAAAGGGATACACGAATCCAGGTCTCCATTTTAGACTTACTTCCCTAAATATAAAATAAAAAGGTGAGGTTGCTAATGATTCCTGTGAGGGCACATCAAACAATGACCTTTGAGTCTATTGGGATAAAGCTCATTCGATTTTACTTATATCAGCTGCAGATGGGACAATTATTGTGATTAATGTCATTTACAAGTTTGAAACTTTTCACGTTCCCCACAACTCTTCATATATGAGGGGTGTGTGTAAAAAAATATTATCTTTTAGTTAGTGATGGGGGATCTAATTTTGTTTATCAAATACCGGATGGTATCAAGTGTACTGAGTCATTTACTTTGTTGGAGATGGATTACTGTTTGCATGTGCTGGCATGAAAACCAGGTTCATAGAGTAAGCTCTGGTGAGCCTCAGCTCTTAAGTGAACCATGCTTAGGATAATGTTCAAGAGGGCACATAAGTCAAAGACAGCTTTCCCTATTTAGTGGCATGAGACTCCCCAGGGCTTTTAGATGTGAAAGGGGGCAATGTTTGAAATCCTATCTATTTCATATTAACTTACATGCTGACTGGTGAATGTTGCAAGGGAAGACCTGGGAAGGCCTAAGTAAGATAATTAGAAAGAAATCCAGGGCATGTGGGAATAATGAGACCAATGTGAGGGCACAGAAGAAGCCAGCAAATGTAATTTGAAATTTAGAACTCAAGTAGAATGATAGAGAATTTCTTTCTGCCTGATCATCACATCATAATACATACATTTCTTGTCAGTTTTTGAGATGCCTCTAAGATTCTTTAGCAGGTTAAAGAATCACTTAGAAATTGGTCTGATAGAAATAGATAATTTCCTGTCCTGGTGGTGGTGATGGGGGGTGTCACTTGAATTTCAGAGTTAATCACTGAAATATTCAGCCTTCATTTTTTCAAAAAAAGGGGATTTATTTTCTCAATTATATTACTATTCCACACATAACTGCGAACTCAGTCAACTGGTATGTGCATCTCTAAATAAGCCGGTTATTTTTAACTCTCTAAATTTATCGTATCTTTGTATCGTAAAGTTGTTGTTCACATGCAACTTAAGCATTAAGAGTGGTATTTAGTATTTAGTCTACAAGTTGCTTGATCAGGGAATGTGGTATTCTGAAACACTAATTTTTGGAGGAATTAATTTTGCTAACTGCTTTCCACTATGACTCCTAACAATCTTCCACCATGGACAGGCTGCTGTCAGTCTGGTAGAGCTGACCAAAACCAGCACTCTCAACAAAATGCATAGAAGTCAGGCATGAGCAGTGTCCAGATGGTTACGTCTGGGTAGTAGAGTCTTGAAAGATCCATGAAGACGGGGCATTTCGGAAAAATAAGTTTTATTGACAAACATATAGCAAGGCTGGAGGTAAATGGCTAACTGTGAATGGCTTCCCAGAAAGAAAGAGAGAGAGAGAGGGGGGGGGGTAACAGAAGGAAAGGTGGCATGTCTGCATGGTGAATAGGTGGAGGGAGGGAGAAATTGCAGTGGGATTTAGAGAAAGCAGGAAATAGATTTAGGGGAAAGAGGAAAAGGGCACTGTTATCCATGGGGATGGTTGCCCCGGGTGCATAATTGTTAGGGAGCTGAAAAATTCAACACCCAGTGCTGCCTCAATACAGCTGAACACTTCTGTCACTGAACTGCATTGAAAATGGTTTCAAGCAAACCAGGAAGTGACCTCTCCAGATAACACAATGACTCTCCTTTTCTTATCTCTGCAGCTGCACTCTCCTGGGCGATGTGGACGCTGTTACGCAGTTGAATGAGCATGCCTCCTCTGTCCCTTTCCCTCCCACCCACCCTCCGCCTCGGGCACTGGCAACCCACACTACGCCACTGCTGTTACCACCCCTTGCTTATGGTTCTGCCCGGGAAGCAGATAAGGCATAATTCAAGGGCGCAAAGAAGACACAGAAAGTTTAGGGGATTTAGGAAAAGAGAAGTTGAAAAACTTGGGGGAAGGGAATGGAGGCATTGGGAAAATCTGGAGATTCTGGGGATGAAAAGTCAGAGGAATTCTGGCATGCCAGGGCAATTCTAGACCTGGGTGGAAAGAGGCAGGGCTGGTAGTTCAAAAGGGTAGTCTTGGGAGAACAATTTCAGGTGCACATAAAGACAGACCATTTCCTTATGCTTGATTAATAAATGGGGACATTAGACAACAACTTCTTTTTTGGGATTTTAGAGTGGGATTTACAGTACAGTGGTACCTCGGGTGACAGACGCTTCAAGTTACAGACGCTTCAGGTTACAGACTCCACTAACCCAGAAATAGTACCTTGGGTTAAGAACTTTGCTTCAGGATGAGAACAGAAATTGCGCGGCGGCAGCGCGGCAGCAGCAGGAGGCCCCATTAGCTAAAGTGGTGTCTCAGGTTAAGAACAGTTTCAGGTTAAGAACGGACCTCCGGAACAAATTAAGTACGTAACCAGAGGTACCACTGTACTTTGTGTCCACCATGTTTTCTTAGCATTCTCATAGCTAGGCAATAGGACAGTGGCTTAATAGCAGAGTATCTGCCTTTCATGCAGGCAGTCCCTGGTTCATTCCCTGCCATCTCCAGGTGGAGATGGGAATGTCCCCTGCCTGAAACCCTGGAAAGTCACTATTGAGCTACAGTAAATGGACCAATGATCTGACTCAGTATAAGGTAGCTTCCTATGATGCTTGATGAGAGTGGAGCTGCAGACATGTAGAGTGTTTACAGTCTGAAGAGGTCCCATGCTAGCTGCACGGTAGGGATCATTGTCCTATCTATTCATTTGGCAGAGAGAGACCATGAGCCCAGTCTCTGTTTAAGCTATCCTAACAGACAGGGACACAGGTGGTGCTGTGGTCTAAACCACTGAGCATCTTGGGCTTGCCGATCTGAAGGTCGGCGGTTTGAATCCCTACAACGGAGTGAGCTCCCATTGTTCTGTCTCAGCTCCTGCCAACATAGCAGTTCAAAAGCACACCAGTGCAAGTAGATAAATAGGTACTGCTGTAGCAGGAAGGTAAACAGTTCTGTCACAGTGTCCCGTTGCACCAGAAGCAGTTTAGTCATGCTGGCCACACGACCCAAAAAGCTGTTTGTGGACAAATGCCGGCTCCCTTGGCCTGAAAGTGAGATGAGCACCACAACCCCATAGTCACCTTTGACTGGACTTAACCATTCAGGGGTCCTTTACCTTTACCAGGCAAAATGGATCCCTTTGAAACCAGAAGGAAGGTATTTGATCTCCTGCCAGGAGCAAAAGGAATCCTGAACCCTTTAGTAGCTTTTTATATTGTGGGTTGGAAACCTCAGACCCCTCAGAGCCTCTTTATGTGGTTCTTGGGACTCTCCCAAGCCACACTCTTCACCAGCTCTGTTCTGCACCCTTGTTGGTTGGAACGTGTCCTTAAACTCTTATAGTGTTGTTTGCTTGGTTGGATGGAGGATGAAGAGGGGTAGAACTAGTCTACTGTACACTTTTGCCTCTGGCCATGCCTGCTTCTGCCTCTGTCACTAGTAGGTGGTCCCTGGAAAGTTGAGCATAAGGCAGCCTTCTCAACCTTGGGTTCTCAGATGTTGCTGGACTACAACTCCCATCATTCTTAGCTAGCAGGACCGGTGGTCAGGGATGATGGGAGTTGTAGTCCAACAACATCCGGGGACCAGAAGTTTTGAGAGAGGCTGTCATATAAGGGATTGCAACCTTTGGGCTGAGAAAGGATTCCACAACCCTGGTGTAGATCATTGTTCATTGACTGAAGAGTAAGGTTGTGGGGTTGCTGGCACTGTGTTTTCCAGTGGTTAAAGTCTCTCACTGGGAAGTTTTGAAAGATGCTGCTGGAGAACGGTTTTATTTAGTTTGTTGAACATTTATACCTTTCTGTTATGAAATGAAACTCAAGGCAGCTTGCAAATAAAAATATATAAATCACAGCACAATTAAATGCTCCTAGCAATAAAATAAAACAAACAACAGCAGGAAAACAGCATCATAAAAACCATATCAGCAACAACAGTTGTTCCCAGGAGAAGTTCTCTTCTGTGGCCCCTAGGGTCTATTCTGTTTCTATTTCAGCATCACATGAACTGCTGGAGGAAATCATCCAGAGCTTTGGAATGAGACACCTAGATCTTTCCCCTCCATGTTATCTGGCTCAGGCATGGTGATTTTGTCTTTGAAGTCTCTAGTGTACTAGCTGAGGGATGTATAAGTTTAAACTCAATGGCGATCAGAGGGAGTTATGCATGGTGGACAATGTCAATTCTGGTGATGTAGTGGATATCGATCTACATGTGGTCACCACAGTACGTCAGAAGAAACACAGTTTTAATTGGGAAGTGCTTCTGGGTCCAGGATTCCTCCCAAATTCCTAGGTTGAGCCAGTGACCAGAAACATGGCCTACCAACTTCAATTAGTACATGAAACATGCCCCTTCTTGAACACTGAAATTTGACTGCTTTAATGCATGCTCTGGTAACCCTCCTTGCT
Source organism: Podarcis vaucheri (assembly GCF_965113315.1). Classification (NCBI taxonomy): domain Eukaryota; kingdom Metazoa; phylum Chordata; class Lepidosauria; order Squamata; family Lacertidae; genus Podarcis; species Podarcis vaucheri. Next base: position 15,109,100 of record NC_138748.1, read on the forward strand.
TTTTAAAATTTTCAGGACTTTATTATGAAGTCAAAATAACAATCCAGAGAGAAATACAAAGTAAAATAGGGATGTTTTTAATGACTGGTGTTTTAACGTATTTTTAACCTTCTGCTGGAAGCCGCCCAGAGTGACTGGGGAAACCTAGCCAGATGCACGGGGTAGGAATAATAATAATAATAATAATAATAATAATAATAATAATTTGGAGTGGAGGTAGTAGACACCGTCCAAAATCTGCTTGAGGAACTGTGTGGCCTCCTTCTCCTCCATCAGCGATTCCTTCTCAGCCAGGAAATCGAAGAGCTCTCTGACGGAGACCAGCTCCAGGATCAACATCACGTGATTACAGTGTAATCTCACTGTATACAAGTTGTACAAGTGACAATAAAGTATTTCAATTATTATTAATATTATTATTAAAATAAATGAAGAAGAAGATGAAAACTGTGTATAAGATGACAGCAACAACAGGTTCACAGCTGTTACCTGATGAAACAAACTGCATTTTCATGAGGCAATAAAACTGGCCTGATATGGGAAGAATACAGAACACATGTTCTGTATACCAAATAAAGCAACATTTCATTGGGACTTGCCATCCCTGTGATTGGCTTATCATATAAGCCAATAAATGACCATCAAATGGAGGCAAAATCCATGTTCAGCTGCTCCCCAAGATACCTATACTTTTTAACTCTAAGTTAGAAGTTACCCTCTGATAACTGTTCATTGGTTCACCTATCCCAGTATTGCCTCCTGACTGGTAGAGACTCTCCAAACCCTGGGCTCTTTTTTCCTTTGCTAGCAGTGCCAGCGATTGAACAAGATGTTTGCACTTCCATTGAGTTGATGGCAGCTCCCCAAGAAAGCTTAGCAGAATTTTTTTTTCTTATGTAGGAGATGAAATCCACAGGGCAATAAAAACCAAATTTCAAATCAGACTCTAAAAGAAATTAAAGCACTTCTTTAAAAAAATATAATTTGCTGGATGCATTTGCAACTGAAAACAGATAATTTATCTATCATTTGGGAGCATCCAAGTCTCTGCTGGGCTTGCATTTTTTTTATAGTCTAGTAAGAAATCTAAAGGAGTTCCATGCCAAAGGTATATGCATGCTAGTGGCAGATTAAAAGAGAATTTGTGACTTCTGATGGAGTGAAAGGGTCTGTTGACTCTGCACTTCTCATTATTTAATGACCCAGTGTCTAGAGCTTGGCTGAAACAAGGATGGGATAGTCGTAGAACTCATTGGCTTGGCTCTCTGTTATTTTTTGCTAATAAGAAGGAGATTCTGAATGAAATATCTCAAGTGAGATTTGGGAAAGAATTACATGCCTGGTCTTCCTTCCTTCCTTCCTTCCTTCCTTCCTTCCTTCCTTCCTTCCTTCCTTTCTTCTTTTAGATTCATAACTATGAATATATAGTGATGGTGATGAGTGCACCTTTGTATAATGATGAAATGGTTTGTGTTTCAGGGAGTTATCGGGGGGATGTCAAAGCAGAGAGACTCTAAATTTGTGTGGTCTTAGGGCGTTAAATCTTAAGAACTTAATTCTTAAGAAGTTAATTCCTAAACCATTTAAGTTGCCTAATCGGCTCCTGCCTCTCAATGCAAAATAAAAAGCTAAAGAAAGGGAGAAGATGCAAATAGAAACTTTGCAATTGATCACAAGAAGAAATGCCAAGACTGGGAGATGAAAAACTCATCTAAGTGCCAATTGCTTAAGCTCATCCCCCCCCCCACCCCCGGACAATGAAAGCACCTGCTGTCTCAAAATCAAGGATCTTTTCTTTGCTGGGAAACATGTCTCCTTTCTCCCTGAGTCTATATTTATAGTCTTTCTTCTTATTGTGCCTCTCAAACTTTTCCAAATCAAATACTGACTTGACTTTCCCTCTGGGACTGAAACGGAAGGGAAATTGTATGCAAGCCATTGAATTATATTCTCCTTCAAGTGGTTTAGTTCAGATAAGATATATTTGCCTTCCCAGCAGACTCTTAACTGAAAGCAGAGCGAGCTGGAGAGAGAGAGAGAGAGAGAAAGGGAAGGAGGGAGGTGTGGAAAAAACAATCAGGCTGTTTTAAAGCCTGTTCGTCATGTAAGCTTTTCTGTGCTAAGTGATGAAAGAAGCATCTCTTGAGAACTCTGTTTTTCACTATAGGGGCATCCACTGGACACACCCACCAGATGCACCCACCAAACGTTGCCTTGTACTAAGTCCAGTGATTGCTCCATCTACTGGAAGTGGTTAGGAAGCGTCTTTTCCAGCTCTGCAAAGCACCTTTCGCAGGCGAAATGTCTGCTTCATCACCAAACAATGGCCCCTTCACAGCCCTTTGCATGACAGCATCTCAACAGAGATTCTTGTGAAGTGTTTCAGACTGTTTTAAGTGCAGATATTCTCCGTAATTCCAAAATGAATTGAGCCGGAATGTTTAAATTTCACATTGCTGAATTCCATCCAACTTTTAAGCAGCGTAATTTGACCCAAATACCTTAGGAGGGAACACAGACAAACTCTGGCAGTCCTGATCTCTGGGTTAGGCTACCCGGGATCCCAGAAAAAAACAAAAACCAATCTTGAACGGAAATCACTTTGTGATGTTTGCAAGGAAAGCCCCACGCCAAAAGCATGCACTCAAGTCTCTGGCTGACATACGTTTCGGGGGAATGAAAATGACACTGCTAATTTAATTCCATTCATTGCATGCAATTTTAAAATTGCTCAGTGACTATCACAAAACTTGACGTGTCATATTTAAAATTGCCCAGAAAATAACACTGATGCTGACCTTTTAGAAAGCAACATCACTCTGATCTGGGATGCAAACTACCCGCTTTGCTCATTCACAACCAGTCAAGTGGAGTTGGTGGCTTTCAGTCTAGCAATTTCTTCAGCCAAAACTACCAGTCAACAGGAAAGGACTGTTTACTCTTACATGAAGGCAGCAATGGAGTGCACACATTTCTTTCTGAAAGCAGCTCTTCCTTGCCTATTGTAATGCACCAGGGGTGTGCAAAAGGTACACAAAGGAAGCTGTTTATATAGAGCCAGACTATTGGTCTATCTAATCCAGTAATTGTCTACACTGGGGATGGGAACCTGTGACCCTCCAGATATTGCTGAACTACAACTCCCATCATAGGCCATGATGACTTATGTTTGCAGGTCAATTCTGTGTCCAGGGCAGCTGTCTACCAGCTCCATCTGGTACGCAAGCTGAGACCCTACCTGTCCACAGACTGTCTTGCCAGAGTGGTACAGGCTCTAGTTATCTCCCGTTTGGATTACTGCAATGTGTTCTACGTGGGGCTACCTTTGAAGGTGACCCGGAAACTACAACTAATCCAGAATGTGGTAGCCAGACTGGTGACTGGGAGTGGGCGCCAAGACCATACAACACCGGTCCTGAAAGACCTGCATTGGCTCCCAGTATGTTTCCAAGCACAATTCAAAGTGTTGGTGCTGACCTTTAAAGCTCTAAACGGCCTCGGCCCAGTATACCTGAAGGAGCGTCTCTACCTCCATCGTTCAGCCCGGACACTGAGATCCAGCGCTGAGGGCCTTCTGGCAGTTCCCTCTCTAAGAGAAGTGAGGTTACAGGGAACCAGACAGAGGGTCTTCTCGGTAGTGCACTCTCTCTGTAGTGCACTCTCTCCCTCCCATGAGATGTTAAAGAAATAAATAACTGACTTTTAGAAGACATGTGAAGGCTGTCCTGTCTAGGGAAGTTTTTAATGTTTGATGTTTTATTGTGTTTTTAATATTCTGTTGGGAGCCACCCAGAGTAGCTGGGGAAACCCACCCAGATGAGTAGGGTATATTTAATAAATTATTATTATTATTATTATTATTATTATTATTATTATTAAGAACTTTGCTAAAGAGCTTAGAATGACCATAGGAAGCTGCCAGACCATGGCCCATCTTGTGGTGTAGTGGTTAAGAGCGATAGACTGGTAATCTGGTGAACCGGGTTCGCTTCCCTGCTCCTCCACATGCAGCTGCTGGGTGACCTTGGGCTAGTCACACTTCTCTGAAGTCTCTCAGCCTCACTCACCTCACAGAGTGTTTGTTGTGGAGGAGGAAGGGACAGGAGATTGTTGGCCACTTTGAGACTCCTTCGGGTAGTGATAAAGCGGGATATCAAATCCAAACTCTTCTTCTTCAACATTTTACCTCCTCCCTGAAAAAAACTCAACAACTTTGACCCGAGCCCCCCTCCTCCTCCTCCTCTCCTCCTCCTCCTCCTCCTCCTCCTCCTCCTCAGTATTGTCATCACAGACTGGCAGCAGTTCTTTGGTGTTTCAGTTTTATATGCACATTAAGGAGCACATCTAGAGCTTTCTAATAGGGACAGTGTGATTAGGAGGGGAGCCTAATTTCCCTAAAATTCAAAAATTCTTTTGTTAGCCCAGCGGAGAAGAAAACTCTAATGCATATTATTCCCAGTAAACCGTATTTGTGCTCTCCTCACTGTGTAAGCTCAACAGCCGCTATGAAATACGTGATGAGTAAATACTAGGGTGGATAAATTTAGTACAACTTGTCATTAACCCACGCAAAGAAAGTCCTGCATTCTGGCTCACATGCAGGTGTTTCCTTTTGTGGTTCATAAATATACCAGCCACTGCTTTAGCTCCTGTAATGCGCTGACCCTGCATTTTGAACCTATCATCACTTCATATGCACATGATTGAATTGCAGTAGGAGCTGGGTCCTAATTAAGCGACTGCCTCTTCTGCTCTGCTAAGTCTTCTACAACATCAGAACTTTTGATGAAGGAAGTGCAGTTTTCTACGTTAAAATTTCATTATGCCAAGAAATTTGAAATAAAGGAGCTAAACCTCTTTGTGAGGATTCTAGTGTGCACATGCTCCTTTGTTACTTTTCACGAGTTCTTCATTTAATTCAGAAGCAAGAAATCTTTTTCAGCCCAAAGGCTGCATTCCCCTCTGAGGGCTGTGTACTAGGAGTGGGTGGAGCCAGAAGCAGAAGTGGGTGGAGCAACAGAGGTGACCAGGGATGGGTGATATCTGATTTTCAACATCACAATTTATCACCAGCTAAACATTGCGATATACTGAAATACTGTATCACGATATTTGAAATAAGGATGGTGTTATGTAGAGGTATTGGCTGGCTTTAAGGTTTTTCCTCACATTGTAATTTTTGCATGATTCATAATATGCAGCCAGGTCAAAAATTATGAAACTGATATCACAATATGGACTTCAAACCAGTTTTGGATGATATATCAATACATTCCCCAGCCCTAGAAGTGACTCATATTTTTACAGAGTTGACATTCCAGTCAAGCACCATTTATTAATTATTATTTATTGAATTTATACTCTGTCTTTCCTCCCCAAGGAGCCCAGAGTAGTGAACAAACTGCCAACTTACAATCAAATACACCTGAAAGCCATTACAGTTAAAAATGTTCTTCTTTAAAAATAAATATTTTATTTATTCTTAATAAATGATACAAAACATGAAAATAAAATAAACTATCATATACTGATACAAAAAGAAAAAATACATATACCCCCCTATACTACAAACACAAACCCTACATACCCCCGTGACTTCCCTCCACCACTACTCTACTTCCTTTGGTTCAAATTTGAATATTATCATTGCATTCTTTGGATAATGCATCTCTTATACAGTGGTACCTCAGGTTAAGAACTTAATTCGTTCTGGAGGTCCTTTCTTAACCTGAAACTGTTCTTAACCTGAAGCACCACTTTGGCTAATGGGGCCTCCTGCTGCTGCCATGCCGCCGCTGGAGCACAATTTCTATTCTCATCCTGAAGCAAAGTTCTTAACCCGAGGTACTATTTCTGGGTTAGCGGAGTCTGTAACCTGAAGCGTCTGTAACCCTGGTACCACTGTAACCCTTTCTACTTATTATTCTCATTTATACTTTACATACTTAATCCATGCATATCAACGTATTCTAATGATCTCGGGGTTGCCGGTTTTCTTCAGCCATCAAATGCCTGGGTAAACAGAAACGTTTTCAAATTCCTCCCAAAAGTTACTGATGATGGAGACCAGCGCACTTCAGTAGGGAGAGTTTCCCACAACCGACTGGGCAGTCCCCAGTGGCGGCGTCAAAAACAAGGCCAGGGACAGGCAGTCTGCCATTTAGAGAGAACGGGCAAGCCTTAGAATCTGAACTCTGCGGCACATTAGAAAATGTACTCAATTAAACAGAATACGCATTGTACCATGGATGACAATCTGTTGGTCCAAATTGGTCGAAGCCGTCTTAGAACATTTTGCTGCGAATGGGCAACTCTTGCCGCTTGCGTACATGGAAGTTATTTGTGGCAAGGTTGTAGGCACTTCTGAGCAAATCTTAATACTCTAATCTGTCCACTCCACTTCCTTCACTTTTGGAAAACAAAACCTAATTAGGAAAGAACACAAATTGGAAGTCAGAATTAATATTCATTAAAAAAATAGATATATATGTATAGGCCTCACTGACCTCTAGGCTGTTTGAGATTTACTTTAGAGACGGATGTTGCAATCAGTTTAATTTACTAGGACAAATGTGGACCATCAAATTTGTTTCTTCCACTGGAATTAATCCATAGGCAGGAACCCACTGGAACACTACCCCACCCCACAACGTTTTTTATTCTTTGTTTGATGTGGGGAAGGACTTCATTTTTTATCGAGTTTTCAGGCCTGTAGCTCAGTAGACAAGCATCTGCCTTGCATGAGGAACTTCAGAGCTTCTGTCAGTCAGTGAAGGCAATACTGAGCTACATGGACCAATGGTTTGACTCAGTTCAAGGCAGTTTCTGTTGGGACATTGCCTGTGTGCTTCTGTGCAGCTTTGCAGAGTGAGCAATTAATAAGTTGGTCGAAGGCCAGGGAGACTGAGCAGGGGGAGTTTCTGCCTGGAGATATGGGAGCCTCGGATACAGCTCTGCTACAGTCATACCTCGTGTTACAGATGTGTGTTTACAGGTTGCGTGTTTTCAGGTTGCGCACTGCGCCGAACCTGGAAGTACCGGAACGGGTTACTTCTGGGTTTCACCGCTCGTGCATGCACATACACAACCCTACAGGTTTCGAACACTGCAGGTTGTGAACGTGCCTCCTGCATGGATCACGTTCGCAACACGAGCATCCACTGTATTGTATGAGGTCACCCATATAGGCAGAATGACCCATGTGGTGGTGTGGTGTAGTGGTTAAGAGCAGTAGACTCGTAATCTGGGGAACCGGGTTTGCGTCTCCGCTCCTCCACATGCAGCTGCTGGGTGACCTTGGGCTAGTTACACTTCTTTGAAGTCTCTCAGCCCCACTCACCTCACAGAGTGTTTGTTGTGGGGGAGGAAGGGAAAGGAGATTGTTAGCCGCTTTGAGACTCCTTCGGGTAGTGATAAAGCGGGATATCAAATCCAAACTCCTCCTCCTCTGTGTAGGAGAGTCTTGGAGTGAGTTGACGTTTGTTGAGAGTTAAAATCCATATCTGTAACTTGTATATAGTAACTTGTGAGTCTGCTGTTGTACATAATAAATCTCTAAGAAACCAGGTTACTAAAGGTAAAGGTAAAGGGACCCCTGACCATAAGATCCAGTCGTGGACGACTCTGGGGTTGCGGCACTCATCTCGCTCTATAGGCCGAGGGAGCCGGCGTACAGCTTCTGGATCATGTGGCCAGCATGACTAAGCCGCTTCTGGCAAACCAGAGCAGTGCACGGAAATGCTGTTTACCTTCCCGCCGGAGCGGTACCTATTTATCTACTTGCACTTTGACATGCTTTCGGACTGCTAGGTTGGCAGGACCTGGGACTGAGCAACGGGAGCTCACCCCATCTCGGGGATTCGGACCACCAACCTTCCGATCGGCAAGCCCTAAGCTCAGTGGTTTAGACCACAGCATTTGTTCCTGATCATCCTACCAGCTTACAAAGAAATGCTTCCAGATAGTCTACATACGCAATATTGCGCCTGCAATATTCAACAGTTTCCTATGTTCATCTCACAAGGGATTGATGCCAAGCAAGCCCCAATGAATTCAACTGCTTAGAGATGTGTTGTTTGTTTGTTTGTTTGTTTGTTTTGTGAATAAATTTTTATTAATTTTCCACAATTACGTTTTCACAATTAAAAACAAAATTTAACTCACATTTCTACCAGATATAGATTTATACCAATACAGTTTCACAAATCTTCTCTTTGTTGATTCTTTGAATCTCTAGACTTCCCTCCATACATTCTTCTGGTTCCTTATACAGTATAAACAAAGTTCTGCTGCATCTCCATACTTTTGTTGTTGTTGTTGTTTAGTCGTTTAGTCGTGTCTGACTCTTTGTGACCCCCATGGACCAGAGCACGCCAGGCACCTCTGTCTTCCACTGCCTCCCGCAGTTTGGTCAAATTTCTATACTTACATACTTACACTTTTCCAATTATTATTTCCTTTAATTTCATCTAATTTTCTGCTAGTTGCAAGGGTTTACTTAAAATCCTGCAAATGTATCAACTTGTTTACTGTATTTCTGCAAATAATAATAATAATAATAATAATAATAATAATAATAATAATAATAAATTTATTATTTATACCCTGTCCATCTGGCTGGGTTTCCCCAGCCACTCTGGGTGGCTTCCAACAAAATATTAAAATACAATAGTGCGTCAAATATTAAAAGCTTCCCTAAACAGGGCTGCCTTCAGCTGTCTTCTAAAACGATTCCCACTCTTTTGTAAACTTCTGGTTGTCATAGTCTAGACATAGTCATTGTTTGAACCTGGACAGCTCATAGCCTTTGGCTGGAATCTCGTCAAGTGAACTACATGGGGTTAGAACTTCACTTTAGAAGCATCATATACCTTTTTGGTATGCAAGGGGGGAAAGCTGTACTTGAAGTGATCTTCCTCCAGTACTAAACCAATGTGTCATAATGTAACAACGATTTCAGTAACATAAATGATTTGTTTGCCTTGCTTCATTTTCTGTCTGGCTGATCTGTGTACTTATTTTTGCTCTATCAGTTCTGGCATCCTGCTTTTCTGATTAACAGGCCAATAGCCACAGGATGGCAGGGCTGAATTTCTGCGTTAGACAGAGTTACGTACATGGATGTTCATTTCTGACTAACTGTCACAGCTCACTCTTGTGAGCTGTTGCACAATGGCCAATATTTTTGATGGCATTTTCAGCTGAGTACATATGGATTCCCCACTCTGTTTCCTTTTTTGCCCCCCTTCCTGGAACGACCACCAAAGTAATGTAGCTTCCGCAGCTGTAATACACTACATAGCCTTTGAAAAAAAGGAGATTGGATTGTCATTTTTCCGGTGCGCGGTGATAATTTTTGCAAATTTTCCTGGGCCCGTTTCAGTAATGGCATGCTTGTTTAGTTTATTATAGACAACAGGATGTTGGAATGATTTACCTGCTCTCACTTCGTTCCGCACCACCTGTTAGAAACGGTGATTGTATTCGCACATTTATGCTGTCGTTGGAGCCTATTGCCACATATCAGTGCCAAATCTTACCGAAGTGGAGATCGTCATGCTGCTTGAAATTCTAGATCCGGGCAGGGGGGTGATGATGATGATGATGATGATGATGATTTATTTCTATACCATCCTTCATTCAAGAATCTCAGGGCAGTTTACAATATAAAAGCACAATACTACTACTACTACTACTACTACTACTACTGCTACTAATTTATTATTTATACCCCACCCATCTGGCTGGGTTTCCCCAGCCACTCTGGGCAGCTTCCAACTGAATATTAAAAACAATACAGCATCAGACATTAAAAATGTCCTTAAACAGGGCCGCCTCCGTTGTCTTTTAAAAGTAAAATATAGTGGTACCTCTGGTTGCAAACAGGATCCGTTCTGGAGGCCCGTTCGCAACATGAGCAGAACGCAACCCACATCTGGGGGTCGCAATTTTCTGCTTCTGCGCATGTGCGTGACATCATTTTGCATGTTTGCGCATGCGCAAATGGCGAAACCCGGAAGTAACCCTTTCCGGTACTTCGGGGTTGCCACAGGACACAACCTGAACATGCTCAACCTGAAGCAAACGTAACATGAGGTATGACTGTAGTTGTTTATTGTCTTGACATCTTCTGGGAGGGCGTTCCACAGGGCAGGCACCACTACTGAGAAGGCCCTCTAGCTGGTTCCCTTTAACCTCACTTCTTGCAATGAGAGAGATATTTTAGGGAGCAGGCTAGCAGGCGGGGTCCATTACTTACATCATAGGAGCCTACATAACAAAAAACACTGTTGCTGTATATAGGTTTTATTTTGTTTTATTATCTTATATTTTGGTAATGTACATCCAGGTTTTTTTTCCTTTAAATTTTTTTTTGGGGGGGACATGGGTGGTGCTGTGAGTTAAACCACAGAGCCTAGGACTTGCTGATCAGAAGGTCGGCAGTTTGAATCCCCGCGTTGGGGTGAGCTCCCGTTGCTCGGTCCCAGCTCCTGCCAACCTAGCAGTTCAAAAGCACATCAAAGTGCAAGTAGATAAATAGGTACCGCTCTGGCGGGAAGTTAAACGGTGTTTCCGTGCGCTGCTCTGGTTCGCCAGAAGCGGCTTAGTCATGCTGGCCACATGACCCGGAAGCTGTACGCCGGCTCCCTCTGCCATTAAAGCGAGATGAGCACCGCAACCCCTGAGTCGGCCACAACTGGACCTAATGGTCAGGGGTCCCTTTACCTTTTTAAGCTGTAGCTTGTTTAGCTTATACATAAATCCAGCACTGGGTGACCCTCCTTCTCTCCAAACTGAATGGCATTTGATCATTGATGGTTTGATGGCATGCATAAACCAGATTTAAATATAGAAGAAGAAGAAGAAGAGTTTGGATTTGATATCCCACCTTTCACTCCCTTTAAGGAGTCTCAAAGCGGCTAACATTCTCCTTTCCCTTCCTCCCCCACAACAAACACTCTGTGAGGTGAGTGGGGCTGAGAGACTTCAAAGAAGTGTGACTGGCCCAAGGTCACCCAGCGGCTGCATGTGGAGGAGCGGAGACACGAAAATATAGTTCTGAAATTGGACGAAACTAGGAGGATGATAATTAGAATAATGGGTATTGAGAAATGTAAATTCAGTAAGATTAGTACATATCTATGAGATATTAACTTTCATGCTAAGAAATTCAAAAGTAGAGCATTCATCAGAAAAGAGCAGGGTTCACTCTAGACACCACGAGCTGCTTGGTGTGTATCCTAGTGATTATACAGAAATAAACACTGTGCAGATCTTAGGAAGCTATGCACAAGTGACTGAGGAAGCTGTTGCACCACTGAATTTCTAGCAGGACATTCAGCGTCCTTGTTGCTGTCTCTTGTTTTGGGGAGCACTGTGGCTTTTACAGATGTCTCAGGAAGAAATTCTCTATACAGTATATGCATTAACGAGTGTGAGGGAAAGCTGCACTTGTTGAATTTCTGCCAAGACAAAGTCCTGCCCAATGTCCAAGTTGATAGGCCAGGACAAAGTGTGGCAGCATGGAGGCTGTTTTGTCAGTGTGTGCAATACGTATGATTTTTTAATTATTTTTTTTTAGTGTTCTCAGGGTGCAGGAGGTAAGGTATATGCCTTAATTTACTGTTCTTTTTGGCAGGGGCAGGTGAAGCATGCTTCCTGCAAGTAGAATACAGTGGCACCTCGGGTTACATACACTTCAGGTTACATACACTTCATGTTACACACTCCGCTAACCCAGAAATTGTGCTTCAGGTTAAGAACTTTGCTTCAGGATAAGAACAGAAATCAGGCTGCGGCAGCGCGGCAGCAGCAGGAGGCCCCATTAGCCAAAGTGGTGCTTCAGGTTAAGAACAGTTTCAGGTTAAGAACAGACCTCCAGAACGAATTAAGTACTTAACTCGAGGTACCACTGTAATAGAATCCTACAATTGTAGGCTTGGAAGGTTACCCTCTACATTCTCCTCTTACAGATTCCTTTACGACAGAGATGCCTAGTTCTATATGTGCTGCCTAACTGACTATATCAAAAGCCGTATCATTCGGACGTACTGAGCGAATGTTCCGGTCTCCATTTTATTTTTCAAGTGGCAAGATGTGGAACATCTTGATTTTCAGAAGAAATACCGCAAGGCTGTTAGTGCATGTTCCGATTAAAGCCATTTACATTCTAGAATCAAGATTTAGCCAACAAGCTACCACAACTGAGCTCTTAGAGATAGCAGTGGAAACGATGGTCAGCAAATCTACTTACAGTCTTTTCAGATGAACTTCAAAGTGTTTGAAGTCAGGCACTTCAAATCTTTTCCCCCATGTCCTTAGGATCAGGACGCTCTTGTCAGTCTAGAGGACTGATTAATTTTGTTATGTGGAGCAAATGAATTTTCATAGTTCATATGAATGTTGTTTGATCCATAGCAAGTGCGCCTTATTCCTCATGCTATCAAATTATTGCAGCCTATATACGTAACCGAATCGGAGAAATGAGAAAGGGATAGTTTGGTGATTCTGGAAAATTACTGAGGGCACTGTTCTCACAAAGTGATGATATGTCACTATTAAGTCATCCCGATCTTACACACAGGCCCAAAAAAATAGGTTAATCTCCCACATTTATATTACACTTTTCCTCCAAGGAGATGAGCATATTTCTTTGCTCCCTCATTTTATCCTTACAAGAGATAGTGTCTGGCCCAAAGTCATCCACTGAGCTTCATTGCTGAGTCAGGATTTGAACCCTCGTTCAAATTAAGCTAATATCTAGTTTGGTCTTTAGTTTGTCATCTCACCTGTGAATTGAAATTGGTACGATTTCAATGGAAGCAAATGGCTGGTTATATACTATTAAGTACCAGTTTGGGGCAACCTTATTTCATGTTTTATGACCTTTGGTTATGTTGAACTCATGTACAAATAAATGGATGAAAACAGGACATGATCAGATTTTCACCCTTGGCTTTTCTATGCAATAAATTGGGATGAAAGGTCTCAATATGGCCTAGTTACAGCTTGTCCAAAGAATCAAAGATGTTGATTGACAAAATTCAGTTGCTCGTCTCAGTCTGGATTTTATGTTGCATAATCAGGCAGCTGAATATTTGTGTAATTTATTTGTGCAATTAATTTGTGAAATTTACTGAAGAGTGTTGCCTCTCACATAGACTCTGCCCATGTGGTGATTTGTTGGTGAATCAGTGGCACATGAATTATTAGTATAATAATAATAATAATAATAATAATAATAATAATAATAATAATTTATTTATACCCTGCCCATGTGGCTGGGTTTCCCCAGCCACCCTGGGCGGCTCCCAACCGAATGTAAAAAACACAATACAGCATTAAGCATTGAAAACTTTCCTAAACAGGGCTGCCTTCAGATGTAAATCTATAAGGATTTACGATGGTGATTCATATTCTCTTGGCTAACTCCTTACAGGGTTTTTCAGCATTCTGTATATCATTATTATTGGCTGATGCAGATAACGAGGTTACAGGGAAAAAATGTAAATTTTTTAGCAGTTGCCATGCGCATTAAGAAAAAGTATATAAAAGACCAGAAAATCACTCTTGGCAGTGCAGCAGGGACACGTGTGGGTTTTGTATTTTACCTGTTTTACGTATCTTAGAATTTTGAAGGTTTATAAACTAGATTATTTTTTCAATAAAAAACCTGGAATATGGTTCTTTGAGTGTTTGTTGGAAAAGACTATGTACATTTGTGCCTATATCTGCACGTTCTAAAGTGAATTCCCCTCACTTCCACAGTTGGTGTTGTCCCTCATTGAATGTAGGCCCTCTATTGCGGCTTTCCTTCATTCCGTGCCTCTCGGCTTGCCACAATGCTATTGTCTACATCAGCCTGGGTGTGTGCTGTGTTCTGTGCTATTTGGGATGGCACATTATTGTGCTTCAGTATGCATCTCTATGCCACTGGGCTTTTTATTAAGTCTCCACAGTAGGACGCAGGTGCACACACCGCGGGACCAGGTGCTGTTAAGCTTCCTTTGCCAGGATTAGTCTTTTGTGTAAAGACATTGGCAAGTAAAAGTGTAACCACTGACTGTTTCATGAACACGGAAAGGTGTTAATGTATGTCCTCAGCCGGAAAGAGGCAAGGTACAATAATGATTATGGTACTGAAGCCGAACTTGGAAGAGTAATGTTGAGTCATCTTTTGATGGCCTCTGTGATATTTGAGGGTCTTTTCGGGGAGAGGGGGGTAAGAACCTACTCCAAATAATGTGCTCGGCAGAATAAGGTATGGTGTCTTGCCTTGTGTGTGTGTGTTACAGAGACTAACAAAACCGAAACCAGCATCACTTAGCTTCAGAGAATGTAGGCTTTCTGACCATTTGATCCTCAAAGGTCTGTAACTGACGCCTTGGAAACAGCATCATTTTTATCTGAGCAACTGATGAAGGCAGAAGCCAAAACATTTTGCTGTAAGAATTTAAGATGTTTTTCTTAGTCACTGCAATAAATATCTGGTTTCAGTGATTTAGTGCATCCTACCAATATCCAAAACAAATGTGTTTAATGCTTTCATTACATCTTCTTCCTCTTTGGTGATCACTCGTAGCCGAATAAGATTGTCTTCCATAAACATAGTTTTAAAAGTGAGTCTGCAAGTGACTGTGGAGGCCAATTCTGGATCCACAGGTCCTTCCACAGTAGGGACATTGGTTTTCGGGTGGGAGTTGATCATGGTGTGGATTTGCCAAGCGTGCCTTTCCTCTTCAAAGCCCATGACACCTTTGGTAGTCACTCCAGTTGGAGTGCTCACAGGCAAGTGTTTCCCAATTGTTGGTTCAGGTAGGTAGCCGTGTTGGTCTGATGCAGTCAAAATAAAAAATAAAAATAAAATTGTCAAGTAGCACCTTAGAGACCAACTAATTTTGTTCTGGGTATAAGCTTTCATGTGCTGAAGATGGTATCTGAAGAAGTGTGCATGCACACGAAAGCTTATACCCAGAGCAAACTTAGTTCGTCTTTAAGGTGCTACTGGACAATTTTTTTATTTATTCCAATTGTTGGTGTTTATACTACACCAAGGGATGCGGGTGGCGCTGTGGGTAAAACCTCAGTGCCTAGGGCTTGCCGATTGCATGGCCGGCAGTTCGAATCCCCGCAGCAGGGTGAGCTCCCTTTTTTCGGTCCCAGCTCCTGCCCACCTAGCAGTTCAAAAGCACCCCTAAGTGCAAGTAGGTAAATAGGTACCGCTTTATAGTGGGAAGGTAAACGGCGTTTCCGTGTGCTGCGCTGGTGCTGGCTCGCCAGAGCAGCTTCGTCACACTGGCCACGTGACCCGGAAGTGTCTCCGGACAGCGCTGGCCCCCGGCCTCTTAAGTGAGATGGGCGCACAACTCTAGAGTCGGACACGACTGGCCCGTACAGGCAGGGGTACCTTTACCTTTACTATACTACATTTTTAAAGATTTGCCTTGAGACTGTCTTTAAACCTCTTTAAACCTCTTTTGTTGACCACCAGCATTATGCTTTCCGTTTTCAGTTCAGAATAGAGTAGTTGCTTTGGAAGACGATAATCAGGCATCCGCCTGTCCAACGAAGTCCAACGAAGTTGATGTTGAAGAATGATTGCTTCAACACGTCTTCATTACATCTATGCACACATGCTTTCTGTTCTCTGGAAACACTAGTTTGGGGAAGCTGTTGTGTTGCTGTGCCGCACTGTGCTAAACCGACGTAGCTCTCTCCAGGCTAGTCACAAGCCAAGGACAAACCTTGCTTATGGCTCATGGTTAGTCTGAAAAGAGCTAAACCAGGAGCAAAGGTTTGGATGGCATTGCAGTCAAAGTATGGCTTAACGCAATATAGCACAGCAGTGGAGCAACCGTGAAGTGAAGTGACCGTGATCTCCACATTCTTGTTTGTTTATGCTAAGCCATGGGTTTGACTGAGCATGACAAGTGAGCCTGGTTATTGCGATGAAGAGAGTAACTGGAGGAAATTTATTAGAGTGTTTTCTGAAGAGTTTTATGCTAGGTTGCAGGATGAGTCCTTGTGGCCCACACTGCCGCTGTAAGTGTGAAGATACACAGAGGCTTTGCATTTCCCTCTCGACTTCTCTTGCCGATTGCAATAGCTGTTTGCTCTGTTCTTTCTTGTAAATGCCACAATAAAGTGCTGGGATTTATAGAAAGCTGCTTGAGGTTTTTGACAGTTTCCACATACCAAGGGTATCCATGTGGTTGGCACACACTGCAAATAGATTACAGCGCTTCCTTTTTCCATATCTGGCACGAAAGAGATCTGTTTCCAGTATGAGCAAACCACATGCGGTCCAAATTATGAAGCTTTACGTTTATTATATGGTTAATAATTTAATGAAACAGCAAAACATAAAGTGGTTTTAGAAATGTTTGCCTAATGGCAGCTTAAGTATGCAGTGTTTTCCACTAAGGTATATATTAGTCTTTGACTTTTAACGACATACGCTTTTAATAAGTTGGTATTTGCTTTGTGATTATTGTGGTCTGATGTTTATCTTGAGATAATGGCTATGGGCTCACAAATAAATTAATCCCCACTTTTTTTTTAAGGTTAGAGAAACTATAAAGAGAAATGCCATTAATGTGAGTCACTAAAGTTGACTGTTTCTAATTTAGTTTGATGCGTACTAGGAATACAGGTTAAAATTGCTGGCAAGATAGATGGATGAATAATTCCAGAAAATTAAGAAATATAAAATGCATTGAGTCAACAGAAGGACGATGTAATCAGAACATGTGTACTTATATTACAAACATATGCTTGAAAATATTTAATTCATTACTTCAAGTGGATTTTTCCCCACCTTTAGGGATCATTTAATTATTGCCTTTAAGTGTCATCTGCTGGGTTTGTAAATTGCAAAGCTTTTCTGTACTTAATTTCAGCCTCTGTATCCTCGCAGCCACAAAAGAAATGAACTGAACCAATTCAAATGGCAACGACTTGGTACTAAATAATGGGTTTGATGCTAAATAAAGGGAAGTAGTATCTCTGATGGCATCTCTCTCCATAACTGTTGGGTGTTTGCAAACAGAAGTGGCTTGCTGGGTGATATGTAGCTGCTATTCTAATAGGTGGGGTGTTTTTGCTTACCAGGAGATACAAGCACGATGCAGACGCATTGGTGGAGTCAATCTGATGCTCCTGTCAGTGTGTTTGCACCACACTGACCATCCTGCTGCCTGGCTCCTCTGCCTCGCCCTCCTAGTAAGCTACAGCAGCCCACATGCGGAGCAGCTAATGTAGCGGCTCTGCCCCACCCAGTCCATTGCTTCTGTCTCTGAGTGTTGCTTGTGCCCACCAATTCAGGGCTTTGGGGTGGATTTGATTATCAGCACAGTGCAGTTCCCAAGTACACCAATTGACTTTCCCCTATATCAGGGGTGTCCAACTTCTAAGAGACTGTGATCTACTCCCACTATAAATAAACTAGCAGTGATCTACCCATTGGATTGACCAGAATTGTTGAGCTTTTTTGGGGGGCAAAGGTACCCCTGACAGTAAAGTCCAGTCGTGAATGACTCTGGGGTTGCAGCGCTCATCTCGCTTTAAAGGCCAAGGGAGCCGGTGTTTGTCTGCTTCCACAGACAGTTTTTCCAGGTCATGTGGCTAAGCCACTTCTGGCGAAGCCAGAGCAGCACACGGGAACACCGTTTACCTTCCTGCTGGAGCGGTACCTATTTATCTACTTGCACTGGTGTGCTTTCGAACTGCTAGGTTGGCAGGAGCTGGGACAGAGCAACGGGAGCTCACCCTGTCGTGGGGATTCGAACCGCCAACTTTTGATCGGCAAGCCCAAGCAGCACAGTGGCTTAGCCCATTCACATCCCATTTTTTTTGGGGGGGGAGTAGGATCAGCCAGTGTTGTTGACCTTTTTGGGGGGGAGAATCACCCAGTGTTGTTGAGCTTGGGGGGGGGCGGATCAGGTACACCCCACTATCGACAGGTAGGTCGCAATCGATCTGTTATACACCCCTGCCCTATATGAATAAATGGCATGTCATTCTACTTCCTGCAGATCCCTTTACGAGATGTTCAAGGGCTGCAGGGCTGCTTCTGTCTGTTAAAAATAAAAACCGTTTTCTTTTTAGAAATCTGCAAAGGAGGTGAGCCTGTTGCTGGGTGTTTGGAATACAGGCCTGGGGGACATTCTATAGCTCTCAGTGGATATTGTATAGGGTGGGGGTGGGAGACAAGGCTGTCCCCGTGAGGGAACTGGTTGTATGCTATACATTGGTACCTCGGGTTACAGATGCTTCAGGTTACAGACGCTTCACGTTACAGTCTCTGCTAACCCAGAAATGGTACCTCGGGTTAAGAACTTTGCTTCAGGATGAGAACAGAAATCGTGCGGCGGTGGTGCAGCGGCAGCGGGAGGCCCCATTAGCTAAAGTGGTGCTTCAGGTTAAGAACAGTTTCAGGTTGCGAACGGACCTCCAGAACGAATTAAGTTCTTAACCCGAGGTACCACTGTATGTTATGAACTGTCCCCTTTACATGTCAGCCAAACATATCATTGGTTCCTGCCATTGCTTATATTTGAACGACCCAGGTATCTAAAAGATCAGTCTGTTGCATGTGGATAATAAGCCTTCAGAGCTTCTCTCCCTATTGAAGAGAATAAGTGGGGGCTTTGCAAGGCAGTGCAGTCACTTGGAGTGACTTAAACAACCCTCATCAGAACACAGGAAGAGGCCTTCTGGAGCATGGCAAAGGGTCATCTAGTTCAGCTCTCTGTTTTCACAGCATACAACCCAGGGACTCAGCTACATTAGTCTATTTATAGCGTTATAAATGCATTATAACAATATGGCACCAGATGGTGATGTAGAGCTGAAATCCAAAGTCAATGATAATTTCCATTGTGGGTTTTTTCCACAGTGGTTTTTTTTTTTTTATAGCAGTGCAAATCCAGCCCAGATGTCAATAGGAAGTCCACACAATGGCAATCTCCTCACTCACATTACAGAACGTCAATAATGAAAAACATAATAAAAAGCATACTGACAGACAGACAAATAATAAAATAACAGTCCTCTCCCCCTTTCACTTTCACAAGCCATAGATTATTTAGTAGCCATAGGCCTGGGTAAAGAGAAATGTTTTTGCCTGGTGATTAAAGACATGTAGTGATGGCGCCAGGTGAGTCTCTCAGAGGAGAGCATTCCACAGTCAGGACGCCACCACAGAAAAGGCCCGTTCTCATGTTGCCACAGTCCGAACCTCTCTGGGATGGAGAACTTAGAGAAGGGCCTCAGTTGACATGTGCAGGGTCAGGGTTGGTTCGTATGGGGAGAGCCAGTGTGGTGTAGTGGTTAAGACCAGTGGACTCGTAATCTGGTGAACTGGGTTCGCGTCTCTGCTCCTCCACATGCAGCTGCTGGGTGACCTTGGGCTAGTCACACTTCTCTGAAGTCTTTCAGCCTCACTTACCTCACAGAGTGTTTGTTGTGAGGGAGGAAGGGAAAGGAGAATGTTAGCTGCTTTGAGACTCCTTCGGGTAGTGATAAAGCGGGATATCAAATCCAAACACCACTTCTTCTTCTTCTTCTTCTTCTTCTTCTTAAGATATTGAGGTCCTGAGCCGTGTAAATGCAGCCAGCATGGCTGCTTATTAGGGTATTTATTACCTCTTTCAGGATAATAAATGACAAATTATCCAGGGTCATAATTTGAGTTGAAGGGTATTCTCAAAAGTGAATAAAATGGCCCATTCACTATTGGGACAAGCCAAAGTCCAGTTCCATGGGCTGGCAAAAAAAAAAAAGTCTATATACTATGCATCAATAAATCCACATGTTAATAAATTACTCTTTTAATTAGGCATAACCAACAATAATTAACACTTGACATTTTAATGGAATTTCCTCAAGGAATGGAAATAGCTGAAATCTTTGTTGATTTTTCAGACTGGCAATCTGACTGCTCCTTCAAAAAGCTTGACCTTCTGTGCTAGCACATTAGTGGATAATGTTTCAATTTCCCTTCATTCCCACCCCCCAGCAATCAATTTTATGGCAGGATTTGCAATTTACTAAGTTTCTCTCAACATCCCACCCCTCACCCCTTCCCTTTCGGCCTCAATGCCACGAGCAAATGGCATTGATAATACTCTGGGTCCTCAAAAGATTAGTAGAACTTCAAAGAGGCGTGGGAATTCAAGAACCCTCCCTGCTCCCTTCTCACTTACAATGCATGTGGTAGAAACAAACACACAACAAAGCTTGGAACCATATTTGCATCCTGCAGATCTTTGCACATATATTTCTGGTTGTTGGTTTTAGGTCTCTTTCAAACCATGCATTTAAAGCACTATGATGTCACTTTAAACAGTCATACAAAAGAGTCACCCCAAAGAATTCTGGGAACTGTAGTTTGTTAAGGGTGCTGAGAGTTGCTAGGAGACTCCTTATTGCCCTCTCAGAGTTACAATTTTCACAGTGGTTTAACCCATTGATTTTTCTTCACAGGGAACTCTGGGAATTGTAGTTCTGGGAGGGCAACAGAGGTCTCCTGGCAACTCTCAGCACCTTTAACAAACCACAGCTCCCAGAATTCCCCTCGGTGAAGCCATGACTGTTTAAAGTAGCATAATACAGTGTTTTAAACGTATGTTGTGAATGTGGCCTTATTCCAATCTCGAATAGGAACACCATCAAAAGACAGTTAAAATGCAGAGGAACGTTTGCTTGTAAGCACTGAAACACATGAACACCTGTCATGCTTTATCTGGGCCTCTTTACTTTAGTTTATCTGGGCTGTAGATAATTTGGCAGAGCACCACAATTCCCTGGAACATAATGAATGCCTGCTATTTCATATCACAAGCAGTGAAGGGTCTATTCATTCTGAGAATTAGATGTGGCAAATCTGCGACCATGCACCTATCTCTGCTATACCAGAGAATTTCAACAGGAGAACTGTGTATTCTCCCTCTGAATTACTTTATAATCAAGATAAGAACTTTCTGTATGATTTTCTATTCCGGTCTGCAGGGCTTCTGCAAGGCCAATCAAAATCGATCAAATTCTGTATCAACATGAAAGTTGGTTTGCTAATGCTCCTTTGCTCATTGTGTAGCACCCTGCTTGTGGTTAACGCTTAGCTGGAATGAAATATTCAATGCAGCAATAGAGAAATTAAAATAATAATTTATTTGTCAGACAAATAAATGATAGGCACAGTGGTATATGGTTACCAAAGCTCTGCCCCCTCCAGCCCTGATGGCCAGCACTTATATTTCCTCAGCCCAGCCCCCTTGCTCCTCCTTTGGCTGCCTCTGTCCAATCAGCCTGGTTGAAATTCCTATTGGCTGTTTGCTAGAACCAATCATAAAAGACACACCCATTTCCTATTACCTTTTATGGGAGACAAAGAGCTACATTTCCTTCTATCCATAAATGGCAGACAAGTAGCCATATATCTTACATTTGCCTCGACAAGGCACCTTAATTACCAGATCACCTTTTGCCCTGTTGCCCCTGCATTCCAAAACAAATGGCTAAAACAAATGGCTCATGGTATTAAATTCTATCTAAACAGAGATCTTGGGTTCACATTCTCACACACCATCAATGAAATAAGAATCTAACATAAGAATCTAACATTTCTTACTTTCTAAATCCTTTGCATAATTACATTAAGCCAACAAATCTCATACATAACATAGATAGCTTTTTAGAAGAAAAGGCCTTTGCAAAGTAAAAAAAGAAACTCAATAAAAACAGCTTCAAAAGAAGCCTCTTCAGTTTACACCCTCCTTTTCCAGCCAGCTGCTTTTCCCATTAGCTCTTCCCAAAATTTATTGCCCTTTAACTCTCTCAGTATACCTTAAACCTTAGGAAAATATGGCTAGAGTCTGATGGGAGGCACATGGTATTATTTTCTGTTAAACAATAAATCTTACTATTTACCAACTCTTAATTAGTGTTTTTGCAGCTTGATTGTATTCTGTAATATGTAGGGTCAGTGTAACATTTGCTCCCAGCCTGTAATTTCCTTTTACAACTTTGAGAAACTTGTCTCCTTCTACTGCTATAAATCAGGGGGGGCCTTGTTCAGGAGAGCAGGAAGATAAACAACTGCCAAAGTACTTAGCCAGCTGGTTTCTGCCTGGCATGAAACATACAAACATTTGCAAATATATCTTTAAGCTCATTTTAAAATACAGGCCTTGATCAGATGCCTCAATTGTGACCAGGCTGCAGATTCTTATATATCTTCTAGCATATTGGTGATATAATTGTGTAAGGTGTTTGTGTGATGGAGACTGTATTTGTAAAGGTGTATGCCGATATCATACTTCAAACAATATTCTCCGGAGAGGTTTGGAGCACACAGCTACAGCAATAGTTTTTATACTATGCATTGAATAGATAAGCAAACAAAAACTTATATATCACTTCCATGCCATCTTTAACACAGGACTTTACAACTAGGTTGGGAAAGTTTGTGATTATTTTTCTAGCGATTGGACTTTTTCATTCACCTGCTTTATCCTAGTGAATCTCCAAACATCATTGAGACTAGTTCATCCTCTGTACGGCTTTGTGGGCTAAGCTATTCCACCCCTGGCAACACCATATCTCTCAGTACGTGTGGATGGGACTGCATTTAAACTGGGACTTGCATGACTAGCCCACAAAGGCAAAAATGCAATTGAAGTCATTTGCATGGAGAAGTCCTGAGAGACAATGACCAGTGACTTTTCTCATATTATAGAATGGAGAGGGGGAACTTGAAGCAAGGTCTCTCATGCCTACAAACTATTCTGTCTACTAGATCATGGTGTTTTAGGATTTTAATATTGCTATGACTTTTTTGGGGGGGGCATAAGTATGCCTGACCCCCTTCTAATTCCTGGATTCAGCATGGATTCAATTTCTGGAATAGCCAGGCTAGCTTCCTGGTGACCTAATGGCCCTGTAAGTATGAGCCATTAAGGTAACAAAGGAAGTGGCTCTGTGGCAGAACACAAAAGGGTGCGCTCCCCTCCCTCAACTGGCTGGAAGTTAGAAAGCCAAAGGCCAGAGCTGATAATAGAAGTAGATGCTAGATGTAAGGCTGGGAAGGCAGAGGCGTGCCTGATTTCTGCTTGAGCCCAAGGTTGTGGCTATGGAAGAAGCAAGACATGCTATCATAGCAGGTTGTATATATATGTAAATATACCACAGACTCCACTGCTCCTCATTCCAAGGAAACTGAACTTTGGGTAAGTGCCTGGAATCTTGCGCTGCTCAGAGATTGGGGGTGCTGTGCAACAGTATATAGAGAAACACTGAGTGCTCTGTGTTGCCATCTAAAGGTTGCAAGACCAGCGATGCAAACTGTGCCAACACAGTGTCATCCCAAAGTATTTTTCTGTGTATAAGATGCCCCCATGTATAAGACGGCCCCTATTTTTTTAACCCAAAATTAAGAAATTAAGTTGTTTAGCTGTTTTTTTGGGGGAGGGAGGTCACTTCCGCAAAGCGCTCACTCGCCTGCCCACCACTGCCGATTGCTTGCCACAGTCACTGCCGATTGCACACCTTGCTAGAGCCACCAATTGTCTCTCTGCTCACCACCAACAACAGCCTGTTAGAATTCCTGCTCTGTGATTGCAGTCATGGGATTGTTGTCTATCACATGACGGTATATGTTTTGACTCCTCAGAGTAGGAAGTGACGGAGACAAGATGTTTGTGTTACTGTGTTCTGTGAAGTGGGACTATTGTCCTTTATTTTTTCCCTTTGCTGTCTGATGGTAGAGAGAGAGGGAGCCATGTTGCAGTGCTCCATGTGTGTTTATATGTAAATAAAGTAGATTAGCCAAAATGCTGAGTTCTGTCATGTGAACTGCGAAGACTCTGCAGATCTCTAAGTGTGCCGATGTCTGTTGGCAATAGTCACTGTGATGTTCGGGCTGAAGACAGCTTTTGAAGCTCCCAAATGATCGACCAGGAGGGAGAGAATATGCCAGTTGGGCATGTGTCTCTGCCAGGGTCCTACTCAAGTGTAGGACGAGCTCCTGACACAGCCCACCTGCCCACTTGTTGCAGCTGCCAATCGCCTGCCTGCCTCGCCACAGCCACCAATCGCTTGCCCAGTTGCCACAGCCACAGCCAATCACCAGCAGGCCTTGCTGCAGCCACCAATTACCCGCCCAATCACTGCTGCCAATCTCCTGCTTGGTGCTGCCATTGATCGCACGCCCCCCCCTCTGCATTCACTATCAGTGTATAAGACGACACCCAATTGTCTTTTTTTTATATAGCAAAAAGCATCATCTAATACACAGAAATATACGGTACTTAAGCAAATACAGGAGTTCATGTTGGTCACTCAGGGGCCTCATAATTCAGATTTCACCATCTCAAAAGCCACCTAAGTACTGTTGGCTGATGGCAGCACAGGTAGAACAAAGCAGCCAAAAGGGCTGTGAAAAACCTTTATGGCTATGGCCGCTGTGTCCTTTGAGCAGACCAGCTGTAACAGAAAAGAAGAAGAGGGGGAAAGATCAGAGGTAGAGGTTGCCCGGTCCAGCACTGCTTTGATAACACCCTCAGTTCACAGTAAAGCATATAAAGATATGCATAAGCCCATCCCTTATTTTTACAGTGATTTCTCCTATGCTTCCTCATGCTCTTTACCTTTTTGTTCAAATGTTTATAGCCTGCCTTTCTAACATAAAAGCAATTTGCTCAAGAAAAGAGAACAAACAAAAAACTACCAACACAATCAAATCAGATAAATAAAAAAACCCTTAACAAACAAGCAGCAGGTAAATGTTAAACAAAGCCACAGAATTAGCCAGCAAAATGAACTAACACACAGGAAAAACACCACAGTGTTGTTTTCCAAGCAGGGTCTCATCTTCCCCTTAGAAAGCAGTTGTAGCAACTGATTCACGCAGTATTAACAAGCCACAGCTCATATGCTTCGGATGTGCACATGAACTCAGATGTGTATTCCAATTTGTCCCTGGAAGTGCATTCAGACTGTCTGTTTTTTTCTCCATTGTGAATGCACTAGTGTCACTGATTGTTTGTTTCCCAAATCAGATAGGACTGGGCATAAAAAAATATTTGGGATAATTGTTTGCATTAGCAGAACAGTGTCAGGGTCAAAAATTGAAGCTGGGTGACTGTGGCAGGACTCAGTTCATTGATAGGGACTGAATACTAATGAAACATGAGCATGATAAGCTTTAAACTTTCTAGAGGGAAGAGGGTGCTGGTACTGTGTGCTGGCGTGTACCACCAGGAAACAAGGCACTGGGGTTGGGAAGAATGGGGCATCACCAACTTCCTTTCCCTTCGGCTAATATCATTGCACTGACTCATTGGCCTAGCAGATTTCAAAAAGTTGTTAGGAGCACACATTAGATATAACTACATCTGGTAGTCCTTGAGGAAAAGATGCTCTCTCACTCTCTCTCTGTCTGTCTCTCTCTCTCTGTGTGTGTAGAGATACCTAAGGACATGGATGGCGCTGTGGTCTAAACCACTGAGCCTCTTGGGCTTGCTGATCGGAAGGTTGGCGGTTCGATGGGGTGAGCTCCTGTTGCTCTGTCCCAGCTCCTGCCAACCTAGCAGTTCGAAAGCATGCCAGTGCGAGTAGATCAATAGGCACCGCTGTGACAGGAAGGTAAACGGCTTTTCCGTGCGCTCTGGCTTCCGTCACAGTGTTCTGTTGCACCAGAAACGGTTTAGTCCTGCTGGCCCCATGACCCGGCAAGCTGTCTGTGGACAAACGCCAGCTCCCTTGGCCTGAAAGCGAGATGAGCGCCGCAACCCCATAGTCACCTTTGACTGGACTTAACCATCCAGGGGTCCTTTACCTTTTTACCTTACGCTGAAAAGCGGTTGCAGCTTCTGCCTGTGGAAAACCGCTTCCAGCCTCCAGCCTTTGCTGAGGAGATAGTAGACTACTTCTGTGTCTGAGAGGGTTCACCCTACCTCCCTCTGCAACCTTGTTTCTGAAAGCAGCTGATCTAGTTTATCCTACAAAACGTAAAGAAAAGACATTGCACGCTGTGTGTGGGAAGCAGGCTGCAATTGAGGGTGCAAGTTTGGCCTTTGGAGGCTGTCATTTGCAATTACGGAATCGGAGGGGAGGAAGAAGAAGAAATTCTGCATCTAGGGACATCATTGTGGTGGCTACAAAACCCCCCAGCAACCCAAATGCAATGCATTTAGCCTTCTCTGCCTCCCGTCGCAGTGATGGCACTTTGACTAGTACAGTAATAGCAGGTCTCCTTTCCCCACCCCCTCCGACTCCTTCTGCATGTGGATTCCCTTTGACAAGCACATTTCGTTCAGGGTGGCTAAGTGCTGCATGCAAACGGCTGCAGAGCTCGGATTTCTGTCTCGTCTAGAGATCTATTCATGCTATAATGCACCTGCTACGCTTCCTTCCCCCCTCCCCCCACTCTCCAGAACTATTATGTCTTGTTGAATCGTATTTGACTTACTCCTGCCTCGCTGGAAGAACTTGGGAGAAAATGCCCTTTCGGATTAAAGTCCTGAGTGTGCAATCGTAAAGGATGACACACCTGCAGCTTGCAGACGGTCAGCGGTTTTGCGGGCAGATGGGAGATCCAGTCATATGCACTTACCATTGCAAAAGACTTGGAGAAGGGCAAATAGAAAGCCAGGTGCTTCTGTGCAGATTTAATTGCTCATGTCAGGCATAGCTTCTTTTCTTCCTTGGCTGGGAATATAATAGCTGTGAGTAAGTATGGGGTTGATTTAACAGTGTTTAATTTCATTTATATTTTCTGTTGAAGAATAACCTTCAGAGGCTTGGAGGGACTGAGTGGGTTATAAAAGCCAAGAATGAAACTCAATAAATTCAGTCACTATGGTCCAGCTCTAGTCGTGGCTAGCGACCTTGGGTCAGGATCTGAATCTTTGCCCCATCAAAAGATGCATTGCATTTTGCCAGCTC